>NC_079162.1:116904008-117529008 GCF_947563725.1 Argiope bruennichi
AAAACCCGGTCATTTAATTAGATAGGGATCACCTGAATCACAGGCGTGAGGCATGCAACGAATGGTAAATTTTCAAAGAAAAACATTGATTAACAGAGTTGATTTCCTTTGTGATCGCATCAAGATACTTGTTTTATTGAATGACACTAATTATATTAGTTGACATATTATCAACTAATATGATTAGTGGATTGAAATTTAACATAGATTAATGTGCAGAAAAACTAAGGCACGAATCTCAGTGCGTCGTAACGTATCTCAAGAATACAAAATCTATTACATAATATGTTTTTCATTTGTGATTATAATTACATTAATTTTTCTTTTATGATTATGATAGTTAGTACTAATGAGAATATGAATGTGCAAGAAAGTTGAGTTTTAATTGTTAAAAGTAGAAGATTTATGGTCAAAAAAATCTCACGAAAGAATAATAAAATGAGTTTTTTACGTCAATTCTGATTCCACGAATTCGCAAAAGAAACAAAAACATCAACCAAATCACAAAATTAATAACAAAGTTGCATTAAAAACGCGACTTGTGAATTTTAACTGCACTGTTGTGACAGATCCAAAAGCGCGACGATGCGCTATTTCCTAAATTTTCAATAAAACCTTCCAAGTTTTCCGACAGGTTTTTTAATTTGACTCCACTTCGCCGGAGAAGTAAAACAAGTGAAAATCTTTTTCACTTACGGTTCGGCGGGGAGTTCCCGGAAAAGTAAAGAGATCCGAAAAGAACCTCCGGAGCGGAGAAGTATAAATAAATAAAAAAGCAGCTCGGAATCGTGTGGAAGTAACAATCTGTCGGAGTGGAATGCGAATCCGTGACAGGCGGAAGCAGAAATGAGACTTTAGGGCTGTCACCCAGATCCAAGTAAAGTTGTCGTCCTGACAGACAGAGCGGAATTCCTGACGTGCTTTTACTTTTCCCACTTGTGCTGCACGTGCTGCCAGTAATTTGTCTCGCGCATTTTCCCGAAAGATTTTAGCGCTCCGGAATTACGTCTCGGCCCGCTCTCCAGCAGTCGCCAAGGTAACGCGATTCGTTCAGTCTATGACACGCGCATAATGAGAAAGATTTCGAAGGATTTCGAGGGGTCGGCCCAAAAAAGTCGGAAATGAACTGGATGGGGAGATAGTGCCATAGAAAAGAACGTCACATACGCATTTTTAAACAACTAATAGAGTAGAATTCAGCTTGTGATGGGTACATTGCCATTTAGAGACATTCTTTTTTGTTTGTAGCGTTAGCCTCTCTAACGTTCCGTGTATTTTTAACTCTTATTTAGAAAAGTTGTTGGCAGAAACAGGAGAATAATTATTCGGATAATTGAAAGAGAATAGTGGCGATTCGGCAATGCGAATTTTCGGATGACTGAAAAAAGTTAAGATATAAAGCAAAAAAGACGTCAAGCATAGAAAAAAAAATCTTAATTGCAATTCATGGAACTAAGTCTAGCAAACTTAAACTTGTATAATAATAAAGTAACATAATAAACTAAAAAACTGCGAATATTCTAAAATTTATATAAAAAAAAGAAACCACAAATTAATTTATGCAAGAAAGTTAAATACAAAAGTATAAAAATTATTTATGAACAATATGCCTAATATATACTTCATTTTAAATGAACTGTAATAATAAGTACATAATATGTACTTATTATTACAGTTCATCGAAAATAATGTGTTGATATGGAGAATTAAATCATTTTCATATGGCACTGACCGCACTCCTGCTATTGTTTTCCCACTTTGACGATGTTGCCCCCCCCCAAATTGAATCGGATAGGTCGAAATTAACATAATTAGAATTTGGATAATTGAAGCTCTGTTGTAGGTACAAATGTACATGTGAATTTGTACTAATATAATATAAATCAAAGCCAACTAAACGAATTTAAATATGCTACCCATATTTATGATTAAGCAATGTATTAGTAGTTTAAATTAAATAGTTCTTCTCTGTCTTTGGGTGGTGTTCTCCTGTTAGGTTACTTACGATCATCAAAATTTAACAGCAAAAATTTCAGCCATATTCATCAATTTTAATAAGCCAGTCGATGTAATTTGCATAACATTAAGTTATATCATCAACCCTCTAACCGGAATTTCCTATAAATGCACATCTATATTAGCTGTTTTAATGAAGGATATCCGACTCAGAGGGTTATTCAGTGCTTTCTTTTCTTATTTGTACCAATACTTTCCCTTGATTATGGAGCAGAAGTCTGGAGAGGATATAGTTTAGTTACATTAGCATCCTGTTTTAAAGCAACACTTGGGTCATTTTGAGACGGACCTAGTGATTTTGAGCTTCGGTCACATGACGAGGATGACATCTGAGCTGGCGCACCTTTTCTCCAAATTTCCGCACGACACCAGCGGGAGGGCATTTGTCCAGACGGACGGATTTAATGCGCACCAGAGCCAAGCGGACATTTCGTTTTGTGAATCTGGAACCCTTCAGCCATCTCGAATCTTTCAGCCAAGAACCTTACCATCAAGGCACCGCAATCTGAAATTTGGGGAAGGAGTGTTAGTTCAGATGCCATCCCCGTCATCTAAACAGGATTCAAAATTACGAGGTCCGTCTCAAAAAACCCTTCTGTTACTTTCAAATGGGACGCTAATATAGTTAAAACAAACTTGTATGAACGCTTGGGTATATGAAGCATTTTGTAATCTATTGATGAGGGGATGAATGATCTTTGTGAAATTTTGCCTCCTTCCAACAATCTTTTGAGCTTTATTAATTTATATTAATATGAATTTTGTTGTATAAAAATGTATTAATGTATTTTTTTAAGGATTTTATTTTATTTTTGTAATACCAGAATGCATCTTCCTTTTGCTTGAATTCGATGTCATCAATTTATTTAGTTTTTTCATCATTTCTATCTTTCTCTTTCAATTCGAAACCTTTGCTCTTTACTTCAAGCTCCTGCAAAGGCATGCGCCTGTCAGATCAAGAATCGCTGAATTAACAATTAACATTGAAAAATAATACGCAGAGATTTGAACTTAAGTTTCAAGAATAACACTAAGTGTCTAAGAATTCACTAAGTTTTAAAATAAGTTTCCAAATGCATTTTTTTTCTATTTCAAAACTCATTTTACCACATATATTAGGGTGGGTTAAAAAAAAATCACATAGCTATACTTTTTAAAAGTTACAAATTGGGGAGAAATATAACGAAGGGAAAAATTAGAAAAATTGGTTGATATCTCATATACTTGCTACTCTCTTGTCACACCGGTTAGCTACTTGTTCGTATCACGGTAACCTTTCAACATTCATTCAGGTATTGCATGAAACAAATTAAATTAATTGATTTCGTTATCACAAATGTTTTCAACAGCAAGGAAGGAATATTATTATTATTTATCTATACAAATATTCACTAGAATAGTTTTATTTCTATGTATTCCGTAAATTAAAAATAAGAATTTTTATGTATTCCGCAAATTAAAAATAAGAATTTCTTTGTATTCCGTCAATTAAAAATAAGAATTTCTTTGTATTCCGTCAATTAAAAATAAGAATTTCTATGTATTCCGTAAATTAAAAATTGAATTTTGGTGGCCTGAATGATTTTAACGCTTTTCTCTTTGTGACTAGAATCTGTCTAATATACAGTACTCAGATGCGTTTGCAATCTCTTAGTGTCGCAATCAATATTATATTTCCAGCATGGGTACCCTGTGTACTATATTCATTACCAAGATCAAGAGTTTTAACTAAGCTTAAGCAGCGTTCACACGAGGCCAACTATTTTATCTCTTACTTTTCTGGGTGGCTTTAGTATCTTCTCAATATTTCAGCAGCCATAAAATCGGCAAAATATATTAAATAGTTAGTATCCCCGATCCTGGAAAATCTTTACAGAAGCTTAACATCAGAAAAAAAAAATGCATTCAGATAGTTCTTAAGTGACCCCCATCCCATTGTAAAGTCATCTATGCTACAATTGTTAAATATTAAAACCAGAGAATACTTGAAACGTTGTTTCATTTAAAGCAAGGGAAATAACTGATTGCCTGTCCGTAAAACAGCGTTCACACGAAGCCAACCATTGCACACTAACAGAAGGTCACGCCTACCTCAGAAGATCATGTGACCGCAATGGGACAATGCAAATAGTTACCCCGATGAGACAACTATTTGCTATTGTCCCACTGGTGTCACATGATGTTCCTGAAGTAGGCGTGACCTTCTATTAGCGTGCAGTGGTTGGCTTCGCGTAAACGCTGTTTCATGGAAAAGCAATCAGTTATTTCACTTGCTTTAAATAAAACAACGTTTCAAGTATTCTCCGGTTTTAATATTTAACAATTGTAGCATAGGTGACTTTTAAATGGGATGGGGGTCACTTAAGAACTATCTGAATGCATTTTTTTTTTCTGATGTTAAGCTTCTGTAAAGATTCTCCAGGATCGGGGATACTAACTCTTTAATATATTTTGCCGATTTTATGGTTGCTGAAATATTGAGAAGATACTAAAGCCACCCAGAAAAGTAAGAGATATAAAGATATTTTAGTAACTCAAGTGTTCTGTGAATGTCTGAGGATTTTTAGTTATTAATTTAATTTTATTTTTCGCGTTTTGCATACTTATCATTCTTCCTTCATTGGCAAATAATATTCTAGTTTGTTTTGCAACGTATTACCATATGCATAGAAAATAAATGAATAGACCTAAATAGCCTTACAGATCCTTCATAAGGTATTGCGTGCAGTTTATGGTGATGATAAGGAACTACAAATTGCTAAAGCTGAAAATAAAATTGCTTAGGAATAAAAATTAAAAAAAACTAATAAATTATTTGTCAAATTTGAAGAGAATGCACGAACAAACACTATAGACGTATTTTGATCAAATTAATTTTGTAGCTCTTATAAAGGTAATACTTAAGTTTATGTTAAATCAAAAAGAGGGAAAAGATCAATTTTTTAAATTATGAAAAATTAGTCGGAAAATATGAATTAATTCTATTTATTTTTTCAATGGTTTCATTTCTCACTATTTCGCATATTTTTTTTTAATGTAACGACATTGCAGGAATTTTTTTCGCCCTACTCCATTCTTATGTATTCATGCAGTAAAACTTGAAGTTTAAAAATGTATTTACAAAAGAATACAAAAATTGGTTTTAAATTGGTTATATGTTCTAATTTTTATAATCACCAATTAAAAATTTAATTTTTACTGATGTAGCTTAGTTCTAATTGTTTAACGTTTCATCAGAATGAAATGAATATGACTCTATTAAGAGTATTTTTATGACACTAAACATGTAAACATTTAATACATTTCAGGCTAACGAAGAGTTAACTCTTATGTTAAGAAACATCTGTGGTTGAACGTTTCCATGAAGTCAGTATTTCCATTTCAGTACGATTAAGCATGCTCTAAAATATTGAACAATGGCAAATTCTTGTCCCTACGGGACAACTAAATGCCGCTGTTTCATTTTTTTCAGTTTCTGCGCATCCTTGATCTTATTAATATGAACAATAATTGTTTATTTTAAACATACCTAACGGATCGATAATGAAATAGCCCGTGATTTCTTTAAATCATTTTTAGATGCTATTCGTTGTGAGATATATATAACTATTTCATTTAATTAGAGGCTTACGTCTGTAATCAATGTCTATTGAACTCGATTTCTCTCTCATGTATAAAAAGTTGATGAGACATTTACTCATTATATATATATTGTATCCGAATAAGTACCATATTAAGACATTGAATTGCTGATTTATATCTTTATTTCTTATCCGATGGACCAAACTGTTTAAATTACCGGGTTTTTACATCGAACTAATGATTTACCGCAGTTGGTTTCAGCTAAAAGATGTTAAAAATAGTATCTTCTAGAAGGTAATTTAAAGAAATTAGTTTGCTCATTCCAGTTAAAATAAATATTTTACATTCAGTATCCAATAATTAATAATGCTATTCAATAAATAGTAGCTATAATTAAAAGAATTTTTTTTAATTCTTTGCCAATTACAATTTTTAATAGATACAAGATGTGCTTTAAATATGCATCTTACTCCAATATATTTCACAAATTCAGAACAGATTCTTATAGTTTTTCTGTCTCGATAATACACTAGTGGTATATTTTATAAAGCAGTGGTCAGTATTAGCGAAAAATGGAGTCTTCACTTGTCCGTTATGATAGTCCACCCAACTGTTAGAATAATCGTCAAGATTATAGTCGCAGGGGCATGGAGGGGTGTTATGTCCGTTATGATATTTCCTTTTGTATTTCCTTTGACCTTCACTATGTTCCGATTTCAAATTCTTCTCTTCCATTTCAAGTACTTATTTATATTTTTTTCCAAACATGATCTTCAATTTAAAGACAATGTTTTTTTCTACTCGTCTTCAAGAACTGAAAATAATTTTATACTTAAAAACTTTTATTTAATTTTAATTGTTAAATATAATAATAAACATAAATGTGGTAAATTAACTCCACGTGAGGGCGCTCTGCATTCTTCCCGTGATAGCCAGCAGTCGTAGGGCAGAGTTCAGAGTTCACTGGGGACAGAACGGACATCCGCCGAGAAGGGTGCGACCGGAAATCGAGAAGACATGATACTCTGAAAAAAGGCCGAAACTGCAATTCTTGAGTAGAAGAATTCCTCTGCAAATGCCAGTGTACGACGCGAAGGTGGGAAAGATCCTTTGAACAACATCAACTGTCCATCTTCATGTAATATAAATTCCTTCTTCATCATTGAATTCTCATTTGTAAAACTCATCATTTGTTAATCAAGAATAAAAAGATTAAGCTAATCCAAGTGGACTGATGCATTAAAACCCATTACACCCACATAAATAATATAATAAAGATAAATGATATAATAAAAAATAAGTGAAATTTCCAACAATAAACGTATCATAATAAAAAAATATAAAATTCATAAAATATATATAATATACTATAATAAAAATACAAAAGTTTCATAAAATTAAATTTAATATAATAAAAATAAGAAATGCATTATTCATAAGTAATAAATAGGTATTCCATTCAGGGATGAGGTATGATAGAGAGACATATAAAAGCAACCAAAAAAACTTCAAAATTTATAGTACAATTCAGAAAGACGGGGAAAAGTAATAAATAAATACAAATTAGGTAGGTAAATCATGCAGAGAGTCATTGTAAATAAAATCACTGCTTTTAAGAAGGTCGATTTTTTTTAATTTGCATTTTTATTAAATGATACATTTTTGAATCGTTCTGTTTTAAGATTTTTGCAGGTTTATTAAGGTGAAATTTTTCATGTGGACGCAGCTAAAAACCATCATACAAGAGTTATCTTCGACCTGCCAAATCATGCGGTATACTTACATGACTATCGTCACAACAGCGCGGAAGCGAGGATTAAGGCTCAGTCCTAATGGCCATCACCGGGCACGATACAACCTCTCCCGTATGAGTTACTTCCCACCTTGGAAGGAAGGAAGAATCAGTCATTATACCAGAAGTTTCTTATCAAACGACCCCCCAGGTGAAACAGCCAAAAGCATAATGATCTGCGTCCTCTATTTTTCTGCAGATATATAGTGATGAATATTTTGAAATGTTTAAAATAATAATGATATGGCCATATCAGATTTTAAAAAATGAAAAATTTGTCTCCACATGCTTTGTGACTCTCATAGTCCATTTCCACGATTCTGAGCCATTATCAAATTACTATTTTTCCAGACATTTCTCGTAGGTCCTTTCCTTTTAATTTTGATATTAAAATAAAAAACAAGGCATAATTTCGAAAAAATGCCCATATCTGATAAAGTATACTTATATACTCAATGTAAGGTATATAAAAGTAAAACGGCCAATGGTGATAATACACCTACTTTATGATTGAGGCGTTAGTTGAAGCTTTTGCCAAAATAGAACTCCATTATTTTAAAAATTAAAAAAAATAAGGGCATTTTTTGAAATTATGTCTGTCGCTCTGTCTATGAACTCAATAATTCAAAAACGCTTTAGCTAGACGAATGAAATTTAGTATATGGTCTCTACACCAGAGTTATAGATTTCTGTCAAACTTTGAAAGAAATCCATTCAGGTGAAGTCTGTCTATCTGGCTATCAGAGTACAGTATGTTATCACGTTAACTACAAAAGGAAAAAAGCCAGTTGGGTAAAATTTGATGTGCAGATTTAACATCATAAATATAGATATGTATCAAATTTGTAAGAATATCCGTCGAGGGATTGACCGTCTGTCGGTCTATTTTTGAGTATGCATGCAAACGCAATAGTTCAAAAAATTAACAACTTTGGTTCACAGTTTTACCATCTAAAGTGCAGATTTATATAAAATTTTGCACCAAACTTACCGCATTATCATATAGTAGTCTGTATTTCCTCAAGCCCGTAAACGGGATTACTCAAAAGCGCTATGACTTAAACAAAATTTGATATGTGATCTTGTAATTGCAATTATGGTTTTGCGTTAAATTCTGGTTCCAATCGTTCGGAAAAAATGGCTTAAAAATACATAATTCGACCGTTCTCTCAATTCAATAAAATCTAGATTCACACTAAAGATTGATCTTTCGTTAACAATTTCTCTCGTATGGTATGCAGTTAATATGCAAGTTCCGGTTTTCTTTACTTTATTACGAAGCCCACAAAATCTCATGCGAGAAAATAAAAACCTGAGCACTTGTGGTGTTGCCTTGTTCCAAGTTTACATTTATTTGCGTAAAAGGGGAATAACACCTTTATTAGATATTATGGAAGAAGGTTTCGGGGACACCAGTCTTGATGGCTTTTATTTTATTTCTATTTTTTTTGGGGGGGGGGAGTGGAGAGGATAATAGGTTCGAACGTTTTTTACCTTTAGAATTTTTGAAAACGTTTAAAAAAATGTTGATTGTATAGATTTTTTTTTTCATTTACATTTGAATTACAGTACACTCCAAAGTATCCGGTTCGGGACTATCCGATTTTTGTACTATCCTGCTTAATTTTCTTTTATCGTAATTTAATGAGGAAGACAAGGCGTTGCATTTGCAGTATTGTCAAGGCATTGAAAGCGAGCGTCTACTACGATCCTCCTATGCGTCGCTTGCAAAATACAAGTTGTGACAGGAAAAGAGCAGCGTTCTGCTCGTTGTTCATTGTTTCGTCAGTGTTTAACGGACCTCAGTTGTTGCGCTGTTCTTGATTATAACTGCACAAGGCATACCGTATTCGTAAATTCACATTCTAGATGGCTTGAGATAAATGGAGGGCTTAGTATTTAATAAAAAGTGGAAAAATCCCTATTGTTACCTATAATAGTGTGTTTTAGTATAAAAACTTTATCCTCTGGTATTGAAGGGTAAAGAAATGACTTCATATAATTCTGGCCTATCCTTATTTTTTGTTATTTTTTATTGTTATTATTTGTTATTTGTTTGTTATTGTTATTATTTGTTATTTGTTTGTTATTGTTATTATTTGTTATTTGTTTGTTATCGTTATTATTTGTTATTTGATTGTTATTGTTATTATTTGTTATTTGATTGTTATTGTTATTATTTGTTATTGTTATTTGTTTATATTATTATTCCATTTATTTTGTTATTTGTTATTATTCCGGCCTGCCCTTCCGCCTCATTAGGCTGATGCACAGGAATGCACTGCATTTAAAACGGAAATAAGAAAGTTATCTTCATAAAAATGAAATATTTGTTGTATTTTGTAAATGCTGTATTTTTTACTTTAGTTAATACTCAGTAGAAATAAATTGATAAAAAATTGGAAAGTAGCCAAATTACTTTCACGGACTATATAACATTCCAGAAAAGATTTCTTGCAAAGTTTTAAAAGGTGAAAATGAAAGTTAAAAGCGAAAGCAAAAATTATCTTAAAAATTTAAATATGGCAGATAGCACTAATGACTAGATGTTTTTCATTTTTTTAGCATTACTTCAACTACCCAGATTTTGGTTTGAAATAAGAGTGGCTGTTTTACCTTCAGGTACCTTACCACTTAAAATGCCTAAACATACTTTAAAAAAAAAAAAATTAAACTCAGGATCATGAATGTGATATGAAAACTGAACACTGGATATCAAAAGATTCAAGACTAAACCTCTTGCTAAAATGGTGACTGTTATAGCCCACCTTAGGAAGTACACCTGCCATTGAGGGGGGGGGGGCGCTTTTCTCGTACGACGTCGTTGGTTGACCGGAAGACCTGCTGTCTCCAGTACTTTGAGTTGTTTGACTTTTGTGTACGGGGTATATGCGTACCACTCTTAAAACCATCAATCAATGGTCATTTGACAGCCGGCAACGCTACTTATAAGAATCAGTTTTGGAAGAAATAACTACATTTTAAACATTATCTATAAATATAAGATTTGAACACATTTGGCATGATTTTTAATAAAATTTGAATCGATCTGAAGATTCCTATATTTGTTTTATGAGAGATTAATTGTTTTTATATGAATTTATACAAAAATGAATGAAGAAAATCAAGGGCTAAAGGTATTTCTTCTGATTTAAATACTGTACCTCAGTAGAAATACTAAACATTTCTTCTATATTTTGGATAATTGGTATTTGATCCATTATTTTATTGCAATATAACGACTTTGATTAATCGAAACCTGTTGGGTTTCATCGGTTTTTATCATATTTCTTCTTGACTCATTTGGTTTAACTCAATAAGTCCGAACACAAAAATTTATGATATTTTATTACGGTCATTTAGAAATATGGGGTTGTTTCTTAAACAAGTAAATTTATGTGAGGTTAATGGCATTGGAATGACTTATAAGGTGACTTATAAGGTAATTGCTAAAGTAGTAGTCTGGTGTAATTGCTAAAGCATTACCTGAAAACCATTAAACTTGTTTACAGCTATAATAGTAAATATTATATTCGCATATTTTTACTGTGAATAAATAATTCAGAGAGCTGCTATGATTTGCAAATATCCTTGACATATTTAGCCTCGCATTTTAAAAGGAAATGAAAAGTTTGCTAATTTTAAGATTAAAGCATTTTTCTTGTGTTAAGCATCAAAATTTAATTCAAATACCAATGCATTTTGTCGTTCCATATACCTGCCAAATATTTTGGCCAATAACTAATACGTTTAGCAAACTTAAAATAATCACTCCTTAAAACATCCGTATGCAAGATTCCCAATACCATTGCTTTCAACGTTACAGCAAAATCGGATTAAGGATTAAGCATTAAAAAGGTCGTTAAACAATGCAAGATTCAGGGAACTCATTCAGACCTTATCCAGACTTCCAAAACCAAATATTTTTTATTGATCTTCATGTAATTTTTACATTAGCAGTATTTTGAGTAATACATTTTGCAAATGAAATAACAATACATTTAACTGCGGGTGGCTTTCAAGAGAATTGCCAATATTTAGTTTGTAAAAATCTTCTTAGTTTAAAAGTAATTTTAAATAAAATGATAAAAAAATACAAAGGTTTTTTTTTTTTTTTTTTTTTTTTTTTTGCTTCTAAATACTCAAATATAGAGATTGCCGGATTTATTTGAATTAGTCAGTCAACTACATTAAAAAAATAAGTAGGAAAAAATCACACTGATTTGCAAGCGACATTGGAAGCATGAAAGAAAAATGACAAGAATGATATCCTGAAATTTAAACGATATTTCAGTTTAATTTAAATAAGTTCCAATGCTTACCTCTTGTGAATCAAATGAAAGCATAAAATTAGATAAATCTTAAAATATCGCACAAAAGTTTTGAAACGTCTGGCCTTCCGAAGTTAAAGGTTTTAAGTTAAGCAGTTGCCTACATTACACATTTGATAATCCGGCCTTGCGCTTGGATGTTAAATTTGTAAATAAAATAAATTCAAATTATTTTTTCCTGTGCTCCTTCAGTATTATGCTTTACACAATTGTTTAATAATACACAATATAGTACACATAGGAAGGTTCCGCTCACCAAGGTAAATAAAATAGAATGCAGTGCAGTTACAAAAATATGCGTAAATATTTACAAAATAATTTCTTTTTTAATATACTTTCCATCCCCTGTATATTCTGAAAGTAAATAACTTCAATAAATGAAATTGTGTTATGAAAAACATAAGTAAAAACTATTAAGTAAAACAGTAAAAGGAGACCTATTGAGTTTTATGTTAAAGAAAATGTTTGCGGCATATACTACGGAATGAAAATGATTTTCGGGAATTATTTTCATAATTTGTTAATAAACTTCAAATTATTTCTGTATTAATGAACCAACTCAGCATGCAGATAAATGCATTCATTTTTTTAAAGAAAGAAAGAAACGTGATTTCAATTTTGGGGACATTTTTTATTGCATTAGTAAAATAGAAACAATGTTTTTCAGCCAAATAACAAAGCTTGAGGAAAAGCAGCATTGCAAGAATTAGTATACTTGTTTTTTGTTTTAAAGATGCACGATTTTTTTTTTTCTTTTGAAGAAGAAGAAGAAACTTATAAAATTTATAGCTTGGTCAGAAAACGAGGATAATATATAAGTCGATGTACCGTGCTTTAAATTTCCATACTGCGCCATTTTAAGGTCCTCTGACCCCTGGCGACAAAAGTAACAACTATTTATTATCTACCTCATTTTACTAAAATAGTTAACTTGATTCACGCATAAAAATTGTTTCATGAAAAAAAAAATGAATCTAATTTGAACAATTCGTAATAATGAAAAAAAACTACCTTGATTTTTTTTTTTTTTTTGTCGTTGTTGTTTGTTTGCATAAACTTTGCTTTTGAAATGTAAATTCCACGGTTATTTTTATTGCGTTTTAGTTCAAATGATTTTACACTTTGAAGCAACATTTTCGCAACATTCAGTTACATAATCAAATTGATAAATTTTGAGAGCAATTAATTAAAAAAATTGACAAGATTGAACATGAAATCTTAGTTATTAGTTGCTTCTAGAATTTTTATAAAAAATTTCTTTATACGAAGCTCATTGTATTTCATGTTTTTCAAACAACTAATTATAAAATCATATAACGAGGTTAATATTTTTTATCACTGTAAAAACAGTAAACCACATTTGGAAATTCAAAATTAAAGATTAAATGGAAAAATGAATTTTGTATATATTTCATTATATAACTAAAAAACAAAATATATTTTTTAAATTGATTTTTAAGTTTTCTTATTAACAGCAATAAAATTTTGAATGAATCAAACGGATTCTCTCCATAAATGTAATGCTAAATAATCGGAATATACACATTTGCAGTAGATTTTCAATGGAATTATTTTATTACCGTGGGTAAGAGACAATACAAAAATGAAGCCTTCTTAACCATTCTTTGATTGCATTAAAAGCTAAGAGAAGACATAAAATATGTTAAAATCGTTTTTATATGAATTCATTAATGTTGGTATCATGTGGCTACAGTATCAAACATCTTTATGCACATTTTTCATACATTTGATGCACGTCATAATTTTCTTGGAACACTTTTAACCCTCTCAGGATTGACGATTTCCTTTGAAACCATCATTTTAAGAGCTGTTTTTCTTAGCCAAGAGGTAAACTTTTAATGATTTATTTAAAAAAAAAAAAAAGAAATGGGGTTTTTTTCCTAGTGCAGACAACAAATGGAGGCATTTGTTCTTTTTTTTATTTTTTATTTTTTTATTTAAGGATTTATACATCCAACTATTTGATTTACCTGGCTTTGCTAGGAATTTAAATCCTTTCATGTATATCATTTTTAATGTAAAAAACAATTTTACATAAATTATTTTAATACACGCTATCTTTTTATTATATTACACCACACCGCTTATTTTATTGTTATTAAATCACTTTTAATCGCTTGAAAATGAAGGGTATATCAGTTTATTCTTTCAGTTCTTTTAGACACTGTTAAATAACTACTTTAAACCAATAAAAAATACAAAAGATATAAAATTGAAATTTCAAGAAATATTGGTAAAGTAAATCAGAATCTTACTGTTACTGTTATTGCATTTGAATGAAGTTTTAAAAGAATTTTTAAAAACTGAATAAAAAAAGTCCACAGAAAGGAATTGGGTATTACTGAAAAAGTAAAATATCGAATTTTTATATGTTATTGAAATATTTCTAGTAAAATAATTTGGTCAAAAATGACCGCAGAAAAAAATTTAATTAATTTCTAATTACTTGAATATTTAAGTAACTTTTGTATTTTGAAAAGTTGACGGAATTCTTTTTTTCTTTTCTTAAAGAATAAGTGCACAAAATTTTATTGAAATTGACCCGTGGTTTAGGAAAGGACGTGGAACATGCATACACACATATATATACAGATAAAGAGTGAGTTTGAACCTAATCTGCCAAATGAGTTAGCTTAGTTTAGTTATATTAACGTCCCGTTGTAAAGCAACACAAGTGCTATTTTGGGACGGACCTCGTAATTTTGAACCGCGGTCAGATAACGAGGACGACACCTGAGCTGGCACCCCCCTCTCCACACCACAAGAGCGGTAGGACGTTTAGCATGACGGATTTAACGTGCAACAGACCCCCTTACACGACGGTTCTTCGGTGGAATCGGGTCTCGAACCTAACATCCTACGGCTCACAAGCCGAGACCATACCACCAGGCCACCGCGGCCCCTGGTAATAGAAAAGCATTATAGGTAAATAGAAAAGGTAAATAGAAAAGCATTATAGCAATCCTGTCTTATCTCTTACCGTTTGCAAGTCATTAATTATCTAATTAATCTTATGTACGTATTATCTAATGTAATGTCTGATTGAGCATTATTTTAAGATGTATTGTGACGTCACTCTACCACCTTTTTTTTATTTTATTATTAAAATGCGCCATTGCTTCCAGGATCAAAATGGTTACATGTGAACATGATGTGGAAAATCTATTTTATTGTTATATGCTTATTAATACATTTAATAATTTTGAAGCTCAGAAGCTTCAAACTTTTCTAGAAACAAAATTATTAAATGACCAGGTGAAAGTACAAGAGGTCACTAACACTATTTTATTGTTATATGCTTATTAATACATTTAATAATTTTGAAGCTCAGAAACTTCAAACTTTTCTAGAAACAAAATTATTAAATGACCAGGTGAAAGTACAAGAGGTCACTAACACTATTTTATTGTTATATGCTTATTAATACATTTAATAATTTTGAAGCTCAGAAACTTCAAACTTTTCTAGAAACAAAATTATTAAATGACCAGGTGAAAGTACAAGAGGTCACTAACACTATTTTATTGTTATATGCTTATTAATACATTTAATAATTTTGAAGCTCAGAAACTTCAAACTTTTCTAGAAACAAAATTATTAAATGACCAGGTGAAAGTACAAGAGGTCACTAACACCACTTTGTTGGAGCCAGTGCGTTGAATAACACTAAGCAGGGAATTCATATCTGATGAACCGAATAAGAGATGCAAATGAAAGAATTATCATTTTAAGGTGTGTCGTCATTTACACTAGTTTAGATGGAAGACATATTGTTCCGTTTTGAAAAGGCTGCATAGTTATAAGTAGGAACTTGCGCACAATAAAAGCGATACATTCCTTTAGACCTGAACTCCTCACAAAAGAGGTCTTGTCAAAGAACTGGTAACGCGATTTGAAAAAATGATCAATGAGGAAAAATAATAAATGATCGAACATACAAGGACATTATAGATTCACATCCTAAAGAAAAGCTCTTGAAGTGAAAGTAAGACTTCAATGTTAAATAATATCCTTTACATCTTAGTTAACATTGTTAAATTTTTATATATAAAAACATTACTTGCATATTAAAGCGCCATCTCGTGTATTATTATTCAGTGTTTTTTTTTTTTTTTTTTTTTTTTTGTAACAAGAGGCAGGAGTAACGTGTAAAAATTTTGCATGCAGTAGTTTTTGCAAGTATTGATAAAAAAATCGTTTTTGAATAGATTCTTTGAAACGGTTTATTATTTATTTTTCAATTTTTCACACTTTCGAACCCTTTTAATACCAATATTAGCACATTACTACAACATTTTTTTTTTTAATTTTAAGCAGGCTTTTTTCTTTTAATGTCGGGATATAGATTAAACTTCATTCTTTATGTTTTAATAATGGTCACTTGGATTTTTTGTCTCCATTAAATCCCCTTACTTGGTTTGAAAATGGCATATTGAAAGCATCAATGTTCAGCGAAAGTTTTTCGTAGATTATCAATAGATTTCGGAATACAAATCTCCAAATAATCCTTGATTAATAACTATCTAGGACATGGTAAGAATAAACGAAATCCTATTAAAAAAAGGTGCGTTATGCATCTATTCACATGTCTCTCATGCGTGTATGAAAATGGAGAACCACTCCTGTAATTTCTCCCCTGAAACCAAATCTTACCTCTCAGTTCACCAACATACGCACTCTTTTCTATTATTTGCTTATCCTTTATAAGCCCTTCGAGAGATGTCTGGTATAAGATGATACAATCCCTTAAGCTTTTTGAGAGAAAAATCGCACCCATTGGTTCAACAATGACAGTTTTAGGCACAACTTCGCTAAGATTTTACGAAAAAAAGTGAGGGGGGGGCATACCCCAAATTTCAAGCAATAGTTATGCTGAAAGAATATTCATGGGATTCAATATCATTACAAGAATCTAAGGTATCGCATTGTTTCTTAATACCTGTCAGACGTTCAAAATAAACATATAAAATAGTAATAAGAACCCTCAAAAGTATATCGAACTGAAATAATTAAAATATAGCTTTATATTAAAAAAATATTACGCTTTAAGATTTACAATATAATTTTATTCATGCTATTTCTGAATTTATTAGGATTAATGTTTATTCTTTTGCGTACAAATATATTTTATATTATACAAATAGTATTTTAGATATAGTAATTATTCTGCTATGTAACTTAATAATATATTTAAATTCCTAATTAGAGGACATATCATATTTGGAATATTTATTGCTTTTTCAAACCATATAAGAATATAAAGGCACCTGAGATACCTAAACGTGGCCAAGCGATTCTTTTTTTTTTTTTAATTAATCGTCACTTCGAAATTATTTCAGATAGAAGTATCTAAAATTCTTTATTCGATGCACGAGTCAGACACAATATTATACACAAAGGGGTTAACTAACAATAAGTATAATAGTTTTCTTATGCGCTATCCTTCGTCTCAATGAAAGAATAGTAGAGACCTTCTTTTCAGAATAGTACTTCAGATTAATAAATAATTAGAAAATGCTTTCCTCATATTCAATAAATATAAAAAAAATTAAGACTTCGCTTCGTCATATAATGCCTTTGGGCATTTTTTTAAGTACTCCAAAGGCTATTGTTGATACCGAATTCTAATAGTATTTGTATCTTGTATGCTTCATGCAACTTGTAACATCCTTATTATTGCAATTATGTTGTAACTGTAATCTCTTACTCCATTTAATCTGTGTTGGTGCCTCCTTTTCTTTTACTTATTCGCTGGCAAATAGTCCTTTCCGTTTGTGAAGTCTTATTCTATTGTAAAAATAGCTTGTTCTTTATGCCTTACCTATTCTTAAAGTTTGTAAGAAACCTTTTGGAGCACCTTGTATATTTATCACCCGAATAAGTTCCTCTGCATAAAAGTTAATTAAAAAAACAGATATGGATATTGTCAAGCTGTAGCTAATATACGGAGTTAACATAAAGGAATTACCAGATTTTGAAAATGTATATTTTCAAAACTATTACACATGATATAAACAGCGATACATGAAAATAAAAAAAATAAAAAAAGAATCTCAAATTTTGTTTTTAACACTGCTCAACTTATCTGAGCATGTTGGAAATTCGATTTTTTCCCCAACTACGTGAGGATAACACGGATTTTATCTTTCAACAAGATGGGGCCCCATCCCATTGAGGTTTGGAGTTTCGTAACCTCCTCATTCAAATGGTTCCTCAACGTTGGATTGAACGCGCTACTAACACTACGTTACCTTTCATCACATGAGCATCAAGATGCCAGAATAATGTCTAATCTGAATTTTTTATGGAGATGCACCAGAGCCACTATTGTGGAAGATAGTCCAATAACTTATAGAACGCATCAATGCTGCTTTAAGCACCCTTAACAATGTTAAACAAAATGCATGGAATGAGCTTCACAACAGATTAAATGCCTGTAGTGTTACTAAAGATTCATTCATCGAATACTTGTTATTGAAAAAAAAATTAGAATGCTTCTTCTTTATTATCATGTATCTCTTATTATATTATGTTTGATAGTTTTAAATATATAAATGTTTAATATCCAGTAATACATTTATGCTCATTCTGCAGATTATTGAAATTATTTTATCCTATATAATATGAATAAAATCGGTTAAAAAAAAAAGGGGGGTGGGCAAAAATCGTCAACAGTGAATCAATTGAGAACTTGTGTCTGATTTTAACTTAAAGAATGTTAACAGAAAATACATCAATAAGAGAGACAAATATGGAAAAAATTATTAGCTTTTAAAAGCATGAGTAAATGATAGGAGCAATCACTTAAAGCTTCTAATTAAACAGTTATTCTTATCACAAAAGAATCATAGTTAATAGATTTTTAAATGACTGCATTTTTAAACTTATATTTTTGTACATAGGCGTGTGAATTCGTTCTCTAATTCAAACAGCTAAAAAAAAAATGCTATTTTTGATACATGTTATTATGTCTGTATCTAAATTATTTTGAAATGTGCTTAGCAAATTTTTTTAACCATCTCTTAGTCACAATAATTTTTTTTCCTAAAATGGTCACTATTATTACGACAATCGACCTGTGTCTATCCGATGAATTTAATACAAGCTGGATAATGTCAAACGATGCAAAAACACGAAACATGGCTGACATGTATAAAGAATAACACTAGTGAAAATTGATAACACACAAGCAGATTGTTAATTGCTACTTAATAACAATTGCACAATAGCACTCGGTGCACCAGCTCACAATGAGATAACAACTCCAAAGAGAGAATTCACTTGACTAATTCGTTTCATCTCCGCTGTTTATATAAGTTTTCTGACAGGGCATGAAATTTTCTACAAGAATTTTCGATACTCCCTTCCTAATACAGATATCGCAACAATTCTTGTATTTGCCGGAACCTTCATCTTTGTCGCTCAGCTGGTCACCTCAGCTGGAGCCTTCCTCTCCAAACTTCCACACCTCATCAGCAGGAGGAGGTTTGTCGCTGATGGATTTAACGTGCACCAAAGTCGCTTACACGACGGTTTCTCGGTGGAATAGAATCTCAAACCCGAAACTCTCCAGTTCCAAATCCGAGACCTTACCACCAGGCCACCGCGGCCCTAGTTAAGATGGCGAAGAATTCAAACATTGATAACAATAGCTTATTAAAGGAGAAACAAATATGAATTTACAATTTTGCAAAATAATAAAATTGGATTGAATTTATAAGTTTAAAAATTTACTAAAATTGACTCGACTTTTAAGCTAGAATCATTTGAGAGATAATTTTTTTTTAAAAATTTTAAAAAGATTCTAAAAAGTATTTAATGAAGATACTTTTGGAAATTATTATGGAAAAAAACTGATACGGAAATATTGTTAATTAAAAATTTTAAATATTTTTATAGATACTCATTGCCTCTCTTAAAACTATTATTAGTATTAAATTTGGCAATTCTAGGTTTAATTTCTTGTAGTTGTCAATTTTTAATGAATTGTTATAAATTATAAAATCATTTTCTCACTATCAGGCAGCACCGGTTATATGAAACTAAAATTTAATGATATCAGTCGTTTATCTTATAACTTTAAAAGAGCAATTTTTGTTTATATATAAATTTATTTCGTATATTTCGGAAACGGCTCTAACGATTTGGTTCAAATTTTATATTTAGATAAGGTTTTGCTCTTTCAAGTTTATCTATATATGTAGATGTCTTTCATGAAAAAACGTGATTTTATATACACACACAAAAAAAAAATGTAAAAAAATATAACTAAGTATTAAAATAAGTATGTTCAACTGCCCCTTCGAAGTGTGTGCAGTGCAGTACGGCAATCAGAGAACATGAATGATACGTGTGTCGTGAGTCATCGATTCGAGTCGCGCTTTTTTGCTTCATTTTTTTACTTATGTATTTATATTTAATATTTTTGTTTTTTAAGTTTATTTGTATAGGTGTCTTTCCTGAAATTACGCGGTTTTACATAAAAAGAATTTATAATTAACTATTAGAATAAGTATGTTCACTTCCTCTTCGAAGTGTGTGCAGTGCAGTAGAGCAATCAGAAGAACATGAATGACGCATGTGTTGTGAGTCCTCAGATTCGAGTCGCGCTTTTTTGCTTCATTTTTTTACTTATGTATTTATATTTAATATTTTTGTTTTTTAAGTTTATCGGTACAGGTGTCTTTCCTGAAATTACGCGGTTTTACATAAAAAAAATTTATAACTACTATTAGAATAAGTATGTTCAACTTCCCCTTCGAAGTGTGTGCAGTGCATTACAGCAATCAGAACATGAATGATGCGTGTGTCGTGAGCCTTGATTCAAGTCGCGCTTTTTTGCTTCATTTTTTTACTTATGTATTTATATTTAATATTTTTGTTTTTTAAGTTTATCTGTACAGGTGTCTTTCCTGAAATTACGCGATTTTACATTAAAAAAAAATTATAACTAACTATTAGAATAAGTATGTTCAACTTCCCCTTCGAAGTGTGTGCAGTGCATTACAGCAATCAGAACATGAATGATGCGTGTGTCGTGAGCCTTCATTTTTTTTTTTTTACTTATGTATTTGTATTTAATATTTTTGTCTTTTAAGTTTATCTATACAGATGTCTTTCCTGAAATTACGGGGTTTTACACACACACGCACACACACACACAAAAAAAAACTATAACTAACTATTAAAATCTTTTTCCATCTACTCTCATGCTGACAATGTCATATAGCTCATTCCGGACCCGAATTCACCATGGTAAAACTGAGTGTAAGTTCAAAAATATAAGTAATGATAGATGAACTGTAAAATCAATACTGTAAAATAACAGATTGTTTTGAATAACATATTAAACTAAGTGCATTCATGCTTTTTTTTCCATTTAAATGACAAGTGCATATGTAGGCAAGATTGAAAAATTTTCAAATGTAATCAGTGTGTGATTCGTATCTAAATATTTTCGCCGAAAAAAATTGCTGAGCGTAGCTCCATCTTTCAAATATTTTGATAAATAAAATCTATCTGAAGCTATTTAAATATTATATTATGACTGAGAATACAGCAATGTACAAAATTCCATGAGGTCTTGAGTAAGATGCTTGGTAGAACGTTCGTTCAGCGTGCAGGTTCAAGTTTATTGTGGTGTAATATATTGTTTACTGATATAGTTGTATTAAGTAAAAAAATATAAAAGAGAATGTTGAATAGAGAGAAGAGAATAATCCTATCAACAATCATCTACAGTTCTTTATTTTTTTTCCATTGTTTTTTTACTAACAAATTATATTATGTTTCCCTTTCAAAGTTTGATTTACTTAAAAATTTTAAATAATAATGAACTTAAAATAAAATTTAAATTATATAAATATTTTTCTAAATCAAATTTAACAAATTTATCTTCCATTTTTTTCTGAATAATTAATGATTTCGTCTAAATTAATCTTATTATGAAACAATTTTATATTTAATTTCTTTTTTTCTACTTATTTAAAATTATTTTATAATTTCATATAGCTGTCTTATCAATTAAGTTTTTTTTATTATTATTATCATTATCATTAGTAGTAGTAGTAGTATCATCATCATTATTATTATTATTATTAAACCTCCTAAAAGTTTTCTTCAAACTCCCAAGAAGTCCGACCCATTCAGATCTTTGATTCATTATAAAATATTCACTCACATAAACCTCTATTTAATTTATTCTCAATTTATATATACCCCCTTAGATCCTCCCGGATACCACAGGATTTTTTTCTCTATCATTTCCATCCGCTTTATCTTTTAGAGTTCGGCGCGGAATTGACGGCTCGATGGCGGATCCGTAATGAATCCGTAGATTGCCACGAGAATGTGGGATAATGAACAAATCGGTTTCCCGCTCTTCACTTGTCTGTTACCTGCGTTACCTTGGTTACCCCCTCACGCATCACATTTAATTAAAGACCTTTAGTTAAATGAAAAGGAATTGTCCCGCACGGGAACGTTACCATGGGAAACACTTGTTAATTCCATTTCCTTAACAGATGCATAAAAATAAAGCAAGCAAGGGTTATTTTTTGTCGCATACCTCATTCCCCTAATTTCAGTTTCATTCCTAGAATAAATGTTGATTTTTCTCTTCTTGTTAACAAATTAAAGAAGGAAAGGATCAGAAGAATTTATCTCAAGGAATTTTTGATTAAGAACAAACTTTGCTTTTTAGCGTTGCGATAGAAGTGGTGTAAGGTTAGCTTTAATTTATGGATAGACGTTTTCATTCTTTGGGAGTGCTTATTGATGATTAAGCATATAATTAATGATTAATTATAATACATATTACGTAATGAATTTACGGTTATAAGTCATTTTTTTTTATTTTGCTCAGTAATTAAAAACAAATCTAATATAATATTTTTTAAAGTTGAAAATATTATTTTTATCTATACATAAACATCTATTAATAATCACAGTATTTTTATTTCAATAAATCTTCATGATGGATGAATGCAATATTATTATTGGATAAATTGGGATATTTTATGGATCATTTTATTACAATAGATAGAAACTGAATTTATTATCTTCGTTCTAACAGTCACTGATTTTTTTTTCTTTTTATTGAATTCATTCTCAAAGAAATGCTCGAATTCTGATATTGTTTCGTAAAGAACTCTATTAATTTCGATTATCATATTTTTTCGCGCTTGAATTTTTATAACAAAACATATAACAAATGTATTTTTTTATTATTGGAAAAATGGCGATATTTTATGGATAATTTTATTAGAACGGATAGAAACGGAATTTATTATCTTCGTTCTAACAGTCTGATTATTGTTATTTTTTCTGTTTAGTAAAGTTCATTCAGAAAGAAATGCTAGAATTCTGATTTTGTTTCGAAACAGACTCTATTAATTTCGATTACCAGGGCATTTGAACTCATGAACTAATCCTTGAAACAACGTTCCCCTAAGGATTTAGGTAATGCTCTAAATAACGCACTTATTAGAACAATGCACTAAACTTTAAGGCATAAAAGAGATTTCAATATATTTTTAAAAACATTGCCAATCAGCTTATAAATATATAATGTCAGTTCACAATGAAACTAATATTCAAGGAATAATTTATTTTGCAATTCAGGATAGAAAAAAAAATGTTACTGAGTATTGAATTCGGTACCATTAAAAAGACTAACTGGAAATAAATAACACACACATGATCATGCAAGTTCAAAGATAAAATATCCAATATTCGTGAAATATTTTTGGATTGTCATACCGTCAAAGTATAAATATAGTTAATATTTTAGTCTTGTGATTTTTAGCATGCATTGTTTGTTTTTAAATTTATGGATTTTACAATGAGTGATTTTTCTAATTTGTGGAATGTCAATCGCCATTTTTATATCTAGTGATCTGTGTTTTTATTTTTGCATTTTTGCGAATTTACAAGGCAATTTTCCTTTAAATCGTAGGGCCGCGGTGGCCTGGTGGTAAGATCTCAGTTTCACTTTCGAGACCCGATTCCTCCGAAGAACCATCGTGTAAGCGGGTCTGGTGCACACTAAATCCTTCGATGCCAAACGTCCCCCCGCTGGTGTGGCGTGGAATCTTTGAGAGGGGGGCTCCATCTCAGGTGTATCCTTCGACATCTAACAGCGTTTCAAAATTACGAGGTCTGTCTTAAAATAGCTCTAGTGTTTCTTTAAAACGGGGCGTTAATATAACTAACTATTTAAATCGTTGTTTTATTTAAATATTATATGAAAAGCAAACATTTGAATAGAGTTTCAGCTGCTTTTTTATCCAATGGCAAATATTAGTCAGATATGGTCCTTGTACCATAAAATCACAAACAGCGAAACACCCAAAGAGTTTTGGTTTATTTCCAAAACTTCGAGCACCATTTTCAATCATAAATAAAAATAAGAATCTTTCTCTTAGGAAGCTTACAGCAAGAGACCTTTTCTCAGTTAAATATCGAAGTTAATAACATTAACCTGTGATATAATTAAAAATCTATTCTGATGTTCAGATAGATGTTCTAATCTGATGTCTAACATTATTTCTGTCTGTATGTGAACATAATAGCTCAAAGCTACTTTGAACTAGACGGCTGAAACTTTGTATATAAAATTATCACCAAATTTGTAGATTTCCGTTAAATGTTGAACAAAATCCCTTGGAAAGAAATCTGTCTGTCCCTATCCATCTCTATTCAGCAGTATATTTACTGTAACAAGCAAAGTAGCTTCAATTTTAAAAGTTTATGGATCTTCGGAAAAATACCTAAGTTTCACTCTTATAAAACTTCTATAGCAGTTAATCTAGTCGTTTGTGCCAGTAATTTCTTTTCCATAGCTGATTTTCAGCAATCAAAGTACTAAAATCTGACATATCTGAAGTATATGCTTCTTCCAGTGTTTCTAATTTATTCTCTTCGTGAGTTCTATAAGTTAATTCAATTCAATTAATTAATTCTTATTCAATTAATTCTTCATCATGAAATCGTTCTCTCATATCTGCAGATGAGAATGATCTCAAAATTAAAGATGATTAAAATGATGAGATGAGATGATTAAAACGTTTAATGAACTCAGAATTTTTCCGTGTTTTGTGGATCTTTCTTTAAGATATAAAATTACAGTATCTGGAAATTGATTAAAAATTGTTATCGTAAAGACGAGATTCTGATGGAATATTTGAATGATAAATTTTCACTAATCGTGGAAGAACAATTTTATATTTGTCTTCCATTACTTATTTCAAAATAGATTCCGATTTAAAGAAAATAAAACTGAACGTCATACCTAATTAATTAAATATTTCAAATTCTTTATCAATATAGCCACGCAGCTGAAATGCAGTGATGAGGGAAATCCCTATATAAGGGCAAAGTAAAAGAAAATATTTTTTTATCATAAATAAAATAATGACAAAATTGTAAATTCTCCGTAAATTTAAAAGAATGTAGGCCTCAGCAGACGAATTCTTATCAATTATCTTATCTGTCAATTAAATCAAGAACATGAATCAAATGATGGAGCATTTCCACTATCACCATAATAGACTCATATCGCAATATCCAGTACATAGGAGGTAATTTTTCCAATGCATCTTTTCTGGATGAAGGACACAGTTTTAATACACTATCCTGCAAAACATTATTTATTTTAGGATTGTTGATGAACGAATAACATTTTTCGACGACTTCAATGTTATTAAGATTATCTTAAATTCGGCATGCCCTTGAAATATCTTTAGAGAATGAGAAGAGCAATGTGTATATAGTGCTAATGAAAACTTTTCTTTTATAATGGCTTGTACACTGTTGAATGTCCCAGACATGGCAGCAGCAGCATCATATCCTTGGCAGTTTATACAGGTTGTTCTATATGCATATTATCTTGTTACAGGTTATCCTGCGTATACAGGATTTGTCCCAAAACACAGGTACAGGTACATACAGGTTGCCTGTATCAATAATTGTCCCAAAGTAGTGGAACAAACTTATATTTCCCTAATTATTGCACCAAAGCAAATAAATTCATTTATAAAGCTACATTAAATATGGAAAATTGTATAAAAACATTTTCGCTTCTGCGGAGGTTGAGAGTGAAAAGTTAAAAAATACTATGGGGTGTAAAACTTTATACGTTCCCCATACTGTAAAAGTGTCAGTTAGTGTTTCTCTTACATTCATCTATGTACATACAATGTTTCATGTTTCTATCTACAAAGTTTGCACAGATTTGCTTATTTTTTAATTTAGAGACTAATCACAAATTTAGAAGTCCACACTTATTTCAAAAAGGAAAATTTATTCAATACAGAAAAACTCTCATATGCAAATATTTATCTAATAGTACATCATCCAATCATCATGACTTGAAAGAAATTTGCTAGTCACATATAATGATGTTCGCTTCGATGCGTCGACGGTTGAAAATTCGACTTCATAAGGAAGGGAGGAAACAAACTGAACATTGAAGATATCCTAGAGAAGTACAGGTATGCTGAATAAGAGAATACAATTTTTTGCTCTTACGCTTTCTAAAAGAATGATATATTTCATAACAAGTAGAGCTTGGAAATGCCGACGATTCATGAAGTATGAAATCGTAATGTCAGCCTTGTAGAAGAACCCAAACGTCGTTTTCTGAATTCTCGACTAGGCAATGTGTTTAATGCACAATTTAGCGATAATAAACTACAGGATCCTTACCAGGATGGAAACGGATAAAATGAGGCTTTATACAAATAATACAGAAATTAACATTTTGATTTATTTTTCAAGTTACCCTCATACTGGAGTATGAGTCCAGAATTAAATCAATTCAGAGCTCAACATTTCAAAAACGACTCAGACATACAGCCAAATACTCTTTCTATCAACGAAACTATCCGTATAGTATTCGTATAATTCATGTATTGCTACAAAAGTTATATGGATAACTATATATCAATGCCCAGAATTTTGTATTTGGGTCCTACTTCAGGCAAAATCACGCCGTTCCCTTCTGAGAAATGTAATTTAGGCAGCCAAATGTCATTTTAATCGAGAAAAGAATAATAATATTTCACACGATCATTTTTGGAACGTTAAAAATTCGTACAGGATATTACACAAAAATTTGTGACAATTTTCCATACATTGTGGTGTGGCTTTTTTTAGTTTAGTTATTTTAACGCCCCGTTTTATAGCAACACTAGGGCTATTTTGGGATGGACCTCGTAATTTTGAACTACTCTCAGTTGATGAGGACGACACCTGAGCTGGCACCCCTCTCCAAGCTTCCACACCACATGGACATTTGGCCCCGACGGATTCAACGTCCACCGGACCCTCTTACACTACGATTCTTCGGGGGAATCGGATCTCGAACCTAAAACCCTGGAAGTTCATTGGTTAGTTACGTTTTGTACAATTTTATACTGAAAGCTGACGGATATATTCAGTCGGTTTTAATAGGCATTATCTCTGAAATAAATAACGAATTGCTTTTTTCAGTACATCCTATGTGGATCTTTGCTGACAAATTCAAGAAGACTATCTTGTTGTCACAAGAGATGAACTGAAATGCATATATTAAAAAATGCAAAATAATGCAATTTTATATAGATGTCGATGAATGCCTTATTATTTGAAGATTCGGTTTTCTCTTTTGTCTTGTTTTTTCCCCCTTTTTATAATGTTTTAAAATATGTATATTGTCTCCAACACCAGTCAGAGGTATGGTAAATGGCTTAAGTCATTAAATTTGCCTTTTAATATCTTTCAAAATTTTAGATAGAGGCATGAAATTTGATGACCATTTAGATTAGTGTTAAAAAAACATTTCATTCATTGACACCTTTTCATTATGGGGACGCATAAAAATTTAAGTTTTGTAACTTTTCATTTTTACGCTATGCTGAAGTCAAAATATTTTCATACATCTTAGTACCTTATTTGATGAAATTTCAAATGAAACTACATGTCTAATTGGGAAAGTTAAGGAAATAAACACTTGTTTCCCTTTTTGGAGACACCCTGCATAATTCAATCCAAACTTTATGATTCTAAAGTTTTCAAAATTGTGTTAGATCTTTTCCAGTATTGAAATTACTAGCACAGACTGTAAAAAATTTTCAACTGATAAGGATTTATTGTTCTCACTTTCTACAAATCGTACATATAAAGGGATTTGCTTCATGAAATAAATGTCTGTGGTTTCATCCTCTATAATAATAATATTAAAAACATTTGCTTCAATTTATCTTTTAAAATTATTTCTTTACAAGCAAGTATAATTTCGTTTTATATTTTAAGCAGTATTATCAACTGATTTAAAAAATTTAAAGTGCTTTTTTAGCGCTTCATCTCCTGCATCAATTCGGAATCTAAGCAGTTGATGAAGATTCTCATTGTGATGGTTATATTCCTTGTTTTCATCTATTCTGTTAATTTGGTCGCAGTCACGGTGACCTTTTAAAGGAATTCCATTTCTACCACAAAAAATTATTGTTTTTATAATAAAAATGAATTCTATTTTCTTTTACTTGTTGAAAGCTGGCAATATCAATACTATCTATTATGTTTTTTTTTATCCCTAGGACAATACTATATATTATATACTTGTTAACAATTAGCAAAGAATGTGGGTGATATTTTTTTTTTACATGCTTACAGAATTCTTCTAACGATTTACGCCAGCAACGATAAGACTGATGTTGAATATTTTGTAAAAAAAAAAAAAAAAAAAAAAAAAAAAAAAAGCACAATAATATACAAGATTTACTCTAATTCCTTATTTTGAGGTTTATGATGAAACGGTTGTTTTTGAAGGAAATACAATTCTATAAAATTTGAAATATCTGAAAAATAATAAATAATCTCGCATTTTAAAATCATTCTAGAATAACTACATGTAGCATGCCTTGAGTTTTTTTTTTTTTTTTCAAAAAATCCTTTAAACATTATGAAAGGAATTTTGCATCACCCCTGAGTAGGCATAATTCATGTTATGCGCAATATTTCAGCAAAGAATTATAAATATAAAAGAAAATTTAAAATGGATTAGGTATTTTTTCCTACGATATTCATTGTTACTTTTGATCATATTCATCAAGACTTGATCTCAAAGCTTAACTTTAAGATTAAATAAGTTTTGACAGTATGGATCTCGAAATGCTTTTTCCAGCTTATAAAATCTAAGACAGATATAAAAATAAATGTGAATGAAAGAAAAATTTTCTAAAAATAAAATTTATTTTCCTAATGAAATATGCCCGCTTCCAATACTCGCCTAAATTATTATAATTTAGCAAACAAACCTCTTAGTTTTTGAAATCAGTAATGCATAATATTTTTGCCTGTTTTCTCTAAAACCTTGGAAAAAAATTAAATTGCAGTGCGACTTACACTAGACAAAACAAACTTGTAAAAAAATAAAAATTTTCAAAGTGAAATTCATTTTACTTTCGTATTTATTCAAAAGTCGTCTTTGTGTCTCAAATTTGCTTCAGTTCCAATTCTCACCCCCCCCCCTCCACCCCGCTAAAGGAAGGTGCATGAGTGCGTGAAAATCTTGATGCACAATAAAACGAAAAATAGGTTTGGAATCGATAATTACTTTAATATTGTTTAAATTCGTGAGCCACTTCTGAATTCTCCCAATTGCAAGTGCATTTAATTTTATTAGCATGCTCCATAAAGCACGTAAGTAGTCAAAGTTTCAGTTTATATTACTTCAAAAAGGGATTACCCAAATTTTTTGTTGATCAAAAATTCTAGTGTCAGCTTACGTACACTTTGAAAATAGAAAACGAAAAGTGCGCCATACAAAATTTAATGTAAAATTTGAATTCAAGTGATTAGAACTTAATTAATTTTAACAACATGATTAAATTGAAATTTGTGATATATATATGTATTGAAAATGCAAACTAGCGTCATAATTATAAAATTTAGAGTTCAGTCTCAAAACGGGAAGACGAAATTTTCTTCCGATGAAAAAGCGATGGCAAGAAAATAAATTTGAAAGTAAAATACCAAATTATAATGCTTTGGACTGTATGTTCTTACTTGAGAATAATTTTTACACACACAATTTGGAAAAAAATAGAAATGTTTTTTTTAATTGAAAGTTTTTATGTTATGTCTGTTGTAAAAAACCTGCAATAATTCGAGACCTTTTAAATTGTGTCCAAATCTCTTTGTTTGCGAAAAGATTAGAGAAATTCCTCAAGGCAACTACACTCGCACAGAAACATTTAAATATTCTTTGCAAGGAACTAATCAATACAAATTTACTCCTTGTCCAACTCCTGCTATCTATCATAAAATTTTCTTTTAATTTCATAAGAAATTTCAAATTCTAGCTCTTCAAGAACAGGAGAAAAGATCCAACACAGGATGCCAATTGATTACAAATGGAATGTCTGGAACGAGTTTAGTTAGTATTAAACCCGTTCCAAACGATTCTGTTTTCAAACCTTAAGCTATTAAATAAATTTTTGATGGTTTTTTTTTCTTGCTTTAGGTTTGATTTTTTTTTTCTTGCTTTAGGTTTGATGGGTTTTTTTTCTTGCTTTAGGTTTGATTTTTTTTTCTCTCTTCCTGCGTAATAAGAAATCAGAAAAATTAAAATTTAGCATTATTTGGATAGTAGCAAAATACGTCTAGGAGAACAGACTATAATTTCCTTTTCGGTTATTTTGCCAATCTTTAGAATTTATTTAGGCATTAGAAGGATGAAAAGCAAATTCTCTTATTAATAATTAGTAGTAAAAATGTAATATTTGACTTTATAATCTACTGTTTGCGTTTAGCACAATTTCGGCAGAGAAAAGTCCATCCTAATGAATCGTACATTCGTCCCACGTGCACATTGTTTCATGGGACTGAGGCTCCAGCTTTCTATTTTTGAATCAAGAAATCTACTGTTGCGTTTAGCACAATTTCCAATGTACGATCCATCCTAATGAATCGTACATTCGTCCCACGTGCACATTGTTTCATGGGACTGAGGCCCCAGCTTTCTATTTTTGAATCAAGAAATCTACTGTTGCGTTTAGCACAATTTCCAATGTACGATCCATCCTAATGAATCGTACATTCGTCCCACGTGCACATTGTTTCATGGGACTGAGGCTCCAGCTTTCTATTTTTGAATCAAGAAATCTACTGTTGCGTTTAGCACAATTTCCAATGTACGATCCATCCTATTGAATCGTACATTCGTCCCACGTGCACATTGTTTCATGGGACTGAGGCCCCAGCTTTCTATTTTTGAATCAAGAAATCTACTGTTGCGTTTAGCACAATTTCCAATGTACGATCCATCCTAATGAATCGTACATTCGTCCCACGTGCACATTGTTTCATGGGACTGAGGCTCCAGCTTTCTATTTTTGAATCAAGAAATCTACTGTTTGCGTTTAGCACAATTTCGGCAGAGAAAAGTCCATCCTAATGAATCGTACATTCGTCCCACGTGCACATTGTTTCATGGGACTGAGGCTCCAGCTTTCTATTTTTGAATCAAGAAATCGAAATTGTTCTGAAACAAAAGCAGCTGCATCTACGCGTATAACTCTTTTAAGGCTTTAATTCATGCTTTATTTAACTTTATAGAATATGTCTATCAATGATATACTTCACTATTTATTTGCATTATGTCTGGCAGCTAATTAACTTGTGATATTTGAAATGATTCAATGTTGAATCATTAAAATTGTAATTCTCTTCAAATAATTACTCGTTTCTTTCTGGTGAACACCATTTTATTTTCGGACACGTTTTTTGTGCCACTACATGTAGACTATTACAGATTAGGACACCTCTCACAATCGGGTGCCACGTCTAGGTACTAGAATCGTTCTTACACACACTCCGTACTGATACAAAAAAGAATTAACAAAAACTTTGTACTCGACAGATACGCCATCTATCGGCGTGAAGCTGTAACATACTCCCCACCTTGAAACCCCAGGGTTTCAAGAGATTACAATGCTCAATAACATACACAATATTAAACCTTTTACACAAATCTTGTAAAAACACACAATATACATAATAATCAACATCTTAAAGAAATAAGAATCAAAACTTACAAATTTCAACATCAAATATTACAAATTAATTATGTTCCATAGGCAATACACAAGTTTTAGAAATGGCTCTTTTACAAGTACTAGACTGTGTTTTAATCTTAACAACACGAATTTTCTTATCATCACCAAAATAAATTTTAACTATCCTACCCATAGCCCATTTATAACAAGGCAAATTATCTTCGATTAATAACACTAAATCTCCTAATTTTACATTATTTTTGTCAAACATCCATTTAGGTCTCTGTTGTAATTGACTTAAATAATTACGATGCCAAAATTTCCACATATATTGTACAAGTCTAGTTACCTTTTGCCATTTCTTGAGATGACTTTTTTTTAAATTTGTCAAATCAGAAACCGTTACTATATAAACAGCTTTAAAACAAAAACATACAAAATTATAAATATAAATTTTCTGTAAAGCACCTTTACGCTGAGCCTTATTCTTAATATAAAACGGCCCACAGAAATCGGCACCAGCACAATTAAAAGCAAAATCTGGAGACACTCTTTCCTTGGGCAAATTGCCCATGATTTGAGTAGGTGCAATTGGTTGGGCTTTGAAACAAATGATACATTGATGAACGATTTTTCTGCAGCTATTACGTCCATTTAGAGGCCAAAATTTTTCTCTTACAAGATAGAGCAAAGAAGAAGCACCAACATGTAAATATTTATTATGAAAATGTTCTATTATAATTAGAGTTAATCTATGGCTTTTTGGCAAAATTATTTGATGCTTTTTATTAAAACTAAAGTTACTATTGCCCAACCGTCCCCCGACTCTTAACAATCCTTTAGAATCCAAGAAAGGATTCAAAGTTTTTAATTTACTACCAGGTGGCACACAGTGGTGTTTTTGGAGACTACTGATGTCTTTAGAAAACTCTTGTATTTGGACATTTTTAATTAAAAATGTCTCTGCATAGTTCAATTCCTCAGCATTCAGTGGACCTGTTGCCTTCTTCACTGCTCCTTTTAGGTTCTTGACAAACCTGAAAACATAACTCAAAACACGAACAATTTTACTATAATTATTACTTATATCTAATATACACTGTAAAAAACTAGGATTATTACAAATGGAAAGATTAATCATAGGATCATTATTCAGTTCAGAGTTATTCGCAGTTCTTTTCACCTCAAGAAGATATTCATCATCTGAGTCACCAGGATCGTCATTGAAGTTTGGCCAGCTACTAGATGAAAGAAAAGACGGTCCATTCCACCAAATGTCCAACTGTTGGATCTTTGAAGGAAATACTCCTGGTGATATCAAGTCCGCAGGATTCTCAGCACTATTTACATAATGCCATTGGAAGTTCTTAGTATACTCTTGAATCCTAGTGACTCGATTAGCAACAAAAGTTTTCAACGATGTAGGTGGAGTTTTGATCCAAGCAAGCACCACAGTGGAGTCAGAGTACAAATGTACTCCATGAATCTCTAGTTGCAAGGATGATAGAACCTTAACAGTAAGCTTGGAAAGCAGATCCGCTGCACACAGCTCCAAACGTGGGATACTAATTTCCTTGATGGGAGCCACTCGAGATTTGCTGCATAAGAGTGACACCTTTATCTCACCAGACCTTGACAAAGACCTGGTGTAAACAGCACAACCGTATGCATTTTTCGAAGCATCTCCGAAGCCTATCAGGTCTACTTTCAGAACTTTAGAACATAACACATGACGATCTATGTTTACATTTTTCAATTGACTCAGCTCAGAACTAAATTTTTCCCACTCTCTATTTAAGTGTAAGGGAACTTCATCGTCCCAATCAATTCTCAAAATCCACAACTTCTGCAAGAACATCTTCGCTGTGATTATCAAAGGTCCTAAGAGGCCTAAAGGATCAAACAATCTGGATATGTCCGATAGCATTGTTCTTTTTGTTGCAGGACTCACAATTTTTTGAACACTAAAACTAAATGTATCCTTTTCAGGATTGAATTGTAATCCCAAAGTTTTTAAAGTTGCTGAGTTGGGGTTATCGAAATTGTATTCTCGGTCCGACGTTGGTACATTCTGTAACAAAACAGGATTATTTGAGCTCCATTTGTGAAGCTCCATACCAGCTGATTTTAACAATTGTATTAACTGGTTTTGTAGTTCAATGGCAGAAGATAAATCCTCGGTACCACTGAGTATATCATCGACGTAAAAGTCTTTGCCAGCAGCAGCGGCTAAAGGATAATTGTCCTGCTCATCACAGCATATTTGTTTTAGTACTCTGGTCGCCAAGTAAGGAGCGCATTTGGTTCCGTAGGTAACAGTGAGCAACTTAAATACACGTAATTTCTCTTCCTCTAAATCCTTCCATAAAATGCATTGTAAATCACACTGATCTGGATGTATCCAAATTTGACAATACTTCTTTTTTATATCAGCGGTGAAAACTATAGAATGTTTTCGAAACCTCAACAAAATAGCGAACAAATCATCTTGGACAACAGATCCTGAATACAAATTATCATTAAGCGATTGTCCAGATGACGTTGCCTCTGATGCGTTAAAAACAACGCGTAATTTTGTAGTACTACTTTCTGGCCTAAAAACGCCATGATGAGGCATAATGTACCTTGGAGTTTCGCAAGTTGCCTGCATATGCCCCAAATTCTCATACTCAGTTAAAAATTCGCTGTATAGTTGCCTATACTCTGGTTCTCTCTTCAAACGTTGCCAAAGTGAATTAAATCTTTTAGTAGCAATGTGTTTTGATTCGCCTAAACATGGGGGGTCTATTTTAAACGGCATTTTAACAGCATAGCTTCCATCGTCATTTCTGAAATGTGTTTTCATGAAATGATCTTCACATATTAAATTCTCATCATTTTGTAATTTATGCCCCTCAACATCTTCAATTTCCCAAAATTTCCTTAAATTTGCATCCAAATCTTCTATTACCAACCCACAATGGACAGTAGTTTCGTTTTCTATTGGAACACTTCCGGTAGCAACAAGCCCAAACACAGTATTTTGAAAAACAATGTCTGTTCCCGGAAACCTAATTTGACCCGATCTTAAAAGTTCATAGAATATTTGGGCACCTAATAAAATATCCACATCTCCAGGTTCATTGAAACTCACATCCGCTAAATTGAAACTATCTAATTCTAGCGTATCAATGTCAAATTGTTTGGAGGGGATACTATCTGTTACATGCGGCACTACCAGTAGCTCAATTCCCTTTTCAAAGCTTCTGCTTACGTTCGAAATTTTCGTTTTTACGATCGAGTTAATAACAGATGATGATTGATTTAGTCCAGAAACCAAAATGTTTCGTCTTTCTTTTTTCAAATTCAGTTTATCGGCTAACCGTTTTGAAATAAAATGACTCATACTACCAACATCCAGCAACGCACGTGCACTCATAAACATTCCTACATTATTTTGAATCATCACATGTGCAGTACTTAATAAAACCAATTTGTTTACATTTAAGTTGGTAGCAGTGAATGAATGCGTACTGTTCGCAGGTGACTCATTCATCAGTTGCAAAGAATTATGACTGGGATTTTCAATTCGCGGAACGAATACATTTGACCTTGGATTTAATCCCGCGTTAGCATTTTGCGAACGAGTTTCAGTTTCGCTTTGAGTATTTCCCAAGTGCAAAAGAGTGTTATGTCGTTTTTTGCAAATGGAGCAACTGGATTTTGAATAACAGTTTGCAATTTTATGGTGATTTAAACAATTAAAACATAATTGCTTATTTTTAACGACCTCAATTCTTTCATTAACAAGCATATTTTTGAACACAGGACATACATTTAGGGAATGATTTTCATTAGATTTACAAATTACACATTTTGGAGTTTTAACTTCCGCTACGAATGCTTTTTGTGGACTGTATTCTTTACGATATTTTTGAGAATGGTTTACAATTTGCGGTCGTGAAAACACATTACTATCGTTTTTGAATTTTGACGATACATAAATATCGCAATGCCTGGCCAAATCTGGTGGCACATACCAAGATTCTCCTTGTTTCATGCCAATATGAATTTGTAGTTCACGATCTAATGAATCAAATATTTTTTCGGAAACCATGAGTTCACAAACTCCCTTAAAATCATTTACCTTTCTTAATTGACAATAATAATCAAAGGCTGCACTAAGTCGCGATGCAAACTGGATATAGCTTTCGTTTGGGCGTTTTTTCGCTTTACGGAAATTATTTAAAACTTTTTGTGAGGTGGATTGAAATTCTTTTAATACTAATTCCTTTAATTTGTCATACATACGCAATTCATTTTCATTTAAATATATCATTAAATTGGTAACTTTTTCGCCTAAAATATTTAATAGGATCTCTGATTTGAATTGTTCTGGGACCTTTTTGGTTTTGAAAGCTCTTTCAAGCGATTGGAAAAATAAATTATACGACTCTGCTCGTGTAGGAACTGGAATAGTTAAAGTTTTGACACTTTTTATCAAACTTTCTAAGCTAAAATTATAATCAGAATCGCTATTTGTTACATTAACCTTTTGTGTTACATCTTTTTGTAAATTCGCAAGCTCAAGTTGTTTTTCTAATTGCGCGAGTTTAAATTTTTTCAATTCTACTTTCTGTGCTTCATTTTTCTCGTAGAGTTTAAGTTTTTCCAATTCTAGTTTCTGTGCTTCATTTTTCTCGTAGAGTTTAAGTTTTTCCAATTCTAGTTTCTGTGCTTCATTTTTCTCGTAATCTTTTTTCCTATCAATTATTGACTCAACTACAGTTTTTACGAATTCATAATTATCTTTATAGATCTCGCTCTTTTCAATTAAATCTCTAATAGTAATTACTTTGGCACCTGCAGGAATATTAATTTCTAGTTCCTCGGCAACTTCAATTAATTCACTCTTTTTAAGTTTTGAAAGCATTTTGAAAAGAGAACTCTGAATATATGCAACTCATAAAAACGAAACTAATACAGAAATTTGGAAAACAAAAGTGTACTCACAGTTACCCTGAAACCAAAACGGACACAATAATCCAATTATCGGATAGTCCAATCATAGGAATTTACACTTTATATCCATTGGATATCACTCTAAACGATTCAGAAATCACTGAGAACAATATGAAGTAAACACACGCTGCAAAACAGAAACACTTGTCGACTCTTTCACAAAACTCTGATGGTTCAATACTGCGTAGTCGACGGACCACTTAATGTAATTCTATTCAAATAATTACTCGTTTCTTTCTGGTGAACACCATTTTATTTTTGGACACGTTTTTTGTGCCACTACATGTAGACTATTACAGATTAGGACACCTCTCACAATCGGGTGCCACGTCTAGGTACTAGAATCGTTCTTACACACACTCCGTTCTGATACAAAAAAGAATTAACAAAAACTTTGTACTCGTCAGATACGCCATCTATCGGCGTGAAGCTATAACAAAAATTAACCACCGAATTCAGAGAATAGCTTCATTTATGAGAGAAAATAAATAGCCACATTTTTCTAAACCCTGATTAATGGTGTAGCGAGGGTAAATGGCACCCGTAGCATGATATGAACTTTTCGTTCCCTGTCGTCATCAGTGGTTTAAAACAGGTAAATAGTGCCAGAGGAATAGTACCACTTTTTCGCCCTTTAATATTTGAATTTTTTTTTTTTTTAAAGCATAAGCTCCCCAACTTTTGTATCCATGGCGCCTTCTAAGACCAACTTTTTGCTTCTCTATTTCCACCCTCTCCCCCTGTCGCTACACCAATGTCCATCTTGTATTCAATGTAAATAATCTAATTCGTATTTTACTCCAATATTCTTTCTGCTCTGAGATCACATTGTCTTAAAAGTGAAATTTTCTTAAAAGATATAGTCATTTCTTGCTCACTTGCCGAAAGTGTCAAGTAAATTTAAAGTTGGAATCCATTAAACATCTTGCAAGAGAAAAAAAAAAAAAAAACGTAAGATCACAGCACTTTGTAAGATAGCGAGTTGCTATCATATCAAGTAACAAGTACAGAAGTATTTGTCAGTGCACCTTATGCATAGTTTGGGATCGAGAATTTAAAACACAACTTTTGGAAGGCCAATAAAGCGAGTATTTATTCATTAGTATGCAAATATCCATGCTGTTTTCTTGAAAAGTAAGACTTTCCTTAAAATTAATTGTTCCAGAAAGTATTGTTTTGTTATTTATGATTGTCTATTCTAAAAGCAAATTTTGGGATGAGGAGTGTAGGGAATAATTTTAATATTGACAGCATATTCTATTTTGTATGAGTGTTATCGTTTGTTTAACGATAAAAATCTTTTAAAAAATCTTTTCCATCAAATTTTTTCAGAATTATATGGCCAGGAAATCATATTCAGAATTAATTTCTCTCTGAGTCTTAATTTAGACATTTTATTATAATCTTTATCGCTTTAGAAGTACAATTATGGTTTTAGATAATGATATAAACTTATATGTTGTCATAACTCACATTACATGATTTTGGCTTTACATTCCAATAATTTAATATGGTTTTCTTTAAAAATTCATGTCTTCAGTAATGAATATATTTCTTTTTCGCATTGTTATGTTTTCTCTCTATTGTTACACTTGATTTAGATACTTAAAGAAATTGTTTATAATATATATCGATTTGTTTACTTTTGAATTTTGGGATTTGATGTGAACTAATTAATTCACTTTTTTAATGATATGGTATAAATTTTGTCACTTGCAAAATCAAAAATAATTTTTCAATGTCTATTTTTTTTTGGGGGGGGGGAGGCTTTTTTGCACTGGCTTACTCTTTGTTTCAGATTCCAAACAATAGTGTGAACAAATTTCTACTTGTGAAGGGGTATATTAATAACCTTTTTATTCAAGTGGGTTTGAATTTCATGAATTAGGATAACATTTTAATTTAAGTTACTTAAAAAATTTTTCTTAAAAGTTGTGTGATTGCTACTTATATTTATTTGTAAGGGAAAAAACACATTATTTTTATATTTGTTGCACTGTTTTATGTTTGTATATGATTTTATGATGATGCATGAACAAGGTCTGTTGACTGAGCCTTATTCATGTGTCATCATAATCATGTGACGGAATATATATGAATATATATTGGATATATATTGAATTATTTTAATGAAGACAATGAAGCATCTTCATGTTTAAAAAGCAGAATTGATGAAATGAAAAATGAAATAATTTTGTAAATTCGGTGTCTTTCTCAAAATGCGTTCCAAATAAAACATGAGAGCTTATAGGTTTAGTGAAAGTCGAGTATGAAATAAAATTACTTATAAAGTGGAAATTTATGTTCATTTAAGCAGTAATGTTGTAAATAAGACTTTTTTCTATTTCTAATTTTGTCAATATTTCCTGTTATTAATTTAAAAACTTGCTAAATAAATCATCAGCTTAATTAGGCATGTGGTATATCTTAGCATTTTCTGAAATTTTATATTTATGTGTCTGTACACGAATAGAATATTAAATCCTAAGCAAATTAATTGCACAATTTTTTTCAAATTTAATATAGATATTATATAAATACAAATTTATTCTGTAACATCAAATTGATACTGATAATTGGTTGTTCCTAATAAATGACACCATTTAGGCAAAAGAGCAAATAGAAGTTTATAACAACCAAATTGATTTAGTTTAAGCAGTTTCTATTAATTATTTGATACTGCATTTTGTTAACTGTTCATGGTTAAAATATATGGATTACAGAATCTCAAAGAGCTAATCTACTAAATTCAATGTCAAGCAAAAATCATGTAATGCAAGAATTGACAACAATGAGAATGTATGATATGCCACATCACCAGTTTATTTTGATACAATAACAAATAGTACCCATGTAGTTTTTCAAAATATTTCAAAATAGATATTCAATTAATGCCCAATATAATGCTCAAATAATTCAGGATATATTAAGTGTGTGTGGGGGGGGGAGCTTCATAGATAATAACATTTAATGCATCGAGCACAGCGAACTACAACTCACATGCATACATAGTTACAAAAAAACCAGTGTAGGAATAAAGAGCTGAAGAAATAGTTCTAAATCGAAGATAGCAGAGTAGGGATGACGAATATTTTAAGAGCGGTGATTAAACGTAACCAATATCAAAAAGTCACAAATACCAGTGATCAATACTTTTCAAAAAGGGGTGTGATTCAAATCCTTGACATGATCTTACTGGTGATATTTCGATTAAGGGTATTGGATCACGATAGAAAGCAACAATCGATACGATCTATCCAATGGAAGCTCTCAAACAAGAATTCAGTCATGCAATCTGTGAATGGGTTGAAAAGTGAACGGACCGGTTATTCTTAGAATTATCGTATCATTGGATCGCATATCACTGAAAGTGTAGCTATCCCAGGGAAGTGCTCATAATTGTGAAGTCACTGCTCTGCTATGATAACCACTCCGCTTGACTTTCCGATATTCACATTTGACAATGCGTTATCCCATAAAGATCATTTCTAATTACCTGTGACATGACTCTCTAATGACATACATTCCTTTCACTCTGCAGGCGCCATCTATTGGTAGAATATAGAACTAAAGTGAACATTTTAAAGAAATGACTTTTTTTTTTAATTCAGATTTTTAGAAAATGGTTTACTCCAATAAATAAATTAAATTAATAGCTTTGAAAAAAATTAAAATTAAAACGTAAGCTGAAATGGATAAATTCAATCACACGTTGCTAAAAATAGTAAATTAAGTATTAATTACAAATAATAAATTTTATATTTAATAATAATTGATAATTTTTAATTAATAATATGATTGAAATAACAGATATTTGGAACGATTATTTAAAAATAACATTAGCAAAATTATTTCTTATTCAAAAAATCATGGATTATGCATCTCTATAGCAGAGAAATAAGTTCTTATAATGAAATCTGTCGAAACGTTTCACTAAAAAAAAATTGACAGTAAATACGCAAATGATATTTCAGTCATCCAAGTGATATGATTGAATCCATGATTGTTTTATATGTGATAATTATAACAAAAAAAAAAAAAAAAAAAAACTGTCTGGTTAAAACAGTCCTAAGAAAATTTTTACTTTTCAAGAAAACAGTATAATTTATAAGCTGATTTCTGCATGCATTCACACTTTGTGAATCTTGCAACTAGTGTTTCTATTATTTATTTGATATTGCACATTGTTATTTGTTGGTCCCACACTTTCAATCATGCCATTTATCACTTTTTAGCGATGATGCAAATATCGGTACTTCGCGAAGTGAAATGAAGTTGCTTGTGTGTTTTCAATTAGTTTGTTGAAGCGTTGCATTGTATGTGCCCATTGAAGTACATTTAAAAACTCGTATTAATATTTTTACGACAATTTGAGATAAAACAATTGTTGCGAGAATATATATCAAACAGCTAATAAATAAAGCAAACCAAATCATAATATGTTGTGAAGTTACGTACACTCTTTCACGCTTGTATTTAATTTTCCTCTTGCGAATGCCGGCAGTATTGTTTTTTCTTTTATTTTCTATAGTCCTATGTTTTTTTCATTTTGAATTTTAGTTTGTTAAGTTTTTTAAATTTTACTTTATGTTACTTTTATTTGTTTGAAAAACAAATAAATTTGTTTGTTTTTATACAGCGTATTAAATTAATTCTTTGTTAGAGAGTTGCAATTCTAAAATCATGTTTTTTCAGATCGTTATTAATTTTTTTGTTTTGTTCTTTTTAAATAACATATTTAAAGCTTCCTGCAATGCTGAAGTGCTAAATGCGAATTCAAATTCTGAAATGAAGCAAAATAAAATGAAGATGACTAGAGAGAATTTATGTATCCTTGTATTCCAGCTTTTATTTTTGACTAAAAAAAATAGTGTTCTTCACTTTAAGGTTTATCATCAATGGTAACTTGTCATTTTAGATTACTAAATTGCAGCACTCTGCATATATTTCAAAACATTATTATTTTTTGTCTTTTCATTAATGAAGTTCATGATATTTTGTAAATACAACTGAATCTGCTTGTTAAGGCATGTTTTGTTACTGCAATTAAGGTGTTGAAACCTATATTTTCTCCATGAAATATATTCTCAAGTGAAAAGTAAAAGCTTGAGAAATCAACAGTGAATTGATTTTATCTTTTCTTAAAATTGTGTTGGGAACATAATAAAATCTTACTTGAATAATGAAAAAATAGTTTCTCTCTCTAGGAATTAAAATTCTAACTAAGAAAGATCAACTATGACAAAGATTACCAATTTTGTTTGGCTGAAATGTAATTTTGCTTTATTATTTATTAATGACTGTTTTAATATTCACCCAAAGAAAACATTTTGAGTTTTTGTTATCAATTATTTATTCAGATAAAGAATGAGGGAAAATGAACTTTTTAGTTATTCTTTACATCAGCTCTTAACGAACTAAATGATTTATTATGCCTGTAAAATAATCTTGTTTATACACTTACTTGGGTGCAATTTTCGGTACTTGCGTATTAACGCCACCGCAGCTACAGATTTGGCCGGTTTTGCTCTAATGTGCCAATAAAGAGCTTAATCTGTTGCTGCAGTGGCGTTGAATTTTGAATGGCGGCACTAAAAAAACGCCAAATCTGTAGCTGCGGTGGCGTTAATACATAAGTACCCAATTTTCTTTTAACAGACATCAAATGCTTTTTATTTGATGATATTAAAAATATAAAAATTTAACATCTTTTATTGAATAGAAGAATTTTTAATGATAATAGCATTGTTTCATAAAGAAAATTGCTCTTTGAGAAATACTTCTTTTAGCCTGACAGAAAGTTGACTTGTACAGCATGCATAACATGAATTCTGAAATGAAATAATTTTTTTAAAAATCATAATACAATTGTGTTTTTGTTCTCTTTATTGTTTTTAGATATATGAATATAAATAACAATCTAATTTGTTTGTTATCATTATGATTAATAGGTTGTTTATTTTATGAATTTATAATAGGCTGTTTATTGTAACATGAAAAAAAAAATCCCTAGAAAATGGATTCTTTTCTTCTTATAAATTGTTCAACAAAAATCTTCTATTTTTATTAAGATTTATAACATATTTTAATATATTATTAGAAAAGTTTTTCATGGGTGATTTATAAATGGTTATTTCAGATAGTTAAGCAAGTAGCAATGCAATACAATAAATTTGTAAGTCTACCCTTCTAGTAAAGATACTGTTTTATATTTGATGTTAAATAGATGTAGGATCTGAAATTGAACTTTCCTAGTAAACCTATTATTTAAAAATGACTAGGGAAGTACACCCCCTCCCACTTCATTCACCAACCAAATCATGTTGCGATTCATTTCAGATCATTATGTGATCCTAACTTGCTCACCATATCGTCATGCATTTCTGCTAGTAATAAGAAATTGTAAATATATTCATTTCTAAAAGTAAATTTAAGATTTGATAATTAGAAGAAGGAATTTTCTATTGAATATTTTTATCTTTGCATATTTTATAAAATTTTGTTAATAATTAAAGTCTGCAGCTTAATAATTTTTTTTCTATTACAGTTTTTCTACTTTTAGCTCTATTCTTATTAACACTTGTAAATCTGAATGTGTGTTTCTAGCATAATGATATTTATAAGCTTTTAAATATTACCTTGTGATTTTTATTTATCTGTAATGAAACTAATAACAAGAATTCTTTTTAATTTTTTTTTTTTTTTTTAAATTTTGTAAGTGATTGTAATTTTTCATTTCAAAATGAGAAGATGGATATCACTTTAAAACTGGTACCTAAATAGTTCGCATAGAAATGTTTTTCTGTATGCTTGAAGTGTAACTTAACATATTCAATATTGTAGGTATTCCTTCATGTATTTTTTCATCTTGCATGATTTTTTTCATTGTTAAGTAATTTTTCAGTGCATTGTATAATATATTTGAAAAGCATGTGTGATAAGTTCCTAATTTTTGTTGATTTTTCTTGGTATGTGCTGATTCTCCCCAAATCCCCCCCCCCCTCAGAAAATTATCATTTGATAAATTGTGTTGCCAAATTTCAATATGTTATAATGTTCTATCAAAGTTTTCTTTGATGCCAAATAAAAATAATTAAATCTGTTCAGTCATTTGTGAGTGTGTTGTATTTGATTTCTAAACTTTTTGTTAAACATATTATCAATAAATTATATAATAGTGTATTTGGTAAAAGGCAAAGAAAGTATTTATTTCGAAAGGGCAGTGTTTTTTGTAGCTACTCTACTAATCTTAGCTTAAGCGAATTTAAATCAAACATGTTTTGCAAATATATTTTAATACAAATTAATGTATTAAAGTTGACCCGTATATGCATTTATAGCTTTTATTTTTGCCAACTTTGGATTTTAATGCTTTATTCATTTATTTATTTTGTGTGACATTATCAGTCACTTAAGATTTTAACTCATAAAAAATATTTCACTCATCATTTTGATTCCAAAATAAAACTGCAGTTGTTTTGAAATGTAAAAAAATTTATGAAGAATTTCATCTTTTATAATATGCTATTATATGTGGGGGTAACTCTCTTAAAATTTCTATTGTATTTTGTATGATTTTTTAGATGTTTATTATTGATTAATGAATTCATAGTTATAATGTTATATATATTCTTTTAAATTCCTTAATTCATATATATTAGTCAAAGCTGCATTTTTAGAAACAAGACTTCATCAGAGAGATGCAATCAAAAGTGTTCTCAAGTTTCAGAATTATGAAAAGCAGTACAAAATAACTAGTAAAGCTCTGGAGAAAATATTTGAGGTATGTAATGAGAGAAAATATGAAAATGCTATGATACTTTGATGTGAAATATTCAGTCATATTATTTATTAGATTGCAAAATTTGACTTAGTTTCTTTCTTGTTAGTTTTTCTTTACTATAACTTATTTTAATCTGAAGTTTTCATTATCAGTTAGTTTCATTATATTTTTTTGTAATGAATAAATTTTTATGCATGTGTTGAGAAAGAAACTCATTAACAGTGCAGGGAAAACTGTAAATGGGTGTATATTATTGTACTTCAGTTCAGCTCTAATGTGTTTTAAATATATAGTAATTCTATAGGAAGTAATTGCTTTTAAAGCTGTCAATAGTTGCAAGTTAAAAGTGTTCTTCAGAACATTATAAATACAATTTTATAAGCATTATTATATATAGTTCAGTTTATTGCCATGATTTGTATTAGAAGTCCTATTCATGTCATCATGATGAAGAATGATGACATGAATAGGAATGAATATTTACTATCACCATTAGTTACCATTTCATACAGCGCAGCTACAAATATATTTCATATGGGATCCCTTCTTTTAATTTATTAAATTATACAACATAATTATGTACTAATATATTTATTTCTTCTCCGGTATTCAATGAATTTTGAATATTTTAAGATGTTTATGAATCAGTTTTGGAAGTACTTACTATATCATTGAGATATCTTTCTATCCTCAAATGTTAAATTGAAATGTTTTATGTTATATTTTAGAATTTTTCCTGCCTGATTTTTATCAAAACAATCTAACATGTTAGTTATCCTTTGATACTATTTCTGCAGATTCCTATATTTTGTTTTTTAAATGTAATACATTCTAATACTTTAAGTTCAGATAATGGATGAGCATCTTTGTCGATTATACAGTTTTTGAATATTTTGCCTGTTAATTAACTTTTCTCTCAATTCAGTATGTAAGAACTTTTAAGAAAATGTATTTTTTTAAACCTACAATTAAACATCGTTTTTAGCTGGAAACGATTAAGATCTGATATTAGGGTAACTCTGTATTCTATTGAACCTAGAAAATTATCTTTCTCATCTTCCTTTGCCTTTCTCATTATATCTTCTGCAATTCCTGCTGCTCTATTAACCATTTTAATACTATTGGAAAAATGAGGATTTATAAATGCTTAATTAAAATCCCAGTCATTAGCAATTTTTTTTATAAATGTAGCTATTAAAGAGAATGTTGTAACTGTGTTAGGAATATCAAATCTAGAACAAAATTATTTGTTTCACTATTACATCATCTGCACATTTATTTGCAAATTCACTTTCTGTGTGTTTTGAGTAATAGTCATTACAATTAGATCATTTGCATTATCAAAGTCAGTTATATCAGCTTCCACATTTTTAAAAGGGTTGCATGGAATTGGGTGAGATTTTATGGCTTTTTATTATTTGTTCTTTTAAATTTCTCCCAAATTTCACATTGTGATACTACTCCATATCCAAATTCATTGCTGGTCAATACAATTATGCTCTGGCCATTTTCTTAAATTTCTCTTATCTCTCAAAGTGATCCTTCAGGTTACATGTGACATAAGTGTTTCCAAACACTGGACAGACTTGTATCTTCTTATGAACTTCTGGCAATCATATTCCTGGGACGACTATTTTGGTTGATGCTGCCTTCAATATTTCTTAACAGTATTTACTGTCATTGCATTTTCTTCTTTCATACTGCAAAGCTGTTCTCTTCTTGTTTCAGTCACTTGAATGATTACAATTTGTCAAGAAACAATCAATAATTTCTGGTACATATCAATCCATTTTCTTGATCAGTAAATTTACAAGTTGATGTTAGTTTTTGAGTTATTAGTATTCAATTATCTCTCTCTCTCTTCTTATCTATCTATCTGTACAAAGAAATTTACAGACAATTAATTATACAATTCTTGTCTAAATTTCTTCAATTATTATTTTTTTTTTAATTTTTTATTGAAGAATTTCAAAAGTGCAGATGGCTTGAACCTATTCAAGGTGCCTGAGATTCAATAGTAATCCAAATACATCAATGTTATGTCCTGAAGGAGCATTGACACAAGACCGGCTATTGTATGCAATAGTTTCTCTTTGCTACTGTCCCTCTATTTTTCTAATGTAAACAGTTTAGACAGTATTGTCAAAACAATGATGGCAAATTTTTCCAAAGGGATGAGTATTTTTCATTGTCCAATTCTACTTCTGGAGATAGCTATGGCTTTCTATTGTGTACAATAGCTCGCCTCCTGTAAACACTTCTAAACACCATGTCAAATGTTTGTGATTTCAAAGGGTTCTTCAGAGCATTATAAACCAGGATTCATGAGGATTTCTATATACAACCTGAATTCATGGGCCAAACTTTAAGAGTAAGTAAAATGCTTATAAAGAAGCATTTTTTGTATAGGAAATGAAAAGTATAGGTGGAACAAGTAAGTGCGAGCTAGGTGGAAAAATGTAGTATCTGTCGGACTTCCAATGACTCTAATAAAAACTTCATTGCAAAACTTTCAGTTGTTGCTGCAATTGTTCATGGAACACCTGACATCTTCAAAAAAATAATAGCTAATTACTTGCTAGAAGCTACTAGTTCAGTATCAATGTTGGTGGTGGCGCATTTGTGCACTTACTGAAATTTATATAAGTAAAGAGCTTTCTCTTCATTTCCTCTACATATCTTGTTTTTCTGCTGCAACTTTTAATTTTTGACCCCAGATTGCTATACAAAAATGCTTCTTTATATGTATTTTACATATCCTTAAAGTTTAACTATAATTCAGGGACACCCTGTATTATAGTTCAGTTTATTAGCATAATTAATGTAAGGAGGCATATTCATGTCAGTGTTACAAAAATATCAGATATGAAGAGTTGCAATTAACATTACATGCAACACAGTCACAAATATAGCTTTCATGACGAAATCTATATTCTGTTGATAATTTTCACTTTTGAGTTCATTAAGATCTTATTTTGGGCAATAAATAAAATATACCTCACTATATGATTACACCTATGAACTTGATTAATCCTTGAATTAGAAAATGTATTAAAGAATTGCATATTATTGAAAATTGTATCCGAGAGAGTTTATTGTTTTCATATGCTTATCTGTCAGTTTTCAGTTTTATTCTTATTAGTATGAATATAAAGTAATTTTTAAAATACATTAGTATTACTGATAATTTAAATATGTGAAAGCTTAGTTTCTGCTGATTTAAATGTTTGTTTACTTATTCTTCATACATTTTTAAAAATTTCATAACCAAATTTTTATTTAAAAAATTATGGAAGCTGGAACTGAATAACAATATGTCAAGTTTCCAATTTGTGTCGAGCAGACATCTCTTTGAATTATGTTGCTTCATTTTTTCATTAAGTAGTCAGGCTCTTAATTTCTTTAAGTATTTATGGTCTGAGATATTTTTTATTTGCAGAAAAAATAATTTCAGTGTTTGGAGAAACTTGTCTAAGAGTTTTTCACAATGATTGTTGAAATCATTATTCTTATCTTATTTGCGTTCAGTGTATAATTGAATGCACCTTTGTCACTTATCATTTTACATGTATTTAGAATATGAGATTTTTAGATTCTTTATTATCTTATGTATTTAAAATATCAAATTTAGAAATCATGTATTTTTTTTTTTTTTTTGACGATAGATTATTCTTATTTACTAAAATGATATTTTCTTATTTGACTAGGTTGTTCAAGCTGGTAAAGTTACTGTGGAAAACTCAGACTATATACCGGGCTCTGTTTTACCTACAAATGAAACAGTAGCTGCAGGTAATGCAACTTGAATGAGCTTAACAACAGGTCTAAATTTGGTAATTTATGATATAGAATATTCCATCCCCATTCTTGCCATTTAGATTAGAAACAATATGAGATATTTGTCTCGCTTGCGAAATTGAGGTTCTTTTTTCATAGTGTAGTATTGTTAAATATTCTTTAACAGGAGAGTCAAATGAAAGTCCCTCAAAGATTGTCTGCCTGAATTCACATTTATGATTGAAGTAACCTTTTGTATATTAATTAAAACAATATTAGTTATGGTTTTAGCTATCATATGCATGTTTAAAGCTGTATGTTTGCATAATAATAATTTCAAAATGCCAAACAATATCCTCAGTGGGCAGAGGGAAAGAAATTACTAATATATTGAATATGCTTCATTTTTTACAGATGCTATTCCAAAATATAAAATGTTTGGAAAGAAAACATGAAATATTAATTAACTGGATAGTATTCAATTGTTTTATAACTGAAATCATGATGATCTCAGTCATCTTCAGAATCAGAAGCCATGTTAATTTTACAAAACACTGTATTTTGTTCTACACTTCAGTTAGCAGCAATATTTTCAATCACCTAAATGCATATTTCATACGTTTATCCATGCCCAGAATAGTTTGTAGATAGTTAGCATAAATAATTTAGTAAGATACAAATTAAAACTTCAATCAGTTCTGAAACTTTTTTGTATAACCTCTTAATTTTGACAAACAATTTGGAGTGTTGAATTTTTGACCCAGCCTTTTAGAAAATCCATTATACTGTTGTGTTATGAAGTCTTGAACAAAACAGATATTTATGTCGGAATATTCATCAATTTTAAATTAGTATTATTGTTTTTATTACCCAAAGAAATGTATAGGCATATATATTTTCCACAAAACTGCATGGAATATTATATTCCTCATGTTCTTGTTTTCTTAGTAAATGTATATGTGTTAACTTTATGATTGTTTTAAATATTAAAAAAATATATATAAAATCTGGGCAAACTTCAATCAATGAAAAAAGTTTGAATGTATTCAGTGAAAGTTAAAGTGGTTAAAGAATAAAGTAACAAATGTGGCCATCCTTTTGAAACTTTGTAGACATCTCGATTTACTGTGAAATATAAGCAAAGAAATGAAGTTTGAAGGCTTTTGGAACAAAATTATAAAGTCTGCTTCTTTTGAAATAAAATAAAAGTGCACAAAATTTCTCTTGTATGATATCCAGGAATTAAAACTGATTAAGTATTATTTGCTGAAATTGTTATTTACTGAAATACAGCAAACAGTAAATGTCATTTGTACTGCAGAAACTATCGATCTTTGTTTGTAGATGCACATAATTATGTCGTGATGATTTAATAATTACTACAGATATTTGGCGTTAAAACCCGCTAGGGTGGTTCAGAAGTTAGGAAGGAGTTGTTTGCTCATGTTTTGTTCTCATCGTCTGACCTTGATTTAAAAATAAAAGGTTTTTTTCTTGTGTTACTTCTTAATGGCATTTTTATATCATTAATTTAGGTGCTAAAATATCAATGCTGAGATATAATGTGTGTTTTCATATATAGAAACCCTCTGCATTTTTGCACTTGAGTCAATCGACTTTAAAAGATGTTATTTTATAATGAGCATTTTATAAATGCATGACACAAGTTTCAAAAGGAAATAAAATGGTATAATTCAAAAAGAAAATGAATATCAAAATCTAAAGAATTAGAATAAATAGCCATTAGAAAAAGGCGCCTAACGTAGAACTTCGGAAAGAACACTTTTCTTACTCATGTATTAACCTCTCTGCAGAGTGAAATCACCTAAAAGGGATAGGTACGAGATTTGAAACAAACAGTATTGTCTAGTGTGTTGGCGTTTTTCTACTTATTTACTTACGTATTATCAATTATTTAAGTAATTCGTAACTTTTTCGAGATTGCCATATTTTTTCATTAAATGTTGCAGCTATTCAGTGTGAAATATTTCCTTATTGTTTTCCAAGTCAGTGGTGCATTATAGTCAATTTTGAGTCTTATACTAATAACTCTAACTAGTATTCACAAATGTTCCTTTATGCTTTATTCTTGTATATTTTCATTTAGTATGTTTACAATATAATTTTTTAACAGCTCTTGGACAGATAGTAGATAACACGGCAATGTTTGGAGATTTTCAATTAAAGCTGCCTGATATAACTGACCGGATAATGAAAAATCACCCTGAGTGGCTAGTACTCATCAAATGGGCTATTGGATTTTCCAATTCAACTGGAATTTTCGATCCGAAAACCACCGAGATGATCGATTTGGTTTGTTCAAATTTTTAAATGTTCATTAAATTTATCATTTTCAGTTTGCATTAAAAAAAATTTCTGACAAGCTATAGGCATTTTTTAATGATATGTAATTTAAATATATTATCTTAAATATTTCAAACCAGTTTTTTTAATTGTATGTTTAGTTATTGCTTTTTTTTTTCTTTTTTTTTTTTTTCTTAAGTTGAAATCTTAAAAGTTTTGTTTGATGTCTCGGCTCCATCCAAGTCCGTTTGTTGATCATGTGCAACTAATTGTGAGATTAAAATGTGTTTGTGTGTGTGTGTGTTTTTTTTTTCAGTTGTAAATTAAATTGTAAAAATATGGCAGATCTGGTTTAATATTTCGAATAAAGGAAATCATGAATTGTAATTTTCTTAAAGAACGGAGAAACTGTCTTGAAAACCACGCTGAGTTGCAGAATTCGATAAAGAAAGAAATGACTACTATTAAAATTACCTTCTGTAACTTGGAAGAATTTTCTGAAGACCTTACTGTAGATTGTTGAAAGCTGCATCAGTCGAAATTTTGACCTTACGAATGCTTATGAGTATTTGGTTTATTTGGATTTTCTATTTTTTTATACATCTTATATATTGTAGTAATTCTGTATATAAATTGTAATTCTGTAATTGTACAATATATTTAGCTCAATATATCAGATGTAGTTTAATTTTACTTTTGTGTGATTAATGGGGTGAAAACTTGTAAAAAAATCATTAATCTGCTGCCTCTTGCATAAATTATTTAAAATATTGAGATAAAGTGTTGAAATCTGATTTTACATTTGTACTCAATATGAATGTATGCATTTATCTGTCTTTCTCTTTCGGTTTGGTTTTGAATATCAACTTATACATTTCTGCCAATACTCTTGTTATTTTGTAGTATAATGTATTTTACTTCAATATTGTTTTTTAAACCTTGTTTTCGATATATATATATATATATATATATATATATATATATATATATATATATATATATATATATATATATATATATATATATATATATATATATATATATATATATATGTTTGCAATTGGGGGGAATAAATTTCTTGATTCCTTTTGAAATTATTCATGAATCAATTATATCTGCGATTTTTTGCATAACTTATGGAAAGTTCAAAAATTTCATGATTGTTCCTTTTGATGCCATATTTCTTTGCTAAGTGTAACTATTTTTCAGTTGTGCCAAGAAATGAATCTTATTGAAAGAAGAGAGAATTTCTTTAACCCATATCGTAAATATGAGCAACAAGTGAGTTGTTTTTATTATCTTTTCTCATTTATAATTAATTTTCATGATATCTAAATATACAAAATTTGTTTGAAACTTTTGTTTGTATTCTGTTTCATTGTCTGAAACCGTCTGTGTTCTGTTTTTAAACATTTTAGTGTTTTAAAATTAATGTTATGCTATTTCTACTGAATAAAAGAATGGTTATTTCTTTGTCATAATCACTGTTCCGGACATTTAATTTTATGTCTATTATTTTTATTTTAAAAATATTCTTGATAACTGCATTTGAAAATTAAAAATGTTGCATTTAAAAATTACTGCATATGTTTAAAAATTTCTTTGCTTCCATATGTAACGACATATTCCAAATATATATATATATATATACTTCAAAGTTATGCATTTGTCTATTGATCCTAGGCAAAAAAAATTTTAACTTAAAAAAATCCAAGCAAATTAACCTTTCTCTGAATATTTTTTAAATTTCTCAACAGAAAGCTGTGCTCTATATAAATAAGTGTAAAGAATACAGGAAATGAAATTTATAAGCTTGAAGCTAAATTTTTTTAATTAAAATTATTTAATAACATTTATTATTTAAATTTAAAAAGTCAGTGGGAATAATTTTGCACTTGTGGTCAAACATGTAGGAGGTTAGTAATTTTTAATAATTATGAAATTATTTAACATTAATTCAAAAAGTATAAAAAATAGTAAGGATACAAATATAAATTACTATACAGAGTAGCATTAGTCTTGTTATGTAACATTCACGTCTTTAGCTCATGCTGGATTGTGTGGTATTATGAATGAACAATTTTTATCAAAATATGGCATGAGATGGTAATTATTAGCTAGGCTTATGATAAATCTGAATTGACTTTAAAACACGTCATTGAGTAATATTTGGAAATGTTCTATAATTTTTTTCAAATTTAATTAAGCAGTATTTCCAATTATAAATATTTTTCACTGTAAAAATAAGACATGAAATTTTTATTTTTTTTCTAAATATCTAAAGCAGGTTCATTACTGACTAGCATATCTAATAATAGAAAATTTCATTCAATAAACTAACTTAATGAATGACTAAAATGATCAGTGTATAGTTTAATTAAAATTTTTAATACAATCCAGTATTTATTTCCTTTCTTATGCATAAAACTCGTAATTATCAGAAACGTAGTGCTATTATACACCAGAATTAGCTTATAGCAATTGGCAGATATGAAAGCAGCAGGAAGATGTTTTTTAATGGTTGACTGCATTAATTTATCGATTCTTATGGCAGTACAAGATTTCTGAAAAGTAGAACAATAAAGAAAAAAGTTGCTAGGCGATAAAGTTTAGTTCTAAGTAAAACATTTTATAAGTTAGCTTCATTCTTTAAAATATTAAAGTTAATTGGATGAAGAAAATTACGTTGTAGTAGGCGAATTTAGTGTTTTAAATTTATAACTAGTTGATCATAGGAAACATTTTCTGTGTATAATTTAATCGTTGGAAAGTGCATAGTTGCAATGAACAATCAAAATTAATTTTAAAACGTCATCGTTATATTTATTTTAACAAAATGTTTTTGTTTTGATAATGGCTCAGCTTTTTTCTTAGAAGGGTTTTTTTTTGTGTGTGTAATATTTCAGATTTTTTTTAAATACATATTTTTGAAATATGTTATTTTTTAAAATTATAATAGCGGTACTTTTTTTTATTTCAAAATGACCTGCCTAGAGATTTGTATTTTTTACAATATTTATGTTAAGTTACATCACAATGAACTGAATGCTATGAAGACTATGAACTAAAAGTTATGTAATTTTAACAGACTTTGCGAATGTTACAGTATTTCAGTATTGCTAGAGCAAAGTTCGGGGAACGGGTGTGCTCCAAAATGAACTTGATTCATGCACCAACTGAGGATCATATCTTTGTCACTGACATTTTGCAGACAATGTGATGTAAAAGAACACCGTTTATTTTATCAATAACAATAGTACAGTTGTGAAATGCACAGTGAATTGTTGCAATATATAACCGACATCATTCATCTATAGATTGGTTGTTATGACAATAACTGATATACCTTGAACGATTCTAATATTTACGAAAATGTGTGTGGGATTAATTTCACGCTTTCCACCAAGATAAGCCGGGCGATCGTGGATGGCTCACTATTAAGACTCATTGTTCGAAAATGGTGCATTTTAATATAACCGAAATTATTGAGAGTTATGGTGTGCTTGAATTGCATTTTCTGCCCCAGTAACTTTTGGTATTTTTCAGATTTAACAAAAGTTATAGAAATAATAGATAATTCTCTCAATTCAAGAATGAAATATGAAAATGCGCCATTCTTTACCTTTACCGACCTTTAAAAAATTACCAACAATATTTGACCACAATTTTACTTGGAAGTTGTAGTAGAAGATAATGTAGCATTGTGGTTCCTTATTTCGTATGTACGTATTTCTCAAAAAAATTGAGAGTACACCTTATATTTACTTGATAAATCCGACTTTCAATATAAATAACACATTACCGAGAAGTGCAAACATGTTTTATTTTTACACATAACAAGTGGTTTAATTTAGAATAGAAACAAAGAACTATTAACGAAAAACTTCCAAATTGAAAAGTTTCAGAACCATTTAAATTAACATACGCAGAATTTTGCCTCAAAAAAATTGAGAATACACCAAAGAAATCCTTGTAATGTCTCGCAAAGAAAGAACGTGTTAGTATTTAGTTGTATGTCTTTTGGCTTTTATAATGGTCTTTAAACGTTGCGGTAATGATTCGACCAATTTTTAGTGGTATCTGAAGATATTTTACCCCATTCTTCTTGTACCACTTAATTTAAACGGGCTTTGTTTCTAATTTTGTGTTTTTGGACCACTGCTTCGAGTGTGGCCTACAGATATTCAATGGTATTGATGTCGGGGTTCTGTGGTGTTGTGTGTAACTGCTGTTTACAGTGAAAAAGACACCATATTTTGACGTTACGTGCATTCTGTTTGGGGTCATTGACCTACTGGACAATCTAAAAAATTGGGTTTAGATGGAAATTTGAACTGTCCTTTAGATTGCTGCGAAGTGTATCCAAGTAAACCATATCGTTTATTATGCCATCTATAAAAATTAAATTTCCTACCCCGGATGAAGCCCTGCAACCTCAAATCATGAAGGAGTCACCATCATGTTTAACTGTAGGACGTAAATTTTTTGGACCCAAAGTAGTATTAGGCTTTCTCCATACAGTACTATGGCTGTCACTGCCAAAATTGTTGAGTTTTCTTTCATTACTAAATATAGCTTTCTTCCAAAGGTTATTGGTCTTCAATTGATGAGTTTCTGCAAACTTCAAATGCTTTTTTTGAATTTGCAAGCTGATGAACGGTTTCTCTCTAACAATGCGACTTTTATATCCAGCTTCTCTAATGTCATTTCGCACAGTTTCAGCAATTACACTTCTGCCTATGATTTGAAAAGTTTTTGCAACAATTTGGATGAACCATATGGTAGCAGCAATCTAAAGGAAAGTGTTAAAAATTTGGGTTTAGATGGAAATTCCATTTTTCAGCAGGACTACGACACTAAGCAGAATGCACGTAACATCAGAATATGGTGTCTTTTTCATTGTAAACAGCAGTTACACTCACCACTACAGTACCCTGACATCAATGCCATTGAATTTTTGTGGACCGTACTCGAAAAAGTGGTTCAAAAACACAAAATTAGAAACAAAACCCATTTATAACAAGTGATGCAAGAAGAATGGAGTAAAGTATCTTCGGATACCACCAAAAATTGGTCGAATCGGTACCATGGCGTTTAGAAGCCATTATAAGAGCCAAAAGACTTGCAACGTAATAGTGACACTTTGTTTCTATGCGTGATATTGCAAAAATTTCATTGGTGTATTCTCAATTTTTTTGAGGCAAAATTCTGCGTATGTTTATTTAAAACGCTTCTGAAACTTTTCAATTTAGAAGTTTTTCATTGATTTTTCTTTATTTTTGCTCTAAATTAAACCATTTGTTATGTGTAAAAATAAAAACATGTGTGCACTTCCCGGTAATGTGTTTATTCCAACACGAACAATCTCTAAATTAAAGGCAAGTAAAAGCGCTTACCTTTGTTTTGTTGGTTGGAATCTCTTTTTGTTTACATACTGGTGGTGTTGTCTCCATCTGCAGCTGAAAATCTCAAATTTCTAATTAGTGGCAGGTTTAGTGAGTATGACTCATTAACACGGGGAACTCATCTTTAAGAATATTATTTTAATAGTTACTTGATTATATGTTACATGATTAAGAATATGTTTACAAGTTGGAAGAGTATAAAACGCGTTCGTTGGTTGCCGCCAAATCGAGAGGAAGTCAACAAACCCCTGGTGGTGAGAAGGGAAAATTCTTTTCAGTTAAAACTGGTTACAGTTAAGGCCAGGTTCCCGACACTCTCCCACCTTTGAGTTTCGTAAAGGACTTTAGAAACTCAAACAAATGAGTCCAGGAGAACATTGGGCTTTAAAAGCCGGCCATAACGGGATCTTCTTGGTTGTCTCACATCTGGAACAGCATGAGAGTCACTAGAGGTAGGTGTACCATCAGGAATCATCGTTGTGGACGGAGAATCACTCTTTGGGAGAGATGGGATAGCAGATTTTTCACTTTGGCTGATCTCAAGAGGAAAAAGTCTCTGGATTGGACGTAGGAAAGACCCAGATTTGGTCTGGACTTCCACGAGACGAACTTTCTTGTCTTTTCCAAGATATAATTTGATGACTCTTCCCAAAGGCCAATTTATTCGCTTGACGTTACTATCACCGATGAGAAAAATGTCTCCTTCTTTAATTTTAGATTCATTACGAATCTTTGAAAATTCTCTAAGATGTCCAAGATATTCGATTCTGAAACGCTTTCTGAGATCTTGACATAATTTTTGCCTGTAGAAGAATCTTTTATTCATTCTCTTAGCATCTATTTGATCTATATCTGGAACTCCTATTTCTTTTACATCTTGCAAAAACATAGCAGGTGTTAATGCTATAAGGTCCTCATTGTCTTCACTTAAGTATGTCAAAGGTCTTGAATTTATAATGCCCTCAGCATCACATAGTACAGTGTACAATTCTTCAAATTGTAAGGAGGCCTTTCCAAGAATTTTTCTTAAGATAGATTTCAACATACCTATAAGCCTTTCTCAAAATCCGCCCCACCATGGGGCTGATGGGGGGTTGAATTTCCATAGGATTTTCTTTACTGAGGCATATTCTTGTATTTTCACCCAATCAACAGATTTCAGCTCATTAGAAGTACCCACTAAGTTGGTTCCATTATCTGAATAAATTGTAGCTGGTCTTCCTCTTCTAGAAATAAACCTTCGTAAAGCTAGAATAAAACTATCTGTTGATAAACTAGTTACCAGCTCGATGTGGACTGCGCGATAAACTGCGCATGTAAAAAGTACAGCCCAACATTTGCTTTTGTTTTTCAAATATAGTGGTCCGCACAAGTCAACTCCTACTACTTCAAAAACATAAGCATCTCTGACGCGATCTTCGGGTAGTGGAGCACTTGCTACTTCTAATGGCCGAGATGAAAAACGTTGGCATATTACACAAGTCCTTATTACTTGACGTATTGTCTTTCTGCTTTTTAAGATCCAATAATTCTCTCTTAAACTCGACATCAAAATCTGTATCCCAGCATGACTAAGTTCAACATGCTTTTCAAAAATAAGTTTTCCAATAACATCATGCTTTGAAGGCAGCAAAATTGGAAATCTAAATGTCGGTAGATCACTTCTTTGAGAAATTTTGGTCTTTACTCTTAATAAACCATCTGAATCCAGGAATGTCTGTAAGTTCAGTTTTTCGTTCCCCAAAAAACATTGACTTTGAACTTGTTTTAAAATGTACTTTTCTGCAACCTCTACTTCTTCAAAATCTAGGGTACCGAATTTTCTTTCTTTTTTCTGGGTTTTAGCATTTTTATAAAAACGAAAAATCCAAGCCGTGATTCTGGTCATTTTTCGGAAAGAAGATACCTTAGAAAAGTACTCTAATTGCTCTGTCGTGGTGTTAGTGACAGACACAATAGATTTTCTTTTTTCGGAGTTTACAACGTCGAAATCTGGCATAGTTTCCGAAACAGGCCAATCTTCTATAGACATTTTCAGCCAATTTGGACCCTTCCACCAAAGAGATTTCACAAGTTCCTCTGCATTGGAACCTCGTGATGGAAGGTCAGCTGGGTTTAATGTTCCACTTATGTGCCTCCAGTCTTCAGGATTGGTGAGTTTACGGATTTCCAGTACCCTGTTGTAAACGAACGTGGCCCAATTCTCATTTCTTTTGATCCAATACAAAGCATTCATAGAGTCAGACCAGTAGAAGATTGGTATGTTCTCAAGTCCAAGTTCGGATATGGTTGCTTTTGCCAATCTAGCTCCAGTAGTGGAGGACAAAAGTTCTAGGCGTGGAATAGAGATCTTTTTCAAAGGAGCAACTCTATTTCTAGCTTGTATTAACTGGCACGACGTGCTATCAGCAGATTCAGCTCTCAAGAAGATACATGTAGCGTAGGCTCTCTGACTTGCGTCACAAAAAACATGGATGGAAAATTTGGAATCTTCTGCAAAGTCCTCACGTACACATCTTGGTATTTCAAGATCATTCAATTTCGGTAACTTCATCTTCCAGCGTTCGAATCTTTCAGTTATCAGCAGAGGGAGTTCAGCATCCCAGGACAGCCCCAATTTCCAGCATTCCTGCAACAAAGATTTGGGCTCTAGAGTCACTGGACAAGAAAATCCTATCGGATCAAAGATTCGATGAACGGTTGACAAGATTTTTCTTTTTGTAATAGGTCCTTTATCTTCTTTCATCAAACCTTTCAAATCTAGAGATATAGTGTCCTTTGGTAAATTCCACAGAAGCCCAAGAACTGGAACCTTTCGGTCTTCTTGCCTTTATTCAGTTTTGTCTTCAGTAGGAGAATGCTCCCACCCTCGAAGTTCAAACTTGGCAGTAGATAATAGTGCTTGCGATTCCGAAATAAATCTAGCGAGTTCTTCTTTTCTGTTGACGCTGAAAACACAATTATCAACGTAGAAGGACCTCATAAGTTGTTGGGCTGTTTCCTTGAGATGATCTGGAGCGTTTTTTAAATGAAGTTCTAATGTAGCTCCTAGAAGGAAAGGACTGGAGGAAATTCCGAACACAACTCTTTTGTGCTGCAGGATCTTGATATTTCCATTTTTTCTTCTATCCTTCCATAAAAATCTGAGATATGGTCTATCTCGTTCTTGTAATCCAATTTGCAGAAAGGCCTTCTTGATGTCAGATATCACTCCATATTTTTCAACACGAAAGCGATTTATGAGAGATGGAATGAGTTCTACAAGATTTGGTCCCTTTTCGAGGCAGTCATTAATAGAAGGTGTATTCTTTTCTTTAGCTGAACCATCAAAAACGGGCCGAACTTTGGTCGTCGAATTCTCCTTGAAGACAGGATGGTGAGGTAAGAAATGCTGTCCTTCTTTGATTTCTTGCATAGGATCAACTTCTTCAATAATACCCTCACTCTGCCAATCCTGAAAAACATCATCATAATCGGCCAACTTTTCGGCACGTTCTAAGGCTTTAATACGATTGTTAAGTCTTCGTTCAGCTATCTTTCTGCCATCAGGAAGAGGTGGATGATCATGTATCCACAGTAGACTGACAATGTAGCGCCCCTCGTTATCTCGTGTTACACTGCGTTCAAAATGTTCCTTAGCCGCTTCTTCTAGTTCTTTTCTACTTTGAGTTTCCGCAGGGTCATTGATATTCAATGTATCAAGCCTCCAAAGATCGGATATATTTACGTCGTTGACAAGTAGCGACATTAGCGTGCTGGAACTATCATTTTTATTAATTCCTGATCTTCCAATAACTGTCCACCCTAACTTGGTGTTCATCGCAATTAGATCAGGCTAAAGTTTTTTAATTTCTCCTGTGAATAATCTGGCTGCTGTATCTGCCCCTAATAATATGTGAATCTCCTTGGGATCGTTTTCATACAAACAAAGATTTTCATCTAAGCAAATATCACTAACAAATATACCCAATTGTTTTACTTCTTCGATGTTTTTAGAATCTAATTTGGGAAGAGAAGTGCAAATTTTATTCTGATCCATTACTTCTACATTACAACATAAATTATTTTCTGTATTACGCAATTTAATGGAATACATCTTGTGGTTTTCCCGCCTTTTAAGTCCTCCGAAAAGTCCATGAGTCACCGTTTGTTCCCCAAGACACTTCAATTTCATTACATCCGCTACGTATTTGCTGACATACGACCTCTGGCTCCCGAGGTCAATGATCGATCTAACATAGTGTTTTAAATCATTATTTTCGACGCTAACAATTAAAGTCTGCAGATAAACCTCCCTGGAACATAAATTATTCGCCAACGCGAAATTTTCATTTAAAAGATTATTCTCATCTTTACTTTCATTCAAATGAGTATTATTTTTCGGAACAGAATTATCTTGATTGCATAATATGGATAAATGTTTTTTACCACAGAGAGTACAAACTATTTTTGACCTACAAAATTTAGCAACATGAAATTGCTTTGCACAAATAAAACACGCAGCTTTTTTAGACAGTATACGTTTCCGTTCTTCCAAACTTAAAGTACGTACGTATTCACAATCAACAGCATCATGAACTTTATTGCAGAATAAGCATTCCGGTGTTTTTATTTTTACTTCAGAACTAATCAATTCTGAACTGCTAAATCTCTTTGCAGTGGAACATCTAGGATTATTTATTTTTCCACTCGATGAGTCATAACGCAACGGGTGAAATGAATATTTTTCTTTTTTCGAACTCATGGGAGAAGCATACATTAACGATCGTTCTTTTGCTTTCAGCTGAAGAGACAGGAAGTCGAGCAATTCATCTATTTCATATTTATCCGATTTCATGTTTTTATTATATTCTAAAACGAGATCGGGGGGAAGGCATTTTAACAGGATTGGGCAAAGTAGGTTTTCGTAGGTTTCTTTCAAAACATTAAGAGATTCAAGAGATCGGATTTCTGTCTGTATATTATCAAACATTTTTCTGAATGATACAATATCATCTGAGTTCTTTAATGGGCAGATACGCAGTAAATTATTCAAATGGGTATTAATGAGAACATCTGATCTTCCGAAGCGTTCTTTAAGTAATTTTATGGCAATTTCGTAATTTTCTGGTGTTAACGCAAATCCTTCTATGGTACTAAGGGCAGAACCACCTAGGTGTGCTTTTAAGTAATTAAATTTACTGACTTCACTTGATGAATCATTTTCATGTATGGCTGATTCAAAGGAGTTCCAAAATGAAAGCCATAACCTTGATTGCCCGTAGAATTTAGATATCGCAAGTTTTGGCAATTTAATGTTCGATGATTCTTTATAACAGGAACTTGGAACTATCAAAGAATCAACATTTTTTGTTCGTTCGCGTATTTTTTTGGTCGCTCTAAATTTCCAAGTTATAATTTTTTGGGTGTATTCCGATACTTCTTTTTCTAATTTGTCCTCGGAAACGAATTCTTCAATTTGTGAATCTAGATTCTTTAATTCACTTGACTCAACCGCAAGCTGCTCTAACATTTCTTCTAACATATCGACATTTACATCTGTTTTCGTTAGTTCTGTTTCAATAGTTTTACAAATTTTGGTAACAGATGTTCTCAATACTCCCCGTTTCTTTCTTAACCTGCCACTTTTATCATCCATTTTTAGAATTGAACAGTTCGAAATTTATATTCAGTAAGATTCAATAATATATAAATTCAATAATAATAATAAATCAGTTCAAAATTCTAATTTATATTTTTCAGCTCTAAATTGGAATAAACCACACCAATTATCCCGGCAGGGATGCCAAATAATATTCCAACACGAACAATCTCTAAATTAAAGGCAAGTAAAAGCACTTACCTTTGTTTTGTTGGTTGGAATCTCTTTTTGTTTACATACTGGTGGTGTTGTCTCCATCTGCAGCTGAAAATCTCAAATTTCTAATTAGTGGCAGGTTTAGTGAGTATGACTCATTAACACGGGGAACTCATCTTTAAGAATATTATTTTAATAGTTACTTGATTATATGTTACATGATTAGGAATATATTTACAAGTTAGAAGAGTATAAAACGCGTTCGTTGGTTGCCGCCAAATCGAGAGGAAGTCAACAAACCCCTGGTGGTGAGAAGGGAAAATTCTTTTCAGTTAAAACTGGTTACAGTTAAGGCCTGGTTCCCGACAGTGTTATTTATATTGAAAGTCGGATTTATCAAGTAAAAGTAAGGTGTACTCTCAATTTTTTGAGCCACTGTATATGAAGTTTCCTTCTGTGCATATCTGCTTGAATCAGACTTATTTTATGTTTGCCTGTCTATTCCAGAAATTAATATGTACTGTAGGAAACATTCTATATAACGTGATTTTACTTTGTTAAAAATGTGGCTTACAAATTCCATGATTTCAATTTCTTCATTAATTTTTTAAATGTTCTGTAGAAGTTGGGAAGAACTCATTTCTGCAAATAAAATTTTAAGAAATTAAATATAGGTGTGGAGGAAAAAGCAGTATTTCTTGAAGCTAAATTATTTTTTTCTTTCAGAATTTTGAACAACAATTTCTTTTAGATGATGCCTATTAAATAATTGCAAAAGCAAATCAAGAATTTTATACTTGGCTCTTTTTATATTCCTTTATATATATGCCCTTTTTATATATATTCATACAAAAAGAAACATTACATACACAGAGTTATTGCTATGAAATTTCTGTATTGCATTCTGTGGTGTACTTGCATATAATGACACTTGGAGCAAATGCCAAAATAATGCCATTTTTTTAAAACTGCAATCTGCATATCTTCCTCCAGAAATGTAATGCATGGTAGAGCTAATATTGAAATTGCAGTCAAACTTAAATAGTAATATGTAAAACATTTTGGAGCTTATAAGTAGCTGTTTTACATCCACTGTTTCGCATGTCATATTAATTGTCTTAATTTCGTAGTACCAACTTACTTAGTTCTCAAACTCATCTGACTTCTGGTGTGCTGCGACATTAGTTGTGACAAACTGATGCCCATAGAATACCAGTAAGAAAAATAGACCACAAAATCAAAAACAACGCAGGAAAAAATGTACAACTATCTGTTCTAAATTTTAATGTGTAAGCAAAATGAATATATTTACCATTTTGCTTAATGTTTTGCAACTAATGATGTTAATGGTTTAGACCCTTTAATTTAACCCTTTAGCATAACCCGCATAAAAGTATTAAACAGAATGCTTTTCTGAAAATCATTAAGGTCATTAGGTGATTATTTAAATTTCAATAATTGTGTATTATTTAATTATAAAATATATAATTAACCAAATTATATAGTTAAATAACTAAAAATAAAAAGTCCTTCTTGAAATTAAAAAAAAATCTATTTCCAATTTTCCAGGTCGTCCTTTTTCGACTTCTGAAAGAGTAAAAAAAAATCTTTTATCTTCTTGTATTTTGATCGTATTAAAGGCATTAGCGTGAGAAATATCAAACAGATCTTGTAGAATCATTCTCCTATTTTCTTTAATTTAATTGGACTTGAAATAAATTAAGATTCAAAACACAGGCAGCAAAACTTCTTAGTACAATAATTAAATCAAATTGATTTGCTTGAATCTGATTCAGACTCTAATATAATAGATACATGCATTTACATTTGCTTCTGGATATTCACTTTCCTGTTTCAACATGAAACTGCCTGTGATTGGAACTCATAGTGGACAGAGGAGAGAAATCAAAACAAGGGGGGGGGATATGTTCTCCTGTATTCAGCTTTTATTATTGATTATTATTAATTTATTAGTTTGATTTAAAGATAAATTTTTGGAAAAAAAATTTCTGTTCTCAAACTTCAAAACTTAGAAGTGATCACTCAACATATTTTTGAAATCTGAAATTTTTATGGACGTATTTATGAGATTGTAGGACAAAATGGAAGAGTGTCCCATTAAAATTTCAAAAGTTGAATTTTAAGAAGCTCTTTTTACTTCCCATCCTTGTTACAGTACTGATTGCAGTTTTCTTCACTACTGTCATATAAATTGGCAAATTGACTTTCTATAAATCATTGACTATGTTATTTTCTTAAGCATAGCTTTTAAGTGCATAATTGTGGGTTTTTTTGAAATTTTTTTGCAAGAAAAGCATTAAATGATTATCTTGTAAATCATATTATAAAAAAATAGATATTGAAAAAAGTCCTTACCTCCTTTGAAATTATATTTTAAGTCTAAAATTTGTGTCATGTCAAAAGATATTCAGATTTCCTCCCTTACTGTCTGGTAAGGAGATTAATTGCATTAAAGTTATTAAACTTAGTAGCTATTCCTCTTAGACTAACAATGAGGTCAGAAAAGCTTCCAGAAGTCAAAAAACTATTTCATGTGAATATCTATTCTTCCTTTTGTTTTATAATGTCTGTGTTTAATCATTTATTACTTGTATGTGCTAAAATGCCAGACCGAAAAAAAAGCCTTTTTTTTTTTTGATATTCAACCAAATTTAATATTTTTTTTGTAGTTAATCTCATGTTACGGAAATATGCACAACTTTGTTATTATTTATTAGAAATTAAAAAACTTTTTAAAAAGTCCTTGACTTTTATTTTTCAACTGAGATTATTATTGCATATAAATTCTTAATTTACTATCATTTACATACTTATAATTACATCCTAAAGCAAAGTCCATCTAATTTTCACCATACTTATTTTTAGGTACCTAAACCAAATGCTAATAATTTTCAACCAAAGCCGAAAAAGGTAAATATCAAGAAAGGACCACGAATGTCTAAACCAAGGCATACAGAATTGTAAATTAATATGGAAGGGAAGAATGTGTTTTTTTTATAAGTGCCAATTTTGAAGACATCAAAAGGACATGTGGAACTAGCATTAATGACACTGAGTATCACAGGTATCCCTGAAGTTTAGATCAGAAAACATACAATTTTCATTATATCACAATCATATTTAGAATGTCCACAAAAAGTGGAACATGCATTTCTTTCCTTTACTATTGCAATTAGATATGTACTTCCAATTGCAGTTTCAGCAAATATGGAACCCAAATGAATGAAATTACAGTAGCTTCTGTAGAGGTTAATAATGAAAAGTTGTTAAAATTAAATTTTTAGCAAAAAAAAAAAAAAAAAAAAATTTCAAGAAGTAAAATGTTTTCTTTCTCATTTATAAATACACAGATTAATTTTTTTATTTAAAAATTTTGCTGCGATATTAAAAGGACCGTTTTCCCATGCCTCAAACTGGTATGTGGGCTATCATTTGTTTTCTTTTTCTTGGATAATATACATATCACAAAAGGTAATATTCATTTGAATAATGATGCATTTATTACCTTTCATTAAATTTTGAAAAATGATCAAATTATGCGAACATTACTTGAAATACCTAAAAAAATTGTTTAAAATAAAAATCTCCGGCACTTTCGCGAAGTTGCATTTGTCTACTGATTCTTACATCATTTGTAACATCAAAATATGCTTCTTGAATTCATCTGCAAATATCTGCTACGTCTTCTCGAAATGTGTTGAACACAGAAGTACATAAGCAACTCCATAAATAACAGTGAACAGGCGTCAGATTAAGTGATATAGGAGGCGATTCAACAGATCCTTCCAAGCCAATCCATCTACCAAGGAATTCAGCATCCGACCATCATTTTACGTCTGCCATATGGTGAAGAGGAGCACCATCTAGATTCGATTACATCTGCAGAGGTAGTGGAAACCAAGGCTATTTGTCACCAAGAGTAAGTCGGCTAATATAGCAGTTAAAAGCCACTAAATGGCAATAGAAGCGGGAACAGAATGAATAGGAAGTATGACTTCATACGCTCAGAAATTTTTAGTCAGTTTCATATAGAGACCAGCAGACGCTAGAGGTTAAATTGTTATATTTTGCTTGAAAAGTAATTATTTACCTCCCGATATTCTTCTAGAGTGTACAATATTTTACAATGGGATGTATTGCATGTTATATTTATTATTTTGACATTCATAAGCGTATTCATGAGAATACATCTTGTAATTAATTTAATATTTCTGAAAAAATGGAATAAAAATAGAAATGGCATGACGGAGCGAGCATGTTGGCACCAAACTGGGCGGGCAAGTTGGCACCAGCGTATGAAGTTGACCTCGTGTTTTGAGTGATGTCGACGACTAATATTTTTTTCAGAGTCATGGTTAGAAACAGAAAGAAGACGATGAATCTACTCTCTGAACGTCATTTTTGAAGCAATAAAAGCGATAATTCATTAAGAAATGTAGTATTCAAAGGCTGCTAAAAGTTCCGGATACCTTGCGCTCCCTAAAACGTTACTGCCCAAACGCTTCAAAAGCCAGGAGTGACTATCAATTATCTGTCAGCACGAAAATTTTTCAGCTGTCAGGAGGAAACAGATATCGCAGAATATGTAAAACGAGCGTCAGATGTTTATTTTGGTCTCAGACCGAAAGAAGTACTCAAATTTGTTTATCAGTTAACTCTTTCATTAAAATGGAAAGTGTCTGATTAATGAAAGGAAAATTAATAAGTAAAAGAGGACTGGTTCAGTTTAATTTTAAAAAGAAACTCTTCCTTATCCATTAGAAAATCGGAAGCAACGAATCATAGTCGGGCTACCTCATTTAATGAAATAAACGTTGCTTCAATTTTTTCAAATCAATTTGCAACAAATATAGTTTCTGACTTGCGACATATGGAATATGGATCAGGTATATTCCATAGCTAATGCTCTCCCACTGGCTACCACCGAGAGCAATATAACAGCCGACTTTGTAATTACTGAAATAAGTCTACTGAATCCAGACATATTTCCCGATTCAGAATTTCTTCCAAGTTTCGTAATGGACCATCTCTAAGCGACATCTAATATAACAGTGATTCTTCGAGTTTGGATTGCATTTGCTCTAATCTGATGCCTATTGATTCCAACGAAACTTCCGCAGCAGAATATGAAAGAAATGCCATTCAACTGCTGCAGGTGTGTTATCTCCAGGTCCTGAAGTTTTGATATCAACACTGTTTCACCATTGGTAGAACTATGGCCATTATCAAAGGCTGGCACAAGACAAGAAATAAGAAAAGGACGAAGGAAAAGGCAGACTGTTATTTTGACACATACCTCCTGAAAGATGCATTTCAGGCAATAAACAAGCCATTGCGATAAAATGATTAAAAGCAATGCAAAAACCAAGACAAAAGTCGAACGAGTGACGTCTGTCTGTCCAAATTACATTTCTATGGAAAGAATAAACTAATAATATTTGAACTAAATGTTAGTACACTAGCATGAATGTAACTTCAAAAATAAAGTAGCCAAATTGTCAATGTCTGTATCACCTGTATTCTCATCCTCCCCAGGGAAGTAAGAATCTTGCAATTTACACTGGCTAAATTATTCTGTAAATACATTTTTTTAAGATGCTGGAATCTATGAAAACGGTGTTGGTATTCTTCTACAATTAAGTCAGCATTGCGATTACATATAATATAAATCATCAACATTTGAAAACGTTCTCTTTACTGAAACATATTCTTCTTTTGCAAAACTTAGCATCACACATACAATTGCAAATAAAGAATTTTTCTTTTCTGTATTCCATCTCTTTTCCGAGATATTTTAAATGTTCATTTTATGAAGTTTCGTATATAACGAGTCTTTATATTGGAATCTGAATATAATGTTTTCGTCTAAATTTGTGATCAGCCTCTCTAAATTTTAAAATAAGCATATATCTATACATTTTGTATATAGAAGCGGGAATCTGTGTCTGTATAGATGAATGTTAGAGTAATATTTTATTGACACTTAAGAAATGTGTGGGCTGTATAAAAATTTAATTTTCGTGACTTTTTATTATAAACCTCTATAGAAACTAAAGTGTTTTCATGGAGTTTTCTATCTTGTTTAAAGAAATTTTGTAATTGCAATAGTTAAGGAACTAAATGATTGTTCCACATATTTGAGCATCTTGTATTTGCGTCTGTGTCTGTGTTGCATCTGTGTTTCATTGAGATCAAACATCTACAATCATGACTGGTCCTCTTTTATTCATTCAATGATTATAAAAGAATTATGTGAGTACAGCCATTTTTACAAATGAGATACTTTGAAATTATATGTTTGATTTATGTAATGAACTAAATTTTTCTTAGAACTGAATTTTCTACTTTGTGTATTGTCCTTCTCACCTACCATCGGTTAGGGGTCGGTTATCCTCCTACCGATGACGGGACGGGCTTCCTACGGGAGAAAGGTGCACCGTGGCCTGTGAATGGCCCTTAGGACTGAACCTTAGTTCCCGTTAAAGCTGTGGTGGCGTCTAGTCATTCAGATTTTTTTCGGGCGGGTTGAAGTAGCTATTTGTTGTTACCTAGCATAACCCCACCACCAGAACACCTTAGATTTAGAAGTGAGAAGATTGGTTGTATGGTAATTGCTTCTTGCTTTCCTGAAAGGTAAAGTAATTGCGCGAGATCGAGTTACCTTCACACCGATAACAAAATACACCTCCCTCAGGAGGAATTGTACCATGGCTTGTAATGACCCATAGAATTCAATCATAATTCTCACCAGAATGCTGTTGTGACAATTGTCATTCAGACTACTCTGGATGCTACAGCAGAGAGAGGTAACTTTTTTGCAGTTGTCAACTATAAAAAAAATGTACTTAAATGTCCTTTCTTGTAGTATCCATGATAAAATATTTGAAGTAGGAAAGAGGCTAAGTATCTGCTGACTTTTGCTGATTAATAATTAACCTTTTTCCCCGAATTCCTTTAATCAGAATTATTTAATCTAGTGAATGATTTAAAATAAATTGGCACTTTGGAGGGAAATAAGAACAGAACAGCCAACAGATTTACTAATGAGACATCAGGAAGAAAAGAAAAGGAAAAAAAAAAAAATTGTATATCTTGTATTATCCTTTCTTCCACCAAAGTAGCTGATTATGCTAAATGATATCTGGAAATGAGATATTTATACTTGTGATAAATATTTCTTATCTGTGTCATTTCTGGTTGTGCATTTTTGCTGAAAAAAGATTTGCTATGAAATACTGAATAGCGTCTTTGTAGCCCTATTTCACAGTAAGAAGTTATTTCTCATCTGGAAATAAACTTAATGATCTTATTCAGTTACAGCATTAATAATGAGCAGATAATTTTATTCTTCATTCGTTTCTCATGGTTGGTAGAGGTCTATTATTAAACCTCTTTTGCTACAGCCATAGTAATGTCCAGAGGTGACGAATCCTTGATTTCAAGAACTTTGTCAACCCACTGTTCATCTGCAGAGGATCTATTTGAGAAATTTTTAAGCTGATATTATGTGTAGAATATTGGAATTTTTCCTGTAAGATGATGTTTGATTAAAATAAATTACTGGAAACTCATAATCTGCTCTTTCTTTATCCAGTTCTAACATTTATTCATAATATTTCAAATTTCATATAAGATAAATTACATTTAGCATTTAACCCTTTATATTTCGACTTCGCTTAAAAGAACCGCTTCATTCGCGTTTATATTTTTTATTATATGTCCGTTTATCCGAATGATATTCACAGGGACAGGAAAGCAGTGGATGGCAGGTAAAGGCAAAAGTTGGATTTTTAATTCATTAAAAAGTTATTCTATCAAATATATATGATACAAAACTGCAATTAAAAGGTGATGTAAATTACTAAAAAGGTATGAGATTTCTCAAATCTCTTTAAAAATATTTCAATTAAAAAGTCAATTTTATTCATTTCGATTCTCCTGAAATTATGTAATTTTTTTTTTTTTTTTTTTTTTTTTTGAAATAGTTTTAGGCATTTGTCCCATCTAATTCACATCCAACTCTTGTTAGAAGTAAGTTCGAATCGTAATAAAAATTATCTTGCATCTGCTTCCTTCTTTTGAAATTGTACTAATAATAAAGTTCAGTACAGTTCATCAGAAAAATATCTGGATATTTGTTGCCGGCCGTAATCTATAAAAGTTAAATTTACGAATATTTATATTGGCATAATCTTCAAATTTTGAGATTACACCCACTAATTTTTCGTCTTTTTAACTGCATTGGGAGAAATCCCAAAGTATAAATTTGTACACAAATCGGTTCAAAATAACCGGAGGTATGCGAGAAGAAAGATGTAGGGGTTGTTTCAGTATATGCATATATAGCAATGAGTTCAGTGGGCGCATATTTTCATTTCAGCCGTTAATGCAGTAACTTTGCTCAAGGCTTTTTTTTTTTTTTTTTTTTTTTGCCATTATTGGAAATGAAACAAGAGTAATTAATAATTCAAAACAGGAGCTTTTATTTGATTGCAAATGAATAATAGATTAAATAATATTTTCGAGACATATTGTTTACAATAACCAAAAATTTTGAATAAGTTTAGCCATTAATATTGATGAAACAAGCTGAAATTAAAAGTTCTTTACAGCTCAAAAATAAAAGTCGGATGCTTATTTTCGGAAACATTATTTTATAATTGAAATATAAATAATCTTATGCTTTGACTTGCATATTCAAGTTTCCTCCAACTATAAGTCATTTTTAAGATTTTTTATGCTTATTCTCTGTTTATTAAAAAGTGTAATAAATTTAAAAAAATGCTGTTACTTTTCAATAATCTCGTCATGGTTTGTGAAGACAGCACATTTATTGGACATAGAAAACGAAAAGAAAAGAACACAGGTATTGACAATTACGCACACAGCATCTTGTTCGCGGGAGGAATGGTGCCGGAACGAAGCGCCAGAAGCGTAGTCACACAGATATTCCTACGCGAGAAAAATAGTCCGCTCGCTTCATCCCAACACACCCACAACTCCCGGTGACACGCCCCTCCTGCGAGTGACATTTTTCGAGCATTTATAATACACATAAAAATTAAATACACACAACAATATAAAAAATTATATGTACATACAAAAATTAAGAAATTAACGATATATTTTTCACAGAATATTTTAGCTTTACTTCACTTACAGCTTTTGTAAGAAAATCTGCAATTAAACATTCTGATTGAACATATTCTAATTTAATTACATTATCTTCCAACAAATCTTTCACAAAATGAAAACGTAAATTCATATGTCTTGATTTATTTGAAGACCTGGTGCACTTAATCCACTGAATTGCTGCTTGACTATCTGAGTTTAAGGTTACAGCAATATTTATAAATTGTTTACAGTTTAACTCAGTTAATAAGTTTACAGTCCAAATAATGTCTTTACATATTTCAGAAATAGCAAATAACTCAGCTTCACATGTTGACAGACTGACACTTTTTTGTTTATGACATTTCCATGAAATTAATGAATTACCTAATTTAATTACACCACCAGAAAATGATTTGCCATTTTCTGCATTCCCCCAACTTGCATTAAGAAAACCAAACTTACTGTCATAAAACAATTTATCTTTTGAACCCATTAAATATCTTGGTACTCTTTTAGCCAAATTATAGTGTCTTTTTTCTGGTTTATGATTAAATTGCGACAAATATGTTATTACAAATGATAAATCAGGCCGCGTTCTATTTGCTAAATATGAAAGTTCACCAATTATCTCTTGATACATCGTGATGTCAACCAGTTCATTTGTGGAAGGGAAACTCTTATCTTCTCCTTTTACAATTGGAGTTTTAACACTTTTACATTTTTCTAGATTATGTTTAACCAATAATGATTCAATATATTCAGATTGACACAGTCTAATACCATTTTCATGTTTAACAATTTCTATGCCTAAAAATTTACCGGTTTTGTTCTCTTGTAATTCAAATATACTTTTGATGCTATTTACAATCTCTTGATACATTTCATCATTATTAAAAAAATTGCTAAATCATCTACATACATACATAATATAAAAATATTTGTACCAACAGTTTTAATGAATACACAATTGTCAGAGGCCAGTTGCATTAATCCTAATTTTTCTCATTCACCTTTTATAGTCATATACCAGTTTCTACCAGATTGTGGTAAGCCATAGATACTCTTTTGCAACTTACAAACTTTTTCATCTCCAATTAATTTTTCATAACCAGGTGGAGGTGACATATAAACAGTTTCTTCAATATCACTGTATAAATATGCAGTTTTAACATCAAAGAATTTAAAAAATAAATTTAATTTAGATGCAAGTGCCATTAACATTCTGAAAGATTCAATATTCCATTAACATTTTGAAAGATTCAATATTCACAACAGGTGAATAAGACTCGGAAAAATCTTTATTTTTTATTTGATTAAAACCTGCTGCTACAAGTCTCGCTTTATATTTTGTTTCACCAAAGTTATCTTGTTTTAAAGAATATACCCATTTACTTTTTATTAATTTTGTTTTTGCAGGCTTATTTACTATTTCCCAAACTTCGTGTTTATTTAACGAATCCAATTAATTTCCCATTGCTCTTTCCCAGTTCTTCCAATCAGCACTATTTTTTGCCTCTAAGTATGTATTCGGAATGTTATAAACTACATTAGCTGACATTTATTTAGATTTGAGACTTTCCGAACATCTGGCTGGAATCTGATTTACGATATTATTACTACTTGATTCAACATCTGGTGTTTCGTTTTCATCCCCTATAGCGGCGTCTGTCTGACGCGAAGTTCTACTATGGCATAGAATTGATGAATCATTATTCTCATCCTCTGCCGATTCGTCGGGAATTTCGAAATTAGATATTTCATTTTTCGTTTTTTGATTTATCTCGCATGCCGCTGGAGAAGTTTCAAGCAGTGGATTAATATCCCAAGTTTTTGCTTTCGTTTTCCCCAAATAAGTACTACCTTTTAAAGATTCATAGAATTTAACTGATCTCTCTTCTATTATTTTTCGGCTTTTGATGTCATAAATTCGATAACCTTTTCTTTCTCTAGCGTATCCTAACATTATACCACGTTTTCCTGGAACTTCAAATTTATTTCTCATTACTTTCGGAACGTGAAAATAAGCCACACAGCCGAATTTTTTTAAAGATAATTCAATTTCGGTTTTCCATCTGTCCAAATTTCAAGGGGTATTTTTTCTTTTCCTTTACGTGGGGTTACACTAGACACTTGGGTGCTACAATTAATGGCTTCGGCCCAAAAATTTAATGGAAACTCACTTTCATATAACAAAGATCTAGCCCTTTCTAACAGAATGCGGTTCGCCCTTTCAGCTTTACCGTTACTTTCACTATTGTATGGAATAGTTTTTCATGAAATATTCCTGAATTAGCAAGATAAGTATCAAGTTCTTCATTTACAAATTCTAAGCCATTGTCAGTTCTTAATTTTTTAATTCTTTTATCGGTTAAATGTTCATATTTTGCTTTAAATTGCGAAAATATATTAAACACTTTATTTTTATTTTTTAAGAAATAAGTAAAATAAATGCCAGAAAAATCATCCACCAATATCATGAAATATTTTGCGCCACCAAATTATTCAGGTTGAATAGGACCACACAGATCAGCATGAATCAACTCAAGAATTTCAGAACTTTGATTTACGGCAATATTAGGCTGAGTTTTTCTGGTTATCTTACTTATATCACAAGTTTCACATCTAAAATCATTAATATCAATATAATCTTTCATTTTAAGCATATATTTAGGATTTAAATGACATAATCTGTAATGCCAAATCTCATAATTACTAGTGGATTGCTTAGAAAAATAACACTCTGAATTATACAATGGATCCAAATATAATTCAAATCTATTGTTATTTTTCAATGCTTTAGTAACTAAATTATTATCTTTATCAAAAATCAACATACCATTATTATTCGATTTAATTTTACAACCCTTATCCATCAAACAAGTTACTGACAATAAATTATATCTTAGTTCAGGAACATATAGCTAACATTAGTAATTGTTAAATTTCTAGGATTATTACTTACAGTTTTTGTTTTAACTGTTCCGATTCCCTCACACAAAATTTTAGAGTCTTTACCTGCTAAATAAATATCCCTTGTTTCAGGGATTATTTTTTCAAACCACATACTGTCTTTGGCCATATGACAAGAAGCTCTACTGTCCAGCAACCATATTTTATCTGTAGCCTGAATCCGCAATCTTCGACGAAGCGAGTAACTGTGTAGGCGAGTACACGACATGGCGTCCGCGACAGGATTGTGATTTGAAATCAACGATTCGAAAGGCAAGTGAATACGATTCTATGCAATTGCGAAGACATCGTAAATTCAAGACCAATTACCTACATTTCTGAACACGATGATTTGGAACCTATAACATCATCTTCATTCCTCAGAAAACGTAGAGAAAATGGAATTCCAGATCTTGACCACTTGGAACTATCTCCTGAGTATTTTCGCAAGCGGCGGCTGTATAGGTGTAAACTGCAAGAAGATATCAGAAATCGATTCCGACTGGAATACTTGGGGCAGCTGAGGCAACAAACCAAGAAAATGATAAAACCCCACGATTTCAAGGTGGGAGAAGCGGTTATTGTCGAAGTAACCAATCAAAAACGTCTGAATTGGCCTCTGGGGAAAATAACAGAAATATTCCCTGGTAAGGACGGTTCAGTTCGTCTTGTGAAAGTAAAAACGAAGAACGGCGAATTTCTGAGACCTGTACAGCATCTCTACGCACTTGAAGTTCAAACGCCTTCAGTAGAAAATCTACTAGAGAAGAGAGCATCTGAAATTGAAGATGAGAAAGAAGAGGCAGTACAACAGCAATATGTTGAACATCCTGAGAAGCTACCAGAATCGGACGAAACGTCTCTGCCAAATCTAAATACCATGAAAACCCGTTTCGGCCGAAAGATTCAAGTTCCCAAACGAGTGGACCTGTGAACTGTTTGGACTAAAGAACATTTTGAGTTTTCTTGAAAAGAAAAACCCAAAAGGTGGGAGTGTAGCGTGAATCCGCAATTTTCGACGAAGCGAGTAACAACTCAACTCCCTATTGAAAAATAACAACAACTTGGAATCAAACTTGAAAAACGGAACAACGTTGTGATCAGCAGCTGAAAAGATACTGAACTATTTTCTTTCGGAAATGCAGTCATTTAAACTTAATATGTATATAGAATAGCTTGTCTTGTCGTAGAAATAAATGTTATAGTTTATTTTTTCAAGGAGAGTAGTTTTTTTTTTCAATCACAGTAAAAGAACCCGTGTACCATAAGCGAGTACACGACATTATCACTTAGGCTTTCTTCTTGATGAGAAGTAGTAAACACATCACTAACACTTCGTTGATTGGTTGGCACGATGTTGTGTATTTCGCCTTTGATTATTTTCATTGCATGAAGCACTTCTACTAGTATTTTTATTCCTGTAAAAACAGTCCTTGGCGATATGATTTGGGCGTCTACAGATGTAACAGAAACATCAGAACTTTTGTTTTTTCTAGAATAAAATACTTCCGCATTGATTCCTTCAGCGCGAGTACTCGTCGGCGAATAACAGGTAATTTCTTCTTCACGTAAAATTTCTAATATTTCGTCCATTGACTTGTCACGTTGGGTTTTGAGAATTTCCCGCACTTTAGAGAATTTTCCTTTCAGTCCGCGCACTGTATAGTATAGTAAACGAGTTCCCTAGGTGTGACATCCAGTCCTAAAGAATGACACTTCGTAGCAATTCCTCTTGCTCTGGCAACATAATCATTTGCCGATTCATTATTTTTCATTTGAAGATTTTTTAATTCATTGCCCGCATCTATTTTGCGGTCTTCTGCTTGACCCGTAAATGTTGACTTTATTTTATCCCAAAGAATTTTTGCATTTTCCTCTGCTGCGAACTGTAGTGCCTGTTCGTCTGACAATGATAACTTAATGTAAGCAACGACGTCAGAATTTTCCTAGTTCCATTCTGCTGCATCTTTTTCACTTAGATTATCTGCTTTCACCGCGGATATAACAGAGTCCAATCTTTTCAAACTCAGCGCTGCCTGTATTTTCAATGCCCAAATAAAATAATTAGTTCCATTCAGCTCAGGGACATTTAATTTATCCATGCTGGCAATTTCGTTTTTGACAGTTTCGTTTCAGTCACACAGTTCGCTTAGAAATTTTAACGAAACATTTACCACGAACCAAAGCCACGGACTGCTACCAATTTGTTGTTACTTTTCAATAATCTCAGCATGGTTTTTGAAGACAGCACATTTATTGGACATAGAAAACGAAAAGAAAAGAACACAGGTATTGACAATTACGCACACAGCATCTTGTTCGCGGGAGGAATGGTGCCGGAACGAAGCGCCAGAAGCGTAGTCACACAGATATTCCTACGCGAGAAAAATAGTCCGCTCGCATGATCCCAACAAAAATAATTACTAAAGCACACACACTACACACACACACACACACATATATACTGATTTTTTAAATATATTTTATGGAACTCTTAATGACACTGCATTATCCACGCAAAAAGAGTTGATTTTGTGTTCTATTCAATAACATTTTATTTATTCATATATTTTATACTATATAAATTTTATAGAGAGTTTGCTTCGTTTCAATATCTCATAAAAATTGCGTTGAAAGGGACTGATAAATCACTATATTATTATTATTATACAAGTATATCATTATGAACAGTATGAGTGTATCATTATGACATATCTAGTGGTCATAAGCATTCATATAGAATTTTAAAAAATTGCTAAGTCGGTATAGTGTTTGATGCTAGGGGATTGATTCTAGGTTTTTTTACCAATTATATTAAAAATATAAATGGTGGATGAACAGGTGGTCACCGCAGGCGTTTAGTATCAATATCAAATAAAAAACAATGATATTTAAATATATTTTAAAAGCAAAAAAGTAAAGCAGTTCGTTTCAACTGCTTTATAAGTTCCTCCTATATAAGTTTGTATTTAATTAAAAAAAATTTAAAATAATATCTTTCTTAACCTTTTATAATTATTCTGTTACTGATATTTTAATAAACTAATTCAGGGGTGTGTATCCCCTACTTAGTAGCTATTGTTGCTGTTTTGTTATTCTTCAATCATTTGAAATTATTTTTGTAACCTGGAAAACCGTTACAGGAAAAAGCACAGTTTTGCCTTGACACTTTGAAGTAAATATTAAGTCAAGATAGGGGAGGGGGGGGGGATAGTTGAATTTAACTTCTGGAAAGCTATGATTCTCTATAAAAAAATCAGGTTGAAGCATTATGTGGAAGTGTGGGGTAAATAATATGCTATGGCGTCGTATAATTAGCAGAAATGTTCTTGCTTTTACTCTCTCATAGAATAAGTCGCAGCTAGGGAAGCCGACGACAAACCCCCGAACATGACTGGATTTGCTCTCCCCTTCCACGTTTAGCTATCTAATACACCGTGTTTTGTGTTTCGAAGTATAGAGAAGAAAAATCGAATGTGAATTTTGGAAATCTTCCTTTCTATGAATTAAGCCCACATTTTTATATGCATCTTCAAGTTTTGTCACAAGACTGCATTATTCGAAATGTGATTTATTTGTCATTTAAGTTTTATTATTAATAATGATGTTCATATGCACAGACAGACAAACTCATACTTTTAGAGGATTTGGCCCAAATTTTGCAATATATCTACTTTTTTGGTGATAAAACGGTGCACTAAATTTGATCTATTTCACACTTTTGAATTATTGTATTCATATTCACACGGGCAGACAGCCAGTGTTCTTTTCAAAATATTACGTCCAAAATTTGATGAAAATCTAAAAATGCGGTATTAAGATCACATACAAAGTATCATCACTCTACTTCAATGTATCTTTGTGTTCGCAAATTCACACACACAAACATAATATCAAAAATATGCTTTCTTTCCCCGTCATTAGAGAGATTTGAAGATTCAACTAATACATCAAAATCCCCGGATCATGTATCAAGGTTTCCACACCATCAGGCAATTAAAACGCATACAGGCAATAAAAAATTAATTAAAGCACACGGACAATTTAAAAATCGTGTAAAAAAACAGGGAATTTTAAGTTTCTTAGTTATTTATTTAGAAGATAAAAATGTCGATCTCTAAAGATTGCAAGAATGAAAGATCGTAGTCATAGCTTCCAAAAACGAAATAGTACCATTCGCGATTGTGTAATCGCTGAAACTGACCACCTTTCTACTCGCTCCCCCCCCCCCCTATATAGAGCAGTCCAGTTTCGATTGGCTTGGCAGTTGTTCTTTTGCCATGAGATTCTCGAATTGCAACTAATGAGCAGGCGCGAAGCTTCTATAACTGCGCGAAAGAGTAGAATATATTTCTCTGGCCGGAACATTCAATCTGTGAAGGCATCGCGGTGGTGTTTAGTCTACCATACTTGAGTTTATTGAATGATTTATTTATAGTTTTAGAAAATGCGAGCTTATTTAAAGTGGATTAGAGAATTTTTTTAAAACAATGAGCTGTTCAGAATCCGTATTTAATACAAATTGGACCGATGAAAAGAATCAATTCTGATTTTGCTGAATGAATTCGAGAAGTTCCACAAAATCCATTGGTTGCGTACTGCTCGCTTTGTCAGAAGATATATGGGGAAACAGGCACTTACTAATCATGTCAAAAAAAGAAAGAAAAGAAAAAGACTGCCTACCAGTTCAAAAGAGCCATCATTGATTTTGGGTAAAAGGAGTGCAGGAAAGAATGAGATGCAAATCCGAAAACATCAAATTGAATGACCGAAAATAAACCGATTTCGAACTATTTAGTTCAAGAAGCTTTAAATAAAGCATTTCAAAGCTGAATTTTTATGGGCATTAAAACTTATGTCACATTCGTACTTTAATTCATCCAATGATATATCGGATATACTTCCCATATGTTTACTGAATGTGAAATAGCTAAAAGATTTACGTTAAGCTGTACAAAAATGTCTTACCTTATTTGTTAAGGATTAGCTCTGTGAAACTGATAGCTGAAAAATCTGCTGAAATTGTTGCCCAAATACATGAATTGGCAAAAATGAATAAATAAAATAAGTAATTTTGCTTTGTAATTTTTTTATGAAAAATGTTTTATTTCACCCTAGCCCTTAATTTTGTGTGACTTACAATTAAACAGAATGAGAGATAATATATCCCCCCCCCCTTAATATGTAAATTATGTCTTGTTAAAGTCTTGGTTAATAAATAAAGAGAAATATTTTTTTTTTGTTTATAAATATCAAATTTCTTTTAATATGGTATCATTACAAATAATATTAAATTGTTGCTTCCTTTCCTTGCCTTTTCAACTCCTTAAAATCATTGCATTATAACTAGCATATAAGTGCTATTTTTGCATTTCCTCTTACCTTGAATATATGTACAGGGAAAACACAGGGATTTTTTTTTTCCAGATTTGAGTGGCAACAGTTACTAATTGTTCTAATTTAGATTTTCATAAAGACAAGTTATCCATCTTTAAAAATCAATTCTGATGGCACAAAGAATTTTTACAATGTTTATAATGCGTAATTCTCATGAAGACATAGGGGAAGATTATTCTCATTGTTCCTTTTGAATATATTGAAATCTGTTTCATATCATGACTTTTCTCTTTCCATTCATCAATTCATTATATAAGAGTAAGAATACATCGAATCATCGGATATAAAAGAATATCCTTTGACCAAATCTTACGAGAAAAAAAAAAGTTTATATTTGAGATGAAAAAGAAATAGTATGATGCCTTAGAAGTTTATAGCAGACGACGCACGATCAAATAATGCGATGCTGTAACGTTTTGTTTATAATTATATATATAAAGCATTGAAATAAATAGGGATAGACTATGAACAAGGCGAAAATATGTAATAAGAAGAAAGATAAACAAACAATGATGTACTTCAATTTTCATTGTAATATTTTATTATTCACAAATAAATGGTATTTATATCTGGAAATGTAATATTTCAATTACAAAATTCTGGTGGGGGGGGATGTTTGCCAATAAAATAAAAAAATATGAATTTAAAATAAAAAAATTTTAAAGGAGAAAAAACTAATTCATAAACATTCGTATTGTCCTCCATAATTTTGTATTTAATTTTGAATTTATTTCAAATAAGATATGTCTTAAACTTTTATGATTATTTCATCATATAATTTTTTGGAGACTAATGCAGACGTATGTCATGTCATTAGAGGATTCTTTAAAATTAAAAATATTAGTTTAATTAGAACTTTCAGAAAACTTGTCTGAATGAAAAAATATATTAAGTATTCTAATCCGATTTTTGTATATTTGAATCCACCTTTAATTTCCAGTATTTTATTACATTCTGTGTAGTTTAGAAAAAAAAAAGGATTGGGAAAAATAAAATAATATTTTAGACTAAGGTGGATCGAACTTATCTGAGGTTAAGAACAAAGTTATAAGCATGCGGTGTTGTTAACCAGTTATCAAATTAAATAATTTTTCACTATAATTTGCCTTGGAATAAATGACAAAAAAAAAATATGCATAAACACTAATACTTAATAATGCTGTTATATATATACATATAAATTAAACCTTGCTATGGTAATATCTAAATTATGCAAAAAAAAAAAAAAAATACGAAAACAATATTAATAGTGATATGCTCATTGTCATGTGGTAGCTCTGACATTCGCAACAAGAATAATTAATTAATTAAAAACATTTTAAATACATGAACTGACTACAGTTTCAAGATGTCTCAAGCACCTTCTATCGATTTTGCTTAAATATCAGGTGATCAAAAAAGTTCTGTCGTTTTTGTGAAACTATGTACAAAGTTTAAAGAATGTTACACACACTAAAATTCCAATAATATGTTAATCAAGATTTAAAGCAGACTCATCTTGTATAAAGAGAAGCGGAAAGCTTATCTCTTACCATTATAAAAATTGACCTGCATATGTGTACTCCAAACTCTGTAATTCGTGCTTGTATGCGTTTAAACTTGGAACAAATGTGGCGACTCAAAAAATATGCCATGCTTTCGGAGAAGGTTCTGTCAGCACTCGTACCACCCAAAGGTGGTTTAGAAAATTTTCTTTCGGCGATGAGCCATACAAAGAAACGCCACGAGAAGCGAGGCCATATGCCATTAATGATGATAAATTACAAGCTGCAACTGAAGGAGATTCTGCTTAAACTTGTCAGTTGTTAGCAGAAAAGTTCTCCGTAAGTGATGAAACTGACCTTTTTCATTTACATAGTTCTTTGGAAAGTTTACCCTCAGCAAATGGACATCTCATCAATTGATACTTGCCAGTAAGCTAGAGCGCCTGAGCATTTGTTTGGAAATGCTTTATCGTCACCAAATGGAACCATTTCTTGACCGTTTATTAAGTTGTGATGAGAAGTGGCTGTTTTATAGTAATCCTAAAAGATCACATCATACGTTATCATCCACTGATGCTGTGCCACAGACCATCAAACCTAATATCCATCAACAGAAGTTTTTATTGTGCGTATTGGAATTGCAAATTTAATTATTCATTATCAATTTTCACCATCTAGCCAGACTATTACTGCTAACTTGTACAGTGACCAACTCCGTCTAGTTCACCATTCACTTAACCATGATTTGAGTCTCTAAAAGGAAACTTTAGCACTTGAATTGACAGATAAATATTTATGTAAATAAAAATCTGAAATTGGAATTTAACGTCATTTCCAAATATAGGAGGAACTGCCGACAGGTGCGATACTTTCAAGGGATGTAAGCTTTTTTTTCCAATCGAATGTACCGCCTTTTTATAGTTAGTAGTAGCAGTTTTCTCAGGCTTTTTTATGATGACCATTCTTTTATGTAAATTCTAAAATGGAGAAAAAAATGCCAGAAGGCATTCCTGCTACTTTGCTGCTGCTCAAGCAAAATGTTCTTGCAGCCAATAAGGTTCAAAATTACAAGGGGTACTCTGTACTATAACTTACGCCACAAAGTATCCCTCCGGTGAAGAAGGTACCGGTGTGATATGCAATATTCAATGCAACAAATATATCCATTCTGTAGTTAACAATAATGAGACACTACAGAATATGAAAAATGCAATAATACATGTAAATACAATCAACTTTTGATACGCTTTACGAGGGAGGATTTGCTATGCGAAGGGCGAACAAACGACGTGACGTCATTTCTTAGATTGGACTCCATCAGTCTGTGTTGTACGGTTGTTTAAAGAGAATCCTTATTTCTGCATGGAAGAAGCTTTAACCGGATAACGTTGTCGAACGCGATTCCGAAGGACTTGAATAGCGCCTGTGGAGCCTTAATCGATGAGATTGTGTCTCTGACCAAGATTATGGGACTGGAGATAGATAACAACAATATCAATGAGCTAGTGGAAAAACATAGCCAGTGTTAACCCTTTGAACACCAACGGGACATATACATCTCACTAACCTTTAAAATCAGCTTAAATAGTTTTAAATAAAAGAATTTTTTTTTCGGTGGTAGGGTAGGTGTTTTTGGATATCATGTCCTAGCCACGGGGGTTTGCAAACATTTGGAAAAAAAATTGAATAGATTTGTCTAATACAGAAGCTATTATCTTCATTTTCTACGCGATTACAGAGAAAAAAGATTTTAAAAAATTGGCAGTCAAAGGGTTAACTAAGAGCTTACGGAGCTGCATTTTGTGTCCCCACAAAAAGCTGCGGAGGAGATTTGGTTAGGAGAGAAAGAAATAATAGATTCAAGACAGCTACAACTTTCCAGTGAAAGGGTAAAAACATGGGAAATTATTGCATCTTGCGTTGAGAAGCCCTTACTAAGGCAGTAGCTATGTGCCCTACAAATTCATTTAATAATAATGGTGTGTCTCATTTTGGTCAAATTTTAAAGCATAAGCCAAAAAAAAAAAAAAAAAAATCTTTAGGCAATTTTACAGCAATAAAAAGCATGCACTTGAAATTATAAATTACATTATCATACATTTGTTTTAGTTTCTTTTTTTTTTCTGAATAAAGCACACTGTCTTATTTTACATGGATTCTTATGAAAAACATTGTTTTGCTTAGCGAGCGTTTAGCTTTACGAGAAAGATTCGAAAACGAATTATGTTCATTAAGTGAGGTTCCGCAGTAAATATATGTAAACATAATTTTTTAAGCAGAATCGTGGCCGAAGACAGAGAAGAGACTTTGAATTTTTAACTTCGTTTTATTCCATCCCGGGAGGCCTGATTTATGTACTAGCAGAAGCGACGAGCACGTCAACAGAGAACGACACAAGAGCGAAAACGAGGAAAAGCGAATGAAAGATTTATCCCCATGATTATATACTTTGAGATTTCGATAGGGATTTCTTTACACGAGTCGAGTTAGGTAAGGGAATCATAGGAATCTTTTAAAAGAATGTGCTTGCTTTGACAATTTTTTATCCCTTTACTCGGAAAAGTGAACTGCTGATTTTAGCATTTTTACAGAGCTTCTGTTGAATTAATTAAATAAAAAAAGGTGGAATTGGATACGGAAATAATAGAATATTTTAGAATGAATGGACTAACTTAAGCTAAAAATTAGGAAATTAATTTTTAATTGAAAGCATCTGCTATCGCGTGATTCTAGTATTTGTAGCAGAAGTCTTATTTTCGATTGTAGCTTAATGAAAAGTGGTTCGAAATCGGAGCTACCCTTTTGTGAATTCAAAATGTTCGGAAAATTCATAAGTTGACGTTAAGCGATCATTTGAAACAGAAATGCTTTTCTCATTTAGATCAATTATAAAAATTTTTGTCAGAAAGATTTAAAATGGAATGTGGACAAGAATAGGAAGGTGTCAGAGGAAGTCAAATTTTGTTGTTTCTAAGAAAAAAGGGTACATGTTTTTAATGGTGAATATACATAAATATCCGTACAACTGTGAGAAATACAAGCCATTGGGCTAAATTTTCTCACCATGGTAATTAATTTCGATTCATATGGGAATTTCACAGACTTTTGAAGAGAATATATAGAAATGAGATCAGATTGTAAAAAAGCAGTACAGTAAACTAGGGTGCGTAGTGAGGAACTACTACAGAAATGAAGTACTTTTAAGCACTTTAGAAAAAAAAAAAAAGGCACCTTTCTGCATATAGTTTTATACTGAATTTTTAAAAAAATAATTTTAATTAATTTAATTAATTTTAAATTTGAAAATTTATTTCTGTATTTGCACATGTTCTATTGTAAAACAAATGTTATATTGTTGGTTTTTGATAAAAAAAATGATTATAAAATGGAAAAACTATCAATGCCAAAAATTAAGAACTTTTATGATTAACAATAAAAATCTGATTTTTTTTTCAATATTTCTTAAATTTAGCAAACTACCAGTTTATTTAGATGGATACATAATTTCTGAAAATGTCAGCATTTATGTAGAAGCATAGCATGACCAAGCAGTTTGTATTTGATTTTTATATATGTAACGACAAATAAGGTTCGACATAGCTGGGGTGGAAAGTGTAAATTTCCTCCTGTACTAACTTCCTAAATTCAGAAATTTTAGTTGTAGTTTTATAAAACTAAGAACTAAGTATTCAGAAATGCCTACCATCATAGGACTGTCAAAGCTGCCATGAAATTGACGATAGTACAACGTCATATTCTAAATAAATTCCTTAAATCATTTTTTTAATAGAAAAGAATAGCAGAGTTCAGAAATGGACAGACTATATATATATATATAAAAAAAAAATCATCATAGCTTTTTACTCTTTAGCTTTAAAAAATTGCAGAAAAATGTGATTATACATTTTTTAAAGAAATGAAAATGCTTTAACTTCTGGTTTCCATAAATAATGGAAACAAATTCGTGAAATTAAAAAAATAGCCAGTTCCATAATTAAAAGCAAAATGAAAATAAAAAAATGTTAGTTAAAGTATTTTTTAAAAATATTTTTTGAAGCCAGCACGAGACAATATATCGCATTGTTTCAAAATTTAACAAAACTCAAATAAATCTTATTGAATGAAACAGGCTTAAAAAATTTTTTGTAAGTTTAAATAAAGCTTTATTTTTTTTTTATTTTTTCGTTTACCATGACTTTAACAGTGGTAAAATAATGCGACGTGGCGATTTGAAGAAGCAATGGCATTGTTTGAATTTCATCAAACTAAAAATCATTGTTATAAATCGTATCCAAAACTAATTTTTCAAAAATTACTTAAAAAATGCATTCATTCAAAGAAAATTTTTATCAATATTTATTTAAATCTTTTAAACGCCATTAAAATAATTTTTGTGCGATAATATGCCTTGATATTATGGTGAAAACACGTTAAAATTCTGTTTTTATTTTTTAATCAAACTTAGAATTAAAATTTTGAGAAATCCGTTTTAGTCAACCACTAAAAACCCAAAAAATAATTCAATAAATTTTATGTTACTAACTTCAATGGTTTATGTTGCGCATTGCTCTGTAAATCAGGACAAGCCTTTATATGTACAGAGATATTTCATTAGGAACAAAACTTCTATAAGAGTTACAAAAAGGAAGGGGGAAAAAAGCAATAATCATTATAGAATTAGTAGATAGATTGGAAAACAAAAGTTTTGAATATAAAATTGATTTAAGTTATTCAATGAACTGCTTGAAAATTTTAATTAAAGTTTAAACAAAAGCAAAGGAAACATTCTTTTTTTTTTATCACGATTTCAAAGCGGTAAAATAACGTGACTCGATGAAACAAAGAAGCAATGGTATAGTTTTGAATTTCATCATTATAAAAATCATTGTTTTAAATTATGTCCAAAACTAATTATTCAAAAATTACTAAAACTGAAAGGGAAAAAATACATTCATTCAAAGAAAATTGATATAATAGGAAAGCTATTTTTTTAAACTTTAAAAATGGAGTAAAAATTTTTGTGTGATGATGCTTTGATGTTACGGCGCAAAGTGTTAAAATTTTGTTTTTATTTTTTAATTAAACTTTAAAATTTTGAAATATCCGTTCTTTGTGGACTCCTAATATTCAAGAAGTAGCTTTCCAAATTTCATGTTCATAACTTCAATGGTTTATGTTCTTGCATAGATGACATTGTTCTCTCAATGAGGTGAAACTTTATATGTAAAGAGAGATTTTATTGGGGGAAAATTCTATAAAAGTTATAAAAAGAAACAAAACGGAAAAATCGTTATAAAATTCTAGTCGAAAGAATAAAAGTATAAAAAGTTTTAGAAAAAATAAAATAACAAATAAAACCAGAAGAATAAAAGTTTAGGAAAACATTATTTATTCATTTCATTAACAATCTTTAATACCAGAACTAGCAGTTTTTTCCCTTGGTAAGAACTAAAATTTGGCGAGATTGGTCCAAAAAATGATTATTTTCAAATAGTTAGGGTCAATTAAAAAGTACACCATGAAAGAAATCACAATAATTAATGGCTTCATGTTAAAATCTCATCATACTAGATTTTAACGCGATCGACTAATATAATTACATACCGCAATGCATTTCAGTACAGTACATTAAAATCAATCTAATAAGTCGTTCAAGGGATTGCTCCAAAACAACATATTAAAGAGAATGATGATCGAATGTATAACGTACTAAACAGGCTTCACAACAAATGCTTTTACAGCAGCTTCTGCTATCTTCGATATATCTCTATCACGTATCAAATTCATTCTGTTGTATTCTTGTTTTCCACTGAACAGACCAATCTGCGTATTCTTTTTTAACAACAACATAAAGAGTTAAGCAAAACCTCATGAGTTAAAATTTAAATTCTTCATCATCCGAAACAATAAAAATTGAAGTTCGGACGTTTTTCGAATCGAACATGTATGGCACAGTACGCATTTCGTACTGCCGCTTCCGAATAACTATTCAGTATTTCAATTAATTGTAATGCACAGAAAGAAGGAGTGAAAAAAAACAACAACTTATTAAGTGTTATCTTATTATCAGCTGGAATTCCTTCTCCAAATTCTTCCATTTTGTTAGTTCACTTTCTTGGTACTGAGTGTCCACGACAAGAACACTTCCAGACAATCGTCTATGTTTACGGCGCGCGTTATAGAAACAAGTTACTGTAGGAAGAGTTCATTTCGCAGAGGTAGAAACTAATTCAAGTTTCTGACGTTGGCACGTTTAACGCCAAATTGGCTATATTTGGTAATATTGCATTTAATTCTTGAAAACAAATTAAAAAGATAATTCAATAAGCTGAAAATCATTTGCATACTCGGAATATTGAAAATATCTGATATTCCCGTCATATGTACACAAAAAACAAAGTACACCTCGTATACCAAAGAACAAAGTATACTTCGAAGTATACAAAGGACCTTCTAGAAAAAGTGCATAATGGTTTAGAAAAAAAAAAAATACATTTTTACATTACATATTAAATTGTATAACATTGAGAATGCATCAAATACATTAAATTACGTTAAGGTTTTAGATTAGAAGAGAAGTAAAGACAAGAGCTTTGACAAAATGCCCTTAATAGAAGGTTTAATGGCTGGAACTTTTAAGAGTTCTTCGATGTCAAGAGACATCCAATTTCTTGGCCATCTGATCTCGCTATGGTAGGATCATAAATTTTAGAGCATATGTAGGGCTCTTGGCATTAAAGCCTCCATTTGTTAGTACTTTAAAATTTCGAAATTTTATTAAGAAACATTCTATCGTATCTATGCATGTTTGGGATTGAGGACAGTGTACCGAAACAAATAACACATTTCCCTGATTTCTTTCAAACATTATCGCTACCGTGGCTTTCTCTAAAAAATGGGGATATAATTTATAGTCTTCTTTATCGCGATAGCTGCACTAGACTCTCAACTCAAATAAATTCCTCTATATGTCGGAGGTACGTCAGTCATATTTTTTTAAATAAATAAATAAAATTCAGAAATTGCGATAATGTCAATATCGCAACTGAGAAAATCCTTCTCAAGAAGAGCCAATACCGCAAATGCATGATTTGCAGACTGGAAGGTAAGTATCGCACACCACATCAATTGTATCAGTACAGATACCATCCGATCTGTTGTGGAGCATGCCGTTTTGCGCTTCCAATTAGTAGCGGAACAAGGCGGAGAGCATAACGAACAACTTATGCTTTAAACACCCATCAGTAAGGTGTTAGTTCCATAAAGCTCTTTTTTTTTTTTTTTTTTTGTCATTATCACTGTTTTCGCTATATACATGTATTCTTTTCTTATCGCTAATAAATTTTTAGTGAACCCTTGAACTAAATTGTTTCTTTTTGGTTAACAATATTTCTGTATTTAAAGAATTCATTTTTTGGTCTTTCCCTTGACAGCGCCATCTATCGGCACATTTTGGACCCCCCCCGCCAAACAAAACTCTATTGCCTCACGATTGTTCTGCTAAATATCAAGTCATTCTGACCACTAATTTTAAAATTATCGATTTTTGAAATCGTAACTTTAATTATAATCATCCTCTGTATTGAAAAATAAGTACATGGGAAACCTAATAGTTTATTTTTCATACTTTACATAAAATATTAAGTTTTTAAATTACAAAATAAATTACATTAGTTACAAAATATTTTCTCCAACCTGCTTAAGAAACAACATCTTTGTACCTTTTCCGAATTCTATATTGTTCGTGTTCGAACTATTCTAATTTTTTTTTGTACACTCGCACTTATTCACCTCAGATTCGAAATACATTTGAATTCCTGCTAGTTGTTGCAATTCTTCTAAAAATTATTTTTGGTAGGAGATTATGCTAAAAAATTTATCTTTGGTTAAAATATCGAATATTACGAATATCGAACTATATTTTTTCCAAAATTAGATCTCAGTACACCTAAATTTCAAGAATCTCAGAAAATAAATAGACTCAAATATTGACAATCTTTTGATGGTCAGTAAAAGAAACTGAGAAGTTTTTTTAGAAATATCTTTGTAAATTTTAACAATGAAAGAAAGGCTCAGTATCTGAATTTAAAAAAACTACATAATACATAATTTCCTTTAATTAAATGTAAAAATTAGTTATTATGAATTATTTTGAAGCCAGATTAGAGAAAGTGAGCTTGCCCCCTTCCGTCGGCAAACCTCTGACACAGATACAAAGATTTTATTGGCGAAATGCGCGCAGTTTACTTGGGAAGATGAAAGCCTTGAAAGTTAGTACTATATATTTTTTTCTTGTTTTATGCATACTAAAAAAAGGTAAAATTTTGACACAGAAAATAAAAAAATACATATAGTTTTTTATAATTATTTCACCATCCTTCTTAAAGAAGCAAATTTTACGAAGCATTCTTTGAAATTTAAAAAAACAAAAAACAACAACAAAAAAAAAACGCGTATTTTTTACTACATGATAACATGATTTGGTTTATAACGTATATCTATATTTAAAGAGACTATTACTTCAGAATTTCTATAATTAAGAATTCTCATTGTTTAAAGGTAATTCACTGAGCTTGAATGCCTCTTTTCTCTTTTTTTTCTGAATTTGAATACTATTTTCAGAAAAGAAAAAAAAAAAATATTTTAGATGGCGAGAGCAAAAGAAACTAATGCATTAAAATAAAATGCAGAAGAGAAAAAAGATTAAATGAGAAGCTTTTGAGTGTTCATAATTTGATTTTAATAAATGTTAGTATTCCTATAAATGAGAAAAACTCCACCATTTAGTTAATAGTAACTCTTTTTCTATTGAATAATACACACCATCCACATAACTTTTATATCAAAATTATAAAAATCTCATGATTTTTTCTTAATATGTATTTGAAAACTTCTACTCTAAATGTATTTTTTAATGCTTTTTATGTTGGAAATAATATTAAGAATACACACACACACAAATAACTTTTGAATGAATTCCTTTAAAAATGATTTTAAAAAACGAATTTATAAATATTTATGATAGCTGAGAAAAATTTCAGTTTTAATTTTTAAAATCCTTATTTATTTGTCTTTACATTTTAAAAGATGCCAAGAAGTTGACTATCTTCCCAACATTCAGCAAAAAAAGAAGTGCCAATATCTTATTAGAATAATGATGTGATGGAATTGTGGACAGATAGGAAACAAAAATACATAGAAGTATCTACAAAGCAATGTACTCCGCTCGGCACAAGGAAAAGAGGGGGGGGGGGAGGGTCAATATGACACCCTTTTCTCCGTAGGGGGAGAAAACGGTGACATTGACATTTCTAGTAAATGAAGTCACCACCCCCTTTATTTTATCATAACTGAGAATTATTGACTTCCGAGTCAGTTAGAGAACTGGACTTCACTGCAAACGAATTTGAAATAAATAAATCTTAAGAAAAATATTCTGTTCTGTCGTTGAAATTAGAATGAAAGCGGATTGAAATTGGGATGCGTTGAAGTACAACATCCTTGCAAATCAAAATAAGGTGCCTGTTTCATCCAAGAGGGAAAAAAAAAGCATTTGGATCATTAGTTTAGATACATTATATATCACTCGGCTAATGATAATATTCGAATCGTATGATATTGTTAATCATATTGCAATTTGTTTAGAACAAGTGCTTTTGATATATTGGTTTCTTCCAATATCTTATATTTTAGAATTTTTCAAAATATCACTGCTTTTGAAACGGTTTATTACTCTGGATTATTTTTTGTTGTTTTATTTTGCTTTTGTATTCATGCTTATTTCCCCCTAAGTTTCGCCCGATTGTTCATTTTCTTCCTTCCTATTCTTTTTAGAACAAGGGAAAAAATTCGTGAGAATAAGCCTATAATTAAAAATTAAAAAAAAAAAAAAACTTTCCTACACATGTGTGGAAAACCGCCACTGATCGTAGCATAATAACTCTTTGGGCTTCATTCGTCTATCTTTATTTTATTTTTTAAATTTGCTCTCTTCTACAAGCTTATCAAAAACCGTCTTGGTTTATGCAATCAATTTTTGGTTTGTGCAATCTCACTTTACCAATAGTATGGATATGAATAAATATTATCAATTTGTAAATTATTCCATCAAGTTGTTTACAAGTGAATAGAAGATGTAAGTTCACAAATTTGCGTGCGGCATTGACATTTCTCTTTGAGAACAATTGAAAGTTATTATGATTAGCAAAACATTTCAATGTAAACAATGATAATTTATTTATTACATTAGAAATGATATACATGTTGGCATGTAGTCTTGATAAATAAGTGATGTAGAAGAAATGCTAACACAGAGAGAACAATTTGTAGAAGCTAGTAAATTTTGAATTAATGAATTTAGAATAATTAAAGAGAGAAAAATATTTACAACATTATAACACGCAGTTAAATACATCTCCACACATAATAAACATTTGAAATTCATCCAATTGAATTCTCTGATTGAAACATTTTTCAAACAGCATTTTTTCATACATTGACTTGAAGCTAAGCAGCAAAAACTTTCTTAAATAAAAAAAAATTATAAAATAAAATTGCTCAGAAAATTATGCACACCTTCAGTCATTGATTATATAAATTACAAGGATATACAATTACATTTTAAACATAGAAGTTCTGCTTTTCATTTTTAGTACCAAATTATATATATAGATATCAAGCAACCATAACATATTAATTACAAATATACGAGGGTTATACGGAAAAAAAGTTTCCAAAAGCTCTAAAAGATGGCAATGCAAAAGGAACAAAACGCGAAAGCATAAACCTGATAGATTGTGGGTGTGACTAACATATTCGGCAGTTGTAATTTCACGATCGCATACATTAACATCGTTGTAGTGCGCAATTTATGTCGGCTCTTATTTCTATTCCCGCCAACTACGAGGTGAGGCCCGTCGTAAAGTTTTTGAATGCACAGAAAGTAGCGCCGATCGAAATCCATCGACAGTTTAGTGTATGGACCAGAGGTGATGAGCAAGCAGATGGTTCGTCGTGTCAAGTAATCTCTGAAGGTAGGCAAAATGTCCATGACAAAAAGCGCTGCGGCCGGCAGGTCTCATCCATGATGACTTGCTGGAGGAGGTACGGCAGTGCACGTTGACGAAACTCAGTAGCCATTCCCCATAGGTATTACGAACTGTAAAGCAGGAAATCGTGACAATTTTTTTTTTTTTTTTTTTTTTTTTTTTTTTGGAAATTGAACGCCAGGTGACTGCCAAAATGCCTTATACCCGAACAAGAAATATATGTTTCAAATGTTTCGCTTGGAGATGTTTGACCACCCATACTATAGTTTTGATCTTGCTTCGAGCGACTTCCACCTGTTAAGTCCTGACCAAATGCACCTGAAGAAATATGTGACCGGGCATCAATTTTCCATACATGAAGACTTGCAAACAACTGTGACACGTTGGATCCACTCCCAGGCAGCAGATTTCTATGATACTGGACTACAAAAATCTATCCCACATAATGACAATTGTTACAATTCCGTTGGTTTTTATGTAAAGAAATAACTGATAAATTGCTCTGTCTTTAGCATTAAACCTTTCTAAGTTATTGTATCCTGTTCCTTTTTATAGGCTGTGGCAAACTTATCTTCCGGATGACCCTCGTACATACAACAAAGAAATTCTTAAAATTATAGTAAAACTCTGTAATAGTGACTAGAAGTGAAAAATTCATATTACACCCACAGTGTCATCAAGGCGATACCAGTGACAATTTTATGTTTTGGCAAAAAGAGAGAAAAATATTTACAACATTATAACACACAGTTAAATACATCACACATAATAAACATCTTAAATGCATCCAATTAAATTCTCTGCTTGAAACATTTTCAAACAGTATGAATGAAAAATACATTGATTTCAAGCTAAGCAGCAAAAAAAATTTTAATTAAAAAATAATTATAAAAATAGTGTGTTTAGAAAATTATGCAAAATTTCAGTCATTGATTGTGTAAATTATAAGGCTATATCTAGGCGGTTATCAAAATAATGGAAAAAATCTTAGATTTATAAAGAATATGTTATTAGTATGGTGCAAGATCACCTTTGGTATGTAATTTAATTCAGCTTGGATTCGCCCAGGAATTGTTTCATACAAGTGTTAAATAGTGGAGATATTGTGAAAGTTCTGGGAGAGATGCCGGTGGAGGATATCGATTCAGTGTTGAACGCTCTAAAATAGACCATAACGGTTCAATTATATTGAGGCCAGGTGAATATGCGGGCCAAGGTAGATGTTCAACTTTATCCTCGTGTTCATCAAACCCTGATTGGACAAGTCAATCTGCATAGATAGGTGCATTATCATCCTGGAAAAAGACAATCTCTCGCAGGAAACTAAGTTTGCATCAGAGGATGGACCTGGTCAGCTAAAATTTCTATATACTTCTCCCCAGTTATCCTTCCTTTCAGGGTTACGATTGGTCCAGCAGAAAACCATGACATGGTTGCCTATATCATGACAGATCCACCTCCATGCTTGACAGTTAGAAGGAGATAATCACGATCATACGCTTGTGCAAGTGTCATCCAAATGTGCATCCGTCCTGTTGTAGGCAAAAGTGTGAAACACGATTCGTCAGACCATATTACTTTCTTCCACTTATCGATCGACCAGGTTTTGTGAGTGTGACACCACAATAGACGACGTTTAGAATTAACATCTGTGACAAGTGGATTGGAAATTGCTGCTCTGCCAAAAATGTTTGGTTTATGAAGGTGCCTTCTAACTGTAATCAATGACACTGGAGAATCCAGATGGGTATTGAGCTCTGCGGTCACTTTTGGTGCAGTTGTTTGCTTTTTAGACATTACAATACCCGTCGGTCTCTTTCACTGAGCTTCTCGGTCGAGCCATTATTTTGCTTCGCCGTGCTGTGTGTATGCTGTCACGACCTGAGACACCTTACTTCTAGAAAGGCCTAAACGTTTAGATGTTTTGGTCACACTTGTTCCAGCTAGATGGGCCTCTACAATTTGGCCTCTGAAAATATGAGGGTCCGACATTTTACGCTTTTGAAAAAAAATCCACGAATTACAGAAATTCAGTTGCTAACACATACTACCAGAATATACACATTGCTATTTATATAAAAAACTGGTAGCTATTAATATATATTAATGTTTACTAAGCGCATTCAAAAATGCCACTTTTATTCGCATGTGCTTCCATTATTTTGATAACAACCTATACAATTACATTTTAAACATAGCAGTTCAGCTTTTCATTTTTAATACAAAATCATATATAATGATAGCAAGGAATCATAACATATTCATTACAAATATACGAGGGTTATACGGAAAAAAAGTTTCCAAAAGCTCTAAAAGATGGCAATGCAAAAGGAACAAAACGCGAAAGCATAAACCTGATAGATTGTGGGTGTGACTAACATATTCGGCAGTTGTAATTTCACGATCGCATACATTAACATCGTTGTAGTGCGCACTTTATGTGGGCTCTTATTTCTTTTCCCGCCAACTACGAGGTGAGGCCCGTCGTAAAGTTTTTGAATGCACAGATAGTAGCGCCGATCGAAATCCATCGACAGTTTAGTGTATGTTCCAGAGGTGATGAGCAAGCAGATGGTTCGTCGTATCGGGAAATTTCTGAAGGTAGGCAAGGTAGAAGGTAGGCAGGTCTCATCCATGATGACTTGCTGGAGCAGGTACGGCAGTGCATTCTGAAGAATTGTCGTTTTACGTTTACGGAACTCAGCAGGCATTTTCCATAGTATTAAGAACTGTAAAGCAGGAAATCGACATGAAACATCTGTTGCTTTGAAAATTGTTCGCCAGGTGAATGCCAAAATGCCTTACACCCGAACAAGAAATATTTATTTCAAATGTTTAGCTTGGAGATGTTTGACCACCTATTGTATAGTGATGATTTTGCTCTCAGCGACTTGCACCTGGATAAATATTTATAAGGGCATCACTTTCCCATAAACGAAGGCTTGCAGACAACTTTGGAATCACTCCCAGGAAGCAGATTTCTATGACACTGGAGTACAAAAATCTATCCCACGGTATGGCAAATGTTACAATTTCGTTGGTTCTTATGTTCAGAAATAACTGATACATTGCTCTATCTTTAGCAACAAATCTTTCCAGGTTATAGTATTTTGTTCCTTTTTATGGGCCATGAGAAACTTATTTTCCGGATGACCCACGTAGATATAACAAGCACAACAAAACGATTCTTAATATTTTAGTAAAACTCTCTAAAAGAAACTGCGTGTATTTCAAATAGTTCTTAATTGAGTATTGAAAACTGTAGGAAAGCATTAGGTTTTTATATAAATTCGATTATATAATTGAATCAGCATTATCATATAATTAAAATTAAAACAAAAATAATTTTATAAATTACTATGCAAATTGGTTAAGTGGATATCTAAATGAACCTTATAGAAATTTTTTATAAAAGTGATTTTAGAATAGTTACAAAATGACATCTTAATGAACAGCAACTGAATTATTTTAATTAATTACATTTTTAACTCTAAATTATAAGGGGTTTCAGATGCAAAAAGAAGTTCAATATCATTATTTAATGCAGAAGATTAAATGACAAATATTAATAAACTTCAACTATTTACAATCCATTATCTTGAATTTTTAGAATAATAGATTTTTTGAAAAGTAAAATGAAGGGAAGAAATACAAGTTACTGAAGGATAATAACTAAGCAGACAAGATGATGGAAATGGAAAGTTTCAAAATTAGTAACTAATTAAAAAGACGGCAGATGTAGATGAAGATACTTCCTCCCAATGATTGTAGGTGTATGAAACACTATGAAATGGTAACGAAGAGATGGATTACCTTTAGAATCAATCCACCTCTACATTACCATTGCCAGTACCACATTTACATTTGCCAGACCATATCAATGGTACACTCGAAAAGTCACACCTTCCCAGGAGTTAAAAACTCATCCTTCTAAAGAAAAGAAAAGAGGTTCATTAATTCTGTGCCTTCAATAAAACCTAAATACAAGAAATGTTTTAGAGGATTATTCTTTATATGCATTTCTAGTGATGAAATTATTCTCATTCTCTACTCAAATTAAGATAAATATTAAATAGAATAAAATAATTGAAAGTTTTAAAATATAAATTTAAACCAATGAACATTTTAATTAAATGAAATTAAACTAATTAAAAGAGAAAGAGGAAAAACACGTCACATATTGGACTAAAAAGTCATATGATTAGTGCAGAAGACATCCAAATCTTTACATCTTAGAAATCAGTTTGATGAAGTCATTTGTTAATTTCTCATATAAGGAGAATATAACGAAAAAGTTTTGTAAAAATGGAAACATTCAATCACAGCACTTTGATAAATTTTCACATCTCAGGCTGGGAAATATATATATATATATATATATATATATATATATATATATATATATTGAATAATTTCTACCATCAGTCTCGCTCTGTGAACACAGTAGCACAGATATGGAATGGCTTATAAGATATTAGGATTTTACACCGAAGTCCTGAATGAAATCTACTTACAGAAGGTCCTCTTGTGTGCATGTGAAAAGAATGACTAAAGGATTTCAAAAACTATAAGAAAGAAATGAAACATAAGGTTTCATTACAAGAGTTGTAGGCTTGCAGGTATAAACTATTTGTGACAAATTCACCAAAAGACTGGCAGTCTGTTACCTAAATATCTGTGTGTATAATTAACTAGATACAATAAATTTGATACTATAAGATTAACAGAGTACAGAAAAGATTTAAGAATGTTGTGCAATGATTCCCGACGATTTTATAAAGTTTTTCACTGTCCTATAGAAAGTTGAAAATCGTCAATAAAAATTCATTTTTGACGGGGATGGGAAGTTAAAAGGCATTACCAGAAACAAGAGATATTTTTGAAAATATCTATGGGACGGATACTTTCCAGATAATTCTCAAAGAATTGAAATCTCTCTTTAAAATTAATTTAAACGGTCTTTACTGTCTGTCGGTCTGTACTTCTATAAACATATGAACTTGATAACTCAAATATACAATGATTTAAATATAGCAAATTAGATATGGGATTTTATTACTACAAGTGGAGTTTTCTGTCGTATTTTTGTTTCAGTCGGTTGAAGAAAACGCGTCTTAAACACAAATTCGATTTTCAGGTACTATTAACTGCCACGGATTAATCGCCAAATAATTCGATAAGGATGGCAAGACAGATTCAGTAAAGATGATTAATTCACGTCAAATTTAATATTTTCTAACTATTGTATACCAATGTCATGCCAATACCAATGTCATACCAATACAGCGTTCTCTGGCATAACATGTTTATTAGAGAGTATGCGAGAAAGTTATGGTGAGAAAATTCTTGCAGGTTTTAATCGAGAATTCAAACAAGATTGCGTCATTTCCATTATCACAGTCAGTCTTATTTCCCCTTCAATGTAAATTTTAATTCATGAAATTTATTTATGTTTTCATTTTTTTCTCAGTTATTTTATTTTACAACGTATCTGGGCAGAAAAACATTAGGATTCTTTTAAGTTTCGTACATTTTCTCTACAATTAATTGTTCACGATTATTCGGGGATAATTTCTTTTATAGGACATTTCTTAGTAATTTCAAGTTCATTTAAATTTTTGAAAGGTGTATTTTCTAGAGAACCCGAGACTTTGTGCTTTTTCTCGGCTTTCATTTATTATATTTCGTTTTTTAGAGTCTCAAATTATAAAATTTTAAAATATTTTTTATTCATTCATATTTAGAAATTTTAAACTTTTTAAAATTCTTTACTTTTAATTGAATTGGTTATACTTTCGAGATGTTGCAAATATAAATAAATTTTAAGAGATCATATCATTCAAATGACAAAATTGAGCTCTTTTGTATAATTTTTCAGCTAATTCCCTCTCAAAATTAACTATTATAATTAAGGCTGTTATTTTTAATCATATCATCATTCTTAAAGCTTATTACCTATTCAGTCTCATTTTATATAAATACAATATGTTATAAAAATTGAACAATTTTTTACGGTAGAAGCTTCAAGTTCTTCATAATTCTGCAATCAGCTATTATTTCGAAATGTGTCAATGCAAATTCAGAAATGATTTCTTTCATGTGTAAAAATAAGATTTCACTTTCAACCATTGAGTGTATTTGTTACTTTTCCGATTGTATTTATACTCAATTTTTTTTTTGATGCATGGAAATCAAATTTATATCTAATTTCCAAAAGTTTTCAATTATAAACACATAATTTAATTTTTGATATTGAGAAATAGATTTCCAATGAACTTTATGATCATCGATCAAATTAAATTTCTTTAAACTTTCATTATCAGAAATGAATTTTTCTGACAGCTCTTGATAAGCTACTATAATTATTCTAGCAGGTGATTTTATCTTGAAATTATCTTATAAAATCTTCCGATTACTTCTGATTTTAATAAATTAATTAATATTTTAATAAATTAATTTCCAATTAACATCTTAATTTTTTAATAAAATTTTCTGTCGGACCAGGAGTTTTGGAAACTTCTTCACTTTTTATTTGTCATGTATATTTATTAGAGAAATCTTTTATAAATCTGCGTCAGATAATTTCTGAATATAAAAGTAAGTTTTCAATCGAGTCGATCCTAAGGGTTATTAGGTATTATGTCTAGGGAAAAACTCTTAATCATGTGTAGCATATCAGTAATGATAGCATGATTTATTTCATTTACTTTTCTCCTATATATCAAATCCCCACCTTTACCGAGTTAGATATCAATTCAAGGATTAACATTTTTAATTGATGAAGCATTTATTTATTGACATTTATAATGATTTCATCTAAAATAGCCTGTAATTTTCATTAACATTTTCGTCGGGAAACGCATTTCAGGAGTTAATGTAGTAGAAATGTATACCGTAAAATCGACTGTACAAACATCTCGATTATAGCCGCTTTAAAATCTGAACTTGACTTTGAAAATCTTTTATAGTAGTCCAGAAATTTTATATTGTACATAATGTCTATCATGATCTCTCGTTAAAAGATAATTAATCTGTTTACTATTATTATTTGTATTGATTTTTATCAACATATTGTTAGGAATTGGCATCTTTTAAAATAAAAGTTTTTTTTCTAAGGTGATTAAATGTCTAATATAGTTTATTGATGACGTTCAAGTTATTCACTGGATTTTTAACAATTCTTATAATTTTACCTCTTCTATCGAAATAAGACTTTTTTTTTTCTAATTCAACCATTTTAAATTTCAAATCTATTAGAACTAAATCAAATGAAATTTTTTGACTATTAATCGGATCACTTACATTTTGATGGCTTTTTTTTAATATCGTAATTCTGTCCTGTTAATTTAAATTTTTTTTCTGGAGAGACCGATGGTCTTTTTCTTCATTCAAGACAATACCAAAAGGATACTATATCATTCAATAAGGGTGAAATATTCTATTATAGGCATATATTCAAATGTTTTGTTATATAGCTTCATTTTTCCCTTTCTTTTCTTTTTAATCGAAAATAATATAAAATTTGAAAGGTTTTGTTGGAATGACTGGATACATCAAATTAAGTAATTAATAACACATCCACTTTCAGAGTTGTTTGTATCCTTTTCACCTTTTTTGAAGCTTACATTGTAATCGGGTCGAGGATATACTTCATTATTTATAGTAATACACAGGTTGTCCCAAAAAGATTGAACCGCGGTTTAATTATTTACATATTAGTAATAAGTGAGCAATGTAAATTCCAAAGTAGTTGAAAATAAAGCATGAAATAAAAGCATGTTAATAAAATATATATATATATATCAGTTAATTTTGTAAAAGTTACACTTTTTTAAATTTTTATGCTCCCTTCTAAACAAATTTAATCAAATAAAAAGCTTTAATTTTTTTTATAAAAGAATATCATTACAAAAATAAATCAGTTATATTCAATTATTCAGTTATTTTAAACATACTTGTATGTTTAAAATTAAGTGAGTTTTACTTATTTGAAAATTGAACACGCTGCATACAAACAAAAATTTTTATAAATTATTTATATAAAATGTACAATAATGTTTATATTAAGCCCTTTTTGAATGTTTAGGGCATATTTGCGGTACCATCACGTCCTCCTAAGATTTTTTTTTAGGTTCAGACAGTTATTTTTATTTGTGACAATTAAAATACAAAATAAATAAATTATTATAATTTTTCAAAATAACAATTAATTCTCAGACGATTTATTTTCTTTCATTTAACTATAATTTAGCCGTTTCAGTTTTTTTTTTTTTTTTTTTTTACGGAATTTATAGCCGCATGCCAGCGTTGGCAGACCATTGTTTATCACTGTCCATTAAAACCATTTGGGATATATATAACACGCTGTCGCATTTTGGACCTAAAAATTTTCACAGTCAATTTGTATATAGGCCCTATTTTTACCGAAAAAACAGCGTTTTAAGTGATGTGAAGAATGCTATAAGTCAACACCAGAAATATTCATTTCATATTGGGAAATACGCTTATCTACATACAATTTAACATAATTTTTATAATATTTAAAAATCTATCCAATCGAAACAAAGGTATCCAAATTATTCTTTTTCTTCATTTTTTGTCATGAAAGCCTTTATTACACTTTTCTTTCAATTTAATTTTCTTTTAACCCTTTATAAGACAGTGGGGAGTACGCTTAAAATCAAAATCATTAATCTTTGAAATTATGTAGATTAGCATAAGTTCTGAGATACTTATCAATAAGACAGAAAATTAGATGCTTTAGTAACTTATCTGGCACAAAATTGTATGTATTGATTCATTACTTATTTATTAATTAAACAAATAATTAATAAATCACATTAAATTTTAATAAGGTAAATGAATCACTTTTCTTAAGCAAATCTCAATCCTAAAAGTATTTCAATATACCATAACAAAAAAAATGGTTTTCTAAAGGGTAAAACTATTTCTTTTTTCATTATCTGCATGAGTTCCTACAAATGTCAAAAAATTACCATCTGCTAGATCTTTACAGAAAAACATGTTGGTTGCTTCAGATGATTCATAATCCTTAGTAAAATATGCTAATCTTGTAATCAGATGAGCGAGGTATGGGTTTTGAATCTCTTCAATAGCTGATCCTGAACATATGTATGGTTCTGTCCTAAACTGCATTTCCCAAAGTCACATTATCAGTAATTAACGTATTATCGGTTTTTGCTAGTTTTACATCCACTTAAATGTAATCAATTGAAAATAAAATAGCGTTATTTATATCTATAATCATGAATCAAGAAAATACGAAGTAAGAGAATGAACACAGTACATAAAGAGCTATTTAAGGAGACATTAATGTTGTTTTATACAAAATGATAGAATTTTAAATGTATTCACTTGTGTGGTGTTGGCTCATCCTTTCAATCTCTGCCTCCACCCCATCGGACGGATATCCTGAAAAGATGTTGCAATGTTATAGGATTACATAATATAATTTTTTTGTTATTAAAAATGTAAAAAATGGTAATCCGGACGTTATCGTCCGAATACTTATTTTTAAACTCTAATGAAAAGAAAGGAGCGCGTACAGGCACGGCAGCAGAGCCGGCCATCTGAGGGATGCAGCAGATGCTATGCACCTGGGCCCCACGATCAGGGGGTCCCAACATGATCAAGAACTAAAATAATAGTGGGATAATAGAAGAAAGTAAGAAATTTAATTGGAACAATCAACTAGTTTGGAAATTTACTAAGTTTATAGATATATTGCAGTGTAGTGCAAGTGAGTAATATATTATAAACATAAGGTGAGTAGATTTACGGACACTTCCCTCATCTATTAGGTTAAATTGTATAAAATATCTTAATAACTTATTCCACATAACGTTTCACATCGTAAGATCCAATCATGCCAAGGAAATGTCACCCTGAGTGTCAAAAAAGAAAATTATTAGAAAAGAAAAAAAGAAGAAAAATTAAATTTTAAGAAGTCACAAGTAGATCTGTTTTCTTGTATACGAAATAATTCTAACAATGAAATTGTTCCGATTTCAGAAGTTCAATTAAGCTTCAACTGGAGAAGAAAGTTTTGCACAAACTATGCAGTCTTACAATGAAACTGTGAAATTTATTGAAGTATCGTATGTTTATTCAAATATGATCGAATCAGAAAATGACAATAACAATTAATATAACAATTGAATATAATGCTCTAGGTTTATGACTAAAAATAACAAGTGAATTTAATACTCTAGGTTTATGGCTAACAATAACAAGTGAATATAATGATCTAGGTTTATGGCGAAGTATCATAACTGTTAAGTTTGGAATAATTTGTGTTAAAACCGGACCTATACAACACAAAGGATTTTTTTGTTAAGAAGGTTGAAAGTAGATTATTTTCCACTACGTACTACTTCAAAAAATATCAAATGGTGAAAGCAGGTTCGCAGCTGGTTAATTCATTTCAAAATGCAGGACCTGATATTTTGTTTCTACTGTACACTATTTTCCAAAAGAAGCGGAAATGAACAAGCTTCACGATTTATATGTGACTATAATAACTGGAGAAAGCTGTCAACTGGAACTCATGAGCGTTTGATTTTAATTAAACGGTCATTAAGTGAGCTTGATTTAAATATTATGAATTGTAAAGGATAGGCATACGTCAACGGTAGAAACGTGAAAGGGAAATATAACGATGTATAATCTAAAATAATTGCTCTAAATCCTCATAAAATTGATATCCCTTGCCTATCACATTGTAATTTATTAATTTGGGATGCCAATTACAGCAATATACATTGTAAAATTTTGAATATTGCAACTTTTCGATTGCGTATTTTATGCATCTAAAAGATGATAGGAAATTCTACAAAAACATTTAAATATAACCCTTATGTCATTACGCGATACTCTGGGAAGCCAAAACAGATTCAATTAAAGCAGTGTACACACAATTTGAACAAATTTGTAAAGCCCTAGTAGAATATAATCATGCAAATAACAATAAAGCAACGGTATTCGAAGCTAAAAGTCTACTGGGTTAAATTAAAGAAATGCCATTTATTTTATATGTAAAAATATGATTTGCAATATTGTACAAAATTGACATTAACCGTAAACTATTTCAAGCAAAAACAGTCGTCCTTCTCTCATCTTTTAATTTAAGCAAGAAATTTAAAAAATTGAAATCCAAAATTTAACATTTTTAAAAGCTGCTAATTGTTTTAGATAAAAAGTGAAACTTTGGATGTGCATAACGGAATGAAAAAGAAACACTGCTAATTGACATTTTCTTTTTAGATGAAATAAAGATGATTATGTTTCTGAAGTAATAATAGCAAAACCAAAAGCATGAATTAAATAAACATACAATTGTATTGTACATTCGTTTATGTAATTTTTTTTTCTTACTTAACAAAAAAATCTAGGGTCAAATGGCTTCTCGCATCCAGGCATCTTTGCAGAGAAGGCTGGCTCTGCACGCCAGTATGCTCTTCTTATATCGATCAGTCAAATTGATCAAGAGTAATTAACCATTTTAAATCGCCCTTTTTACCAATTCCATACTCTATCCATCATGTTTATTTATTTATTAATTTGAACTGAAAGAATTCCCCATCGGATAGAAAAGACTGGACATGTGATGGATTTTCCGTTTTTAGGGATTGTTGTGGCTCTAAGTCCACTGAACAAAAATTTACATACGACCGTTTCTGTACTGTATAAATTTCCCAACTAAATTTGTGATGAAATGTCACTGAATTTAAAAGTAAGCATATATCTGCTAATTCTTTTAGATAAAAAGTGAAACTTTGGATGTGTATTACGGAATGTAAAAGAAACACTGCTAATTGACATTTTCTTTTCTAGTATGGGAGCCATATAATTTAAAACTTTTTTTTTTCAATCTCCACTATATCCAAAACCATTTTCATAAATTTATTCAGCTTGTTTAATGAAACTTTAAGATCGAAAGTAAATGTTTCAGTTCAATCTTTAGAGGAATTTGTGTTGATTTTTTTGTGTGACAATGTGTGTTGACATTTCTTATACATAAAAAATACTGGAAATTACTTTGTTTCTAATACTGCAAAATAATTCTAAGTAACATTAAAATTACTTTAGCGACACAATAAAGAAGAAAGGTTATTCTAGCCTTTGCTCAAAATGAACAGGTCAATAATTAATGAGTGCTCTTTGCATTCGTTATGTTGCAGCTTAAGAAGATATAATAATACATATCTAATAAAATACTTTAACTAAGATTTCAATAAGAGAAATGGCCAAAATATTACTCTTTAAACTAACTATAAGAAATCAATTGCTCTAATCAAGAACTTATGCTTTTATAAAAGTCTTCATTAATTTCATTTATTATTATAAATCAGGCTAGATATAAGGTACTAATTTATAGATAATAACATTGTCGTCGGCATTTTTTCCGGACTTGGATATTTTTACATATTTATGATTGCCACTTATACTTTCTGATCGGAAAAATTTTCCGACTTTTACCTGATATTACTGATTTCCTGGTTCTATCACCAATCTGAATTTCCTTTTTTAATACCTCCAAAATCTATTTAATTCTGATTTGACCACTCTAATAATTTCATCTAATAATATATTAACCTAATGCATATTGCAGTGTAAGAACATAAGATAAAGAAATGATTCTACATCTCCAATCACATCCCTCTTAATACAAACATAAAAATTTATTCTAAAATTCATAAAGGTCTATCCTATCGAAATCCAAGATTTTTAATGAACATACCTGGTTAGACCCCTTTTGTTGGTGGAATTCTCCGAGGTCTGGATCTGCCTCAATTATCGCCGGCCAGCTGTAAAATTATAAGTTATATTGCTCAAAATGTCAGGATTTATTTTTATAAAAATTAATTCGAAAATATTTAAAAATTTATCTATGTTCGTTCGAGCACTGATTGAATATAAATAAGAGCGTGGTCTTAATGAAAATGGTCTAAATAGTGTTTTTCTCTATTCTGGACAGTAAATCGAGTCATTTGTGCAATTACCCGATTTCTTATGTCCGGACGCTACCTCTACACTTTTGCGATGTCGTAATTCGTATTACATCGATATATAGAGGCTTTATGGGAAATTCTGCTCGGTAAGATTATGAGAATACAGAAATAGAGAAGATATTCAGGATAATATTGTGAAAAGATTTCTGACGATTTTATAAAGTTTTTTGCTCTCTTTAGAAAATTGAAAATCGCCAGTAAAAATTCATTTTTTAACGGGGACTGGGAGTTAAAGGGTATTATCGGATTCTTTTCGAAAATATCTAAGGGCCGAATACTTTTCAGATAATCCTCAAACCTTTGAAATGTGTTTTTAGAACAGAGTTAAATGATCTGATGACTAAATAAACACAATTTGTTTGTGGTAGAATATCAAAATTTTACGATTTTTAGAAACATTTCAAATAATATCGTTTGGAAACGATCGTACATCGATCATATTGCTAACGTTTTCCGAAAACTGATAATTGATTTAAAATAAGAAAATTTTCCTAGAAATTTTAAGTAACACAACATTTTAAAGATTATTGAATGATCACTCTATGTTGCTAAACATTAAGCCGACTGGATAGAACTGAATGCAAGATTCTGGGAAAGGCCTTATCTATATTTATTTGTATTGTCCATAAATAAATGAAAAAAAAAAAAAATAGGAATAATGAAACACTTCAGACGCACCCTAATACAAACATTCGTACCCCCCCCCTTCCTTCAACTAGCACATGCAAACGCATGCTATCCGCAGTATGTCAGGTTTCTTTAAAATATTGCGGATAGCATATGTTTGCATGTGCTAGTCGAAAGAAGGGGGGTGGGGTACGAATGTTTGTATTAGGGTGCGTCTGAAGTGTTTCATTATTCCTATTTTTTTTATTCATTTATGGACAATACAAATACATATAGATATGGCCTTTCGCAGAATTTTGCATTTAGTTCTATCTAGTCGGCTTTAAGTTTCGGAAAAAGAAAATAGAAATTACTATGGATGTCCAAACAGTTTGGCCCATACGAGGGACCCTGGTGTGTAGTCCAACGGTGTGGGTGAAGGCACTGGTGAGCTCTCAATATGGTCATCCATCTAAAAGAAACAGTTCAAAATATAAAATCGTAATTATAAATCTTCAACAGAAAATAACTATCCTGTTTGAAGACAACTGAATTTAAATTTAATTAAGGAATGTAATCAATTTTCCTTTATAAACTTTGGAAGACATCGATCACAATAAATACATAGGAAACGAAACATGCAAAATTTCATTAATGTTCGAACAATCAAAATGCTTCTACAGGAACAAATAATACAGTACATAACTTGCAGAAATTAACTGATTAATTAACTATATTATATATATAATGATTGAAGAAGAGTCGTGGCCGAAGTCAGAGAAGACACTTTGAATTTTTAACTTCGTTTTAGTTCCATTCCGAAAGGCATGATTTTTTTGTACAAGCAGAAGCGACGAGCACAACACAGAAAGATACAAAAGGTAATGAGGAAAAGCTAATGAAAATGTGTAATAATCCTGTGAATATATACTGTGAGATTTTAATAGGGATTTCCAACACGTGGCGATTTAGACAAGGGAAACACAGGGATCTTTTAAAAGGAATGTGCTTGACTGGGAAGTTTTTATCCCTTCACGCAGAGAGTGGGAACTTATCGGCTTTTAGCCGATTTAGCAATTTTAGAACTCGTGTTGAATTAAATAAATAGAAAAAGTGGAATAGGATCAGGAAATAAGAGAATATTTTAAAATGAAGTTGATATGGGCTAAATTAAACTGAAAGTTAAGAAATTAATTAAGTTTAAATTAGATTTTAAAATATCATTACATATTAATGTATATAGATATATTAAAATATCTGTTGAATCAAACATTTAAAAAAAATTTCAGTGGCAAATTCTCTCCATAAAATATTGATTGTTATATTACCACTGCAAATTTTGTTCACAAATACAAGGTGTCCAATAAAGTATTAAGCATATAATTACAGATTCGGAATGAAACACGTCAAAATGAGTATTATGATCACAAGCTTCTCACTTTAATTAGACTACGATGCTATTTTCGAAGACACAACGTGTTATACATCAAAATATTCGTTCTGATGCGTTCCATCCGAATCTGTAAATATATTTATTAGACTCTGCATACGTTGTGGGGCAGCCTGTACTATAGTAATAAAACAAAAGTTCTTCGTTTGAGCGATTTACTTAAACTAACTTTTAAGCAGGGTTAATCACTATTTTAAGACCAATACAAGATATCAAGACACGTAATAAAATAACAGTGTAAAAATTGACAAATTTTTAATTTTTATTCATTTTAAGATTTAATTTGTGTACTTCGATAAATTATCAGTATTATTTTTCATGTCTTATGAGTGCGCAAAATTTTAGGTGAAGTCATTAAAATGGAGATGTGGACCATAGATATATACATAGCCACAATGAATTTTATTTATATTAAGACTACCTTGAGCGACCTTGAGTAATGAAACGAATATATAATATATTGACATTGCTGAACGATTGTTACGAAATACAAATCAATGGTATGGTAGCAATTTTTACTGAATCTGTCTCGAGACTATGGCGGCAAATTGAACCAAAATTTGAATATATTATTAATAACATCATATTTAAATATAAACCCATAAATTCAAAATACTGTTTAACAAAATCATCTAAGGTTTTAAAGATCGTAATTTGTAAAAGTCTCCAACCACTTTTGTGAATTTTATCCTTTAACAAGCTAATCCTGTAGAGATCCTCATGAATCTCCTTCTATTTACATAATTTTCGAAAAAAAAAAAAAAAAATCTCTTGTTGCTTAGCTGCTTAAATATACTATTTACAAATAAAAATACATCATAGCTGTATTAGTAAAATTACGTGCATTAAAAGTCATAAAATTTCATTAATTACAAAATAGGTATTAATTACTTTAATTACAAATTTTTTTATTTAAATATTTTCTGAAAATGCTTTACTCTAATAAATAAATGATTTCAAAAAAAAAAAATCTGAATTAAAACTTAAGCACAAATAAATATATTTTCAAACACACTTCATATAAATTAATAAATAAAATATTAATTATAATTAATAAATTTTATTAATATTCATTAATAATTTGTAATTAAAAGTGTGATTAAAATAATAGTTATTTGGAAAAAATATTTAAAAATAACAATAGTGAAAATATTTGTTATTAAAAAATCATGGATTATGTATCTCTATTTAATTTATTTAATTCTGTGGGAACTGGGGAAACGTTTAGTTCACCAGATAAAAAAAGTAATTAAATACCACGATTTTTTAATGTGTTTTATTTAGCAATTGACATCAGTAATATTTAACTCATTTTATACATATATATATATATAGGATATTTGCGGGACTGGAATCTCTTAGATGGTATACCTTTTCTTTCACAAAATTCAATTTTAATAGAGAGATACTCAAATGTTAATTTTATCATTAGCATTCAATTGTTATACACTTTTCTGGTGTTCAGATGCATCACGATTTTCCTGATAAAAAGCATTTCTGCAGGGATGAAGAGTGTGGCTGCTCCCTCTCTATTTCCTTTCAACCCAGAATGAAGTTACAGTTGTTACATCTAATTTGGCATTTAATAAGAAAGTCATCAAGTGCATAAATGGAATAAATTGAGATTACGAATCTTGTGGATACAGCGGGAACTTCACTCTGTATCCTTGCAATGAAAATAACAGCTATAATACAACCACAGCACTGACACAAGTTTTATTTTTTATAAAACAAGTAATCAAGTGTTAATAAAAATAATTTCAATTAATATTTTTAACTAGATGTGCAATTCTAGAGAGGCTATTGTCCTTTTAACACTAATCTCAAGTCTGATTTCACAGATTTAATAAACAATTCCACTTTTTATCTTTACAATTCTTATAACCAGATACATCTTCAGTTACCCAAATATGCCTCATTAAATATCTCAGGGCCTCAGTTGTCAATTTAATAAACCATCATTAGAGAATAACAGTGCAGTTCGACAATACAAATACCATTACTTAACGATCTATGTGGGGGGAAATGATGTCAGATAGCATCTTATTATCAAGCAAGCAATTACATAAAAGAAGACAAGACTTGATTTTGCATACATTATACCACATTTTAACAATCAATCATTTTTTCATGATTTCTTGGTCAAAAATGTTAAATAATTTATTTGTGATGAAGTCCTGTAAAAATGATTAAGGAAATAAATCAGCCTGTAAAGGAAAGACTTCTCTTATGTCTTCTTGCTTTTATCTAAATAGTTAAACATCCAAAAACAGCAAAATGGTGTTTTTATTTATAAATTTTGAATTTTATTCAAATTTTCCTTCGTTTCAGCCTCAGCTTCTATGCTATCTGCATCTGCAGGAGCTCAGAGTGTACCCGATTCAAGTAGAAAAAATTCTATTACTGAAATTCATGATAAAAGATTAAAAAGTACCATTTTAAAATATCAAGAAATATTAATTAAGGTCTCAGAAAAAGTCAAAGAAGAAATTGTGCAAGCATCAAATAATTCGAACAGGAGAACTTGACGAATGTTCATGCTACACAATTCCATGAGTATAAAAGAACATTTTTGAAATTATGTCTGTCCATCTGAATATAATAAAAGATCTGAATTAAGTGTATGAAATTTGGTACATAATCTTTTCAAATTTCTAGTTTCCTAACAAACTTTGAAAGAAGTCTTTCAGAGGATGTTGTCTGTCTGAATACATGTAAACACAAATAAATACAGAATAGAGCTAAATCGATAAATATCAGTACATGGATATAGCATCAAAACTAGATTATCAAATTTAGACTATCCATCAATGGTTTGCCTATCTGTACTTTCCCATGCATGAAATTTTAGAAATGTATGTAGGCCTTTGCAGCTAAAACTTATGATGGAATGTAACCAATTTTCATTTATAAACTTAGGAAGACATGATAGATCAAAAATACACAAAAAACATAATATTCAAAATTTCATTAATGTCCCAGTAATCTAAATGCATACACAGGAATGAAAAATATAGTATGGTACTTGCAGAAACTAACTGTTTAGTTAAAAAACTGACTTGCTGGAACTAACTTTTTAATTAATCACATCAGGGTCGTTAGACTCATTGTCAACTCATTTCAATTCAATCTGCTGATCTTCCGTATATATGTCATTAGGATAAAAATCTTTTCTTGGATAATATTTTAAATATAAAAATTTTGAGTAAAATATACAAGAAAAGACAAAAGAATATTAGACAATATTCCATTTATTGTCTAAAATTCTTATTGTCTACTTTTAATTAAGATTAAAATATCAATTGAATCCTAAATTAAAAAAAAAAAATTTAAGAACTAATTTTTATTGTATGTTAATCATTTCTTATATTGGTTCTACAAATTTTGTTCACAAATATAAAAATAGTATAAAAGTTATTTCAAAGTTGCTGAGTTGTTTCAAAGGAGATGCGAGATATGTTCTTATACTTATATAACCAGAAAGAATTTTATTGGTATTAAGATTATATCAGCTTCCAATACTTTTTGTGTAAAATTTAACTTCCTATGCTGTTTTTAATTTGCATGTGAAATTTGACTTATTACTTTTAAAGTTTTAGTTATCAAAGTCTTCAAATTAGGAATTAATTTACGAATAACCTGCACATTCTTCTCCATTTTCAAGCCAGTGCAAATATTTAGGCTTTTATGTACACTTGTCTTAAATGTATCCATTTCAATTAAATTTCCATTACAAAAGCTTCCGTTTAAGACAAAAATATCACAAGAAAAAATTTTAACCTTGAGATTGGATTATGCTTTATACTACACTTTAAAAAATAATGAAATTTAATTTGAATCTCTGCAATAGTATATGAAATCAAGAATTCATAAGTCATCTTTTTTTTAATACTTTGATTGCAGCCACTTTTACAAAATAAATACTAAAAAGCAAACTTTTCTGATAAAAATTTACAAAAATTTACTTTAGAATATTTTTTCAACTCCAGAAGTTGAAAACCAAATTACTTTCATGCTAGAATAATAGATATATAAAAAAAAAATTAGAATTGGATATTATTCTTAGTGAATCAAAAAAGTTAAGGATTTTGTACCCCAGTGGATACAACTGATTAATAAAGGAAAACATTTGTGGATTTTTGAGCACACTGACAGTGTAGATCATTGAATCTAGAATCATGAAATTCAAAAACATACTTTGGATATTGGGACTGTGCATCGACAACACAAGTACAATAATACTATACACAATTAACGATTTCAAATTCTTTCAGTAACATTCCCTACTTGAAACAGTACTTATTCAAAGAGCATGAGTTATTTCATTTCATAGAAAAATGGATTAAGTTCTTGCGGAAGAGTTACATTATGCAAAAACAATCTGCAGAAGAAGAAAAAAAATCTTTTTTATGAAAAACACAAGCACAACAAACAACTTCATAGTATCATACCAAAACCTTCTCAATGAATCCGGGTTTGTTTCAAAGAATACAATTTTTACTTGGTTATTGAAAATTATAAGAAAACTTAAATTTCTTACATAAGTTTGATCATATAATGGTAGCCATATGATTATATAATTAAAACATTTAAAATTAATATGTTAGCCATAGGATATATATGTAAATGAAACTTGTCATACAAATGATTCTAGAATACACATAAATCTATATTTTGATAAAAACGAAATTGAACTATTTAAATTCCTAGCATTTGTAACACTAAATTATTTAAAATTTCAAATAAAATAGCCTCGGCTAACCAATATCATAGACTTCAGTATTAAAAAACTTGGGGGTACTTACCGCTTTAGAAGTATTGATTGTCCGAATGCAGAATGATGAGAAAATATGCAGAGAAAATGTGAAAATGAAATATGAAGAGGAAATAAAGAATGAATTGAAAATACGAAGAAAACAGTTGCGTATCATCATGTTTAAGATTAGCGTGCAATCCTACCAAGATTTCGAGACGCACTCACTGGTAGAAAAGAGATAAATCAATACTGCAGATGTCTGCCGAAGAGACGCTCAAGGAGAACGAACATTCCATTATAACCGTAGGTGGGGAGAGAGAAAAAGCCGCAAACTGCACGCGTGGCATAGTGAGAAGTATGCAATTGTTTCAAACGTCATATCATAAGCTTGCGAAAAAATTTCAGTTGGTTTGACGGGGGTTACGGATTAAACTTACTATAGTGCAGTAGTTTATAAAAGTTCTCTTTATAAGGTGTTTTATAAAAGATTTTGTTACACTTAAAAACTAAATTTAAGAAACTGAAAGATTTTTTTTTTTGGGGGGGGGGGGAACTATTATAATTATAAAAGATTTTTTAATACTTGAAAAAAGAATAAGATTTGAGAGAAGTGAATATTTTTTTAAATGTAGAGAGAAGGGGGTGGTGGATCTATATTTTATGTACAGAATCAATAAGAGTTACAACTTACAGAGATGAGAATCAGGTTTTCAAAATTTTTTATGAATGCATACTCATTTTTCATTAAAACGAAGTTAAATTTAAAGTAGAGGCATAGAGTTAATGAAATATAAATGAAATAATTTTAGATATGGAGAGAGAAAGCAAAAGAGATTAAGATTTAAAAAAAAAAAAAAAGGAATAGCCAGAGCTTGCGTTATTAAATAAAGACTGCTCGAAATTCCCATATCCAGTAATTATTTATGGAAGGGGGATAATCTCATCCTTCCTCCAATACTACATCTCTGCAAATGAATGTAGTGCATGTTATTTATTTTTCCAATAAATGGAATGTGGGAATGAATTTATATAAGAGGCAGTACATACAACTGAATTTTGCTTTTTCATTTAGTTTTGATAAATTGGGGTGATTAACATTTATTGAAGTTATATCTAGTGACCTTTAACGTTTTAAGGAAAATATGTGCTTAACACCTTACACAAATAGGACATTGTATATCATAGCAGTACTTGTATTTTATAAGATATATGTTATTGGATATCACTCATAAATCCGTGAATGTATCAAGTGGGTGTTTTTCACTTTTTAAATAAAAAAATAAATATCTAAGGTTAATTAAATTAATATTTGTTTAAACTATTTTTATTCTATTTTCAAGTTTAAAAGATTCTATATGACATAAGAGCTTTAAAAGAATATTATATTAGTGATAATATTTATTTTATCCCCATGTTATATTCTTATTTTATATCTACCACATATTATCATATGTGTATTAATTATTTATCTTTAAAACCTAATGAAAAGTGAGCGATAAAATGTGAAATATAGAAATGAAATGTTTTGATTGTATTGTAAATACATTTGACTTAAGGAGGATTATATTTTTAATTCATTTTGATACTACAAACATCATGCAAAATGCACATCCCTCTCCGTTTTAGGTATCTCCCTGGTTTCGGAAGCCCATTTTAAAAAACTCCTTTGATTATCTATTTTAGTAGACTTTATTGATGATTATGTCTCAAAACAATGAATAACATTAATTAGAAAATAATTTAATTAATTAAATTGAGGTATTTTAGGTAAAATTTGATGAAAGCAAAACGCAAAACACTCTACACTAAATTCAAATTCTCCAATTTAAATTATTTTTCTACACAACATAGTTATTGTACTTATAAAGGGAATGAACTAAAAGCTAAGGAAAATATGCAATTGAAAAGAAGTTATGGGTCTTCGAGCAGTTTATACTAAAAATACTGTAAAAATCACAGTTTTACTGGCAATAAAGTGCTAAAAATAAAAAATAAAAATATTAACATTAGACCTAAATCCAAAGTTTATTGCCTTCATAACACTTATGGTAATATATATATATATATATATATATATATATATATACAAAATTTCAAGAAAATATATCCATAAGTTTTTGTGAAAATATGTTTTGCGTAGTAAAATTTTGACAAAAATCACATTCTTTAAAAAATGCATTTAAAGCTTTTATTAGTATACATCTAAAACAATATTTCATTTTCAACACTTAAAATTCACCACTTTTTCAGCAAATGATTTCCTTATTCTCTGATTTATTAATTTTTTTTCATTCTTATAGCCATTTTTATTTTTCTGGACAATTTTGTAACAGGTAAAGAAGTCTTGCAGCAACAATTCGCTCGTTGTCGAAGCTACTATGTTGGGTTTTCGCATGTAATGACTTGGAATAATACCCAATTCATTAAAAATTTCTATTATGCCAGAAAAAAACTATCATTGAATAACAACACAGCTATATTAGTCCCTAAACGCAAAGTTTTCAATTCAACAAACGTGTTTTTGAGAATAATTGTCCCTAATAGATAGATCAGACTTTCATTACCATTTTGTGTTTTTCCATGAAGGCATTTTTTCAGAAGACTTTGGTGATATAATTTAATATAAGTAAGATTAATAATATTTATAATATTTTTTTGGGATTCCTATACTTGAGTGTTTATATTTCTGACTTCTGAAAGTGCACGTTGGTATTTGCACCAAGAATCCTTTTGTTTTGGGCGTTGTCCATGTATTGGCTTTTTATTCATGGAACAAACATGAACAAATGCAGCAAGTGTTGCACTTTGAATCTGCAATAAATTACCAACATTATATGTTATTGCAACCCCATATCAGTTTTGTAATTTATTTATGACATTGTATGCTTTCCTTTGCCCCCAAGACCTTTGCCCCTTTAATAGATTTTTTTAAAGCTCTCAGTTGAGTACCCACTCGCTTTTGTACATGCCCTATATATTCACATTTCACAACAGAGCCTTTAGTGAATTTAAATCAGTGAATATTAATGATATTAAAGCGCAAAAAACTGACTTCTGGTTACTTCCGTCCTATATATATATATATATATATATATATATATATATATATATATATATATATATATATATATATATATATATATATATATATATATATATATATATATATATATATATATATACTTGTTAGAGAAAGATCTATCACAATTTTCTCATTATTTTTGTTGTTATAATATTTTGATAAATAGAAGTCAGTATTTATGAAAAAAAAGTTATCTTATAAATTAAATCTTTAGCAGAGATGAGTTGTTGGCATTTCCTTTGGGTTACTGCTCTTATTTGCAAATTTATTAATTATAGCCTTCCACCAAATATTATTCAACGTATTAATTCTTACTTAAATAACAGAACATTCCACGTCAAGTTAACACTCTCAGACAAGCATATCATCCAATCAGAAGGTACAGAGGGAGCTTTAAATGTCCTAGTATTACATCATATTTTCTCAAACAACTCCTCTAAACTAAGCTGACCATCTTTTCAGGTGACGCTGTAATATTCTCCTCCAGTAAAAAAGGCAAACTTGCAGTTATTAAATAAAATAAACATTTGCATCAGTTCTGTGAATTTCCCCAGATTTAGAAAATCAAAATTAATGTAGACAAATCCATTGCAATAATATTCACACAAATGTATCCAACCTCTTATGAAGCTTTTAACATTAAAATTCAAGACACTAATATCCTCTGAATCCAATAAATTTAAGTGTCTTGGCTCTATTCTTGAAGACAAACTCGCCTGGCTTCCACCTATTAAACGTCAAAAACAAATTTAATATAGCGAAGACTTGCTTTTCCATTACTTTCAAGAAATAGTAAAATTTCAACTGATAAACTTTACTATTTCTTAACTTTCATCTATAATTCTTATCTCAACCCCGTAATTACTTATGCTTTGCCAATCACTTTTGTATTGTGCTTAATCCAGTATCAGTAAATTCGTTCAGCTTCAAAATTTTACTGTTTCACAAATAATTTATGCATCTGTCTGCTTTAGAAACGACCAAATTTGTAATGAACTAAACCATCCACCTCTTTTTAAATTCATGCATAGGACCTCGCAATAAATTTTCACAATAGCATTTATATTCATAATCTTGAAATACTCATTAATTTGGCATAGCACAATTCTGATAGCCCTTCTAAAAGGAAAAGACCCAGAGCTGTACTTTCTGTTCAGTTCGAATAACCCACCTTCTTCCAAGCAATTTTGTCGTTGCTTCCTATCCAAAAAGTGAAGCGTTCAATACTCAAAGACAATATTTTTCAGAAAAATCACAATTTTTGCTTTAAAAATTCCACATTTATTTCTAAAAGTGTAAACATAACAACTTTAGTTATTATTTATTTAAATTTGACATTTATTTAGTATTTATAACTTTTTAAAGTCCCATTTTAAGTCTTAGTGCTAAAAATCATAGAGAAGCCTTTGGACAAGACAATTTATTATTATTATTATTCTACATTCTTTTGCAAAAGGAGAAAAGAAAGAAATATTCTTATAAACTTAATTCATTTTGACTTTCATTGCTACTAATTTTAACTTTTTTGATACAGATTTAATTGAAGAAAATTCTGTATATGGATTGTAATCTTAAATAAATGAAATATTTTAAAATAACAAAATTTCCAATCAATGTGCATGACCAGTCTGACTTATCATGCTCCAGTTAAGCATATTGCATGTACAACAAATCTCAGTCTTAAAATTATTCTATAAATAATTAATGAACGCATAATAGTATATTTGCAGTTCCGAATTACTAACCATTACAGGGTGCGGCAAAAAACTCGAATAATTTTAATACATATAGAATAGATGTTAACTAATTTTGTAGCACCTCTTTTTCCCCTTGAGCAGAGAGCGCCCCCTTGTGGCGTTTTACAGAAGGCAAGCAGCTGAACGGGAGACCTGCATCCTGCAAATCACAACACACTCACTATAAAATGTGGTGCCAAAACGTGGAACCGATCCAAGGATTAGATAAGTAGTTTTGTTTTGTTTCTGAAAATAATAGAAAATAAATGATGAACTTATAAAATAACTTGTTTTATTCTAATTTAGAATTGTAACTGAAATGTAATTTTGCACAATAACTTTTGTTTTAAGAAACCTTTTTGTAAGTAACAGAACCAGGTATTTATGTTCTTATTAAACCGCGACCTTCGTAATACAAGGCCTCACAACTCCCAACGCTTTCAGCCCGTGACGTCATGAGGTTGGATGAATTCTGTAGAAAACGGTAGTCGTTATCGTAGTGAAAAACGGGAAATGTGTTATTGGCTTTGTTTGAAAGTTTTCTGATCTTTTTGCATATTAATTTTAATTTATCGTAATGAAGATGCCTAGTGCGTACTGTGCTCCCAATTGTAAAAGTAATTACACAAAAAATAGCTCCAATGTTTCTGTATTTTCGTTTCCAAGCGATGAAAACACTAGAAGAGCATGGATCTCTGCAATAAAGCGGGACGATTTCGGACCAACTAAATATAGTAAGGTAAGTTTGATTTTTTTTGTACAATTTTTAGTTAATTAATTCTTTTGAAATGCGAAACATTTAAAATTATGTATAACTTGCATTTATCTTCTGTCATTTTTGTTTGCTCTACATTTAGTTGCTTATGCTTCCAATTACTTTGGTATTGTTTGCTTGAGCTAAATAAAAATCTACTTTGTTTTATTGTTACTTCTCATAGTCTTTTGTGTATTTGTTCCTAATATTTAAAATGTTTTGTTTCTGTATCTTTTTAATTATACTTCATACATATTTTTTAAAGTCTGATTTATGCCTAATATTTGTTGCTAACATTTAGGTCTGTGCTAAACATTTTCAAGAGAATCAGTTTTAAACAGTTAGAGAAGCGTTTAATACCAGTACAGTAGAACTTATTCAAGTACCACTAGAGTGTAAAAGGGAATTTTTTTAGAAATTTTTAATAATTATCACCAAAACCTTACAAAGTACTTAAGTGATTTATTATTATTATGCTCTTATAAAAAAGATTAAAATCATCTAATGAATAATAAATTTTTAATTATATATATCATGACTATAGATTGCAGCAGATTAAACATATTTTATTCTAAAATAGTATGTAAAAACAATATGAATGATATTTGTAAGTAGTATGATATAGTTGTTATAAAATATGAATTGCATGCTCATATAGGTTTAAAAAATGTAGTTTTTATTTGTTTATCTATAAATCATCAGATTATATATAAAACAATTAACATTTATTATTATTTTTAAATATCATCAGTTATACACAATCTTTAATTATAAATGAATGCAACTTTTACAAAATATCTGAAACTTTTTTTAAAAAAGTAATGAAAAGTTACAGTTTTTAAATCAATTTTTCATACCGTGTAAAACCAATTGATAAATTCATGTAGAATATTGTATTACTTGAATGATAGTATAAATAATTACTATAGATATTCCAACATAATATTGAACTAGGTATTTATTTTGGATGAATGAATGTTTCTGTTGATTTTAAATTTTATTATTTAATACTCAATATGATTTTATTTAATACTGTCCAACATACGTTAGCTTTTAGTTTATGTATTAAGAAAATATCTATTCTGTTTTTGATTTTAAGTTTTAATAAATTACTAATTTTTTTTTTTTATCTAAAGAATTCCACTTTTCTTCTAGGCTTGTACCTGATGCTGTACCTTCAATTTCCCCTAATTTACCCTCATACTTTTGCTCAGAATCAAAAGCAAAAAGAGAAACTTCAATGAATAGGGCAACACATAAAAAAATGGGGAAACTTAAAAGCAGCTTTAAATAGCAGTCTCCAGGACATAGCAAAAAAAGAGGAGATAGAAAAAATCAACACTTTTTCTGATTTAATTTTAAAATTTAAAAACTTTAAATCAAATACATGGAGTATAATTCAAAAATCAAACAAAATAATTTTTATTTGTCTAGGCACTTCTCAAGCTCCTAAGGTAAGTCATTCTTTATTAATTTCTTCCAAATTAGAAATAATTTGTAAGTTTGTATTTTAACTTCATATAATATTATAATTATTTTCATTTGTCTGTGTGAAATTTATAATAGATTTGGAAAACAAAATGTATTTTGTTATTGTCTCTCTGTAAATAAAATGTTATGATTCAAATAGTGTGTGATTTTTTTTTATTTGTGTTTTCTTTTACTGTTTCTACAGATTGAATGGAAATTAATTATAAATGCATTGAAATGTAAAATCAGATATAATAAAAGCTAGTGTATTAAATTGTATGAATTACTAATATATTAAACGAAAACAATTCTTAATGTGAAAAAACTAGTTGTGAAAGTAATTCTTTTTTATCAACAGAATTAGTTGGTGTAAAATTTAAATTAAATACATTAATATTTTATTTGAAAGTTCATAAGTAATTTGAGAAGTAAAAATTTTATTTCAACTTATAAAATACATGTATTACCTACCACTACAATAAAAAAAATCATCAAAAGCTTCAAAAAGTATTAGATTAATTTAATTTTAAGCTTTAAAAAATATTTCCAGGGAAAAAACAAAATGATTTTTAATTTAAAAAAAAATCTCCATTAAAACAAGAAAAATTAACAATAATACCCTAATGTATATATCTAATAAATTTACATTGTGATTTAATGTTATTAAATGAAGTTTGAATGTTATTAAATGGTCAATAAGCTATAGAGGACCTTAAGATTTTCTACCATGCCGTTTCTTTTATTCACACAAGGAAAAAATAAATAATTTTGAATTTTATGCAAGGTAAATGTCTTAATATTAATAATAAGGGATTTTTAAGTGAATTTAAAATATACCTAAACATCAAGGAAGAAAGCGGGATTTTGCTGATGGCAGCCAATCATCCTACCCGTGTGACGTCACAAATAAGTTGTGAGGCCTTGTTTTACGAAGGTCGTGATTAAACACTTTTCTTGATAAGTTTATTGAAAATACTTTGTGAGTATTCATTTTGTAATGAGATATATTTTATGAAACCTATGAAAGCTTAATTTATGTGCTTCATTTCTGTACTCCATCAAAACGTAATTTTGTTTTTATTAAATCGTTTCGTTTTGAGACGAAACAGATTAATTATTGCTTTATTATAGAATGCTTTATTTTTTTATTTTTTTTATTTAGCATATCAGGTGTTCTATTTTTCTTTTTGTATTTCTATACAGCATTGTATTTAAGAATAGGCTATTAATCAATTTTGTTTTATTATTTTTACTAACGGAAGTTTTCTAAAACAAAAAGAAGGGGAAAAGGAAAGTAGATGAAAGTATTGTTTTTTTTTCTCGGAATAGGAAAAGTTCCAAGAAGAGAAATTGTTTTATTCATATGTTTAATTAATTGTTTTATAGTATTTGAAATATACCATGTGTGTTCCTTTTTTTAATTCAATAAGAATACTTCTTGACTTAAATTTTACTTGGCATTATTCTGAAAATCGTATTTTCTGTTTGTTTAATGATAATGTTTACGTTCTATTTTATTCTTTTGAAATTTGAGTATATGATTCTCTATTTTTATTTTGAGAAATTCGATAATATATCCCAAACATAATTTTGTTTTACAAATGTTAATTCAGATTTTTTTTTATATATATATATTTGCATATTGAAAAATGAATTAGAAATTGTGTATCAGTAAAATGTTGATATTGATTATTTTTTTTAACGTAATTGCAAATTTTATTGTTAGTATTTTGAATTTAATGTGAACTTTTTATGAACATTGACTTTTATTTGGTGTCGCGTATAGATAAATGTTCAATATGGCATTTATGTCTAAAAGTAGGAAACATGATTTAATAAAACTTGCCACAGAACTTGGTGAGGAGGTGTAAATAATCGAAGTATAAAAAGTCCTTGTATACTTCGATTGTTTACAGCATATTAAATTTAAGACGTTTTTTTTTTTAATTATCATATTCGTTTACATCCAGCTTTCTATAAACGTTAAACGTCCTGAAATGGTGAGAACTTTTGTCAACGAAACTCTCAATTTCTCGCTTGTATGATTTTTCCGTTTCCATACCAGTCATAAAATCGTCAATCAATGATCTCGTTTACAAGGCGGTTGTGTTATTGATAAAGATTAGTTCTAGAAGAGGCTACAACATTTTAAACGTTATCTAAAAGTGTCAGATTTGGCGAAAGTTAACATGATGTTTAACGCAATTTTGAATAATTAATGCATGTTTTTAATACAATTTCATGCGTTTTAATACAATTTGATTACTTTCCACTATGGCTTTTCTGAAAAATGAACTGCTTTTCAATGAATTTATTCAAAAATATATGATAAAAATCAATGACGAATGACATTTTTTCTCATATATCCACTTTGAAACAACAATCATTTCTTCTAGATTTTAGATAGTAAATTTATTACTTTACATAAATATAACGATTTGCATTAAATGAAAGGGTTTTGGTTTCAGTAGTTTTTACTTTATTTCTTCTTGGTTCGTTTGTTTAATTCAATAAAGTTCAACAAGTTTAATAACGTTGAAATATATGTTATTTAAATATAGACACTTCAAAAAGTTGTTTAAGTTTAAAGTACAATTGAATGAGGTTAGTGGTATTGGAATGATTTGCAATCTGGGAAATTTGCAAAAGCAATTCTTGAAATGCCGTAAGTAGTAAGAAAAGCTTCCAACTACGGATGTTAAGCTTTGTTACATCAGTTTAAAAAACAGTTTCCAGAGTAGAGGCGTCATTACAAATATACTTTTCTATTTATCATCATAGATTTAATTTCAATGTTGTTGCATTTTTTAAAAAATCTGCACTCTGATAAATATAAATTATTTGTTCATTATATAACTTTTCATTTTATATATGAAATATTGTAAGTAGACAGTGCATAAAATAAACAGATTACTAAAACAGAAGTATATTAATACTTTGCTAACTGATAATTTGTATTTGCGAAAATTTGTAGGAGATGTTAGCTGAATTCAAATTTGATTTTCTTCTAGTTGCACTATTTATTAAACCATAACCCAAATCTACTGCTGAAAACTAAAATAGAATTAAAAAAAGTGATTTTTACATTAATATATGTAGTATATATTCTTCAGAAACTTTAATTTTTTAAAAGATCATCCTTATACGTCAAATAAGTCGTTTACTATCGGATGCATGAAGTTCTGGTAATACACTCTTCAACGTCATACTTTTATACTCATCTATACTTTTATTGTAAATTTTTACTGCTTAACTAGGCTTTTTTTTTTTCCATATTTCATACAATGTAATTATTTCCAATTTGAAAAGAATTCAGGGCCATTTAAAACCTTCTAGGGGTCCTCAGTAATGCAAATCTCGAAGCGCCTTTTGTCCTTCAAATTTTTGATCGATTTTGATTTAATTTTTATTCAGCAGTTTTAAGTAGCAGTCCATTTTAATATTTCAAGTGTAAAAAAGAGTGCACAGTTAAAATGTAAAATTAACTTTAAGCAAAATATTAAGAAACAAAAGATTAGCTTCCTTTAATACACTCTAAATAATATTGTAAAAGGAGGAAACATTTTTTTAAACTGAAAAGCTCCAAATGTTTTAGAATTATAAAATAGCATAATGAATAACTTATAAATTGTAATTAGGAATGTTACTAGAATAAAGTTTCGAAGTTAATTTAATGAATACTTGATTTTGACTTGAATAAAAATTGCATGGGCTCTGTCATTAAATGAAGTATAAAACTAAACTTTCTAAAACTGCTAAAAATTTTCAAGAGCCGAGGGGCTCCTTGACAATCGCCAACTTTGCCTATTTAATAATCCTGCCCTTCAACCCCCCCCCCTCGATTAGAATTATTTAAATAATCTCTTTGGACTGTTGACATTACAGCTCCCTATTGTAGATTCAAATCTCTTGAGGATTTAATTATATTTATTAGAAATGGCTTTCAGGGCACATTCCTGTAACCAACCACAGGGCGCTACTAAATTACTATTGAATTCTTTTGAGAATTAGTAAATCACCAGCTTTGAAGATGTATCGATGAAAACATACGTCAGGCAAAAAGTACTTTTAAATAATTTCAAGATTCATTAATATCAGGAAATTCAGAAAAGTGATAAGAAAAAAACAGTAGAAAACAAGTAAACGCCACCAGAAAAAAATAAAGTCTGAAATTTTTCATTTGTACTGAACGATTAACACTATGTCATTTTTCTCCAGCATTAGCAGTAATGAAATACTATACAAAGGAAAACTTATAAAATATGAAACGGAATTTATATTAATTAATCATTTTATAATTATGATTAAATGGAATGTGTATTAAATATCCAATAAATAAGTAGAAAAGCTACTGAAAAATATATTTTAAGCTAATTCGTCGACATATCCTTTCGAAATTAATACCAATCTGCTTCCAACACAGCAGGACAAGCGTTGTGATACAACTCAATATTTAAAAGACAACACATCCTCGGTGCTCTTCTTTTGATTCGGTCCTTCTTAAGCAATTTTTTTTTCCTGTGAAAACAATATGCATGTTGCAGACATTTTACTATGAAAAAAGTCTGGTTATCTCACAATGAGTCCATAGTGTGCAGAAGTCCAGACGAGATCAATATAAGATTTCAAGAGCAAATGAATTTAGAACATTAGTTTCTTTATTAAAAGAAATAAAGTCAGGCTTCTGTTATTGCACTGCAAGAGAAACCCTCTTAAAGAAGTTTTTAAAGAGATGTTTTATTTCCTCATAATTATATGAGTGAACATTCACTTTTATTTCTGTAATTTACTTCTAACCATAGTACATGAAACTTTGATTAAATCTTCAGTATATTTTAGTTATAGAAATTTGTAATCGTGTTATTAAAATGAAATTAATCATTTTCTATTAATATATTGTTAAATAAAAAAAATTGCATTATAAATGATAATAATTATCGTTGCGTTTCTTGATTGCACAATAATTCATTTGATAGTGAAGATTGTGGTCTGGGTGAAATGATTTGAAGACACATGCTGTCTTTTATGGTTATTTTTTATTGGTAACATCAACAACAAAAGGCACATGAATAAGCCAAAGAGTAGAAAGCCTAGAGAACTACACATAAAATTTCTCCGGAGAGAGAGAGAGCCGAGATAACACTCCCCCTAGTACAGGGGTCCAGTTCGCTTCTAGAAAAAATATACTAAACAACAACAGGGAGACCACGTGATACATGATTGGCAGCTAGTTCCGCCCAGGAAGATCACGTGGTTAACTGAATTCTTAACAATAATACTTTTGTAACAGCTGTAATTTTTTCTCAAAATAGGCTAACATTTTGTATTAAATTTGAAGAAATATTTAACAGAATATTAATTCTATAATTCACAAAAAATAATTTAAATTATTTCTTAGATCACATTTATATTTTAAAATTACTGTTAAAGTAGTCTCTCACAAGGAATGTTCAAAATACTTAAAGTATAAAAATATTCCTACCATTGTTTAGCATTAATTTACTATGAAATTCATATATTACTAATATTAAATATAATTTACGTAAAGAAAGGCTTCCCATTTTCTCCTAATGCAAGCAACAACAACAACAAAATACAATTTGAAGATAAGGGATACAAAATGAAGTAAAGCAAAATAAACCCAGTTTTTGTAGCACATGTAGTAGCAATTATATGTCAAGATTATTTAGTATTTAATGTATTTCTTTTAATATAGAATAATCTTTTATTTAATGTTGATAGTTCATGAAACATATGTTATATCAGCGACTTTTAATTTACGTTATATGTACTTGAGAAATAGCCTTACACTGTTTTTATCTTCATTGTTCTTTGCACTTACCCAATTTTCTATCTATATTTCATGCATATAATATTTATTTTTTCAATTATATCACAGGTAAAATCTAAAAATTAAACATCATAGGTAAAATCAGCAATATTTTAAAATGGACATATTAAAAAAATGTCCAAAATTGCTTCATTCTGAAGTTAAATCTCATTCGTAAATACAAAACATATAAAAAAAATTATTACAAGCATACCTAATATTGAAACCTACTCATCATGGAAAAATACCCCCCATCTTCTTATTCTAGTCACAACAATAGACGGGCAAAAATATTCGTAACAACAAGACAAAAGCTTTTCCAGCTTAATAGGACGTTCAAAGATGTAATATGGTTAATAATAATTAATAATGAGCCTTGAATGATTGTTTAGAATGGAACAATTAAAAGTAGAATAAAAGAAATTCAAATACATAAGTAAAGACTAAAGAAACTAATATAAAAAATCACTGGAGGAGGAAGGAAAATAATGCTTTCAAACCCATTTTAGATTAAACACCAGAACATTTTGTATATCATTAGAGGAATCCATTAAATGATGATATTTTAATTTGCATTTGATAAAAAATTATTAAAAAGACACTGCTATAATTAAATTAAAAAAATATTGAATAAGAAAAAATAAAAATCATTAGAAATTTCTGAAAACTGATAATTTAATATAACTCGGAAAAAAAGTGATAATTTCATTTGAAATTAATGCAAGTCTAATAATTTACATGCGGCATATACAATATAAACAAAAGAATAAATATATTTCACCATGCAGTAAGTTTTAATAAATCATAGAGGTCGATTTGTTTTCTGGAATCTTCTAGTTCAACATGTTCCTCATTGTATGGCATTTGATGTTCCAAGAAAGTCTTCAGTGATTTCACATATTTCGAGGGAAAAAAATAGTTTCAAGGACTCATTTTGAATAGGAGCTATTCCTTGTATATACCTCATTCCAGTGGTGGATTGTGAGGCAGCAATTTGAGGCCACATACGCTAAATTAATCTTTTTCTAAGTAAATTGTATTGATGACAAGAAAGTAATATGAACTAAACTTATTCTAGTTTTTAAATTTCCTTTTATGCTTATTTCATTTAGCTGATATATATTTGTATATTACAGATATGAAAAGGAAACCCTAAAATAAGAGTCAGAGATTTTTTTTTTATTCTCCCACTGTACTTTTCCCACCTCCTAACCTATATTTTTTTGTATAGTCGCTGTATAGCGCGTAATTTCTCCTCCATAGTCATTACAACTTTTTTTTTTTTTTTCGTTTACCACTCATTTGAAAATCTTGAGAAGAACGCTGCTTCTATTTTGTCAGAACTTGTATTTTCCATAAAATACACTAGGTCGGACAGTACGAAAACTGGATTGTCACAAATACTCGGGTAAATCAGATTGTATCATATTTATTTTCAGACAAAACTAAACTACTAGAGTAGAGAAACTTTTTCGTAACATCAACACTACACGGAGGTAGCAATTCAGTTAAAGTCAAGGGGACTATTGCAGTCTCTCCCTCTGGTCCTCCTGGACTTAAACTAAATTTTACATTTGCTTGTTCCCTATTTTATTTGAAAAGTGTAAATAAATTTTTGAAGATACTAAAAGTCATTAAATGAAGACAATAGATAAATTCCATGTAAAAATCAAATTTGGTAATGAAAGGCGAGTCGCTGTACAAATATCATTAGTAGGGTAAAGATTCAATCAATAATTTTGCTTTTATTTTAAATTTTGCTTCTAGCTTAAGACATTATAGTTCCTGAATGATAAATTTTAATAACATTGTAAAAATACTTGACTTTAACAGCTCTTCTGACTGGAGTATACTTTATGATTATTGGGTTTCAAACTTTATGTACAGTTATAAAATGCAGATGGCCTACTGTGCATCTATGTGTTGAAATAATATTCTTAAATTTAAAACTCATTCATGTCAAGTTATACTAATGTATGAATTTTTAATATATATTTAGTATAACAATTTGTAATTACTAGAGCAATATGTAAAGATATTTTCAACATTTAGATCTTAGAGAAGGTCAAAACCCAATCTGTTTTATGCATGGTTATTAGTTTTATCTATATATCATCCCATTTACCATATTCATAACTTTTTTTATATCTCTTTGCCAACAACTATCTAACAAAAATAAAATCTAATTATACCATCATTTTTTTAAATATTTTCAAATGAAATAATAATTGGTTAAATTTCAGTAGCTTGGAAGATTCTTATATGTAGTTAATTAGAGATATGTAAAATTTTAAAGGTTTCCATCAACTATTATAAAAGAAATTGATGAATATTTGTACAAGAAAGCAAGTTGAAATGAATGAAATGTATGAATAAAGTAAGAATGATGTATGAAATGTATGAATTTAAATGCATGAATAAAAAGCTGTTAATATTCACAATTAAATGTGCATTAATTAATGATACAATTAAATTAACTATAAAATTTTCAGCATTGCATTACTAAGTTTTTAATTACTTATTAACCACTCCAGAAAAAGAATAAATAAATTTATTTTGACACAAAATGGGAATATAAATTTCATTTTAACCTAAGAGAATGTGTGCTGTGCAGACGCAAAAGGGTGTATTCCTCTTTTATACACTAAATGAACATAGAAGAATAAACGATAGTATTATTTGAAAGTGAAGAAAAAATACCACCTTAGGTTATCCATTTGAAATTCTAGATTGAAATACACTGCTCCTATTACATCAGCACTGCCAACTGTACCTTTAATCAGGGTGTAAAAGATGTTATGTTTGGCTATCTGAATGCTTCTATATTCTTATTATCATTGTGTAATGTGAACAATGCAATGAAGCTTCTCTTTATTGTAATTTTGCAGTTGTATCTTTTTAAAATTCAAAAACAAAGTTGTGTGGGCTTTTTCTTTTAAGCAAATAAATACGTTAAATAATTCACTTGTTTTTCTGAATTTCTTCTCTCAACTGTAAGCCTTTCCTCCAATAGATTTTGAGAAAGAAGACAGTGTTACGTAAACATGTTGCCCCGCCTCTCACTTGTAACGCCCTCTAGCGGTATATGTAAAAAACATCAGTCTTTGTAACATCATTGACGTAGCAGCACGCTGAAAGGCAAAGCTCAAAAGAACTCCCGAAAGCGGAGAAACAATAAAATCTTTAAAAAACTAAAAAAGGTCCGTCATCTTTGTTGAACCTTTCCATTCTGGTCCTAGCGACACGGAGACGAATTAGTAAAAATATGGAAAAAAATAAAACTCAAAAAGCCAAAGAGTTAAATAGAATCCGTGGAAGGATAAAAGCGAAAACTAACAAGTATTAAAAGGTTTGTTGAAAGTAGTTCAACGGTTGAAGAAGAAAATAAATTTATATTCAGCTGTCAACAAAAGCTGGCAACTGTGGAAGAAATAAAAAAGGAATTAGAAATTTTATTCAAGGATTACTTAGAAATCGACGAAGATGAAACGCTAAGCCAGAAGTGCGATCAAGAAATGTTGGATATCGAAGAAGAAAGAAACGAATTAGAGGTAAGTTTGAAATGTTTACTCTCTAATTATAATGTTAAGGAAAATGTAATTCATAATATAAATGATCAAAATTCAAATTTGAAAGCTTATATCAATCATATTGAATTAAAAACGAAACTTCCGGAAATTCCCTTACCGCTATTTTACAGAAAAAATGGAAGAATTCAGTAATTTCAAAAATCAATTTATGTGCCTAATAAACGATAATACCGAATTAACGAATGATCAAAAGTTATTTTATTTAAAAGCTACCCTCCGTGGTGAAGCTAAATTTATAGAAACAAGTGACGATACATTTGAGTCACTTTTTGCTGCTCTCGAAGAACGCTTTGAAAATAAGCGAGCAGTTGTTGATATTCACATTCGAAATATGCTAAAACTAGAAAAATTAAATTTTGTGTCTGCAAAAGGCGTACGAAATATCACAGACACAATAAATAAAAGTCTGAGAGGTTTAAAAAGTTTGAATTTAGAATGTAATGACTTAACAAATTCTATATTAGTAAATATAATATTAGAAAGACTTGACAAAGAGAGTAGAAAGGCATATGAAATGTCCATACAATCAAAACAAATACCTTCATTGAAGGAGCTCTTGCAATTTTTAGAATCAAGAGCGATGGTACTGGATCAATTAGGGAAATACCCTACAAGTAACAAATTCCACAAGGAATTTCAAGGCGCAATAAATAAGCCAAAAAACTTTCTTCTTAATGCGAATAAACTAAGTAATGTAAAGCCATGTATTTTATATAAATTTGAACATCCTTTACAAAGATGCTCTGAATTTTTAAAATTGAGTGTTTCTAAAAGAATCGAGCTTTTAGAAAAATATAACATTTGTAAGAACTGTTTGAAATTACATAAGCCACCCTGCAAATCCACATTCCTCTGCCGAAGCTGTCAAAAATCAGGCCATAATTCTTTGATACATCTGGATGCTAAACTCTTTTAAGTACGCGCCTTGCAGAGGTCACGCCTCCAGGCGCGGGGGAGCAACTTAATGTAAACAATGAACCATCTGGCTCGTCAAGGTTGCCATAAAAACTAACCACTGATGCTGAGTCAGCGCTTACAAGTAACTCAAAACTATCTTCAAAGTATGCACCGCGCAGTTATTTATTGAAGATGCATTTGGTCAAAAAATAAAAATAAAAGCCCTGTTGGATTCAGGGAGTTTGGTAAACATAATAACTGCAGATTTGGCCAATTCTTTAGATTTGAAGTGGGAAAAGGTTAATGCATCCCTCTCTGGTATTAACGGAGGAGAATTCTTTGTTGAAAATAAAATAACCACTACCATTTTAAATGAAGACATGATTTTTCCAGAACTGTATCCTTTTTAATTATGCCTAAAATAACGCATTTAACTCCTTCTGAAGAAATTGATATCTCAAAAGTTAACTTCCCAAGTGAGATAAAACTTGCGGATGAGACTTTTCATATCCTTAGTAAAATTAATGCATTACTCGGATGTGAGTTGTTCTTTAATTTATTGAAGGCAGAAAAATTTAGATCATATGATAATTCAATCTTGTTACAAAATAGTGTGTTCGGATATTTAGTAACGGGAACAATCAACAGCAGAAATTCTCATTTCTTTTCTGGATTAATTTTTAAAAATGATAATCTGGAGAATTCTGTTAAAAATTTCTTTAACTTAGAATCCTTTCCTGGTGATAATACAGATGATTCAGTCGAATCAAAAACATATGAACAAACTTACTGTCAGGAACATTTTCTTTCCAGTCATAAGAGGGATAGTACCAGAAGGTATGTTGTTAAATTACCAAAAATTGAAGAAAAACGTTCTACAATAGGCGATTAAAAAGAAATGGCGGAAAGGCGTTTAAATTTACTTTGGAAAAGATTAGATAAAAATAAAACAATGGCAATGCAATACAAGGCTTTTATCGATGAATATTTCTAGTTAAATCATATGGAAAGGATTTTAGATTCTCCTGAAATTGCCAATAGTGAATATTATATTCCTCATCATGCCGTATTTCGCCCAGAAAGCACACACCCTTGCGTGTCGTTTTTGATGCATCTGCAAATTCAAGCAATGGAGTTTCACTTAATTCCATTTTATTGAACGGCGGAACAGTTCAACAGGAACTATTTTGCATCATTCCGAGATTCCGAACATATCAGTTTGCATTTAGTGCAGATATAAAGGAAATGTATTGCCAAATTTTGGTCGCAGAAGCAGATAGAGACCTGCAAAAATTTCTGTGGAAAACTAATAGTTTGCTCCTGTGGAAACATACAGACTACGAACTGTGACATATGGAACAAAATTTGCTCCATTTTTAGCCACCAGAACACTCAAGGCATTAGCTGAGAAAGAAAAAAGTGAATTTCCTCAAGCATCTGCAGCACTTCTTACTGATGTTTATGTTGACGACATTTCAACTAGTTCAAATAACTTACCAGAAACCAAGGCTTTACAACAGCAGTTAATAGAACTTTTAAGTAAAGGAGGCATGCAACTTCACAAATGGGTTTCAAACCATTCTGGATTATTAGGGAATACTCAAAACTTAAATTTTGAATTTCCAGACTTAACAACAGTTAAAACGCTCGGAATGCAGTGGCGTCCCACATCAGACATTTTCACGTTTGAAGTGACTGTCAGTTTGAATAACAATTACTCGAAGCGGGAAGTCCTTTCAGTCATAACAAGACTGTTTCATCCTTTGAGTCTTATCAGCCCAATTATAACTGGCGCTAAGATGTTTCTTCAGAAACTTTGGCAACAAAGGCTAAATTGGAATGACACAATTCCACAAAATGATTTTATTTGTGATATTTTAAATTTAAGTAACAACTATACTAAAATTGTAAGTTATCTTTTCAGATTTATTAGTAATTTAAAGTGTTCTTCTGAATGTAAAAAAGGTAAGATAACAATAAAGGAAATTCAAGCAGCATTCAACTTCATGGTAAGCAAGGTGCAATCTTCTGAATTTTCAGAGGAAATTAAAGATTTGTCAAAAGGTATTCATATTAAACAAAGTAAGATTAAAAATTTAGCACCATTTCTAGATGAGGATAATATTCTTCGTGTAGGTGGTCGTTTGCAAAAGGCTAAATTAACTCAAAATGAAAAGCATCCTAAGCTTCTTCCTGCTCATCATAGACTTACAAAAATAATTATGAAATCTTTTCACAAAAGGCATTTACATGTAGGTCCCCAAACCTTACTCCATCTTGTCAGACAGGAATTTTGGCCTGTTGGAGGAAGAAATTTGGCTAGAAAAATAGTTAATGAATGCATTGTTTGTTTCAAAAATAAACCAGTAAGTTGTAATCAATTATTAGGAAATCTGCCAACGGAAAGAGTAACTCCTAGCCCACAATTTTTAAATTGTGGTATCGATTTTTGTGGACCATTCTTAATTAAATATAAAGGCCAACGCAAAGGTATTTTTCAAAAGATTTATATTGCAGTCTTCATTTGTTTTTCAACTAAAGCCATACATTTGGAATTAGTTACCGATCTAACGTCTAATGCTTTAATTGCAACTTTAAAACGCTTCTTTGCCCGACGCGGTAAATGTGCATGTATATTTTTAGATAACGCAGGAAATTTTGTTGGAACAAATTCAGAATTAAAAAGATTGAAAAAATTAATGAGTAATCCTGATGATACTTTAAATAATTACTTAACTACAGAAAGTATTGATTGGAAATTTATTCCCCCAAGGTCTCCTAATTTTGGAGGCTTGTGGGAATCAGGTGTCAAATCTTTTAAATTTCATTTAAAGAGAGCAGTAGGTTCTATAAAACTCACATTTGAAGAATTTTTAACATTAACTGCAGAAATCGAAGGTATTCTAAATAGTATACCTATTGTACCTTTATCTACGGATCCTAATGATTATACAGCTTTGACTCCGGGACATTTCTTAATTGGCCGTCCAATAACTTCAATTACTGAACCACAATTAATTGAAAAATCAGATAATTATTTATCAAAATGGCAAAAATTAACTAAATTAGTACAACAAGTTTGGAAAAATTGGAAACTTGATTATTTGAATAATTTACATCTTAGAAACAAATGGCAGTTTGCTAAGAATAATGTAAATCTTAATGATATGGTTGTAATCAAAGATCCAGATTTGCCTCCATATAAATGGAGACTGGGTAGAATTCAAGAATTAATAAAGGGTTCAGATGGTTTAGTCAGAGTTGTAATAAGAGTTTTGAATGGTGTTATTAAAAGTGGTATTAGTCAAATATGTTTACTCCCAAAAAATTAATTGGATTTACATGTGTATATGATTGTAAATAATATATAGAGACTTTAACTCATTTGTATAAATTTGTATATATAAGAATTATTTCAGTATTATTTTGTGTAAATTTGTATATAAGAATTATTTCAGTATTTTTTTATTTGTTTTTATATTTATTCATTTCTTGTAATAATTCTGTCGAATTCATTGTGATGTGTGAAATTCATATAGTGTCTGAATGTTGAAATTGTGCAATTTCAAGGCAGGAGTATGTTACGTGAGCATGTTGCCCCGCCTCTCACTTGTAACGCCCTCTAGCGGTATATGTAAAAAACCATCAGTCTTTGTAACATCATTGACGTAGCAGCACGCCGAAAGGCAAAGCTCAAAAGAACTCCCGAAAGCGGAGAAACAATAAAATCTTTAAAAAACTAAAAAAGGTCCGTCATCATTGTTGTCTCCAGATAGCCTTCTGCATATTTTTTAAAAATTTTTCAAATGGGCCCCAGTTTATCCAGGTTTAATATTTTATATATTTTCAAATCAAAGACATCTTATCAGAAAAAGAAAACAAATGTGACTGATCATTTAATGAAATATTCCCGACCAATAACCTCACATTTACTTTAGATGCTTTGTAAATTCCACATAAGTACAAAAAGCCAATAAAAATCTTACCTTCTTCGTAACTCATTCTCTACTAAAATCCGCGCTTTCTTTAAGGACATGAAGGAAGTCATTCCACTTTGATCATTTCTCCATGATCCAGGAATGACTTCCCCATCTGCTTCGGGATCAAATGTACTTGTTGGAGAACAAGAAGATGATGATGATGGACTTTTTCCTCACGACGTTATGCAAAAGGACGCATGCTAGAGTGACATTGCTCACTGAAGTACCACACTGAAAGTCCCTTTATGGTTAAAAAAAAACTCTGTAGATTTATTATTTGGGCACTGTATTATAACGTGTTTCCCATTAATCTCTCCCAAACATTTCGGATAGTTCCACTGATTTTCATATTGCTGTGCTATGTACAGCCACTCATCGTCATTTTTTGGCAACTGAAAAAAATATTTTAGATATAATACAACATAAATATAAAGTTATTATAAATGCAAATATAATAAACAGCCTTATTTCGATAAGGCTAAAAATTACGCTTTATTTTCAGAGACTAGAAAATGCTGAAGATATTTTTGAAGAGGACATTGATGAGGAAACACCATCTAGCCTCACTGAACAAATAGCACATCCCAGCACATTTGAGGATGAAGGAAATGATGCTATTCTAGGTGGGCCGCCAAGAGGAAAAGAGAGGAAAGCTGAGAAATCAGCTAACATCGAAAAACGAATGGACGAGGCTTTTCTCTTTTTGAAGGAAGTTGCTGCAAAACCAAATGCCATCAAAGACGAAAGTTTTTTATTTTGTGAGTTGCTGTGCTATTAACTCAGAGCTTTAGACTCTGAGACGAGAGAAACAGCGATTCACGAAATAAACAACTTAATACTTAATTTGAAGAAAAGGAAGCAGCAAAACCAGCAGCAGCCCCAAATATTTTCTATTATTAACTTTTTACCGGCGCAGACTAGTGCATCAGAAGATGAAAATCAAAATTTCAGTTCTCATAGAAAAAATAAAATAAGTTATTTAAACAAATTTGCTTCTGTGTTTAAAAAAAATACTTCATACAGAAAATATCATAATATTTTTTCAGAATTTCAATTTATGAAATGCTCATAAAAAATTGTATTTTTTGTATGCATACTATCATTAATATCTGAAATCTCTTAATATATTATGTTTTTGATGAACATTTTCAGAACTTTCAAATATCTTAGAAATCAAATTGATATACAAATTCAAATCAAATGTATGCTAATACATTTAATACATTTTAGATAACAAAAAAAGGAAGTAGAATTCAAAAATCTTAAAAAATAGTAATCATTACATTTATTAATGTATTAATAATATTAAATTTAAAATATATTTGTAGAGAATAGTATTTTAGTACAATAATATATTAATAATATTAAATTTAAAATATATTTGTACAATATAAGTATTTTAGTACAGTAAAGAAAGTATATATAAAATTTCAAACCAATCTTTTGGTACTATTTTGAGTTAATATTAGATATGAAAAAATTATGCGTGAAATTTATTGGAGAGAAATGTATTTTTAGATTAATTTTTAAAAGTATAATATTTGTAAGTAAAAATATTAAAATCCAAGTTGGTGATACAATAACAATAGTATTACCAAAGTTATGTGAATTTATTAAATACTGCAACATACTTTAATTACATATAAAAATTTGAAATATTTTCCTGAGAATTTCTTAAGTCATACTTCGTTGAAAAAAATTACAGTTTAAAATATTTATAGAAGATTGTCTATTGAAACGCACTTACCAACTAAATATCTATTTCTAATTCTGATAAGAAATAAACTATCTCTGCTTTTAGTTCAAGTTAAGTACAAAAGCATTTGAGTTGCAAAAGGTGAATAAAAATGCCAATGAAGTAAAAAGAAATATATATTTGTGGGTTTTGTGTGAGCACAGTATTTATCACTGTATGTGAACAGTGAATAACACTTATTTAAACATCATTAATGCTTATGACTATTTTACTCCCGTGCTTTAAAAAAGTATTTGTACATTTTAAGCAATATAACATTTCATAATATTTATGATGATAACTTCCTAATTTATTTTTTAAAATTACCATTTAAATTTTGCTTTTTCATAAACAAAATTTTTTAAAGTAAGTTAATGCCCTCTTACCTTTATTTCTTCTTTTAGCTCTTTTATGAAGGCTTTACACACATCATCTATGCATCTAGATATGGTCTGCTTTGAAAATTTAAATAAATAAGACAAGCTGGCGTAACTATCTCCAGTTGTGAAAAATCTTAAGGCAACAGCAAGCCTTTCTTGAATGGAAATGTTAGTACTTTTCTTCACAATAAATTTTTCCGATTTTGCCCAACAAAGATTCAAAATCAGTAGCCGACATTTGGGAAAAATTTTCAAATTTGCCAGAGGGCTCTTGCTTTAAATCGCTCAGCACATCAGTAACTCTGTATCTGTAAACAAATATATCGCAGTTAGATTAAATGCAGCTAGTTTAAGCAATTCATTCATTTAAATTTTATAAATAATTTATTACATTCAATATTATGAATACCTTTTTCGACTTTTATTCAATGAAGTCATCCACCAACAGTTTTTGTATTTCTCCGTCTTTTTTCTCAAGTAGTCGCCACTTAAGAACACAAATTGCTGCAGCACAAGCTTTTTCTTGGTCACTATCCGACTTCATCATTTCATTCGCTTTTATTTAAAAATACTTCCAAAAGAAATATCAACCTATGGCAGAGAGCTCTGGAAATGATATGAGAACAGGAAGCTGTTTTCTTCAGACTACGTGTCGTTAGAACAGCAAGACAACTAATGTAGTGTATTGTTACAAGAATAAATAAACATACAACATTTTGAAACGTTAGCTCATAAATAAATGAGTTAATACTGTAAAATACAGTCATGAGAAATACAAAACAAATCAAAGATTTCAAAAACATAGTTTCATCTACTTAATTATTAGCTCTAGACTGCAAGTAAATCGCTTAATGCTGGGAAAGAAACAAAAAAAATTGAAATTCTGTTTTGCAACATTAATTTCTATTACGGAGAACAGGACATATAAACCAAAATCAGTAACAACTCACATATCCATGAATCAAAATTAAAAAAAAAATTATACTGAGTTTTATTCCATAATTTTTCTGTAGAAAGATACTCAACTCTATAAAACAGAGAAGGTTCCGATTCAAAATCCAAACAAAAAATTTTATGAAAATTTAAAAGTTTCTGCATTCTTATTGTAAAAACCAACTCATATTTAATTGGGCCCAACCTAGATCTCTGTTTAAATTTCTTTTTTGATTCTAATAATTTCCGTTGTTGATTCATTTATTCATCTACAATTTCAGTGAATTCAAATTTTCTTTCAACATTATATTTTCATCTAGCTTCTCATCAATTTTCTTTATTTCAGGCTTTTGTCTGTATTTTCGAACATTTCCCATTTTCGTTTCTGCGCTTCTTCTGTTGAAAACTTTATGCTGTTCATTACCTTCATATTACCACGAAAAAAAAGGTTAAAAATAATTTAATTTATTTTGAAAAGTAAAATAAAAGCAAAACAAAATGAAACTTTCGCATCCCTATCTCAAAGATTAAAATTAAAATATGCATATATAATAATAATAATAATAATAATAAAAACTAAAGCGTAACTTCATAGATTTTCTGGATTTTCCACATGATGTTACCAATAAATATTTAATCTTTTATTTATTTATCTTTTATTTATTATTATTAATTTTCTTCAAGCAATTAAAATTTAATTCATATGTATTTAACACGGTTGCCACTCAAATCTGAAAAATCCCTATGTGTAACCTTTTCTTAATCTTAGATTTTTAGGATCATCTGGCTCTATCAAAAATATGCTGTCACATATTTTTGATCTTCAATATGTTTCAATATTTTTGCTTCTTCAATATATGTGTTTTGACAAAATTTTTCATTAATTGTTTAACAAGAATTAAAAAGATTTACATATAAAAAAGGCATTATTAATTCAAATATCTGAATTTTTTAAAGAAATGATTGAAGAATGTTAGTAATATAAGAGAAGCTAATTTTAGGTAATTAATTTATTTTGACAAGCATTTATACTTTATCCCTTGAGGCAGATCCAGGAAGTTTTTTTTTTTTTTTTTTTTCTAATTGAAATTCATGCATTTCATTATGTTGTCAATTTTTAAATACTTTCACAAACACTGATTTTTTTTTCTATCCAGTAGAAAGAACAAAATTTCAATGAAAATTCAGAAGAACCAATAATTTCCAGGAAATCAGCAAGGCTAGCTGGACTATCTTTAAATATTCCATACATTGCCTCTATTTTCCATTCAGTAGATTTATGTTCATACGGAAACGCTCAATGGATTATAAGCAGTCCATGAGTACCTAGATCTAAAATTTTACAGTCATTTTCGCACAGAAGTTCTTTGACATGTTTCAAAAATTTCTAATTTACATGTGATCCACCCATACTAATTTGCAAAAGTAACTGTATGTCCAAACTTGATATAACTTCTTTAAAATTCTCAAACATTTCTTGAGCAGCGTTATGCCTCAAAAATATTAAATACCAATGTCTTTTAAAGACTCTATTGGTTGATTCGCACCAATATCTTATAAGACCCATTTGATATTTTTGTAAAATGTGGTTCAAAGCTTCGTCAAAGCATATTTTTAATTAAAAAAAAAAAAAAGGTTTAATGATTTCTTAAGAGATTGTTGAAAAAATGGAGTTAATCCTTAACAAATAATGCATGAAACTTTTGTATGACCAAAAGTACATTTTTTGGCTATTTCACTATCAGCGAACATATGTGAAAATATTTCTGATATATGAATAAATGCATTTGTTAGATATCAATGCTCATTTTCTCCTTCTCAATCCTCTTCATCCTTAAGTAGAATCTGCCGTAATGTAAGTTGACAAAGCTGCGCATGCGCCAGCAGCTAGACGTTTATATCACATGTATTCTATAAAACTGAAGATCCTTCAGATGCTGTTCCTAAGTTTCTTTCATGTTCTTAGTTAATCATTTTACTTAATGTCTTCATATGTGTGTTGCTGTATAAATAAATGCTTTTGATGTTTTTCAATATTCGCTGCTTAAATCTCCAACAGCATTAATGGATAAATGTGATGTAAAAAGTTTTAATGCTCAACTTAAGTTCATCTTTAAATTATTGTTCCTGAACTAAAAAGTTCAAAATCAGTTTATTTTCGGACTTCGCACATCATTTACTCTTGTATTACTCTTAGACACAAAATCCAATATCAATTATTGAACTAGCAGGCAATTTTGTACGTTTTCCTGTTTTGCATGAATAAGCTCCTGTTTTTCGATACTACTTAATCTTATTATCTTCTTATAAAGAGTGCAGTATGCAGTAAACAGATTTTGTAGAGCTTCTCTAACCCATTCAGCAAAGTTAGGATTCATACTTTTATCTGTTCAATCTGTATTAAATATGAATTTTGAGCAGCTCATTGGTTTTTTAAAAAAAGTCTTTAATCTACTCTGAATTTCTTAAACGATAAACGAATCATTCAATAAAGACACAAGCGAGCGACTAAACACTACCGCAATGCTTTCGTAGATTTAATGTTGCTATTCCCGCCAAAGAAATTTATTTCATTTTTACAAGCAGTTATAGCAGTCTCGTGCATCCTCATTAGGTCAATCTGGGAATCTCACAGAAAGAAAACTGTCAGTGAAATCGAAATTAGAATGATTTATACAGAAAAAAATGGGGTGGGACAAATAGAAAAGGAGTGAGCCTCCATGATTACAAAGATCTTCCATTTTTGGTGTTTCAAAGATCGACATTTTTTGAATGAAAAAAAAAAAGAGTTTTTCCAGTTATTATGGAAATTTTCAAATTTCCCCGTTTTTTTCAAGGTGATTTTTAAATTCTGTGTATTTTCCTGGTGCTGTGGCAACCCTGAGGAAGTGTAAAAGTTTTTTAAAATTATTGTTATTTTAAAGCTGTAATATTTATATCCGAAAATTTTTTTCCAATATCAAAAATCATATTCCTAAAACATCAACATTTTCTTACATGATAAAGAAAAAGGCACGTTAAGGTATAAAAGGACATTTTCACCTCTTATTTATTGAAATGTACTTTGAAACAGAGAAAAAATATATGTCAGCAATTTTATTGGTTATAATTCAGACCAGATAATTTTATTTGCTCTTGGATATCAGCAGTTTTCCCACTCAAACCTGGTAAAAAATTCCCTGTACGTAAACAAAATGCAAGAGGAAATGCGCAGAAAGTATTCATATGTTGATTAGAATACAATAACAATACTCTATAGTTTTAATGAAAGTAAAAATCAGGTAAAGAAAGCAACAATTTAACATTATATGAAATAATAGTATATTAAAAAAATATTTGTATCTATACAGATAAATTTTTTTTTCTATTTATTGCCAATTTTATTTTAGCAAGACAAATTTAATATATTATGGGTGGGGAGATATTGATCACCTCTCAAAGCTCTTTAATTTTAAGTCACACAAAAGTAAGAACTTCGGTAAAAAATAAAACATATAACAATATTTTCGCTCTCAGAATACAAGTCATTTAATGATAACAAAAAGCATTCCAAAGCAAGATTATTATTCTTATTTATTTCTAACATTCATATATATTTTATTCTTCAGATATTTCAGTCATTAGTTTCAATTTTTCTTCTTTTTTTTAGAGCAATTTCATTTGCAATGTTGTTCTGCATTTGTCCCCCCCCCCTTTTCCCTGAACTTTTTTAAAGCTGTATAATACATCACATGGGCTATTTTAGCATACATAAGTAAATCTTTTGAGATCAGAACATTTAACGCACCTCCATAAATTTAATCCGATATATTTGAATACAGTGGAGCATTTTGGGTGGCCAACAAAAAGAACTTAAACTAATAAAAGTATTGTTATGCATTTGTTTTTCATATTTGGATGCTTTTCATAGCAACATGACGATTGGTGTTATAAATAATGCAATTTGGTTTTATTTAAACAAATTAGTGCTAGGGCGAAACAAATATTTTCATAAAATCACCTTTTAATAACAAAGTTTTACCTTTGATTTAAAATAATTACAGCTTAACTTTAAAAAAACAACTGATTTTATATTTTTTAATGTGAATGAGTTCATTAAAAAGTCTTTTCGTTAGCCAGGTAACTACCAAAATTAAATGTCTGAAATTCTCCTACTATGTAAATACTTTCAGATTTACTTTCTACACTTATTCTTTGGGATGCAACATTTATTTTTTGATTTGCATAGTTCATGCTTTAATGCTTATATCTTTAAATGCTAAATTTTGGTTTTAATCTTTCGACGAAAACTCAAAATATAATGCCCCCCCCCTTTTTTTTGTTGAAATTTGACATACAGTTTCAATATTTTCAGAATATCTTTAACTACAAAAAATACAATATGTTCACTTATAAATAAAATTTTATAGCTGTTTTAACGCTCCATAATGTAAAAAAGAAATATTGAAGCCATTTTATTCATCAATTGGACACAGGTATATTTTTAGTACTTAATTAGTATAATTTTATAGATTATTTTTTAGTCCAAGAATCGTAATATATTTCTTAAATTATATGCAAATCATTTGATAAATTCCAAAACTAGAAGGTTTTTACTTTATACAAGGCAATAAATCAAAATTTTTAAATTCAATGAATTTTTTAAATAATACTTTTGGCTTTTGTGGGTTAGTTTCATATAGATTTTTTCAATTTTCTTTGTGTGAAACTTCAAAAATAAAAGTATATTATAATATTTTATAAAAGATTCAAACCAAACCATATACCATAATACTACTAGAGTAATTAATTTGCATAGACAGAAAAGAAAGTTGCTGTTTATAGTTTTTTTTCATGAAAATTTTTGATATACATAGCATAAATATTTTAACATGAACCTTAAAAAAACCCAGCATTTTTTACTACTATGTTTATTGAATAAAAAAAAAAAAGAATAAAATATGCTTGTTTGTCTGCATTATTTTTCAGGGTCAATTAATAAATATAAAACTCTCACATTTATCACAAATTTATTTTTTAATAGTGACAATTTTCGATTTGAGTAATTTTATCAAAATTTTTCAAGGGAATATTTAAAATAACCAGTCTTAATCAGTATACTAAAATATAGAAAACATTTTTTAAATTAAAAACCTAAAAAGCAAAATAGCACAATATGCAGATACAAATGTTCCGAATGGATTAGAATTGCAACTACAAACAAAGTATTTAAACTTTTTTTAAATAACAAATGTTTAAAAAATTTTTCTACCTATGATAGCAAAGGTTTTTTTTTTCCTTGTATATTCCCTGCCTACTACTACTATGTTTTCCGTTTTTCCACAAAAATTATTTTTAAGTTTTATTATATTGATTTAAAAAAAAAGAAAAATATTTTAATATTTTCTTATTATTTATTAATTTTCCATCTTTCATAAACTTCACAACTTAATAAATTAATCTTACAATCAATATTTACAAAACATTTCCATAAATAATATGCTTTAAAAGATAAATTCTAATAACGAACATTCTGATTCATGTATATGTATACTAAATATTCTAATTTGTATTGGGAAATGTTGTTTTTTTCCCCTTTCTTTTTTTAACACATATTTGAATTATAATATTTTCAATTTCTAATAATTACTATGATCTACTTTTTTTTACTAAATTTATATTTTCAAAGAATATTCTTAATTTCTAACCAAAAAACTATGATCAATTTAGTTATTAATGTGTATTTATATGCTATTGGAGTAACTTGCAGCCACTTTTGGACAAACATAAAATCGGAATGGTTTATTAGTTTTCGACTTCAAATAAAAATCTTAGTTAAATAAATGGTAGACGACGACCGCGGACACTGAATGTTTCGGCCAGAGAAAAAAGGTGAAGAAAAAGGGATGAATTTCCACATTTCACAATCGCGAATGGTATTGTTTCATTTCTGGAAGCTGTGACTATGATTATTTATTCTTGCAATCTTCAAAGATCCAAGATGGGAAAACAATAACCAAGCAACTTAAAATTCCCTAAAATTTCCAATTTTTTATGAAAATTTCCAAATTTTCCTGTTTTTACTATCTATTTTTGAACCCCCCGTGTTTTACTGGTTCTCCCGGTAGAGTGACAACCCTGCTGACTTCCCTGTTTGAATTTATATGAAAAAAAAAAAAAATAGAATTTAGTATTTTTCCTAAAGAATGATAATAAAAGTCAAATTTTATACTCTAGAAGATACAAAAGATTAATAAAGGAGAACATATGCGACTTTTTGAACGTGCTAGCCCTCCAAAGAGTATTTCACTCAATCTAAAGCTATGTAATTCAAAAACTTACTTTTGATAATTGGAATGTTCCCCAACAATACAAATACAATTCCATACACAATTAACAGTTTCAACTTCTTTCAATAAAATTCTCTATTTGAAACAGCACTTTTCAAAAAACATCAATTATTTTGTTTGAAAAAAAAAATGGATACAGTTTTTACATAAATCTTAAGTTATGCAATAACAATCTGCTTTAAACTTTTATTTTAAACATGAAAATATAAATTATATAAAGCTCCAGGATATACAATAACATTTTGATCTAAGTAGTTTTGGTTTTCATTTTTAATACCAAATCATTATGCATACCAAGTTATATAAATTGTGCCAGGAAGGAAACTTAACATTCTCATTAAAATTATAGGTACAACATCATGCTCAGCAAAGAAAAACCTTCTTAATGAAACTGGGTTTGTTTCAAAGAATACAGTTTCTACTTCGTTACTGAAAATTTTATGAAACCATTAAGTTCTTACTTAAATTTGATCAGATAATTATGGATATATGATCACATAATTAATAGTAAAACATTTAAAATAATTCTAAAATTAATATGTTCATCAGGGTGTGGATATTGAAATGAAACTTTTAGCCATTTGTCATAAAAATGATTCTAGAACAGTCATAAGATGATATATTGATAAAGAGCAATCGAACAATTTTAATTCCTAACATTTTTAACACCAAATTATTAGGAATTTCAAATAAAATAAATAGTGTCATTATTATAATTTTAAATACAACTTACCAATATTATAAACATCGGTATTAATAAACTTACAATAAAAAGTACTTTAGAAAGACATTGTCTTTTGTTTCAGAATGAAAGACGTTTTAGCCAAGTTCCTGAAAATTTCAGCAGGAAAGAGAAGAAAAAAATATTAATTAGTATCGCGCTATTACCGTATTGAAAATCAAAGGAGACGCTCAAAACTAACAGAAGCGTCTAGGGGCTGCTCCAAAAATTCTGCTCCGAGGGAAAAATTTGCGCGGGGAAAATCATCAGAATATTAGCTTATTATGCCTATACTATCCTCAATGGTCGATATGGTTGTGTCCGTTATTTATCGGCAGTTGAAGGAATGTTTTGAACGTATTTAAAATACTTTTATTTATTAATAAATGAAATTATAGTGTGCATATGAAAAAGTATTATCTTTAAATAATTTACAAATGTAATTATTTTGTGGGAAAATTTGCGCGGGGAAAATCTTAAGAATATTAGGTATGCCTATGGTTGTGTCCGGTGCAAGCTGTACACGATGCAAATATTTTGAATCATTAAATGCAATTATAGTGTGCATATGAAAAAGTACTATCTTTCAGCTATTTACGCATGTAATTATTTTGTGAAATAATGTTTAATATGGATGTAAGAATTGCAAGCTGTACACGATAAAAATATTTTGAATCATGTACAACTCATCACACATTTCTGTTTCTGTACCTGTTCATATCAATTAAGAAGTTATAGGATTAGATGTTAGTTCTAGATATTTATCTTTGTTAAGAAAATAACTTTTTATGAAATCCTCTATGTCATTTTTTTTCTTCAGATTATTAAGCATAATTACATTTAGAAATTCATACTTTATTTACCTGAAACATTTTGTCCATATATTTTTACAAAGTTTACATATTTTGATATAAATCTGATACACAACTATTTTTATAATTAAAAAAAAGCATTTCATTGGCAATTGATGTAAAAGATGGACAAAAGATTATCCTTAGTTGTGTAAATAAATTGCACATCAAACTGGGAATTAAATGAATATCTTGCATTTAGCTAGTAAAAATCTTGCATTTGATTTCTTAAGATTTTAAAATTATATTTACTTATATAATATTATGAGAGTTATTCAAGAGATTTTGTTATTGTTGAAGCCTAGACTCTAGAGCCAGCACCAAAATTTCGCTCATAGGGAAAAACCGTTTTTTCAGTCCACCTGATTTCTTTGTCAAATTCCCGAGCTGTATTGCTAATGCTGCATGTTCAAAAGTGATTGGAAATGTGTCTTTGGAATTATGAAATGTAGATGTCTTTTATTTTTAAGACAGTGTTATTGAATTAAACATAAAGATAGATTATGGCGTTCCTTTTTATGAAAGTAAATGACAATATGAAAAGCATGATGCTGGAAAAAGTTATGGCCCAAGTAAAGAATACATTATAAATTTCTCACCTGTGTCAACTAATTGATTGATTTAATTTTTATTATTTAATTAAATACCTAAATTAATTTGAGAATAGCACAATTCATTTACAAACATATCCCAAAATACCAAATGCAATGTATGTTATTTGTTTAGGTGGAGTTTTTGTAACATACAGACAAATATTTTTTGTTGTTTATTATAAATAAGCATCAATTGAAATTTTTTCTGTTTATTTAAAGAAAAATATGATTTGATTAATGTACTGTTACATATATTTCAGTGCCAGCATGTATTTTTAAGGAATATTTTTAAACATATAGTTGGGTATTTGGTACTATTAAATACATAGATCTGACAGTGTAATTATCAAGAAATATGAATACATACGAGTTTAATCATTTGATCGTATCAATAAAAAATAAATTTGTATATTAAAATACATATATCTCAGTTGCATAATTCAAATGAATTATGTTAAATTCCAATGAAATGATATTTTAATTTTTTTAAAGTTATTCATATTATCATTTTACAGAAAAACTAAAAATTAATATTAAACAGTTTTGAATAATGCATATTTAGCCTTGATATTTGTATCATTGAAACGTTTCATTTGACTGACACATTATTAAATTATTGTTAAAATACATTCTGTTATTATCTATCAGATGCTCATGAAACAGTTAATTGCTTATCCTGAAATAAGAATGTATTTTAGTTCAAACATAATTTAATGGTTCTTTTTATCTTTTTTTAAATTTTTGAATTCAGTTTTTTTTTTTAATAATATAAAATAAGAGCCTAATTCATGCTTCAGAATAAAAGTTAATAATTACTATGCAATCTAAATTTGAATATGATTTAATTATTGGAAATATTATATAAAATTGAAATTTTATGATTTGAAATGTAAATATTAATTTTTATTAATAAAATAATTTTTAATATTTTTATTTGCTGACAAAATTAGTAAATCATAAAGATTAATATTTAGAATTCTTAAATATTAAGATATAATAAGAATTTGATCATTGTAAAATCAAGTGCATCTAAATAAACAGTGTTAGTAGAAGAAAATAAAAAAGCCACGATTATGTTCATCAAAATTTAATATAGAAATATAGCCAATAAAAAAATTATATGCTAAAATTTAAAACTTAATCATCAGTTTTATTATATATTAGCTACCTTTGTCAACAGACTGGTTTGTCAAGATATTGGTTGTATTTAATTTCAATCATATCTCAAATTTGATAGTATAGGTCAAACAACCTGTAGAGGCTCAAAACACATACATTCATCTTTATTATTATCATAGTAGAGATTATTCCTTAAAAAATGGATCAAAAGTGACAAATTTTGTGCTTCCTCCTTTTCTGACAGCAAAATAATTTATTATGTTATTTAAAATAGTATTTAAATATATATATTGAAAGGAAAAAATTATTTTAAATTAAACGATAATTAGTTACAGATTATAAAAAAACCCAATAAAAAATAAATTTTTATGATATTAGAGGTGTTTTTTTTAATTTAAAAATCTAAACAATACCTTATTTAGAGTTTATATAAGCATATGTTTTACTACCTGAAGTGTAGAAGCAAGATTTCAAAAAAGATTGGCAAAAAATCATTACTCCTCTTCAAATTATGCTAACCACATCAGTTAGGTGAAAAATTAGTGTTTTTTAATATTTATTTAATTGTTCAATGTCTATTGGTTATAAGTTTAAATCTGTAATAGTAATAATCTTTGGGATCAAAATTTGGAGTTTGATGGCTTAAGAAATTAAAGAAGTTATAAATGAAAATGAAAGCTATAAACCAAAGAAGGATGAGAGCAGAAAATGGTTTCATGTGTTTACTTAATCATAAGTCTGTGATCTATCTGTCACTTAGTAAATTCTATTAATCTATTTAACATTGAATTTTTTTAATTCCTTCTGGATTTTAAATTTTAAGAGCTAGGAAAATTCTACATTCCCCAGAAATATATTTACTATGAATAAATTATTCCCTCATTTTAAATTCATTATAAAAAAAGTAAGGAAATATTAAAAATAGCATACTTTATTAAAAAGATTAATTTCTGTATAATATAAGTAAATCTATATGTGCAGCACTAATCTAATTGGTGTGGCATGAAAAAAGAAAGGTGAAATATTATAAGAAAATTTCTGTATACTTTCTAACAAATAACCGAAATATGACTTAAATTTAGAAAATTTATTCTCATAAACACATCTATTAAAAATTGTCTTGTAAATGTGCTTATATTTTCTATGTGCTTAACATAAAATTTCTAAGAAATTAGATTACAAATAAATACTTATTTACTTTCTAATTTCTTTCAACACTTGGGATGAAAAATCCTGTTAAAAAATACAGAACTTTAAAAATAATAATTTTCTGTGTATAGCAAAAGCAGTGGTAGTAATAATGATGAGAATAATCTTGTATACATACAACATTTTTGATGAGAATTTTTCAGAAGTATGCAAGTATACATTTATCATACAAGTTTGTGAATTCTATTAGTGAGTGATTTTAGAAATTTCAGGAGAAAGAAATGTGAACAAATAATTTATTTTTAAATTATCACATTTCTTATCTCTCAGAGCCACAGTAAATATGTTAATGGCCAGTAGCCATATTAGTATATAATGAAATTGTAAATAAAATGTTTTTATTAAAATTTTTAAAATTCTTAATTAAACTCCTTAATAGAAAAAAACATTTTATGTGAAATATTTACTATGAATTATATATGAAACAAGTTTGAGGATTTAAAATCCTTCGAAATATAATTTTATTGCATTTTTCTAAATTTTCTCCATAGATATAGAATGTATATTTCTCAAACAGGTTTGAAAATTGAAATATAAAGTTATTTCCCTGCTTTGAATAGCTTATAGATATGAGAAATTATTTTCATTTCACATGAAATAAGTTCTCTATCAGATGCAGAATTACTAATATTCACCTTGCATAGAACTAACATTTAATCCTATGTCTGCTTAAATGGCATGGACAGTTTCACAAACAGAAATATGTGATGAGTCGTACAAGATTCAAACTATTTAAATTGTGTACAACTTGCAATTCTTGCATTCATATTAAATATTAATTCACAGTATATATATATTTATAATTGACTGAAAGATAATAGTTTTTCAAATTTCAGTTATCTATAAATTGCATTTATAAATAACTGAAAATATTTCAAATCGCTAATACTAAATTATTAATGCTTTTTATGCTGGATTTTATATATGAACACGGAATAAAAACCCTTTTTTAATTAATCATATACATTCACATTTCTGTCATGATTAAAAATAATCGAAAGGAAGGAAGGAATGAGGTTTGTTTTCCGGCGTATGCTCCTGAACGGATTCTTAGCTTGTGCCGGGTTAACAAAAATCAAAACTCGAATATCACAATTTTTTTTTTTTTTAAATCTGCCAGAAGCCGCAAAGAAAGCCAACATAACCTTCACTTTGTCACAACCCTGAACGGAGAAATCACAAATCCAGTCAAAAGAGAGTGGAACACAACCCAACTTATCACGGAGAGAATTTCTCGCTGTCTCATATTTACTGCAAGAAAGAACAAAATGTTCACAAGTTTCAAGAATCTGGCAATGGGCACAATTTGGTGATTCAATGAGCCTACATTTATGAAGAACTTTTGCTGGAAGAGTCCTAGATATTAATCGTAAAATTAAAACCTCGTTACATCTAGATAAATTGAGTTTTTTAATATTGAAAGCATCAAGCCATTTGTATTTTTCATAGTATTTAGAATTTTCCCATTCTAAATCTTGTTTATGTCGTACTATTTTAGTGTATACCGAACAAGTGTCTTCGGGCGAGATCCAGTCACAGATCTTAGAAGAAGTTAAAGCTTGCTTAGCTAACTCATCTGCCCGTTCATTTTCTGCAATTCCCACGTGGGCAGGAGTGTATATCAGTTCTAATGAGGAACATATCTTTAAGGCATCAAATATAACGCGGGCCACAAAAAGGGCACTTTTGGGAGAATGGAAGTTTAGGCATCTCAGGGCTGTCAAATTAGATAAACTGTCAGTCAATATAATATAATCTTTATGTTCTTTGACAAAGTTCATTACAGCCAGAGCTATGGCAAAACCTTCCCCTGAAAACACAGAGTTAGTGTTGTGAACCGTTCCCTTAATGACATCCTTCGAGGAGCAGTTTATAGCCGCCACCGCAGTAGAATTCTCATTCTTGGATGCGTCTGTGGCCAGGATAATTTTATTTGGGGGTAGCTGTGATTTGAACTCGGCGAATAAACGTTTAATTGTGGTCGTATCCAAGCTCCTTTGTTGGAAGCCGAAGTCATGGGTTTTGATGGTAAAGTGCTCACAAACATCCCAACTAACCGGGACCATAATCGGGATTATTTGGTCCAGGGACAGGTTTTTTTGATGGCAATATTCTTCTAAAGTGCCTGCGCAGGGAAGTCTTTGGAAAATGCGGTTAGAGATAACAGACTTCACCTCGGAAATTGATCTCGAAACTTCTGTGTATTCGCGGGCTGAGAACTGATTAACAAAGAATAACACGTTTTTCTTTTCAAACCTAAGTCTCATATTTATTTCATTTGATATTTTAAATAAAATTGGGATAGGTGTCCACCGTGGGAGACCAAGAGCAAAACGAAGGATGTTGTTCTGTATCGTTTGTAAAGCTGCAATGCCAGCTTTATTCGTCATGCCAACCGTATGTGCTCCAAATTCCATGGATTGTGTGATGCATGCATTACATATATTTATCAAATTAGATGCGTTTGCCAACCATCTGGGAGCGGCCAAACTTTTGATCACATTTAACTTTTTAAAGGCTTTAGTTTTGATCTGGTCGATATGTGAACGGAAAGACAAGGTTGAAGCAAACTGAATGCCTAGATAGCGAACATTATTGGACCAAGGGATACTACAGCCGCGAAAAAGGACTACAAACCCCACTGGCGATTTGCGAGATGAGAGGTTTATCCTATTACTTTTCTGGGGAGCAATATCCATATGCCATTCGTCGCACCAGCTTTCCAGTTTAGTAACACAGAACCGCATCTTATTTTTGATCGCTTCGATATTATTTTCTTCAACTAAAATAAAAATGTCATCTGCATATATAAAGCAAAATACATCATTGGGTAAAATGCTATATATGTCATTCATAAAAATTGTGAAGAGCAACGGGGAAAGAACACTTCCTTGCGGAAAGCCCCTTTCGTGCTTAAAAAGTGATGAAGACACTCCTCTCCATGAAACAAATGCTTTCCTTTCATGTAAGAATTGTGAGATCCACAGGGCAATATTACCCTTAATCCCCGATTGTAAAATTTTAAGCATCAAGCCGTCATGCCATACGTTGTCATACGCAGACTTTGGATCGAAAGAGATACCATACACAAGTTTCTTATTAGCTCTGACTGTTAAAATTTTATTGAGTAGGGCTGCAGAGAGGCTGTCGCAGCCTTTGTAAGGGAGGAACCCAGCATGAAAAGGAGAGAAAAATCTTTTTTCCAAATAATACCGCAAAAGCCTGTCCAGAATAATCCGTTCGAAAATCTTACCCAATACTGATGTTAACGCGATGGGTCTGTAGGATGTGATCTCTGCTGCATTTTTCTTGGGTTTTAAAATAGGAATAATCTTCGCTATTCTCCAGCTTTCTGGAACAATCGTGTTCGCCCATAAATTATTAAATAAGTCGAGAATTTTAAATTTATTTTCATCGGAAAGACAAGACAACATTTTCTTATTTATCTTGTCCATGCCAGGGGATTTGTTTTTCGTTCTTTTTAATGCGTTTTGAAATTCCCTATAGGAAAACGGACGGTTCAAACTCATTTCATCATAATTTTCTGGATCATCTACTGAGAAATCTAAAGGAATGCGCACATTTGGTGCTCTCTTAATTAAGTTAGCTGCAATTGCATTTGCTTGAGCAATCGGCGCTATCAGAGTAGTACCCGAAGAGAGAACAAGATTGGATTCACAGGGAGACTCATCTTTGTTTAGTAGGGCTTTAACAATACTAAAAGCCTGATGGGAAGAAGCTACCTCCTGACAAGTTTTCTCCCAAAAGCTGCGTTTTTTACACTTGACATACTTTCTGAGAACTGCCGCCATTTCCTTATATGCAGTCCAGTTTAAATAGGAGGGATATGATTTAGCCTTTCTTAACAATTTCCTTTTAAGGGCCTTGAGGTAGTTACATCTAGAATCCCACCAAGGACAGTGCGAGTGCGTTAATTTAGAGAACGAGTACGATGATGAGTTAGCGCTTACCTGGAAGATATTAGTAAGTCTATCGAGGGAAGGGACATCCCCATGACCTTGAAGAAGAGCATTGACCTTCTTTGAGAATTGGCCCCAATTGATGTATTTTCCAGTATAGAGAGACTTTGCATCTAAATTGCTAAGGGAAATAAAAATGGGACAGTGATCGCTGTCAAACATATCATGCGAGATCTCTATATTAATCTTATTGATTATATCTGCGGAGCAGATGGACAAATCTAATAACGAAGGGCTTTGAGTCCCCTGGTATCTGGTATATTGTTTCATGTTAAGCAAGTACATATGTTTGGTGCTGATCCAATCCAAAACCCGGTTTGCATCGGAAGATAAATGATCGCTCCCAAGTGCTGGATGGTGTATATTAAAATCCCCCAGTAAAACGAAAGGAGAAGAGATTTGCGAGTATAAGGATTCCAACCAGTTGTCATCAAATTTACCTCCAGGAGAGTAAAGATTAATAACCGTGAGTGGGAATTCAGAATTTGGACCCATCCATATTTTAACCGATAAGACCTCCACTGTTGACGGAGGAAGTGAGAGAGCAGTAATCTGGGCTGGAATATTCTGTTCTACTGCAATTAACAGTCCACCTCTAGTAGAATTTTGTCTTTCAGCTCGAAAGATTTTTTTGTTTTTAAGAGAAAAGGATGCAGACGCATTGAGCCATGTTACCTGCAAAATTAAACACTGGGCCGACGAAAAAGGAGGGGCCTGCAGCCAAGGGATCTTATTTTTGATCCCCCTAACATTCCACTGAATAAACCTCATAGAAAAAGAGAAAAAAAAAATTAAAGTTTTTTTTTTTTTTTTTTTTAATTAACCGATACCCGAGAAGTCGTCCGCTACACTGAAATGATTTATTTCAGCAAGGGACCGTTGATCGTGCACAACGCCTGGGCTCAGTACGTGACTGTATTCAAGATTGGATTCCAGAAGGGCAATTTTTGATTGTAGCGAGTCAATCGTTGCCCTTTGAGTCTCGATTTGTTTCCGGAGAGTAATATTTTCTTCAACCTGTTTCTCTAAATTTCCCTGAGTCTCCCCAATACGTGCAATGCACTGTCTGTTGACTTCCTGGAGTTTTACGAGCTCATTCCCTTGGGGTAGCAGAGCAGAAATTAGTTTTGTTAAGTCCTGTAAAGCTGAGTAGAGGTCCGTTATTTGTTTTTTGGGGACTTCGGCACACTGGACCGGCGGATGGCCCTTTACCTTTTGTGCAAAAGATTGGGATTTTGCAATCTTCCTTGCTTCCAGAAATGATATGTCTTTTTCTCTGACCAGATTTATAATCTCTTTTTCTAGACTGTAAAAACTACATTTTTTGTCGAGAGCATCGTGAGCCTCTTCGCATCTAAAACATTTAGTGGGTAACTTACAATCATCGGCATGCGAGCCCCCACAATTTTTGCATCTTTTATCTTGTTGACACCGGAGCTGTGTATGACCGAATCTTAAGCATTTATAACAAACCTTAGGATTTTCTATGAATTTGTTCACTTTGAAGATGAGTCTGCCGATTTTTATTTCAGAGCGATTTGTTTTCCCAATTTCTTCAATAAGAACAATTGGGATAGGTTCTGCCTTCCCTTTCTTTTTAAATCTAACTATTTTTGTTGCGATAATATCCTGTGAAGATAGTTCTTCATTAATTTCCACTATGCTGAAATCCGTGTCTACATCACGGATAATGTATTTTGTAACAATATTCGTGTCAATGATTCGAATCCTTGCTTCCGGAGCACTCTTTACGAAATCAGTTACTTTCTCCACTGAGCTTAAGTGCCGAGTAACTAGAACCAATTTTTTGTATTTGTTTAGGGAAAAGGTGTCTTCTTTATGGGTAAGTGGTCCAAACGTGGCATTGATTGTTGTGGGTTTAATCCATGGCGACGGGCCATTATTACTATCAATGCATAATTTTATTTTGTGGCAACCCCTTTGAATTGTAATGTTAGCTTTCTCAATCTCCGAGAACTCATTTGTAAGAATATAATTTATCTTTCTATCCTTATATTTCCCCTCAGACTCAAAGTCTTCTGGTTTCCTCTTCGTCATTACTGACGAAGAATCTAATAAGATGCAGCCAGAATCAAAACTAGCAGAAACCGAAACAATTAAAAGGAAAAACTAGAAAAATCCTACCTTGATTTTCCAGAATCCAATGCCAGCCACCTTGACACCCCAAAAATAAAGAGAAAAACTTCAGCTGAAGTCAACTCAAAAACTGAAAAGCAAACTAGGGAAACACCCCCAACAGAAACGCCATTTCAATTTGTTAAGAGAAAACAAAAAGCAAAAACTGCGAACAAACCAATGGCAAAAACAAACACACGAACATGCACAGCCTTCACTTCTAGCTGTCTTCCTTCCACGCACCAAAAATTAATACAGAAAGGAGAGCCGGAAAAACACAACCTTCTACCTTCCTTCCAAAAAACCTTTTTCCAAAATAATCGAAACTACATTCAAAATATTTCAACACAAACAACAATCCCCTCGCAACTTCTCCCTGCGGAGCAGAATTTTTGGAGCAGCCCCTAGAAAAACACTATACCGCTGTTGAGACGTTAGTGGGCAGAATTTTCCGACAGAGGGCACGACATGGAGACGAAAACAAATAAATCTCTCTAATTTAGTTTCGAAAGTGCTCATATTAATTAAATTTTAAGTAAAAAATTGTATTTAATTTTTTAATTAGCGGTAATCAAGCATCTAATCAAATTATAATAAATAATTATTTGTAGTAATTAAAAATTTCTAAGTTGTTGAATAGTTATCAGAAACAACAGACAATAATACAATACAATGCAACAATAATACAACCAACAATTTATTGTGAAGTTTGCAGCTAATTTTAAGAAATACTAAAACGAACAGACAAGAAACCCATGTAAAATGTCGTAGAATGCCTGCTTTTTATTTTCCATATATATATCCATATAGTAATTGGAATTATAAAATATATATACAAATTGGTGAATAAACAAGATTCATTAACTAGCTAACAAGGGAAAAAAAAAAAAAAAAAAAAAACAGAACCAGACGGTCGAACCCAAACTGTACATAAGATTCAATGAAAAATACTTTCTATTTTCGAGTAAATCTCTCTTCACAATGAATTGTTTTTTACAGTGAAAATTTTATTTCTATTAATTTATTTTTTAAGTAAAATTAAAAGCTATATTTTAATTAATTTAGTTCTGATATTTTGAAATTGCCTGGACTCCGTTGCCCGAAAACATTTATCTTTTCCGTTACGTCATTACCGACTTTATTTCGAAAATCTTGGTTACGCGCAAAGTTGGGGTGCTTGTTTGGGCTTCATAAATGTTTTGTTTATGGTGTCTGTATAGGCCGATTGTGTGTGTTTAAAGATTTTGTTGGTAATTTCATTTGTTGGTGATGGGTAATCAAATGAGACTGCTATCTAAACCAGAGACTGACTGTGAGTTTGAATCTGGTACCGGTAAAGCTTTCACTTATACAGCAGCTGCTATGCAGGGATGGAGAAAGTACCAAGAGGCATGTACAAAATTTTTAAAAGAAAGCTAGAAAATTTGTTGATAACATTTCGAAATTTCTAGTTTAGCAGCATTTTTGCAATTTCATAACTTATCTAATTATTTGTATAACTAAGATTATTTTTAATTTTCTCTAAATATGTTTTGAAATACTAAACAGACAGCAATCAACATTAGTTATAGCATAAATTAACTGATGGAAAAAAAAAAAAAAATTATTAATCACGTAATTATTCTTGTAAACAATGTATAGTTGTCTTAAACTTTAAATTTTGTGTGTTGGTATTTAAAAGACTTTATTTTGTAATAACATTTTCAATATTGTGAGTTATTAATAATTTTAATTTAAAAAAAGCCCAATTTTGATTTTCTTATTTGTAGGAAACATTAAATCTTTTAATATTTTTGAATTTTTTTAAAAAAATATTTTATTTAATCTGATATTTTTGATGTAAATATCATTTACTTAATTATGAGTTGATTAGCTGATATTTATTGTACAAACATTCAACATTATTCTTCATTATGAGATTTGTACAGCTTTAGATTCACTATCAGTGATTTTCTATAGTATTGGAGTTATAGTAGCAATTTATTTTGTTTCTAATAATTTATCTCTTTATTCTTTGTATTTGTTTTCCTAATAAGTGTAATTATAATTCTATGTCAATACAATTGATTCTGTTAAAATGTTTTTTTAGCATATTGTAGCTTTTTAATTTTTGATAGTGTCAATGATAGTGTGGTGTTACGAAGAGTGCTTAAATTGGAAAATATGAATAAGTACCTTCAAAATGCTTACTTTTCAAAAATGGTCCTTAAAAAGTATTTAATTTTCTCAAGAAATGCAAAGAAAGTGTTTTGCTTCATTTCCTCGCATGTTTAATACAATAATTCGAAAGCATGGCTGTAAAAGCATGTTTACCTGATGTATCAAGGAAGAAAAACTATAAAAGAGAAGAATTCAGAGAAGGAATCCAGGGTGAAATTGATCAAGGAGTTCTAACACACATTAAGATAATGCTTAATGAGCCTTATTTCCCCCTGCCTCTTTTTTCTTCAACATTATGCAGTGCCTTTTATTGAAATACCAAAATAGTTATACGAAAAGGGCAATTCAAAATACTTACTGTGCCATACTTATGGCAACTCGAAAAGCATTCAATCAATCTTTATAATGTTTTAAATATCAAAGAATTTATTTAAGTTATACCTAGTAAATATATGTTTACCTTTTATGTGTTGTTAAAAAAATATGCAGATTAGTGTCTGATCAAGAGAAAATGAGAATACAATTATTTTTCTGTTCTGTGATTAGAATGAATTTGGTACACCAAATACATACATCAAACATAAGAGAAGCGGCTCTAAAAATACTTATAGTACGTTACATTTTCTATCATTATTCAATTTAATATATTGTTTTGGAGCAATCCCTTGAATGACCTATTAAAGATATTTTACTATGCTGTATTGAGTTATAATTAATTGCAATGTTTAATTATGTTAGTCGATCTTGTTAACTCTAGTATAAGAAGATAAAATCATAAGTTTTCATTGATAGTAATTTCTTTTGTGATATTTTTTTAAATGTTCAAATCCATTTGAAAATTATTATTTGTTGGTCTAATCTCACCAATTATTATTATTTTTTTTTTAAACGAAGGGAACCAAAAAAAAAAAAAAAAAAACTGCTGGATTTGGTTTTTAAAATTTTTAAAGAAATATGAAAATGTTTTTTTCGTATCTTTTATTGTTAAAGGTTTAGATTCTATAATCATATAATGGTGTTTGCTTTTTTTTATAAATCTTATAGATTTTTTTAATTCTTCAATGAAATATACTTTTATATATAAAAGTTTGTCCCTATTGACAGAGTAACATGAAGCATAAACCATTGTAGTTAGGATTTTGGGAAGTTACTTCTTGGATGTTAGAGATCCATTTAGAATGGATTTTTCAAAATTTTATTAATTTGAAGGTTAATTAAAAAATAAAAACATAATTTTAACACTTTGTGCCTTAACATCTTTTCAATTAAACCAAATTTCTTTGAATAAGTACATTTTGTTTTTAGTTTTATCAATTTTTTAAAAAAATTAGGGCCCAGCTCCTGTATATGAACTGCGCCAAAATGTTGATGAATGGTAATTTCTGACTGCCCTAACCAGCCTCGTTAATCTGCTTTATGTTAACCTTAAACATTACTTCTTAACTTTAAACTTAACTAACTTTTGCTAGCTCATACTTTTTTGTGATTAGATGACTTTTCGTTAGCTCCCACCATTTTCCACGTAGCCAGGCTGTATTTTTCTGTTTTTACTGATATGGGATATGCTAAGGCACCAGTTAAGGATGTTCTTGTGGAATATAAAAATTTTTTGATGGAAAAAGTACATGGATTCAAAGTTTCTGATAAAAGACCGAGGTCCTACTTTTGGAAATCCTGGGAGTTGCTTCCAGGTATTTTTTTACTGAGTTAATGTGTAGTAAAGAAGTTTTTTTGAGGAATCAGATTTGATTAAGACACCAAATTGCACTGTTTGCTATGTTGTTATGTATGTGAGAACAAGAAATGATGTGTTGTATGGCTTTAGCTTTACTTATCGTAATATTATTACACATGGTGGCTCGAGGAAAATGTGTGCAAAACAGATAAGATTTAGGTATGGATTATGGTTTCATAGCAGCAAGTTGACTTTAGAGGAAATTTTTTTGTTTACTTTTGAGATTATAATTGGAACTAGGACTGGTGAAATTCAGAAGCAGTATTTTTTTGGTAATAGTACCTTGTCAAATTGGAGGCAGTTCATTAATGAACATATTTTAGAGTATGTTGAGGAGAATTCGCTTAAGATTAGAGGCGTTGGAAAAATTGTGGAAGTTGAATCAAAGTTTAGCAAGCGGAAGTATAATAGAGGTCACAGAGTTGAGTGTCAGTGAGTTTTTGGTAGTGTTGAGCAAGGATCTGGTCGTTTGTTTCTTGTTGCTGTCCACGATAGGAATGCTGAAACTTTGGTTGCTTGTATCAAGGAATGGATTGAACCAGGTACAATTATTTACAGTAATTATTGCAAGGTATATGACATTTAGATGCTATTGGTTATGAGCATATGAAAGTCAATCACCGTCTGCATTTTGTTCAGCCTGAGAATTTAGTTAATGGAGTTCCTGCTGTCCACACTAATTCTGTAGAAAGTCTCTGGAAAGTAAAAAAAATAATTTCCTTTATGTAATCATCAAGGTGATTTTGTGTTTTATTTGGCAATGTTTCTTTTTGACAGGTCTTGCAGACACCAAAATGTCCATGTGTTTAATAAGTTTTTGGAAATTATCAGAGACATTCCTTGGGAGGAATACCCTATTAAAGACTTTGATAAATAAGAGTTATTTATGTGATCAGTGATAAATTTTTTAGTAAAATTAAAAGAAAAAAAGAAATTACAGTGTATTTTTATGCATTTTTTTTTATGTATACATGATTTTTAAAAGGAGGGTAAGAAGAAAGGTTTTTGTTTCATACTGTATTTTAATGGTATATATAATCATCAGAACATGTTGAGCATAAAATTAACAGTAAAGATAAATCGTTTAATTTCTATATTTTTCTTATATATTTAAAGAAATATAGGCGGGGGGAGGGAGGTTTAGGAGTTAAAAAAAGTCTCATGTATTTTGTAAGTTATAGGGTTATGCCTAACATGGCCTGGTGACAAATCATAAGATAGCAAAACCCCATTATTGGCAACTTCTTGCTAAAATAAAAATGGTGCCAATAGGCTGTATACATGAGCTGCTCCAAAATTAGTTTTGTACACAATCTGTAACAATGATCTTATTATGAGGAAATTCAAAACAATATAATTGCTTCTTCAAATGGTTAAGTTACATTCTTAATGCTGAGATCAAATGAGAAAATACTGTCTTTGCTTTAATTAAATAATTTTAAAGAGTTCATTAAATAAGATTCCTTCTTTGAACAATTTTGTTACATTTTGAAACAGTGTGATATATTTTCTCCTGCTGGCTTAAAAAATATTTTTAAAAGAAATGCTTCAACTGATACTTTTTATTTTTATTTTAATTCTAACCACAGAACAGGCTTTTTTTTTTTTAACTTAATGAATTTGTTCCTGTTAAGTATGAAAACTATGACTTGTTAAAGCATTTTCATTCCTCCGTAATATATTTAATGAAGTTTTCTTGTAATTTTGTAAAAGTTAATGTTGCAGATTAGAATGCAGGTTTTTATTAAATTTTCGGAATGTTAAACGTGTGATAAAGTTCTCTTTTAAATTTCAGACTTAGGAAGAGATAAAACAATTTTTTTTTTCTTGTCTGAACATTTCCTCATGCTGCTATTCTTTCCTTTAAATCAAATGATCTTTTACTCATTTAGTACATATCACGGTACTATCATCAGTTTTGTGGCAGTTTTGTCAGTCTTATGTTGGTAGCCTGGAATGCTTCAGTTCCTAGCTTTATAAGACTGCTAATAAAATTACTAAATAAAAGTGAGTTAGTGTAGTAGAAATTTTACTCTTTCTATTCTAGCCATGGTGAATCTTATTTGTTATTGCATATATGAAAATCAAATACAAAATCTTTGGTCATGCTATGCTTCTATGTCAATATAACCATTTTTAGAAATGTATCTATCTAAATGAACTGGTGATTTGTTAATTTTAATAAATGTTGAAAAAGATCAAAAATCTTTGTTAATCTTATAATAATTGACTTAATTTTTTAGTATTGAGAGTTTTTAAAATTATTTTTATAATCTTTTTTTTTATTGTCAAAATCAAAAAGACATAATTTGTTTTTCAATTTAATTATATTTGGATTATAAAGATATTGTGAAAAACAGATATAAATATTAAAATTTATAGAATACACATTAAAAAAAATTTAAATAAAATGTATGCATTACTCTAAAGCAGAAAACGTCCTATGCAGAGAAAATATACGGATTTACATATGTATGCATGTACACAGATGCTTTTTATTTATTTATTATTTGCTAAGGTGTTTGAAATTACTTAATTTTTGCAACAATTTTTCACTACCCATTCTGTTAACTTAACATTCTGGACTAAATTAGTATACACTAGACTTTGTCATAATATGTATTTTTGCTGTGCTTTATTTTGCTTTTAAGTTATAATATTTCATTTAAAGAAATTTATTTGTATTTTTATGTTTCAGGACAGATATGTTTGCATCCCTGATTTTTATGATGGTTGCAGTTTCTTTGGTGTTTTTGATGGTCATGGAGGTATGTATTTTTTCTCATTATTACTTCACTCACTTTTAGGTATTCTTGTTTAAATGTAAAAACTATAATTTCAGTGGTAATTAAATTTAAAAAAATCAGTTGCATTAATGTTTTTACCAACCCTTAACTGGGGAGGTGTGGTCTACAAGACCGCCTTTCATTTACACTCGAATTAAATTTTCTAACGAATGTATTAGTATGAAAAACTGCCAATATATTTTGCAGATATTTATCTATATATATAGATATGTTTTAGAAATTTTTCAAAATATTTTATTGAAAAATGTAAATCGTTGGAACATACATTTTCTTCTCAAATTACATGTTACAATAAATAATATTCTTGAAAAAACATTACTTTTCAAATCATATTTATTTTTACAGTATATGGGTACAGTATATGTAAAATTCAACATTTATATGAAAAATAAAAAAATTGACAATGAGTAAAATTGGCTTCTATTTTTATCGGCTTGTGTGACTTTCATAGCACAGTTTCCTAGGGCATTTTAAACATACAAGTTAAGAACTAGTATAAAAATCAATCTATAAATTCTGTATATATATCTCTTGGTATATTAATGTATTTTATAAATTTTTCAAAATACATTATCACTAGAAAAATTAAATATGTTTGAACGTACATATATAAATCAATTGAATGTAAACTTTCATTCAAAAACTCTTCTGTACAATTATCCTTATCACTAAAGTTACTTTCTGCTTCATTTAAAAGTGTCTGGAGCATTGCTTCATAATAGGATCAGTAAATTGGATGATATTTTGGAGCCCAAGTTTTAGCGCCATCTGCTAAGCCTTGTTTATCACTGGGACACTAACAGGTAGGTGCGGTCTTTGAGATCGTGCTCAAAGAAATGACTGAATTATTTTAAAAAGCATCTGCTGAAATCGGTTGAAAAAGTGCATGTGTATTGAAGGTCACAAAACAGAAAACTACAGGGTCAATCCATTCAAGTGAGCTAAAAATAGAATAGGGGGTGACCGAAAATCCATCGTTAGCAGTCTCACAAACCACACGTCCCCAGTTAAGTATTAATAGAAATAGATGTATGCCATTTGAAAATTGATGTTTTTTAATTATATTATAAATATTTGAAGACTACTACAATGAATTCAAATTCAAATCAGATATAAATGCAATTACTTCAGTGATAGTTTTGTTATTAAATGTTTAGGTCTTTAAAATCTTATAGTGTGATATAAATGCATACTTTATTTTTGTCATATGAATTGGCCAAAGTAATAAAGTTAACACAGGGAATTTGCTAATAACATAAGTTCATTTTAAAAACTGATTACTGAAAAATATATTTTTCATTTTCTGTCTAACATTAAATTAATTTGCCTAATAATATTTTTTAAGTGTTGAAATGAATTTTATTTTCGAAATAAGTAGGTTAGTGTTTCTAAATAATTTTGTGACTTAGCAAAATTTGTATACGAAATATCATTACCTTTTTACTCACTTGATTTGATTGAACTACCTGACAATAATTGCTAGTTAACTTATAAAGAAGGGTCGTGAAAGGAATTTTGTCTTTAACTTTCTTTCAATCTTTAGAAAACTGATAATATATATAAAATTGTTGAAAGTATTTCTTGTACCATTTTAGGATCAGAGGTTGCTGAATTTCTTAAGCGTAGGCTACATTTAGAAATTCAGGATTCCCTTCAATCAGAATTTGATATAGAGCTTGCTTTGCATTCTGGTTTTCTGTCATGTGATGCCAGTCTTAGAGAACCTGCAAACATTGCTGAGTTAAATGATTTGGTGGAAGAAGAAAACCGAGGTATGCTAATTTTATCTTTTTTCTTTATGTACTGTTGACTGTTATCTTTAAAATGCATAATCAAAAATTATTTTACTTTTGTTCTTGTAATGTATTTTAAAATGATTATACCAAGTTTGTAAATTTTATGATAGTTTACTTGTTTATCGTGAAATCATTAAAAAAATTATGGAATTTGTAAAATTAATGAGCTTTTATGAATGTGGAATACACCTAGTGGAATTATTTAAGTGAATGCAATAATTATATATTTGGGTGAGGTATTCTGTATATTCCTGAAAACCAAGCTACGATTGATTTTGGAATTTTTTATATGAAGAAAATTGCTTACAAAAGATTTTCTGTTTAGAAAAATATTGTTCAGTTAAAAAATTGTTTTATAAGAAAAACTATTGCTAAGGATTTTTATTGCATATTATTTATTATATGTTGATATTCTCATTTCTATGGATCTGCATTAGTGATTGTAGAAGTTTGGTGACATGATTTATTTAAAGTATTGAATTTTATCTAAATACAACAACTACAAATAAACACTGCATAAAATAAATATATGTGCTAATGCATGCATGCATACATAACTATTTTAACTTTTCAAAATTCTCAAAAATAATCTTATAATTACTTTATTATTGAAATGTTAAACACTTTTTTATGTATTTAGTTGCTGTGATTCAAACTAATTGGAGCTTCTTAGCCCAGAAATTTTGATATAAGAAATTTGAAATCTTTAAAACATTAGTGCCAAAATCTCATCTTTAAAATCAAAAATAATTGAAAATATGACAAAAGAGTTGAACATAATTTTAATTCCTTTTCCTTTTCAATAAATTAATATTTCTTTCGCCCATTTTGTTTCTGTACTTGTATCAGAGTTGCCACATGTTATGTATCTGGCAACAGCCAGATTAGAGAAAGGAACTGTTATGTATCTGGCAACAGCCAGATGAGAGAACCTTTCAGGCTGTGTGACGTGCGCGTGTTGTTTGTACCTTTTTGAGTTCCGTGACTTCTTCGTATTGTACTTGTTCGGTGTAGTTGTTGTTATGCTCGTTCGTGCCTGTGCATCTTAATACTAATAAATATTCTTTGCGTGTATGTAAAACGAATCGCATCGTCTCTCGGTCTACCTGGCATACATGACAAAAGAGTTGGCGACGAGGATGGGATCTTCGAACATTAGTTTTGAATCTTATGATGCGTCTGTGGAAGACTGGTCCAGTTATGTAGAACGTTTAGAATCTTACTTCGTTGTTAATGGGATCGAAGATAAAATGAAAGTCCCTGCTATTTTAAGCCTTATGGGAGCAACAACGTATAAATTGTTAAAGAATCTGGCTACTCCCAACATTCCTTCTGAATTGACTTATCAAGATATCGTAAAATTACTTTCGGAACATTTGAACCCTAAACCACTGGAGATGACAGAACGGTTTCGGTTCTACAAGAGGAAGCAATTTGAAGGTGAGTCCTTTGCAAATTATTGTGCCGAATTACAAAAACTGTCGATACACTGTAACTTTGGGAACAATTTAAGTACGATGCTTCGTGATAAATTGGTGATGGGTCTCAAAAACGAAAATATACAGAAAAAGCTGTTAGCAGAGGATAAGTTAACATACGAAAAAGCTAAGAGCATTGCATTTGCAATGGAATCTGCTCAGAGAGATGTGTGTGAAATTCAGAATCAAATGGTATCGATAAAAAAATTACATAGTTCGCAAGATAAAACTAACAAAAAAGATTCTTCTAAATTTAAGAAATCTGAACCTACAAAGAAGTTTGATAAATCTCGGAAATGTTGCAGATATGATAGTACTCAACATTTAGCTCACGAATGTAAGCACAAGAACACTCAGTGTAGGAATTGCTTAAAGAACGGGCATTTGGCAAAAGTCTGCCGCTCAAATCGTAACGAAACAGTTAAACAAATAGAATCTTGTTCTGAAACTGTACCAGTTAATAGCGTTAAATCACCATGACATGCAAGGGATAAGATTTTATTAGAAATTTTTGTTGAAGGGAATAAATGTTTATTTGAATTAGATACTGGAGCTGCTATTAGTTGTATGAATGTGAATGAATTTAAGAAACTTTGTCCGGATGCAGCCATTAAGCCTACCAAGTTATTGCTTAGGAATTTCGATAATTCTATGATAACATCAGCTGGCCAAGCAGTGGTGCAAATTCAATACAAAGATCAAATTAATACAGAAACTATTTATTTGGTACATGCAAAAGTAAACGCAGTTTTTGGTCGTGAATGGTTGAGAAATTTCCAATTAGACTGGAGCTCAATTAAAGCAGTTCGGGTTGAAAATTGTAATTCTCGAACCAATAAATTAAATATCTTGCTTCAAAAGTATGAGAAAAATTTTTCTCCGGGTATCGGGAAACTGGAAAAGTTTTGTTGCCTGTCTTCAAATGAAACCTAATTACAAACCGGTATTTTTTAAACCTCGACCAGTTTCATTTGCTTTAAAAGAAAGAATAGAAACTGAACTTAAGAGGTTAGTTGCAGAAGACATCATTGAGCCGGTGACATATAGTGAGTGGGCTACACCAATTGTTCCTGTTATCAAACAGAATGGGAACCTACGAATCTGTGGTGATTATAAGGTGACTATCAACCCGGGACTAAAAATTGAGCAATATCCTTTACCCCGTATCGAGGACATTTTTGCTGAACTGTCAGGAGGGGAGTTCTTTACTAAAATCGACTTATCTGAGGCATACCTTCAAATGTTAGTTGATGAGCGGGACCGACATCTATTGACGATCAATACTCACAAGGGTTTGTTCCGTTACAAGAGAATGAATTACGGTATAGCCTTAGCTCCGGCAGTGTGGCAGAGAGCCATTGAACAAGTTTTATCAGGCATCGCGGGGGTACACGTATTTTTAGACGATATTACCGTAACGGGGAGAAATGATCAAGAGCATTTTGAAAGGTTAGAATTAGTACTACAGAGACTAGAAGAATATGGTCTCAGAGTAAATAAGCAGAAAAGTGAATTTTTTAAGAAATCTGTGAATTATTGTGGTCATACAATTGATAAATTCGGCCTCTACAAAACACAAGAAAAAATCGATGCAATTACGAAGGTACCAGTTCCAAAAACTGTATCTGATTTGAAGAGTTTCTTGGATTTAGTCAATTACTACGAAAAATTCATTCCCAACTTATCTACTCGTGTCGCTCCTTTCAATAATTTACTGCAGAAAGGTACTAAATTTTTGTGGACTGCAGAATGTGAAAAAGCTTTCAAGGCATTGAAACAAGAAATTGCTTCAGACCGAATTTTATGCCATTATGATCCCAAGTTACCTCTTGTATTACAAACTGATGCATCACCAGTTGGAATAGGAGCAGTTTTAAGTCACATTATGCCAGATACATAACAGTTCCTCCCCGACAAAATATAGAGTCACAGGACCACAGCACTTGGAAAATACAGGAGATTTAAAAAACAAGGAAATTTGAAAAATTTCATAAAACCTTGGAAAATAAAAAGGAAAGGAATTAATCCTCCCCCCCCTCTCCCCCATTTATAAAATACCCATCTCTGAACAGTGAAAGAATAAAAGATTGTAGCCATAGCACCCAAGATGGAACAGATGCATAATCATGGAAACTCATCCTTTTTCTACTCAATCTCTCTTTTTTTTTTTTTTTTTTTTTTCTTTCTTTTATTAGTCTAATTTCGATTTCAGCGACAGCTGTTTTCTTTCCGTGAGATTCCTGGATGGCAGCTAATGAATTGCATGAGACTGCTATAACTGCATAAGAAAATAGAATAAATTTCTTTGGTGGGAATAGCAATATTCAATTTTCAGAAGCGTCACAATAGTATTTAGTCCCTCATAATTCAGTCTATTAAATGGTTTATTTATGATATAGTAAGCTTAATTAGAGTAGAGAATTTTTTTAGCAATGAGCTGCCTAAAATCCATATTTAATATAGATTGGACTAATAAAAATGTGAATTCTGTTTTTGCTGAATCGGATAGAGAAGTCCAAAATCTATTTGTTTTGTAGAGTGCTCGCTTTGTAAGAAAATAATAAGATTAAGTAATATGCAAAAACAGACACATATTAGTCATACCAATAGAGGAAAATATACATTATTGTGTGCCAGTTAAAAAAGTCATAGTTAATGTTAGACTTTGCATCTAGAAGGAATACAGGAGAAGATGATATGTTAAGTTGGAAAGCGTCAAATTTGATGTCCAAAAATAAGCGGATTTTGAACTTTTTAGTTCAAGAACAATCATTTATAACTGAACTTTTATGGCCATTAAAACTTGTTGCATCACATTGTCCTTTAATGCATTCAATGATGGAAATATATTCACATATGTTCACTGATATAGCCTAGAAATGTACTGTATGTCATACAAAAATGTTGCATATTATTTGTTGCGGATTAGCTCTGTCTCTTAAGAAATTTTTAAAAGAAAATTAGTAATATGCTTTGAACCGCTCTTCAGAAAAGTGCCAAGTAGATCTTATTGTAAGATATTAGTGTGAAACAACCAATAGAGTTTCTTCAAAATATTGGAATTCCATATTTTTAAGACATACTGCTGCTCAAAAATTTTAAAGTAGTTGCATCCAATTTGGCATATATTTACTTTTACAAATTAGTATGGATGTGTCAAATATAAATTAGATATTTTTAAAACATGTCAAAGAACTTCTGTGCAAAAATGACTAAAGTTTTGGATCTAGATACTCATGAACTACACATAATCCATTGAGTGTTTGAGTATGAACATAAATTTACTCAAGAGAAAGTAGTGTAAGTGCAGTGTATAGAATAATTAAAGATAGACTAGCTTGACATACCTATTTCCTGGATATTATTGGTTCTTCTGAATTGTCATTGAAGTTTTCTTCTTTCCATTGGGTGGAAAATATCAGTGTTTGTGAAAGTATTTTAAATTTTTTTGACAGCATAATGAAATGTATAGGTTTCAATTTAAAAAAAAAAAAAAAACTTTTCCTGGATCTGCCACAAGTGATAAAGTATAAATGCTTGTTAGGATAAACTGATTGATAAAATTAACGTCTCTTATATTGCTAATATTCTTCAGACGTTTCTTTAAAAAATTCAGACATCTGAATCATTAATGCCTTTCTTATTATAAAAATATATTCATTCTTATTAAACAGTTAATGAAAAATTTTGTCAAAAGAAACGTAATTGAAGAAGCAAAAATTTTAGACAGCTTATTTTTGATAGAGCTAGATAATCCTGAAAATCTAAGATTAAGAAAAAATACCAATATTTAAATTATAACTTCAAGCTATTTCATTACTAGTGAAGCTACTGAAACTGAATAAAAGAAAAAAGCAGCTTTTTAGCAGTGTGTTTCATATTTTTGAAGGATTCTATGAAAAATATATGAACACATGTCCTAAAATGTTATTGTTTTAAAAACTGCATCTTGTTTAAATTCATATTTATTGAAAAACCTTGCTTTTTCCGTTGATTAAAGCTAGGGAGTTTTGTTATTCCATTATAACTTACATGAGTACTGTTTGCGCATTTCTTTTTATATTGCATATACATAGAGGGAAAATACAGAAAAAACACAGGGATTTTTTTTTTCTCCATGTTTGAGAAGCAACACTGCTTATACTCATTTGAAATTGTAAAAAATATATATATATATATTTTTTTCATTTTTATGACCATGGAATTTTTTTCATATCTGTAACCGTAAATGTCATGTTGTTTTTGTCCTGGAATGTTCCCTGATACTGATTAATTGTCTATTTTTTAAAATGGCAATGCGTGGCATTAAAATCAATTACACTTACACCTTTTGGGTGTATGTAATAGTTCACCACTTTCTCCAAGTGGAAAAAATTCTCTTCCAGAAATTAGCATTATTGCTATTTGAAAGTAAACATTTTAGTAATTTTGTTCAATTTTCTAATGTCTAATTCCTTAAAGTTTTTGTTTGTAATATAATGTAATTAATTGGCCTAATAAATCAAGCATATTCATTAAACGTCTGAAATGTGAAATTTCAACTTGCTACTTTTTTTTGTGTGTGTGTATTTTCTGAAAATTTTGAAAAAATACTTTAAAAAAAATATTTAACATTATATTTGTTTGGAATTTCATATTTAAATTTTGCCCCATTCTTGAATTGCTATATGCATTGCTTTACTGTTATTAATTTCTCTTATTTTCCCATTTAAAAAACTGGAAGCAAGTTGTGCATTTTCTGTAAAGTTTAAATATCTCTCTGGTTATAAAACAGGTTGATGTAATGATGGCTGTCTTAATACATATACTGAAAGACTTATGGTTTCAAAGACTGTACATTATATTTATACTGATAATTTTTATGTTTATATGAGACATAATGTAATATTTTTTTGTTTCATTAATTACGCTTGACATCAATCCAAATTTTTCTCTTAACTTGCTTTTTACAAATTGTGTATTAATAGCCACTGAGATCTTTTATATATTGCACAAGAAATTTCATTCTTATTCTTTTAAGTGAAATGCTTATTCACTGATTTATTTTTTCTTCCTCTCATAGAAGTGTTTTTTAAAGAGAATTGTATTATAATATATGAGGGATGTTTCATAAACCAGTTCAATTTCATCTATTGTTTCATAAATCTCCAGAGCAAATATTGCAGAGAGCTGTTTCATTTATATTTATATTTATTTGTGTTTTATATTGTGCTAGTACATTTACATTCCATTTCATGACACATTTATTAAAATATAAAAAATGTAGATTGTTTTTTTCTCTTTAAAATTATGAATAATTTTTGTGCTCTTAAGATTTTTGTTCTTATTTTAAATTTTTTAAAAACTTTTTATAGCTTTTTTTTGTCTTATATTTTATACAAATTTTAAAAGTCTTCACAAATTCAGAGAAATTGGTTTAGTTTGTATTATTTATTTATTTATTTTACTTCCTTTAATATCTATGTTTGATTGGTTAGTTTCTGTATACCATTATAAAAAAGACTGTTTCTTAAAGCATTAAACTTTTCATTTTGTCTGTTATTTGGTTTCATTTTGCAAATAAGTATTCTTCTCAGTACTTAGAACCATTTTTGCTTACATGGCATCAGTAGTAAAAAAAAAAAATACTTTTTAGGGAATTTTGGTGTATTTTATTTCTTAATAACATACAATATTGTGTTAGATGAAGCTGTTGTTTTGATTTCTTTTCTTTTTTGCATTTAAATGATAAATAGTGATAGAACTTCACAAACTTTTTTGTTTGTTTGTTTGTTAGAGCTTGGAGACTTGTAAAATTACCAACAGGAAATGTATACACACATATAATAGAAAAATATATTAGTTACATTCTTCCATACTTATTTCTTGCATATATGCAGCTGAATATTTAAAAAAAAAATTTAGAAATTTTTTTTTCATTTCAATCAATTATTTTAGGAAAAGTTGTAACAAATGATGTATAGTATTTGTAAATCATCTTAAAGTTAGTAAATTTCATGCGAAAATAGAATGCAATGAATTGCAATGTAGTTTTTTATATGATTTTTTAATTTTGATTCAGCACATTTCTTGCAAATTGTTTCATAATGTTTTTCGAGCAATTCAGTGTTCTCAAACATTGTGATTTATCGTAGGTGCTTTACAAATATTAAGGAACCAGGAATCGGTTGATGCAGACATGTCTGAAGCTGCAGAGGAGCAAGCTGGCCCTAGTGGTGGATCTACTTCTACTGAGAATTGTAAGCTTCTTAGTTCATTAATAAGTTTCAAATTCTTTCTGTTTACTGTATCTGCTTCATGATTCCTCATTTTCTGTTGCATAGTTTTATTTAATTTTACTGTTTGGTTTGTTATATATTTATGAGGTCTTTCTGACACTAAATATCACAATTTATTTAAAATGTAATTCTTGAAAAGTGAGCGCTTTATAAACTATCAAAAGTGTACCACAGACATCAAATTAGGCAAACTAAGTACTTGTATCTAAAGAAATCCTTTGACCACAGAATAGTAACGCCAGAGAAGTGTTATTATTATTATTCAAGCTCCTTCTTGCGATTTCCATTGAATGTAAATATGTTTTTGGGATCAAATAAAAAAAAATTGATAGTTTTATTCCATGTAAATCCTTGCCAGGATTGAAATTTGTGAAAAGGATTAGTTGAAAAGATTTCCTTTAATTGAATTTTTCTGCATAAAGGCAGACTACATTTTTTTTTTACCTGGTATCGAAATAGCATAACTTTAAATTATTCAATATTCTGTTATGTAAAATTTATTTGGGTTTATGATTTTTTTAGAAATATTAAATTTGCTTCAAAATTCCATGTCCAGTATTTGAAATAGGGTGGACAGGCGATCGGGGAAACCAGGAATCGTTGGGAATTCCGAAAGGTCGAGAAAAGTCAAGGAAATTTATTATAAAATTGGAAATTGAAAGCTGGCAATAAAGTGCATTTGAAGATTCATATATATCTGTTTTCTTTATAAGGAAAACAAAATTCCAAACATCCAAAATGTTTATGCAAATGAATGGATACTCCAAGATATAAAGGTAATTGTTATAAAGAACCAAGGATGAACTGCAGATATGATGGCATGGCAGTTGGAGCTGGCCTCCTTTTTAAAGACTCTTCAGAGCCTGTTCTATTTTTCAGTATGGTTTCTTTCATAAAAAAAAAAAATGATTTGGGCAAGCTAATGTTGGCATGAGTAAACAATTTAGTGCTGGAAGAATAATTATCCACTTCACATAATACAGAATTTATATCTTGATAAATAATTTCAACTGCTTTCTGTACCATTCTTATTTGTTCTTTTTGAGGATTAGCACTTTTTTGGACCATGATTTGGTTAAAACATTATAACTTATATTTCAAGAGCAGAGGAGGATTGGCTGTTTCACTTTGCTGGCATTCACAATCCAGTTTCTGAACAAGCTTATTCTTGATAGTTTTTTTTTTTTTTTTTAAATCAGGCATTTAGTCAATGCCATTTTGCAGTTTAAAAAAATAAATAAATTGGAAGTTATCTTAATTTTTAATGTAGGAAGAAATCTTGCCCTACATTGAACTATTTATTCGTCAGAAAGACTTATTCTACATTTTCCTCCGATAGTTTTGCAGAAAATTTGAAATACTTGCCATGAACTACAATCAAATCGATTGCCTCAGTGATGTGCAACATTCATCTACTCATTTGTTTTTTTATCATCTTCATCACAGTATCTTTGAACTCGATTATAAAAAACATTTTCAAAGAGTTTTCAGAATTTTCTCTTCTCTACTTCCCCCCCCTCTCTTCTCTTCTATAGCTTTGTCCCCTCACTCACTCCCTTCACTCATTAGCTCACTTCTATTTTTCAACTACTCCTGTATAAATCTATCTTGTTATTTTTTCATAGAAAAAATGAAGGTGATGTATCCCACCTACTTCACATTTTCGTTTTTTGCTCTTACATAATTCTAAAATGTGTTCTGGTGGCAGTGTTTAATTTATACTATTGCTTGTGTGTGTGTGTGTATGTGTGTGTGTGTGTGCGTGCGCGCGCACGCGCGTAAATTCGTGCATATATATCATTGTGATATTGAAATAATGTTTTAGTGTTAAATAGTTAAAATCCCATTTAGAAGCTGCATGGAAGCTATTTTGATATGGACCATATAATTTTGAGTTCAGTGCAGTGCATATTAGCTGAAGCTCCCTCTTCAAACTTCTTCTTATCACAGTGCTTTAGTTTTGCTGCATCAAAATATTTACATATGTATATAAAAAAAATATTTTTATTTGAAATCTTGGTAACTTATTTAACTGTATATGTTGCCTTTCTGAGGAAATACCAATTATTTTGAAAAATTGGAAAAATCACTCAATTTTAATAAGATCTAGTACTTATACTTGTGTAGTTAAATATATTAAGTGGTTACTCATTATACACAGAATTTTATGCTCTATGATCTTTTTGTAAGCCATCTTTAAGATTGAATATCTTCTTTTTATAATTTAGCAAAGAGAGAGAAAACACCTTATTTCATTTCACTCCCCCCCCCCGAAGTATTATTAGTTTCAAAGGTCACTTCTCAGTGAAGGGAAAATAAATAAGTTATTCTGAACCCTTACAGAAATTATTAAAGCAGTAGAACTTTAGCCATAGTTTTTCAGATTTAAAATTCCCAGTCAGTAACTTCTGGCTAGATAGCTAAGATAGCAATTTGATAACAAAAGGTAAAGGGTACCCACAACAGATGAACAAATCACTATTATGAATGGAATTATGAAAGTGAACTGTTGAAGAATTATTACTGAGACTGCAGAGCTTTTTCAGCCTGAAAGGATTAAATATCTGCATGATTTGGGGAGATACAAGTGCCAAATCTTTGGAGTGCCAAGTAGTGGGTGCTCCATCATGATTATGTGTAAGCTCACATTTCCTCTTGATACCAAACCATCCACAAGTGGCTCATTTCCCTGATCTTCCCTTATGCTACTATTTCCTGATATGAAAAATCTGTGTCTGGAATTTCAAATTCTGAAAAAGTACATCAACAATTGCCTAGAGGGTGTGGAAAAGGAGGCTTGCAATCCTTGTTTACCTTTTGATATAAATAATGATGAAATTAGATAGTTGCATTGAAAAAGTTCAGAAGAAATGCAAAATATACAGATTCTATTTGTATTCATTCTTCAATAATGAAATAAATTTTTTAAGTTTTTGAGCATAATAGTAAATAATGACTTGTGGGCATGTTTTTTTTTTTTTTTTTTTTTTTTTTTTTTTTTTTCCCATTGATTGAAATGTGACCCTAGGATTCATTATAAATATTGTCTTGATTAGAAGTGTCATCTCACTTATTTTATTGAAACAGTTTACAAAACCCTGGTATTTCTTACCCTAGAACATAAGCTGCTCTGATTTGTATAGAAATAATGAAAAATTTATAAGATTTATATTCACTTTCAAAAATGTAGTTTCTAATTACAATAACTCAAAAAGGCACTAGTGCAATAATTTATTTCTGTGAATCTTTTCATTTAAATATAACTAAGCATTTTCAAACTGTTAATATATCTCTGTAAGGTTTCTTCTTTCTAATTTGGACTAAAAATAGGAGAAGAAACTCTCCATTTTGCCTAAATTTCATGTTGTTTGTATTTGTAATGTTCAGCCTACAGGATCTGAATTCGTTGAAAGAATTTTACATCCTCCTTTAAAAATTAAGATAAATAAAGACATTTAAAATGTTCTTCATTGTGTAATTATGGAACTCGTTTTATTATGGAACATACAATCCTCTTTTAATCTTAAATAGCATTAATGAAGTCTGAATGATCCCCTCCATCTTTGTAAACATACCATTCATTTTTTTTTAAATGAATTAGAAAAATTTCTGGATGAATGTTTTGTCAGTTATTTTTGGAACTTTTTTGTCAGATGTTTAGTCAATTGGAATTTTCCTCAAACTTCATTTTGAAGTTGAAAAGAATAATATTGTTATGGATTTACTCTTCCATCAGGGTTCTTTTTGATTTGTTAGTCGATGAAATGAACAGTCCTTTAGTGACAGACGACGACTTTTATTAACACGGAGACGACAAATATACAGCCGCGACGAACACAGGAAACACACATCAGCATACTACAACAAATAGTAGTCTACAGGTAGTAATCGGTAGCAGTAGCAACCACAGCATACAAAGCGACCAGGCAGAATTCAGTAGAAGGAAAGAATTTACTTAGCTTCACTCTACGGCCTCTCTAACATCTGCAAATCTCCACTGTCTCCTCACTTTTAGTTGTATCCAACTGTCGACACACTACTACACAACTGGCTACTCCACAAACGACACGATGCTGTTTCTACAATAAACGCCAGGACTCGGCACACAGCCCCGTTCAGCAATCGCTTGAGCTTTACACAACGCTTGTTCTTCGCTGGACTCGACTGCAGCTTGAGACTGTCGGACTTTTATTGTTCCCGGGAGGCTGGTCGAGAAGGTTCTGGACCAATCAGGCGTATCTCAGTTCCTATTGGCAGTATTGCTGAAATTCTGGAAGTTTCCAGTGATATCTATTTTGTCGCCAATCTCTTAGATCATTGACTCGGCGCCCGATCAACACCCAACAGAGCTGATCGTAAAACGGTCTTTCTAGTAATTGAACTATTCGTGCTGGGAAGCAATATTCCAGGGTTGTTACAATATCGTCATGACATTATTATTAAGAAATTTATGCTTAAAAAATGGCTGTTTAAGAAATTGACTATTTGTTTTATCAATTATAAACACTATCTGAAATTAGGAGGATTGAAATGTGAATTAACAACACCATTCTGTGTTACAAATGGTCATTAAATGGCAATGCTTAGGTGTGCATAGAATGGCAGTAGTAGTATTAATTTAAAAAAAATCTTACATGTGCTTTTGTATTTCAAGAATATGCTTCAGCTAATTTGCATCATATGAACAATTAAATGTCCTCAACAGCTTTCTGATTGGTCAGCTTTGTTTTCATGCTTTTCTTCTATAGGAAATACAAGTTAATAATAATTTTACCCTTCTCTTTATAGATATTTTTTTTTGTATCTTTAGTTATAAACTTATACATTATTTATATTTGTGCTGTATAGATGCATGGAAATTCCTGTTGGTTCTGAAATATTTGAGTATTTTATAAATTTTCAGTGTATAATGCTGGAAGTGGAGCGGTCAATCAAGTTTTTTTTCAAGGTATTATTCCCAGTTCCAGCCCAGAAAATGAAAACTCTCAACAAGGTAAAAGAAAATAATATTTAATACTATCTTAATGTGTTTTAGATTGCATACTTTAAGAATTATTTCGAACAGTGCAACTATATCTGCCCATCAGAAATACTTTTAAATAATAATAGCCTGTAAGAATATAATAATTTTAAAAACTTGCATGCAATTCTATTAATTTAAATAAGGAACAAAAATATGGGTTTTGAATTATTTTAATAAAAATATATATTATAATTGAGTTTTTTTTCTTCTTCCTTGAATAGTTATTTAGGAGTAATTATTTTTATATTTTTAGTGATGATTATTTATTTTTCTGTGTATTGTTGCCATGTTGCTTATATCGTCCTTACTTCGGAAATCATTGTAAGGATTCAGTTTGAGAATGTTATGTATGTCAAACACTGATATTATACGAACATATTTAAAATTATAGTATTTATAACTTTAAATATTATGTAACCAACATACTTTTTATTATAATGTTGGATAAATATTGGTAAGCAAGTATAAATAAAGCAATTAAACTCCAGAATTACTCGTCGTAATTCGTGGAGTTAAATAGTCTGTGGTATGAATTCCTGAATATTTCGATATAAACCAAGATATTATGTGTAAAATACTTATAAAAAAGAACAAATAATTTATAGAAGCAATTGAATATATTCAGAAAGTGAATTTTACAACAAAAGAAGAATAAGTTTGTTTTAAAAGACAGATAATTGCAAATGCAAAAGTTACCAAACAAAAAAATGCATTTAATTTTTAGAAATAAACGTTCAAAATTGTATGTATTTTTACACTAAAACTAAATACTGTAGCCAGATATCACAAATGAATGAGCACACAATTCCTCTTACTGTCATAGCAACAACTTTAGGTTTGTAGTGTCATAAATACCAATTCGCCACATGACTTTCCTCTGTTAAACTCATTGATGGTAGAATAATGTGCCTCCTTCGTCTTTTGACAGAATTGTTTTGAATCAATCCTTTCTATTGGGATGTTGAATAAGTTCTCGCTTTTTTTGTGTTTGAAAATTAGTGCTTTATTTAAATAAAAATCATTAAAAAACATGTTACTGAAAGTATTGTCCATCGTTAGCCACTACTTTCCCTCATCTTTCTGGCAGCATTTGAATTCCACGTCGTAAAAACGACATCTTTTGAAGCTATCCAAGAGTCGAAACAATTGTTGGCATCTTCATAAGAACGGAAGTGCTGCTCAGCCAGGCCATGTGTCATCGACCGGAACAAGTGGTAGTCGGAAGGGGCAATATCCGTTGAATACGCGGGTGGGGTAGAACTTCCCACTTAAACGTTTCCAAGTAGGTTTTTACCGGTTTTACAACATGTAGCCAAGCGTTGTCATGCTGCAAAATGACCTTGTTGTGTCTCTGTTCGTATAGCGGCCGTTTTTCCTTCAATGCTCGGCTTAATCGCTCCAGTTGTAATCTAGCGATCTCCCTTGATGGTTTGAACAACTCATAATAAACTGTACCCAACTGATCCCACCAAATGCAGAGCAGAAGCTTGGAACCATGGATACTCGGCTTTTTTGAAGATGTTGATGCATGGTCCTGTTTACCCCACGATTTTTCATCGCCAGTTACAAACGATGCAAAAATCCTTTGCTTTTCTGCCGTTGAAGAAGTTGTTTACACGTGAAAACACGCCGTTCGTTGTCTCTCGGGTTCAACTCGTATAACAACCAATGACCTTGCTTTGAATCATTCCTAATGCTTTCAAACGTTTCAAAACTGTTGTGTGATCAACTTCTAATGATTCTGCAAGAACTTCTTTGGTGTGTCAGAGTATACTTTATCTTCAAGATCAAAATCATTATTTTCAAAGCGTCTAAGCCAATCTCTACAAGTTGTTTCAACTAGAGCATGGTCGCCATAAGTCTCAACAAGAATTCTGTGAGCATCAACTGCAGATTTTTTTTAATAAAATAGCGCAGTAAAATTCCCTGCAAATACCTTTTTTTTTAGGACGAAATTTGACATATTTAACGCAATGAAAAATAAAGTTGTTTGCACTTCCGCGAAATAACATACACGAATTTCAAGCTTGCTGATAGTACTTGTAAATAGATATGTCATTATCATAAACTAACGCAATCAATTCCGGTAACGCCATTTGTTGGAAAACAGCGAGAACTTATTTCAACATCGCAATAAAATTGGATTTTTTTTTTCTGTTAAAATAAATTTCACATAGTTATTTGAAATCCCGTTGTTTGTTATTTTGGAAATCACTTCTATTGTGGCTCTTTTCACTACTAATTTTATATTTAGCAATTTAAAAAATATATGTTTTATTTACCAAATCAATACCTTGAAATAAATGCTGTAACAGCAGTTGCATGATCAAATAATCTATTATAATCGCCATTTAATGCCGTAACTTTTACCTTTATCATCACTTTCCATGGGGATTCTTCTCAGAGTAAGTTAGCTTTATCATCAATACCCATATTAGTTGACTAACTTGTCTGTATTTTATTTTAAAAATTGGGCCTATCCAAATGGGTATAAATATTTCCTTCTTTACTGTGTAAAGAGTTAGCCTCATTAATCTAATTTTTAACTTCTTTTCTTTTGTATTTAATGTGCCAATATTTCTTCATCGTGTATCCATTAAAGATAGACAATTCTTTGCTAAATTATGGAAATCTTATTTTGTTTCTCACACATATGGTAAATTTAAATTGGACCTTTTACAAGCACACTACATATCCATTACACATTTACAGGCAGAAACATCCAAGATTTTTTTTATTTTTAAAGTCTGGTTTCTTGTCTCAATTGTAACATTATAATGTATTATAGAAGGTATTGAGTCATGTAAAAGGAAACTGTAGGCAGAATCAGCCACCTCTAGAAAATAGTTTGAATGAAAAAAATTGTAGGCCTCAAAATATTTTCTTTCAAAGACAATAGTAAAAGAATTCAAAATCAAAATTAAACATATCTGAAAAAAATTGCATTTAAAGTGATTGTTTCTTGGATGGCATTCTTAGAATTGGACATGTAACTTTGAAGTACCTGTGACACATTGTAATTTTAGGAAAAATTACCATTTATTGAGTTTTGATGTCATAATTATTTTTATTTAGTGTACTTTTCTATAAGTAGTTCAATTGTAACTGATATGGACATTTATGTTTCCTTTCCATCCATCTACTGATCTCTGTTGTCGTGCCAATAAATTATTCTTTATATTTCTCAATGGAAGTTTGCAAATTACTTCAGCAGTAATTTGAATATAGGATGAAAAATAAAAGGAAAATTTCTCATCAGTTACTTTCTTTTAGCTTCACAGAACCTATGTTTTTAGTCCTTAGTTAGCAATGATTTAAATTATCTTTTCTCTCTTTAAACCAAATATAGTCCAGTATATAGTGCAGAGGTTCCCAAACTTTTTTTTTCTCGTGAACCACTTTCAAAGTTTTACTATTTTCGGTAGACCCCCTGCTGCTACATTTCTACTGTATTCCCAAAACTCCTAAAAAATATCACCCTAAATTGGAGGTGTTAAGAAGAAAAAAAAAAGTAGCACATTTTCTTGTGTCCTATTTATTAAAATAATACTTGTGGTTATACAAAATTATAAACATTTATTATTACAAAAAATCAACAATGAACTCTGAAATGTAAATCAACAATAAAAAATAGTCATACTTTTAATGAGACGAATGTACTTGATGAATTGACAGCAAATTATCAATATTTGGCTTCAGTTTTGTAAGAAGTAATCTCAAATCTCCTCGTTCTGTGATGTTCAACTTGCTCCTTTTTTTGTTAACAGGTTGGTAACGGCATTAAAACTTCTTTCGACAAGATATGACGAAGGAAACCCTATCAAAATTTTTCTCGCAATTTCCCACAGCCCAGGATATTTTTCGGGGATTTCTGCCTGCAGCCAAAATGTTTGATAGCTTTTTTTTAAATTTCACCTTCAGTTCCTCGTTGGTGCTGAGCTCAAGTAGTTCCTCTTGTAATACTACATTCGCCTCTTCCGTTTCATCAAATGGGGTTGTGATCCATGGTGGTATTTCCATCGTCAGAATATCTTCAAATCTATTTTTGAAGTCATCATGCAGGGTATTTAAATGTTGAGCGTATGTCTGAATATCCTCATCAAGACATTCTATCTGTGACAAATGCGGAAACTGGGAGGATTCGCGCCGTCTAATATTTTGTTCATTAATTTCAATTTACCAAGAAAAGCCGAAATTACACCCTTTGTTTTTATTAAATTAAGGCTGTCCCCTTGTAACTGCAAGTTAACGTCATTGAATTTTATCTATTATATATTGTTCTATTCAATTCTGTGCTTGAACTGAGTCTCGAATATTTTTGAGTACCTACCTAGTGAATGATGCTACCTGCCTACGTTGATGGGTAAATCCAAGCCAAAATTTTTGTTCTTTATTATGAAAACCAGAAAATTTTTCGTGGACCCCCACTTACAACTTGTGAACCCCTGTTTTCTTTTCACGTCTTCGTGGACCCCCGTATGGTTTCCTATGGACCCTAGGGGGTCCACCTGGACCACTTTGGGAACCTATGATATAGAGTATGATCATTTATATTTTTTGGAATTTAATGATTAATTTATTCATTGCATTGAATGTACTTGAGTGGCCTTTATTCCCTTTCTTGACGACTATGTCAAGACACATTCCCTTTTCCTTCTATCTGGTAAGGCAAGTGTCGTGGGACACTCTTGATTTCATAAACCATACATTAAAAAAAGGAATTCTGTACAGATGAAAATTTGTTAGAAAGTAAGCCATTTATGGTGAAACAGCCAATATGGATGTTAATGTCTGTACACATTTTCTTTTCACCATATAAGGTTTAGAGATAAATATCTTGTTTCAGTGTCTGAGGTTTTTAATGCTATTTGTTACTCAGATGTTTTCAAATTATTGAATTAAAAAAAAACATTATTTATTTTGTAGATGCTGAAGAAATGATGCAAGTTGAAAGGCCACTACACTATTTGTTATCTGATGTAAGTTTCATTTCTTTAGAATTTGTACTTTTGAATATATCTGAAGTAGGGATACAATTAATATTTATTATTTAGCTCCTTTTGCTGAGTATGTGGTCTGGTCGAATAAAAGCTGAATATTAATTTCTTTTAATGTGTTTAATTGAAATTTTTACAGAATTCCACTTCACTATATTTATTAGCAAGAAAGTCTTCTAACATATACTCAGTTTTAAATTGCATAATACGAATATATATTTAATATTATTGCATGACATTTATCATTGTGAAACCTGGAATTATTATGCAGGAATAGTAATTTTTGCAGGAAAAAACCCATTCCTTTAGGTTTCATATATATTAACAGTTTAAAAAATAAACGATTGATATATATTATACTTTAAAGAGTTCAAAGATATTTTGATACTTATTTTCAAGTGTTGGAAATTTTTCTGTATTTTTTTAGCCTCTGACAATTAAATGGATTTTTCACTCTATATTATATGAGCTAATAGGTGCTCTTTATCGCAGTAGAAATTTAAGTTCTCGTGGTTTTGTTTTATCCACAAAATTTTAATAATTATTACTGAGATTTAAAAATAAATCAATATTGGAAGCTGTTTGTTAACTGCAGAACTGATGCTCATAGCTTCTATAAATGAAATGAACTATCTTTTAATGTTTGCCTCCTCAACATTAAATTTAACTGTGGTTTTTAAACTAATTTGAATCGTGTATCTAAGGCTGTTGTAATCACATAATTCTCTTGATTTTCATGTGATGTAAATTTTTTTCTGAATTTTTTATAAGAGCATCTATTACTGTTACCACTCCCAAAGAAGTTATCTCCTCACTGTAGAGGTAGAAGTTTTATCCATCATTATAATCGGAGGAATTCGTGGAGCTAACTTTTTTTATTATTTCTTCAAAAGCTTTAAAAAATCAAAAAGCATTTCCATGAGCGTCCATTTATTTTCGTTAAATCATTTTCATCCTTATATTCCCCACGCTTAAGGTGCATCTTGGATCTTTTTTTTCTCTTGAATGTCAAGTTTTTAATTTGGATATCTTGAAATCTAGGACAAACTATTAATAAATAAATGAAATGGCAAATAATTATTCGAACTGTTGAATGTATAGTTCTTTTTGAAAAAAATATATTTGCAACTATTAAACGAAGAAAATTTAGAGAACACCAGTCTGGTTTTACCATTTCTCAGAACAAGATGATTTTATTCAAATTCTATTCAGTGTGAAATTTCTTCAGGTTATCACAATACTTTCTGTTGTATGAGAGCTAGATAAATATTTTTCATTCACAGCATCATATTGAATCAAATCAATGCTTATCTATTGTCTTGTTATGCTTATAAAGCTGTGATTATCCACGAAACTTGAAATTCTGAAGAGAGGAAAATCGACTGTGGCGTTGCTAATAAAGATAAAATAGTCTTGCAATTTTCGTGCATGATTGACAAAGCAGTACCTTGCAGATAATATATGCATTGAATTTTATATCCTAATTCCTTTTCATTCTTTTATATGACAAAGACTACATCTTCTACAAACATATATATATATATATATATATATATATTGATTATCAATAGTAATCACCTTCTGTAATTTTATGCCGCCTCATTGTTTTGTAATTATACTTCAAAGTTTCATTTCTCCTCTTTCCTCGAATTCCTTTTAAAATTTCCTTCCCCTACCCTTCCTAAAAGCTGTAAGCCATAGTTCGTAACTTGTCCTCAATGAAGCATTCTTAGGATCTAAGGTGTTTTCTTCATTTATTTAATTGTAATGCTTTGGATATTTTTTATATGATTCATCAATGCAGTTTTAATTCTTTTCCCCGTACCCATCTCTTCACATTATACACTTACACAGTTTAGACTTAGCTTTTGTTTTATCATTTACTTGAAACTCAGAATTCAAATTATGTAAAAACTCATATAATTGACTTCTTTTTTTATTACATGTCGAAAACATGTAACATCTGAAGTTACTTTTCCACGTGCAGTTGCAAAGATTATCTATTTCTTAACAGAATGAAAATAATTTCGCAGTAAGGCTTTTCATTTCTACAGATTAGTTTGGAAGCCATAAACATCTCACAGTAAAGTTTATTTTATCAAAGTCACTTATAAAGATATATTTTTGGAAGTATCTCATGAATCAAGGGGGTAGATGACTTTTATCTAGGGCATACTAAAATGTTTAAAGGACAGAGAAAAGTCAAAATGGGTTATAAATAGAATTCAAGACTAATGCGTTTTAAAAGAGGTAAAATACTGATTTAAAAAAAATATATCCATATAAAAATTAAAAAGAATTGCTTAAATACATAAGCTAAAGTTTATGAATAAAATTATGCCCTTAGATTTTGTTTGGATTTGTGAAAGCCATGTTGTCTCTTTAATGCATTAAGATATTTAAATTATTATGAATAATATATCAAAGTTTTATTGAAATATACAAATAATAAAACATCAAAGGAATTTATCTTAATTTTGCATTTGAAATTCGAGAAATATTTTATTTACAATCAAAGAGAATAAAAATTAGATATTCGCCGAAATAACTGTTTGATACATTACTAATTCCTGCATTGTTTAATGTATTAATTTGTTTTATTTTTTTATATAAATCAATAATTTGTGCTTTTTTAGGATATTGAACCTTCAGATCCTGGCGATGAAGATTACGTTGAGGCTGAGGAAATCTCGTAAGTTAGAAAATAGCATTATATAAACTGCTTACTTTTCAATTGAATTAATAACTTGAAATGAAAGTAGACAGTTTACGTTTTGTCTACTGATCATTGTAATCATTTATATGCAATGTGTATTGGTCCCAAATAAATATTCATTTACATGGCATTGTTTTGTAATATGTGCAAAAGTTTGTAAAAAAGTGCATGGTATCCGAAAAGTATGGTTACTCTTTCAAAAATGAATTAAAACTATACCAAAGATTTTCACTTACGATTTTTTTTATGCCACATAAAGAAAAGATTAAAATTTCTTTTTAAAGAAATGTAGTCTAGGTGGCGTTACATCCTCGTTTTGTTTGAAAATTTTGTACAATATGTAATATTTTTAGAACAGGCAACGTTTCAAATATCGTGTATTAATAACTGACACAATACTCGAATATGGGAATTAGAAAATCCTTCTGCTGTACTGGAGAGAGTAAGAGACAGCCCCAAAGTAAACATGTGGTGTTGTTTACTGCACGATCGAATTATTTGCAATCTAATATCATTTTCCAACAGGACCACAGTGGAATTAGGAAGAACGGAAGATTTTAGATGGAAAATTACTAGGGCGATGGATTGGAAGAGAAGGTCCAATACCGTGCCACATAGGTCTGCTTACCTTTGGACTTTTTCCGGGGACATTCGTTGACCTATAGATTCGTTGTGTGGTGCGCGACTAATGGTGTGCACATTAATATCGTGAAATAAAACATTGCTTAAGAACTTTGATATTGTCTTTATGGAACATATAAAACCGTAAGTGAATATTTTTGTTTAGTTTTTGAACATAACCATACTTTTCGAACACCATGTATATTTTATTTGTCAGTGAAATCATTGTTTTGAAATTTTTTTCAAACCTGCAACATCCTTTCCATTTACTAATTAATATATTTTACAAACATAATAATGGTTACCCCTCCCCCTTGTTGTGTATTTAAGGAGTATTCACAAAAGCGGTATTTCACACATAATTTGATTGTTGTGCTATTCTGTCAAATTACTCATTTTCAAAGCCCCAATGTTTTGATTTTAATTATTAAGTAATTTGTCTATGTAGAGAGTGTTTACTTGAATACTGTATTTCTTGACAATAATGAAAAATCCTTTATCAGTTCCTTCTATAATTTATAATATAAAGCAAAATAATTTATTATTTTTGAATTAAAATCATCTCTGTAAGATTGAAAAAAAACACCAGCTATTTAATGTTGAATTGTTGCTTCTTGCTTCGGTGTGATGGATTTTGATTCAAAGCTATTTATTCCCAATAATAAATAATCATATAACACGTTTATTTGATTTTTACAAATTTAGTAGTGCAAGTGAAGAAAGTGCTGAAAGCGAAGAAGAAGAAACCAACATTTCTCCTGAAGAGTTTTTCAATCAAGAGGTATATTTCTTTATTGTCACATTTTTAATGGTATGCTAATATTTAATTTCATTCTTTGTAAAAATAATCAAATAACATTTAGTAACTATGTCTTAACTTTTTTTAAAAAATATAGCATGCTTACAAAACAAAGAATATTGTCGTCCATACTATGTAGAATTATGAATGGCAAACTTTCAGTTTCTTCCATTTTTTTGAACAAATTAATGATAATTTTAAGTTTCTATGTTTATTTTCAATCGTTTATCAATTTTAAAATATTTTTTAATGGATATAGAAATATCAGTTGCTAAGTAAACTATTATAATATTAATGTTTTTCCTGTGAAATTGTATTTAGTTTATTCATATTTTAATAAAATTCTGAATAAATCTGAAATGGGTATGAAGTGTATGTGTTCGAAAAATATTTTAGCAATGATCTTCTAATTATAAAGGTTGTTTCCAGAAATTTGATTTTAAATTTTGTAGAGGATATTTGTGTTTTCCTAATTGAATTATTGGTAATCTGATTTGTTAAAAAGTATTTGAAGTATTAATTTCTGCTAATGTTATATAAAAGTTGAGTTAACTAGACATGCTGTCAAAGAAGTAGACTTAGCACTGTGCTTACAGACTTTTCATTTTGTTAATATGTAATTCTAACATAAAATAACAAAAGTATTAGATACAATTTATATTTCTTTAGTGAGTTAATATAATTTCGTTTATCAGATATAATTGTATCTTATGTAGGTATTGCTGTTGTTTATCTACAAAATCTTAGATGATTCGCTTCCACTGTTATCTGACCCTACAAGATCCATATTTATTGAAACCCTAACTCTAATATTACTTTCCGTTATTTTGAAACATGAATATATCCTAGACGAACTCATGTTCAAGATTAATTGTTTGAATTCCGAAGCACTGGAAATATTTTTGCGGCTATCAACAAATTACAGAGCAAGGTATATTGCCAAGATATATATGCTCATTGTAGATTGCATATAAACTACAAAGTCTGTATATACGCCTATGGTATTTAAACAGTTAATTCTATGTGGAAGTTGTTTTTTTAATTATTGATAATATTTACATTATTTTAAACTATTGGATAAAATCTATAATGTAGGTCATGGGAGAAATATGTGAATTCGTTTTTTCTTTCAGTGTTGTATTTGGTGCGAGTTTTCTGTAATGTAGTAATAATTTCCTGATTATTTCTACAATACTTAGTATTCTATCATAGAAAACATTTAAAAAGATAGAATAATTTTAAATATACTTTGATGTCACCATTAAATTAAATATTTTTAAACGGGGTTGGGGGGGTAACTGTTCCCCTGCTTCTCATTTTCAGCTGTATTCTATTAAAACATAGATAGTTTTTTAATGATAATAAAAAAATCTTTGCTCGTATTTATTTACTTCATTTTGTGCTCAAAGACTACTTAATTTTACACTATAGTAAAAGCTACTGATTGAATCATTTATCTTTGTCAAATTGTCCAAAAATTACTTTTACATATTTTGAAAGTAACTTTATTAACAGAATTTTGTACTGAAGACCAATATTCTATATTCTGTGATAATCTATTTTTAAAGTAAAGTTTTGTAACTTCTATGAGGTTCATTCTATCTTCCCCACATGAAATTATGTGATTCAAAATTTCATTGCATTTAAAGAGAAATTTCAATTATGCTTCAGAAATTAAAAAAAAAAATAATAATAAAAATAAAAATTAATCTAATTTGTTACTCCTTCCATCTGCCTGAATTAATCTGCCTTGCCCTATATCAGCACTTAATTGTTTTTCTTCCCTTTCTAATTCAGTCACTCCATATGTGATTTTTGTTCTGATTATTAGTAAGGGAAATCAAGGATAGTATTATAAATCATTGTGTACAATTGAGACAAACTACAGACAACATATGTTGTTATTGTTGCTTATCCCCCTTGGATTGAACTCCAGTTCAAACCAAAAGATCGAGGAAAGAGGGATTCAGTAGCATCTGAGTTAAGGACCCCTGAGTACCCGAGGACAGAAGTCTGGCTTTAGCTCATATGAAGATGACACTCACACACTCGCTTTCACAACCCCTTTTATAGAGGGGCTCTTTCACACACAGATAGAACATAGGATAAAGAACAATCACGCTCGAACCCGGGACGCCCAGATCACAAGGAAGATGCGCTACTTCTAGGTCTGGATGCCGGCACAGACAATATCTTCTCATTACTGGAAAAGGGAAGGAAGCTCTTTCCTTCTGTTTCTTTAAAATGTTGCAAGAATTATTTGAGATTCCCTTTAACATTTTTCACACTTATTGAAAAAAGGCTCCATCCTTCTAATTCTTAATAATAGGATATGTGTTCCTTGTTACATTGAGAATATTTAAATATTTTAAAAGTAGATAAAAATGATTAAAAATTGAAGATCATTTCATATACAATCTTGAGTGTCATAATTTTCCTTTGGTTTAAAATAACATGATGAATATTTCTTATAAATAGTTTAATATATATTGAAGGAATTATTATTTTTATTTATTTTATGTTGAGAGCATTGAAAACGTCCTTTGATAGAGTATGAAATTAAAAATATATAAAAGGGGAATGTTTGAATGTTTCTTATCAACTAGAATCTTTAATTTGTATACTGTATTTTGCAAAATATATTTTTTCAAAATTTTAACAAAACTATTAAATTTTCCAAATTTAATTAGAGCAGGCTTCATTTTTTAATTTTATTTGTTTTAGCCTGGCTTCCTAAGTGGATCAACGGCCACAGTTGCTGTCATACGGCAAAATAGAATATATGTTGCCAATGCTGGAGACTCCAGATGTGTTTTGTCTCGTAAAGGTCGTGCTGTAGATTTATCTTTGGATCATAAACCAGATGATCCGGAAGAGCGAGCTCGTATTATTGGTGCTGGAGGATCAATTTCTGAGGATGGGCGTGTTAATGGTTGTTTGAATCTTTCCCGTGCTTTTGGTGAGTGTTGAACTTGAGAACTGAGTGATCTTATTTATTTTATCTCATTTAACATTTTTAAATGAGTCATTTCTTGTCTGTCATATTCATATCTATTATAGCTCAAATCAATGAGATACTTCGATGGAGTATCTAGAATCGGTTAGCTTGATACAGTTACATAATAATTGAGACGAAACAAAAACACTTTCATAAAAAAAATAATTACAAAATTTTATCTGATGGTGAGCAGTTCGATCTTGAATAATCAGAATTTCGGAAGGTCAGTAAAAGTCAAGGAAATTTGTTCTAAAACTGGAGTTTTTTTAGTTTTTATTTTGATAGTTGTCAGACTCGGCAATTCTGTATCCCTCTCCCAACTTTCAGAAGTCGGATGAAACATCGTTGGCATTCATGAAAATCAGTCAGAAAGGGAGGTATTTTGCTCATGCGCTGGCTTGAGGGATGTTTACATTTAAATTTCTGAGATAATAAAATTCCAGTTATGTTGGGCTGTATGCGCCATATTTGACAAGTACAGATGTCATGCATCCACTTTGCAATGGTTTCTGCTTCAAATTGCGCTTTTTTTTATATTATCTAACCTGTTCATTATTTCCCTTTTATTTTCTTTATATGTATGCTTATCTAAATATTATTTACTCCTTCATCATGTTTTGCATAATTTATGGTATTACCATAATAATTTGAGAGTATTATATTTTGTTAATTCATCGCTTTTTGTTATTGCGATAGAGGTTCCGTTTAACATTCGTGCTGCTAATCAAAGCAATTTAGGAACAGTAAAGTTGGTTATAGTGACATTCCGAACTGCAACGGAAACGCTTTATTAATCACCACATCTTATATATATATATTAAAATCTAACTTTAATTAATTTCCATTAATTTAAATTCAATTCAGCACATATCAACTTCATTCTAAAATATTCTCTTATTTCCTGATCCCATTCCACTTTTTCTACTTAATTAATTCAACACGAATTCTAAAATTGTTGAATCGGCTGAAAGCTGTCAAGTTCCCACACTCCAATTGAAGGGATAAAAACTGTCCAGTCAAACACATTCTTTTTAAAAGATCCATGTGTTTCCCATATCAAAATCGACACGTGTGAGAAATCTATATCAAAGTCTCATTGTATATAAGCACTGGGAAGGATTCTCTCCATCACTTTTAGCTTTTCCTCGTTTCGTTCTGTGTTGTGCTCGTCGCTTCTGCTTGTGCCAAAAGTCATGCCTCCCGGGATGGAAATAAAACGAAGTTAAAAATTCAAAGTAACTTTTCCGTTTCGGTCACGACTATGCTTCAAAAAATGGTTTTATATATATATAATATATATACATACATAAACACATAATTTTATTCCGCCCCGGGAGGCATAATCTATGTTACAAGCAAGAAGCGACAAGGTACATCTATCTACATCACAACACATGAGCGGAAAGAGAAAAGAGCGAACAAAATATTTATCCCCATGATTATATACTGCGAGATTCTGTTAAGGATTTCTTTACACGTATCGGTTTAGATAAGGAAATTATAGGGATCTTTTAAAAGACTTTTTGTTTAGATCGACTAATTTTGATCGCTTCACTGGGAGTGTGGGAACATCGATTTCAGCAATTTTACAGAGCTTCTGTTGCATTAATTAAATAAAAACGGTGGAGTTGGATCAGGAAATAAGAGAATATTTTAGAATGAAGTTAATATGGGCTAAAATAAGATAAAAATTAGGATTTAATTTAGATTTAAAGATGCCATTACTCATATATATATACACACATACATATACATTTTTTCCGATTTTTTACCCGTCTTTCCAGGACTTTATGTTATCGGCGTAATTAGCAAAAAAAGTTCTGCTTTTGCATTCTGTGAAAGAGACACAATAACTAAGGCCCAACTCCCATCACTATTATGATTTTCAGTCTTAATTGCTAATTCATTGTCGTTTTTATTCAAAAGAAGGGGAAAGTATCGATTTTCTTTTTTCAACGTCAAGTCGATCATACAATGTGTTACGAAAGTACAAATCTTGTGTTATTAATATTCAAAGTTATTTTGATGTAAAATATTGACCCAGTAGTATAATCCAGAACTAATGTAAAAGGAATATTATTTTGTTGGCAACTAAGTAATTGCGGATTTCACTCATAGATGGCTTCAGTTGAATTTTTAGGTTTGAGGACGTAGTACAAATGTAAAACACATTTTGTTATTTGATAGTTGGCAATTCAGCTGTCAATCAGTAAAAAAAGTTTTTTGATCGGTTGCGTAGTTTTCGTTTGGCGTTCGTTGAAAAATGGAAAATCAAAAGGAACATTTTCGTCATATTTTGCTTTTTTATTTCCGCAAAGGGAAAAACGCATCGCAAGCTCATAAAAAGTTATGTGCTGTTTATGGTGACGAAGCCTTAAAAGAACGGCAGTGTCAAAATTGGTTTGCCAAATTTCCTTCTGGTGATTTTTCACTCAAAGATGAAAAACGCTCTGGTCGTCCAGTTGAAGTTGATGACGACCTAATCAAAGCAATAATCGATTTGGATCGTCACAGTACAACACGTGAGATTGCAGAGAAGCTTCATGTATCACATACATGCGTTGAAAATCACTTAAAACAACTTGACTATGTTCAAAAACTCGATACATGGGTTCCTCACGAACTGAAAGAAACGCATTTAACACAACGCATTAACAGCTGCGATTTGCTAAAGAAACGTAATGAAAATGATCCATTTTTAAAACGACTGATAACTGGCAATGAAAAATGGGTGTTTACAACAATATCAAGCGGAAAAGATCGTGGAGCAGGCCAGATCGTGAACCAACTCAAACAACATCAAAAGTTGATATTCATCAAAAGAAGATTTTGTTATCAGTTAGGTGGGATTACAAAGGAATTGTCTACTTTGAACTCTTACCACCCAACCGAACGATCAATACTGATGTCTACATTGAACAACTAACGAAATTAAACAATGCAGTTGAAGAAAAGCGGCCCGAATTGACAAATCGAAAAGGTGTTGTATTCCATCATGACAACGCAAGGCCACACACTTCTTTGGTCACTCGGCAAAAATTATTGGAGCTTGGTTGGGATGTTTTGCCACATCCACCATATAGACCTGACCGTGCACCATTTGATTACTTTTTGTTTCGATCTTTACAAAACTCCTTGAATGGTAAAAATTTCAATAATGATGATAATGTCAAATCGTACCGAATTCAGTTTTTTGCTAATAAAAACCAGAAGTTTTATGAACGTGGGATTATGATGCTGCCTGAAAGATGGCAAAAACGTCATTGATCAAATTGGGCAATACATTACAGAATAAAATTATTTAGTTCCATGAAAAAATTGTCTTTGATTTTCTAAAAAAAAATCCGCAATTACTTAGTTGCCAACCCAATATATCGAAATTAATTTATATTTTCCTTTCTCTAAGATCTTTTGGGGAATTATAAAGTAATAAACGCTATTGCCAATATTTTCATTAATCATTTTTTAAACTTTATTTATTTCATGTATGCTTTTTCCTTTGAGTATTGGGAAACATTTATGAATTTTTACTAATTCTTTAAAGTGTCAGATGGGCGTTATTGTGAATATATTCTTTCAATCTTTAAAATCCGTATGTTAAACAAAATGCTTTTGAATTTAAAAATTATACTAAGCATATTAAATTAATTTGTTGTAACTTTTTTATTATATGTTTTGATGTATATGAAACCAATTGTCACAAAAATTTAGAATGCATTTTGTGTGTGTGTGTGTGCGCGCGCGCGCGTAATAAAGAGAAAAAAATTGGGGATAAGAGTCATATTTCTATATTTCCTCTGTGTGCTAAAAGTTTGTTTGCACAAGCATATTGTTACGATTGTTTACTGTAAGTGCTGTTCGTGTGTACACTTCGGCTATGTTTTGTTATTTGTATGCTTTTGTTGAATAAACGTCGTTCTTTGTTACTAAGTTACTAAACCTGCTGGATTGTCTCATCGTACGCCCACTACATCGGGCTCGTATGTTTTGAGGGTTTCTAAAAATTTTCTGTTACATTTGATGTCATGAGTGGGGTAGAAACGCTGACGAAGTCTCAAGCGATGTTGGCTGCGAACGTCGATATGATTATTTTGCTGCTTGACATAAAGAAAGGTGATGAACTAATTCGAGCTAAAAATGAAGGAATTGAAGTTTTCATCGAAAATCAGGTAAGCGGAATTAAGGATTATATTGATAGATGTATTAGAAGAAGTGAAGAAGACCCACAAAGTGTGAAAGTCGGCTTCCAAGATGCGAAAGGAAATACTGAGGAAGTAAATGGCGAAGGTCAAGTCAAAGAAGTGAAGAGTGAATTGAGAAGGAATATCTATGTCACTGAAAAGAGTCTTAGTGATCCATAGTACAAATCAAAAAGAGGAGCATGTACAGGGAGAGTGCCAAGTGAGTGCAAGAAAGCCAACTTGGAGAGCGATGAATGTTCTCTCCAAATGAAGCTCCTGTTGAGAGATTGAAAATTTCCATATTTAGCGGTGGAAAAAATGAACTATATTTGAAAAAAAAATTTATTTTTTCATCCCGTGTTAAGCTGGTAGACACTGATACTAATGCTTCTCTACTGAGAGCAGGTTTGGTCCAGAAATTGAAGACAGCCTACTTAGAAGCCTTCTGACGTTTCCTTGCAGACTGCTACTAGGAGAGTCTATGAGGCTGGAATATCCGATCCCTGTGTTTTCGACTTTCCTTCAAGAAGTCGGCTTTGTTGTGGAAGAAAGTATGAAGTGGAGGATAAGAGCAGTCTCCTTTGTTTCTGGACAACGTATATTTTCGCAAAGTAACCTTTCACGCAAGGACAAATGCGCTACCGAAAGGGCTCTGAATTGAAAGTCGCGAATAATTCTCGGGTGCCGGGAATGGGCGAAAATATTTTCATCAATAGTATATCCCTAGTTTTCAATTGAAATCCAGAAAGCAGAGTTAATGGATCCTGAAATTATTATAGTTCTCTGGATGAAGTGAAGGCGGCCGATTGATCACCTTGGCAAGAATTCATTTCTGACAGTCGTGTTTTGATATTTGGCTCTAATTACATTGTAAAGAGCGTGATCAAATCCGGATGTACAACCCAAAGCAAAGGAGAAATCTAAGCCCGAAGCTGCAACAGGGTTATTTCACTATCGCCAATAAACTGAAACATCTAAAGAATTCGGAAATCACCCAAAGCCAATTTAGAAGTTATTCACGTCTACCGGTTGAATCCCGTAGCGGGCTAATGATCCTGATTTTATCTAGGGAGACTGCTGGAGTGTGAGTCTGAAGAGGGAAGCAATGCTACGAATTTGTAATGCTGCATCCCCTCGCAGTTGGTTCCGTCGTAAGACAGTTTTGCAGATGACTTACGGATATTGAACGGATACCAGATCAGTAACCCCAGGTCTAGGCAACAAAATAGAAAATCCCAGAATCAGCTAGAATTTTGGCGATAGGACCATTATGACAAGAATTATATCGAGCTTTCTTGAACATTCTTTGTCCAGCGACGGAAACTAAAAACAAGCAGGAGACCGAGCCGAGTCAGCTGCGTTGAACTCAAGCGATTAATTGAGTCGAATATTGAATTGGGTGCCAAGTCTTGTAATCGGGTATTGAGGCAGCGTTAAATCGTGTGCTGAGCTGCCAGTGAGTTTTGAGTCGAGCATTGCAATGGTAGTGAGTGAGCAGTCCAGTACAGCTCAGGCGAATAGACAGTGGAAAATAGACAATTGAGTGGCGTGAATAATTGCATGAAATCTCTTCGTGCAATCACTTCACTTCATTCTCTCACCGCTTTATACTATTACTGTCGTTTTATATCGATTTGCTGATTATATGCTATTGTTTACTGTAAGTGCTGTTCTGATATATTCTTCGGCTGTGTTCTTGTTCTTTTATTGAATAAACGTCATCCTTTGGGATTGAGCCTGTTGGATTGTTTCACCATACACTACTGACATCACCGTTTACCACTACATCGGACTCATTGGTTTTGCGGATTTTTGGAAATTTTCCATAAAAATATATCTTTTTAATATTGTATGTCTTGATTAGTATGTTTGCAAGACATGAGAAAATGTTTACAAAAATGAAGCTTATCTGTAACTTAAGACATGAAAATATTTTATTCTTATTGTTTAGAGCTAAATTTTATTTATTCCAACTTGATTTTAATTAGAAAGATAAAACCATTTTTTACATACTATTAAGAGTATACCGTGCAATAAATAAGAGTCTTAAAATGAAGTAAGATTCTTCTAAAGATTTTAGATACATCCGAATAAAGTTAGGGAAATTTTTTATAAAACCTGAAATACCAGGGAACAAAACAGCGAAAATGATAGCTTCCTTGAAATTGATAGAAAATTAAAAAGTGAGAATTTATAGGGCAGGTGATTTTTTTTCCCTCTCCCTCGAATGTCTTTAAGTGGAGATTAAAGTGCAATTTTGCTATGCATTTTTGAATTGGCTTATTTTAGTAATCTGTTTTATTATCTGTCTTGTTCTTTTATTGAATAAACGTCATCCTTTGGGATTGAGCCTGTTGGATTGTTTCACAAGCACCATTTGACCATTTCACATCTTTTAAATTTTTTTTTAGTTTTTATGTTAGATCTAAAAAAGATTTTTTTCTGAAAACATTTTCTTTAGATCTGCTTGCTTTATTCTAAATAAAGAACACGTTGAGCTAAATAAGATTAATATTAAATGTTTAAATTAATAATTTCAGATTTTAGTTTTATGTTGCAAGCTGGATATTGCACTTAAAAAAAAGATTATGTGTAGATGGAAATATGGGAGAGATGAATATTTCATTAGTTTTTAATGATGTCCTTTTTAATGACCTTGAGGTCATTAAAATTTAGACCATTTGAGTACTATATGTACTGAAATTGATTAAAAATTTAGATTTCAGTTTTTACTATTCATCTGCAAGAAGGACAAAAAATTCTAAGATGTGAGCTTGCCACATTTCTTTGTTTTTCAGCACTTTTGGAAACAAATTTTATCATTCTTGAGATTAATTTTCATTATATATTACAATTCTACAATATTTTTAATATCTCAAGCACCTTTTGTTTAATTGTATTCATCCTATTATTTAATTCATCATTTTGTTTCTATATTTGTCACAATGTATTATTCTATGAAGTTCAGCTTTTTTTTTCTAAGTCTCTTTCATATCTAAAAATATTTTTTAATATATGTTGAAATCATTGATACTTTTTAAAAAAAGTTTTGTGCATGTGTGTTTGCTCTTTATGTATTTCACATAGCAGTGTTTTGGTATATCCCCACTTGGAATAAAATATTTACTGCCTTGTCATAGAAAAAGAAGGTTTAGCTTTTAAAAGCATCAATTAACTACTAATTAAATGTAGGAACTCTCAAAATTTATAGAAAATATGGGAAATGTACAGTCGTTGTTCCTTTGTTCTAGCTTTCTCACAAAAACTTAAGAAACATCAATGTTGGGAAACTTATGAGATTTTCCAGTAAATGTATTTTATTTTCTAAATTTTGTAACCATAGTGATGATTTAGCTGATAATAATCAAGTGAAAGAAGATTTTTTTTTTCATGTGCATTTTGATTTTTTTATAATATTGCAAAGGAAATATACATGGTAAGGCATGAAAAAAGTTATATTTAGAAATATTTTTACTTGTTATTTATTATTTTTATTTGTTTGCATTGATGTTACATTTAACATATGTGATAATTATATTCTTTGTGTTTTAAAGTTCACTTTTTAACATCATTCTTGTAGTTAGAAATTTTAAGCAAATATTTTGTGATGTTTAATTTTAAAACTGCAGCTATGCCTTAAACTTATGCTTAGTTTTAATTTTTTTAGGCGATTTTAAATTTAAAGGTAATTCTTTGGAACCATCTCAGCAGTGTATCACTGCAGAGCCATTTATCAAATCTATTGATATTGAAAGCGAGGATGATTTTCTTATAATTGCATCAGATGGAATATGGTGAGTGTTTCCTCTGCCAATTTAGACTGATCTACATTATGTAATGTAGCATCTTTTTTAAGCAAGAGTCCGTAATATATTACTCTGACTTTCGACTTTTTCTAAATGTGACTTAACATTTGCATAAGTTGCATTTAAAGTAGCAGGTTTTTTAATTTTTAAATGTTGTCCAGACTATTTAGTTGTTTCTATCTGAAACATACATCTGTTTAAAACAAGAACTTAGTTCATTTTCTTTGTAATAAAAGATTTCTGTCATAAAGATATATTTGCATTTAAAAATAGCAAAGGATTTAATATAAAAAATAACAAAATGCAATCATTATATTGGTGAATTTATGTGCATTCTTACTAATTGTTTTATTTTTTAAAATTAATTTGCAATGTAAATTACATTGCAAACTTCTCTCTTTTTAATTTATATTGCAATTTTGTTCTCTTTTAATCATTTGGCGTGAAAATTAAGTTTTACTAGAAATATCCTTTTGTGCAATAATGAATAAAATAGTTGTTGAATTTTGGTGATAAAGGTCGCTGTAAACATCATTTAATGTTTCTCTTTCTGAGACCAAACGAAACGGAATGCAGAGAAAGATCGAATTGAAAAATTTACGAATTAAATGTGATTCTAAAAATTCGAATTAAAAATGTGATGAAATTTACAAATTTTCGGTTAAAAATATTATTTGAAATCTCAACATTTTTTTATTATTATTATAGCATATATTTATTTATGGGTTTCACATTCTTAAATCTTAGTCATGTTTCTAATTGTAATTTACATTTAAGATTTAATTATTATATTTTGTTCTTAATAAATTTGATCCTGCTTCTTATCATATATTTTCTGTAAAAGTAGCTACATTATTTCTTATAAAGATACTTAATTTCTTATAAATTCTGCATCCTGTTATTATAATCTGTGTTCTCATTCCATATAGCATGTTTCAAAATAATTGTTTTTGCTTAGGAATTCTATGTCCAGTCAAGATGTAGTGGATTACATAAACGTAAGACTTCAAGATGGACGTTGTGATTTAGAGGAAATTTGTGAAGAAGTAAGTTTCGATATTTTATATGTTGTAACATAATCAAAAAGAAACGTATAGAAATATCATAACCATTAATGGATAGATTATTATACTGTATACATGATATTCGTGATTAAGCATTTGGCATAATTGATCTGTAATTTTGCTGCTAATTAAATATTGTTTTTAAAGATACTGCTGAAATTCAATGCCATAACTAAAGTACTGAAATAAAATGAAAATATTTTTATATTTTCTTTGCAGATGTTTAGATTAATTCTTGCACCAGACACGGATAACGATGGCAGTGGTTGTGATAATATGTGTTGTATCATTGTAAAATTTAACAAGAAAGGTAACTCTTCTTTTATCTACAAAGCTTCTGTGTCAAATGAAGTTAAGTCCTCGGATGGTTCCTTGAAACAAGAAGGGGAAAATGTAAATACCCCAACTTGTGGTACTGCTGATCAAATGACTACAAACATCTCAGAAAAAATTTCTCCTGTTGATGAAAAAAGTATTCACCAAAGTAATCAGGGGTCACATTTGACAGCTCAGTATTCCAATCATTATATGCAGCATTTAGAGAATTCTGGATGGATTGATTTCTCTATACAACAAAGGAAAAGTACAAATTTCATTGCAAAATTATTGATTGATTCTTTTTGATGGAGTTAATGAGGAGTTCGTGGCCCAGGAAAGCAAAATAAAGAAAATTGCAACAGATTTTTCACAAAAGGATATGCAGTGTTCAGTATGTTCTTTCAGACAAAAAGAAACTTGAGAGTCTTGAGACTATTGTTCCTTATTTTTTGGAAGATATATTGATCTCTCTTGAAAAGGATCGAAGTATGAAAAAACTTTTAAAATTTGATCATCTTGTGGTCACATATTCTACTTATAATTATGGGGAACAAATTGCTCATAATTTAAAGGATATTCAACTTAAAGGAGTATTTCTATAATTCCAGGCAAACAACATTGTAAATTTGGCAGACAGTGATTGCAAGATATAATGATGTTTAAGTATTGAAATGTTATCATATTGATTTATTCTCATCATTTGCATTGAAGCTTCTCAAGAAGCTTGAATTGTAAAGAAGAAAAAATGAAAATGGTTTTTAGAGATTCCATAAGAGCAGAAATATGTGAGAACATTTGCAACCATTTGTTTCATCAGAAAACTTTCATCTCCATGAGATTTATGCGAGTATTGTATTTTTTATGCACAATTTAATGACTTGTCATTTAAAGAATGGATAATTAATAAAATTTTATTAATGTAAATTGCTTTCGTATTTTTTCCCCCCTTCTTTCTCATTACATACTAAGTTTTATATATTCAGAATTTCATTTCATTAAGGTCATGATTTGTTGTAAATTTCTAAATACAAAAATTTCTACCACCCTTAGGACATGGTTTCTGTTAACAAATGAAAGGAGTACCAAGTTTTTTTTGTGTTATAATTTTTTAATATTTGGAAGTCAACTGGTTTTTATAAATAGGATCTAATCATAAGAATACTGCAGTTAGTGTGCAAACGCTTTGAAAATTATAAAGTAATGTGAATTGTATGTTTTTTAGTATATCTTAACATTTTTAATATCAACTAAAGACAGAAATCTTATAAAATATTCATCCCATTTTGAAATTTATTTTGGCTTATGTGAATCATAAAATTTTCTCTTTATTTTAATTTATAGGAATGATTTCCTCCCTGAGGTGTACTTATGTTAAATAGCGTCCATGTCAAATGCTAAAAGATCACCCCACCCTTTTTTAAAGGAATCTGTAATCTTTATATACATCCCCCCCCCAAAAAAAAATAGAGAAGTAGGAGAGTTGAAGTGAAACCTAAATAATTGTATATAAAACATTTTTGAATTAATATGACCTTGCAATTTTTAAATAAATCTTAATTATTCAAACAAATTAATTAAACTACATATAAAAATTATATAATATAGCCGTTATTCACGAAATGAATCGTAGAATGCTTATAGACATTTGAAGTTATATTTTAAAATGTCATGAGGGACAAATCGAAATGTGATTACTTCAGAAAGTTTCTCCTAAAACATTAGCCCCATGGTCTTCTGCAAGCTTATTCCGAATCAGAGAAGATAAATGGAATGCATATTGTTTTATATTTTCTAATAAATCAAAATTTTCATGCAAATAAATATTTGAATTTCTTATTTAAATCCTTTTTAAATGGTGTAAATCTTTAATACATCAAACACTTCTTGAGGAAGGCTAGCAAAATTTCATTAAGAAGTTTCAAAACGATTTTCAAACTCTTTTTAAAAAAATTTATAAAATATTGTAGTGATAGCGTCAAATGAATGAGTCATCTGTGTTTAATTTTCATTATGCAGGCATATCTTAGTACTGAAAGCATAAATACATCCGTTATATGTCTGTCTTTTGGCTCATTGCAATTCAAACTGTTAGATTTACTACTACCAAACTTTTCAAAAGTATATTTTGGAAGGTTGGAAGACATTTTTAGGAGGGTTTAATTTAATTATTCAAAAATGAAGTGAAATTTTGAGGGTTTTTAGTGTTAACTTCTGAAAATATTCTGTTACCAATTACACCACCTTAAAAAATTAAAAATCCATTAATTTAAAAATCAAATGCTCATCTTTTCAACGATATATTTGGTTGTGCAATTTTTACTCAGTTTTAACACATTTTTAAAATTATTTCTAAATATATTTTGCATCAGTAAAACTTTAAATCAAGAATTTCATCTTGTTAAGCAAAGAAAGGTAATATGACAATCAAATTCTCATTATCTGTTTGCTTAAGCATATGGTAACTTTTTTTAAGGATAGATTGTTTATGTGATATTAATAAGTGTACATAAATTAGATTTTCATAACTTCTAAAGCTATAGATGTTTCTTCCTGTGCTTTTCATAAGCTAGCTGCAATTATCCTTATTTTAAAGAATCTAGCTATTAATTTGTGTTTTTTCATTTATGTGAAATTATTAGATTAATTATTTCACATTAATTAATTAATTTATAATCACCTGATTAATGTAATTATTGAAATAACCATAAGAATCGTGTAACTTTAATGCCCCAAAAAATCACTATATTATATCTATATTTTTCCTAGTAATCAATGATTTTAAATATTTTACAACGTATGAAATGTAACAGTTCCATTTCCTGTCCATATTATGATCATTCGATAGTTTATATTTCTGAATTATATGAGCTGTTTATTTTGAAATTGGGGCAAGTCCATTTTTGAAAAAAATGGGGATAGTGGCAGTTATAGATAAAACTTGTTTTGATCTTTTTATCAGTAAAAAATTTATAGTAAAAAAAATTTAGATTCTAGTATTTCAGAGATGGAAGTTTTAGCTCTTAACAGTATTGAAAATCTGTTTATTTTGGTGCAAGTCCATCTTAGATTGAAATTATATTTGACCGAATATACTACGGCAAAATTTAGCTCTGGTTGCTCTATGGTGAAGGAAATGTGGCCGTTTGACCTCATGTCTGAAATCTTGAGTGTTTCTATTTATCTATTTTTGATATTGAAAATCGGTGGTTGTACAGTATTTTATAAATAATAAAAAGTATATCTTAATTTTGTGTGTCGATAATAATGTTTACTTCCATCACCAATTATTCAGTCCACTGACAATGAAATAAATACCATTGATCACAAATTTGTATTGTCATCACATTCATTTTTACCGAACGATCGTGATTTTGGAGTGGAACTATCCAATAACTATTCAATCCAGAAACCAGTTCCTTGCATATTCCCCAGTACTATAAAGTAATACAAAATTGTCGAAAACATAATAAATTTTTAATACATGAAATTAAACATGGAAATTTATTTTCAACCCAACCTCTGGAAAAGGCAGCTTAAAAATAAAGAAAAATACCAATGGAGAAACCGTGAGTTGACTAACTGTATTCTGAATCAGATTTACAAGGGATGCACCATACAAAATGTTCAACTAAACTTCGATAGAACGAGATTTTGAATTTAACATTATCGATTTGTCAACACAACGAGGAAGGTAAATAATTCCAAGTAATTTCAGAAATATAAAATTTTCTTTTATGTAAGAAATAAAGGAGATTTATTACATCAGAAAAATACAAGGATATGGTGGATTTATTACCATATATACCTCCTGTCCATAATGAACATTTTAAAATGCTAAATCCTGAATAAAATTCAATTTAATTATACCTGGGTATAAACTTAAAATGTATAATTTCATTGAAATTCTTAATAAAACTGAATTGTTTTTTGTTATATTTTCTACAAAAATATTCTTTGTTTTGTTTCACTTTTTATCAAATGATTAAATATTTATAAAAATTTGAATAGTATTTTGTTTCTATTATTAAAAAAAAGGGCTAATGCAACTGAAATATTTCCCAATTAAATGTACGTTTACAATGATTCATTAATTTTGAAAGTGAGGCAAGTCCATTTAGTTATAATAAAACTCTTATTTTTTTTATCAGCATTGTAAACGCTATTGGATTACAAACTTACATTATCTGGTACCACAAAATACAAAAAATATATCTATTAATACTTACCAATATTTTTAAATTTATTGAAACGCAAACCTTTAAATATCTCGCAATAGCAAAAAATGGGCTTGCCCCATTTTCAAAATAAACGACTCATATTCGATGTGTGATGTTTTTTCCATGATTTAATTAGAAGTTAGTTAGATTATCACTTTTCTTTTCATTCTGAATAAATTTAGTTTTACAGTTCATATGATGGGGATTTTGTTTAGTTACAGAATATTAGAAAAGTTTAATAACTAAAGTTGATGAAATTTTGCAATTAAATTGATTGGTGAACTATTTGTGATTTTAATTTTTATATGCATTTAATGTTTAAATATTACAGGTATTATTATTTATATTAGTCTACAATAACACTACTTTATTCCATTTATAATAAAAGCGTATGTGCATGCGGTTTTATTTGTAATCTGCATAGGTTTGTTTTGCCCGAATTTCTTAAAAGACCAATATTAAATACAGGAAGAGATAATTACTAAGCAGTATTTCATATGTTATTCAAAATTGATCTTTTTTTTTTAATTCTAATGTCATGGCTTTTTAAATTTTTTTGGTATTTTATAAATAGAAATGTTTTAGTATAATGCCAGGAACTGAAATTTGAAGTGATTTTTTTTAATAAAACTCAAAAAACAACTCTGATTTTCATTTTAAAAATGGTTATATATGAAATTGGAGAATGTAAAAATCCATTTCAAGAGTATGCTTTTAAAAATAATTTTTTTTTATCAAATAAAAGTCAGCAATAAATAATAAAATATAAAATTTATAATGATTATGTAATATAAAATTCATAATGATTATGTAATATAACATTTTAAATGATTACACCAGCCTGTAAAAAAAAGAAAAAATTTTTTGTTTGTAAAATTTTAATTGATTTATATCAGCAATGATGATGTCATTCCAAAATGCAAACTAAATTTTATGTAACACGTAAGGATTTTTTACAAATGACGATGAAAAAATTAACAAAATGCAGTATAATGCATACAGTTGCAACTGTAGTTACAATTACCTAAACACAATAATGCTGTTCATTTACAATATTATGATAACTTTTGGGTTTTTCTTGAAGTCAAGAAGCTTCTTTTTCGAGTTTTTTCGTTTATGGTCCACATTACTGTCTCTTTTTAAAGACCAACAGTAATCGGCCATCATGTTAACATCCCACCGTCCTTCATATCTGCGTTCCATCTCCTTTATATCCTGGTGGAATCTTTCACCTTGCTCGTCACTCATTTTTCCTAAATTGTCTGGGAAGTATTCCAAATGTGAGTGAAGGAAGTGAATTTTAATGCTCATATTGCACCCCAAAAGATGATAAGTACGTAATAACTCAGTTACAAGTTCTTTGTAATTTTCTTTTCTCTCATTTCTTAAAAAACCTTCTACGACATCTTTAAATGCAACCCAAGCCTGCTTCTCTCTATTTGTCATACATTGTTCAAAATTGGAATCTTTAACTAGTTTCTTTATTTGTGTTCCATCAAATATACCTTCTTTAATTTTAACGCTAGACAATTTTGGGAACTTCGATATAAGATACTCAAAACATTTTCCACCTTTATCCAAAGCTTTCACAAACTGCTTTATGAGTCCCAATTTTATGTGAAGTGGGGGCAATAAAATATTTTGTGGATCTATTAAATATTCATTTAAAATATTCTTCTTACCAGGAATTCATTCTTGTCTCTTCGACCATATCATTTTTATCCAATGACTTTCTCTGTCCCTGCTATCCCATTCACAAATAAAGCTCGGAAATTTAGTAAATCCACTTTGTTGCCCGAGAAGCAGACCTATAACCTTTAAGTCACCACATATTGTCCACTTGTGTTCACTGTATTTTATTTTAGTGAGAAGCATCTCCATACTTTCATATGTTTCTTTCATGAAAACGGAATGTGCAACTGGAACTGATGCAAGTTTAGATTCGTTATGCAATAAAACTGCTTTTAGACTTCTCTTTGAGGAATCTATAAATAGTCGCCAATCATTCGGATTATAAAGAATATTATCTTCTAATTCATGTAACAAACCAGGTATGTCAGCACAATAAACCAAGAAGTTATCAGATTTGAAAAATGATAAAAATTGCTTTTCTCGATTCCTGTACCAATTAAACGGCGTATGTGTCGTTAATAAATTTTTCTCTTTTAACCGAGAGCCTAATAATTTTGCATTTTCTTTAGTTAAACCTAAATCACGAATTAAGTCATTTAATTCGGCTTTATTAAATTTTTCAGGTACTTCATTTTTCACGGTGAAATCCAACTGCCATCAATGTTTTGAATTTTAAAATAAAAGGTTTTTTTAAATACAATTATAAGTATTTATTCAATATAAATGTATTATTTAATTTCAATGAAGTAAGAGGTTTTCAGAATTTATTTAAACAAATAAACATACATACTTTATTAATTTATCCTATCCAAATCGCAAAAAATCTGTGTATTTTTACTTATTTAAAAAATTTACTTTTCAAAAAAACTGTACGTGATGCGTAAAAACTGATATTATTTTTGAAATAAGCATGCGAAAATACATAAAAAACAACTATTACTTTTAAAACAAGAAATTGTTGCAGGCTGGTGTTATTGATTTTAAATTCTTTTTATTTTATTATTAATTTTGAAGATTTAATTAAGATAAGTTTTTAAAAGAACTTCTGATAGTCATTATAATTAAAGAAAATATATATTAAATATACAAAAAAAAATTTCTATAGATTAAATTTAATTAATTAAAATTCGAATTAAATTTAAGAAATTAACTCAGCAGTCTGTGTTGTGACTGCACAGATGATGCTCAGCAATCATCGATCTTCCTCTCCGTGTATAAATTATGCCTCCCATGATAAAATATATTTTTAAAAATAAGAATAGAATACTAAACAAAATCTTTACTTTATTTCGAAATTAAAATAATTTTTTGAAAATTCAAAAATATTACTTTGAAATTAAATAAAGGCAATAAAATGATATATTGCATTTCTAAAAGTGAAATGAAGCTCTAAAAAGGGCATGAAAATATTTCGAATATTTCTGAAATTTATATTTGTTCAGGAGTTCAATAACATTATGTAACTATGGAGGATTTATTCGATTAATTATTTGTTGTCAGATATTGCATAGCAATTGAATGGTTATTGGCAGTAAGAACTCAAATTGAACCAGTTCATAAAAATAGAGCTGTAACTTAATCGAAGAATGTATTTTCAAGCACAGCTTTAATATTATGGGCCAAACTTATGTAATAATATTCTTAATCTAATTTAAATCTTAATTTCATAATTTTTATCTTAAATTTACCCATATTGCTTCATTCTAAAATGTTTTCTGATCCAAATCTCACTTTTTTTTTTTATTTATTTCTCACGCGCACTCTAGAAAACTGATGATTATTGTAATTTATCGCGCTCCGAGCGAAGGGATAAAAGTCTAACACCTGCGCATTCTTTTCAAAGATATCTCGGATTCCCTTTCCAAAGTCTGCATGTGTCAAAAAAATCTCTATCAGAAACTCTTAACGAAATCATCCAGGGAAAAATTACTTTCACTTCGCTCTTGCATTGTGATGTAAACAGATGCGTCTCTTTATCATCGATCTTCTTCCCCGCGTACAAACTATGCCTCCCATGATAAAATAGAGTAAATTTTATTTTAAAAATTTCTTCTTTACTGCAAAATTATGTTTACAATACATATATGTAATTTGATCTAATTTAATTCCTAATTTTGGTTTTAATTTAGCCCATTATTAACTTAATTCTAAAATGTTCTCTTATTTAACTATCCAATTCTCACCTTTTTATTTCATTAATTATGCAGGCGCTCTGTAAAACTGCTGAATTCAGAGGGTTGTCACGCTTTGAGCGAAAGGATAAAAAATCCCTAATGCTTACAACTTTCTTTTAAAGATACCTAAATTTCCCTTTCCTAAGTCTACACATGTCAAATAAATCCCTATCAGAATCTCATTGTAAAACCATTGAAGGGAAAAATTTTGATCTCTTCTGTTCTTGTGTCGCGATGTACACTGATGAATCTCTTATCGCTTTTTCTTTGTACAAATTATGACTCTAGTGGTGAAATAAATCGAAGTTTTAAAATTTCAAAAGTTTCTTCTTTTTTTTTTTTATTTATTCTTATTTTATTATTATTCTTTTTTTATTTATTATCTTTTAACGAAGAAACGATAAAAAATGCATCGAAGTGCAGAGCAAAAGTGCCCGAAATTTTTCCCTTCGATGATTTTCTATGAGATTCTGATAGAGATTTCTTTGCCACGTGTCGATTTAGGCAAGGGAATCTTGGGTATCTTTAAAAGAATGTTGTAAGCATTAGAGATTTTTATCCCCTCTCTCTGATTGTGGGAAAAATATCATTATATGTATGTATCTGTGTAATGATATTTTTAAATCTAATTTAAATCTTAATTAATATCCTAATTTTTATTTTAATTTAACACATATTAATTTCATGCTAAAATGTTCTCTTATTCCCTGATCCAATTCCACCATTTTTATTTAATTAATCCTATGCGAGATAGGTAAAACTGCTTTAATCAGCAAGTTCCCAGAACAGACAGTTTTGGAACATACAGAACAGACATTTTTGGCGCCTTAAATTTAGTGGTAGTTGGTGACATACATTATAAAGACTGTCCACTGGTGAGGTTCGAAACGCTTCTGAGCAAATTCTTAAGGTAATGTAGTATATAGTATCTAGTCTATGTAAAACGGAGAACCGTGCAAAACTATACGTCTATAATCAATAGGTGATAAAATAGTTGCTTCATAAATTTGAAGCAATGATGTATGATTTGCTCCCCAAGAGGTTTTGGCAAGTACTTTAAGAATGTTCATTGACTAGTCACACTTCTTCAGCAGATATAAGATATGTGGAAGGAAAGTGGACTTACGGTTAAATACTACTCCAAAAAACATTATTTCATCCACCACAGGAATTGAGATATCCCTAATATGGATTAAAGGTTCCAAATGAATTCATCGCTTTCGTCAAAAGTGAAAGCATCGACTTTATTCGGGAGATATCGAATGCTCGTTTTCCTCACACCAATATACTATATAATTAACTGCAACTTGCAGTTGGCGCTCGATTAAACGCATATTGCATACTTGGCAGCAGATATAAAGATCATCCACATACAGGGTGCCCTCGACAGATGTTGGTAAAATGTGAAGAATTTAACTAAAATGAATAATAAAAAGCGTTACACTAAAGAGGCTTCCTTGCAGAACCCCTTCGCCTTGAATGAAAGGATCAGAATAAAAATCGCCATTACGGACACGAAATGTTCGCAAAGATAAAAAGTTACTTTAAAAGATGGACATATTTCCTTTGAAACCATGATTCAAAAGAGTAGATAAAATACCAAATCTACATTTGCGATTATAAGCGTTTTCTACATCAAAGGAAATGGAGACACGATGATTTCGGCGAACAAATGCTTTGCGTATTTGGATCTCGAGCAGGATATTATATGTGAACGTCCTCTTCGAAAACTACTCTAACTGTGGAATGCATGCCTTCTTGTCCATTCAAAAATTAACTGGGCATTGACCCATACGTTCTAGAATTGCACAAACAACTTGTGAGCGCAATAGGTTTGTAGTGCAGAGGTTTAGAGGAAACCTTACCAAGTTTAAGGATTGGAATCACAATAGCTTAGTGCCATTGTGAAGGGAACTTCTGTCCCTTCACAATGGGAAGGAGGATAGGTAAATGGCATTGTAAGTTGTAGTGATTCCATTCGGCCCGGGACTGGAATTATGTGCTTTAGATAAGGCCAACTGCAGTTCATGCATGCTGAACTCGGAATTGTAGGGAAAGGATCTTTGGGTGGAAAAACGCAAAACCTTCCGTTCCGCGCGATTTTTAGTCACCACGAATGCAGGCTGGTATGAATTAGACGAGGAAACTTGTGTGAAGGCTTTCCCGAGAGTATTGGCAACGTCTAAGGGAGAGAAAACCGTTCCACTTCCTATCTTCAATAAAGGAAAAGAAAAACTGTATTGTCTGTTTGTAGCTTTCACCTTCTTCCGAAGAAATGTGCTTTAAGTAGAGGATGTAATTGATGAGATGAAGCGAATCCATGATTCACACTCATACTGTTGGCGAATTCGCCATGCATTGGTTCTGGCAAGTTTAAAAGCAATAAGAATCTCTGTTGAAGGGTAGGTAACTATGAAAAATGTTCCATCGTTTCTTTTGTTCCTTGTGACTTTACGCAAGCTTCATTCCTCCACGGTCTATGAAATATTCGTAAACGTGTGGAACATTTGGGGATGCTGTTATTAGCTGCGTATATAATGCAATTAATAACATTTTGCACTGCTTCCATTATGTCGTAAGTATTAATCATAGTCTCGGTAATTACTGCCAGCTCTGTGAAAGTTGCCGAATCTGCCAGCTGGAATAGGAGACGTAGAGGACACTGAGTCGTACCACCGCTATCTGCTTGGGAGACTATAATAGGATAGTGATCACTTTTGCAGAGATCTCCACTAATAGCGAAGTTCAATAATGGCAGGAGTTCAGGAGAACATATGGTGAAGTCGAGACTGTGGATGGTACGTTAGGACTTGAAGTATGTTTTTAATTCATTATTGAGCAGGCAGAGACAATTATTTATTAGAAACTGTTCAATCTGTCGCCTACGAGAATTTGTACTATTCGAACCCCACATGGAACTATGAACATTGAAGCCGCCTATTATCAGTAAAGGTGGAAGAAGCTGGTCCACCAAATTGTTAAGTGCCTGTTGGCTAATGACATCATGAGGTGGTGGATACATACAGCAGACTGTAACCAATGTTCAAGTGTGAACTTGTACACCTCCAGCCTGTGGAGAAGTATGTTAAGAGGTGTGCTCGAATATAGATTTGATGTCAAGATACAAACAACTCCAGTGCCTGCATCTTTCTGAACACAGTTGTAGCCACCTAATTTTAATGAATATCGGGTGTCCAAAGTTTCCTGAAAACCAAAACAAGTAGGGTGAAAAGTGATGATAATGGCCTTGCTGTCATGAAGTTTGGACCGCATGCCTCGACTGTTCCCAGAAAGGAAGGTACCCATTAAGAGCGATGCGTCGCAGAAGAATTATTAGGAACAACGACAGGAGTTGCAAAAATGTCGCGACCCATTTCAAATTCAAATTCATCCTCAGAAGAATGGAATTTGACTATTTGGTATGCCACCAAAAATAGACGTCAATTTCATATGGGCTATACTTTGATTACCAAGTCCCAAAGCTACGGAATTTTCAATAGCTGATTTCTTAAATTGTGAAGAAAGATTTATCTTCAAGAGTCTATGTTTTGCAAACTTAAGTTTCAATGATTTATTTGATTTTGATGGTTTCGCTTAGGTTTTTCTTCCTGGCTTCTCAGTGTCATGAGCGTTAACCGTAGATTTATCAGTATCAGAATTAGATGAAGGTTTTGAAATGGTATGCGATTCGTATTTTTAGCACAGTTGGAACATGTACAGTAGAGTGGAACGAAAATGGCCTTAAAAAACTTTTTTTAGATTTGAGTTTGGTAATAGTGCGAAAAAGTTGCCTTTTAGGTTCAAAAACATTTTTTTTTTATAATTTGGTTGAAGTATTACATTATTTTGAGGTGCCGCAAAAAGTTTGAAATTTGTAAAAAAATTGAAAAAACGGAATTTTTTAAAATGGGCCTTTAAAAATTTTTCTTAGATTTTAGTTTAATAATTGTGGGGAAAAGTTAGCTTTTATGTTCAAAAAGAATAAAAGGAAATTCGGTTCCAATACAACAATATCTCGAGTGTTGCAAAGAGCTTAAAGTTTGTAAAAAAAATTATAAACTTTGATAAAATATTTTTATGATTTTTCTTTCATATAATGTTAAAAAGGATGATTTTAAATATATATAGAAGCATTACAACTGGAAAAAATTATTAATTACAAAGTACAATTATAAAAAAATATTTTTAATGTCAAATTTTGCGTTTCTTACTTCTGTATCCCTAATGAATACAAAAGTTACAGTTGCAAAATATCTGTTTCTACTTCATTGCTACATTAAACTTTGTTTTTAATTAAATTTTGGCATATTCACACGCGAGTCAATTTTTGCTCTTATGTATCCTTCTCTTGCGAGTGAACCACTGATATTTTGAGTCGATTTGGCCACTAGTTTCACAGCTCTTTCCACTGCTTGCATGAGACAAGGAAGTCGGGGAACGTCGATAACTGAGCCCCTATACTATTAGGTTCAGTTACAGATGTCTTATAAAGTCTTTCAGAGAATCACTGGAAACATGTTTTAACAAAGGAGGTTCAGTTACGTCATTTTCCAGCCATGTGATCATGTCGATGTAATCCTTTGCATCGAAGTTTATCTTTGGAACATTAAATCTCCTGACTCTTTTACTTTCTGTTCTTGCTTTTAAAACACGTCGTAAACCAAAAGTTCTCTTCGAATTTTACCACTTAGCAGGGACAAAAGGATATTTTCTGAAGCAGCAAAGTACCCATTTCTTTGAATAATCTGGTCTATAACGTGCTTGAAATCGTTAGAGAGATAGCGTGAATATGAAATAAAATTAAAAAGATGTTTGGAACCATAAGTATATGAAAGTTTTAACTTAATATTAAACTACACAAGCACCTGGTAGTTTTATCCCTTCTTGTCTATTTGATGGATCTGGTTGATTTGCCTGTTTTTGTAAAGAACACTGTTGTTCTTCAGCCATTCAGTTCTTTGCCATTGTCGCCAGTAATCGTTTCTGATGCGTTAGTATTTTTTGTCCGATCTTGATTAAACTTAATTTTTCTCTGCAGTTCCTTATTCTTTCTTGCTTCTTTCTTCCACAAAGCGCTAGTGGTAACAATATCATCTATAACCATTTTCCTGTTAGAGCGTTGACCGTTTATAAACTTTTGTTCCATAACTGGCACTTTATTTTTTTCTTTTATACAAGCCAGCAATATCAAATCAACACTTAGCTTCTCTAAATTCTTTGAGGTAGGAATCAAACTTTATCTGAACATTTTCTGCTTTTAGACTTTAATAAATTCCTGTATTTAGCATGATAAACTTTTATCATTTGTGAAATTCTTTTGCTAGAAGCAACGGGAATAGAAGCTCTTGACTATATTTGTTTCATTATGGGAACTAAAGTGTCACATATTTCACTTACAGAAGGATCCTTCTCTGAAGCAATTTTGAGGTTATGCTTAATATAACAGTAGCACTTCATAATAGATTCGTAAGCAGGGAGTTCAACTTCAAGCAAATCACTAAATTTCCCAAAAATATAAAGCTCCGACATTTATCTTGTTTTCACTAATTTAGACTGAGCCGTTTTTAATCACAGCAAAGCACACGAGCGCACAAACTAACTAATCAATTACACAATAGACGGAGCGGCGACACAAACTCAACTGAACTCGGCTGAATTGAGACCAGGCCTGTCCTTGTCAGACCGAACGCAAGAAAAATATCCGCTTTACCTCAAAAACAACCGCTCCGGTGACGATTCATTGCCATGTCAGTGCAATAATAAAACTGTTTTTATATTTCTATTCATATGATAATGCCTATTTAAAGCTTTTTATTTTCATAATCAAGGCACGCAATTTATGAAACTTTAACGTCCTTGCGACACCTTAGAATGTACTTCAATATTTTTTTATATTTTTTATTTATATTATCTATATCAAAAGGTAACTTTTCCGCGCTATTACAAATTAAAAATCAGAAGTTGATTGTTTCGTAAAAAAAACCCTTTAAAATGTATCAAAAATTTCTTCTTTTTTTTTTTTTTTTTTTTTAACTTTTGCATCCTTGCGGCACCTCAAGATCTACTCCAAAAATTTTCATATTTATTTTATCTACTCCAAAAGGCAACTTTTCCGCACTATTTCGAATTAAAAATCAAAAACTGATTTTTTCGTTCCACCCTAATGTACAGTTTTCACAGAAGTTCTTCCGGACAAAGGATGAATAGCTAATACCAGGTGAAAGGGTTTGAGAAAGAACTTTCTTTCGGGCTTCTGGGTATATTTATTCTTTAATTTTAATTGCGGTAATTTGCATCTCAAGTTTCCACCAAAGGCACGAGCGGGAGAAGGACGTATGATCACCTTTGCAGTTCACGCGCTTTTCTTGTACGGAACACTGCTAGCTCTCATGTCCTCTCTTAGTACATCGGGCACGAATAACAGTCCCGTAGCAATTTGCTTTCGAGTGCCCAAAATGCCGGCACTTAAAACATCTCATAGGGTTCGGTATATAGGGTCGGACTGGAAGCTTAATATACGTCTTCTGGTAATTTAGGTGGCAATGTTTAGTTTCGAGGGTTTGTCCGTCTCACTTAATAGTAATTCGGTGAATGTATGTAACACCTTGGGATTTTAATTCCTCAGTAATTAAATCTACGAGTACTAAGAGATTTAATATCTCACAAAAGTTATGACACCTTTTGAAGTGTTTAATGACAGGTGAGGGGTAATAAGAACCATTATAGTTGACAGAGCTTTTGTTTTTCGTAATTACTGAGCTTGCTTTCGAGTGTTAATCTCTATCAGCAAGTCGCCAAAACGCATTTTGCTGATGAACTTGCGTCACCAATTATGGCACTGATAGCCTTTTGTACCAGAAACGTAGATACTGTTTCAAATGTCTCGTTCCTTTCTGAAATGCGTTTTACAATGTAAAACCGATAAAAATAATGGCCACTTAAAAGTTTGAGGAATAATATGTTGCCCACTGAAGGGACCCTTATTACGAAGAGCCATACAATTTAAAAAGAAATTCGGGTCCGACGACATCACCCGCGACGGTACCGAGCAAGGGAAGGAGCCACCGGATCTGGCCAATTACAGCCTCGACGCTTACCTTAGTGTTTACATGCTCGGTGTCAACCCCAGGGACAATGACCACCCTTAACGCAAATCAAAAGAAGTGACCCGTTCGCTTGATTCCTAACAGCTGGCTACCGGCAAATTGATACACTAGAGATCACAGCGCACCACCCGTCTAATGCCAGGCACTGCCAGCACGTGGAGTTTTGGCTGTTCATGAGAAGCAAGAAGCAAATAAAGCGACGACCGCTTCTCATGCAGAGCTTCCTCGCTTGCTGTCGAGGGAAGGAAGAGAGACAGCAGGCTGAGGGGAAGAGAAGGGTACCTCGGGGTCGTGATGCCCTTAACACCGGAAAAAGGTGTTCCTCTGAGGGGATTTGAATGTGGGATATATCGTATTTATTATTATTTGTCTTTATCTCCAATGAGTTCTCCATTTAAACTTAAAACATACCGATAGTTTATCGATTTGACGATCAATCAGTTCTAGATTAAAAAGAGCTTCCGATCAATAGCATTACAATGAAACTGATTCGGAAAATGAAAACGGGAATGATATGATTTCAAGTAAAAAAAAAGCAATTCTATCAAACTGATTATGATTTAAAATAATTTCAAACATGAACAGAATTGAGTATGCGATTATGTTTTATCTCATTGTTCTTAGAAGATTTTTTTCTTTTACTGATTTGCTTTTATAGTTTGAGTTCTATATAACTTTTAAAATACATTTCTTATTCAATTATTATTTTGCATATTTTCAGTTCCATAATACAAATTTTTACAATGCGAAATAGCCCGAAACAATATATATATTTTATTAAATAATTGGGCTTATACTATCGTGAAATCGAGGCGTATTTTCTACAGCTTATTGGCATTTATGCGAATTTCACATGAATACCTAAAAAATTAAAATCTCCATCTCTATTATTGTATTGTAATATCTTTTTACATTTTGTCATACTTAAGACTAATAGTTTACGCGCTGCTGAATTATTATTTTTTAATATCATTTTCATGTCCTAAAACTAATCATATTTAAACCTTTTTACAGTTGTATTTCTAAACTATATTTTTACAGTAGTATTTCTAAAGTCGTAATACGTAAATTATACTGTGGTGACGCTTTATAAGCCAGATAACAGCTACGAGACATGAGAAATTTCTTTTGTCTTGTGGTCATGTTACTCGGCTACGAACCCAAAGGTTGCGAGTTCGATCCTCGCCTATCACCAATAGCAACATTGGTGACCCGATGACGCAAATTACGCAAACCTTCATACAACTGTTGTGGCGCCCTCTACCAGCAATAAATAAAAAAAAATGAAGCTGATAAATAATCAGCCAATAAAAAAAAAATGAAGCTGATAAATAGTCAGCCAATAAAAAATGCAGCTGATAAATAATCAGCCAATAAATAAATGAAGCTGATAAATAATCAGCCAATAAAAAAAAAAATGGATAAGGCGCAATAGCCAATATATCACCACTAATAACAGCAAAAACAGGACAAAAAAAAAACGTTCGTCTCACCTCCGACGAACTGAAGGGGGAGTAATGTGGTGACGCTTTATAAGCCAGATAACAGCTACGAGACATGAGAAATTTCTTTTGTCTTGTGGTCATGTTACTCGGCTACGAACCCAAAGGTTGCGAGTTCGATCCTCGCCTATCACCAATAGCAACCATACATTTAATTTTTTTTTTTAAATCTCAAAAACATCGAAATTAAGAAATATATTATTTAGATAATCTTAGATTTTTAAACTCCGGATTTCAAAGAAAGTGTCTTATTAAGAGTATAAAAAGATATTACTGATGTTATTTTTCGTTAGTGAAGATTCACAGGATTTCAAATTTAATAAATCAACACAAACAACGCTAAAAAGTTTTAAAAAATTATTTCGTTACCTGAAGGAATGATAAAATTGAATATTAATATAGAAGGTGAAATAGATCGAAATGCTGAACTATCATAAGTAAAACGCAATTCCTAGATACATCATTTCGCTCTCTTGAAGAGATTAACAATGTTATTTTTATTATTAAATAGAAGAAAAAGCGTAAAAGTTTTATTGTATCAAGTGCAAGTTAAACTTAGATTTTACTTTTATCTGAAATAATTTCATATCGTGTGTTAAAAGGCGATTTACAATTAAAAATCCAATAAAAAATAAAATCGCGATAAAGAAAAATATCGATTTATCTTGTACCATATATTTCTATATTGAAATCTGATCATCGTATGATCTTCATGCACACAGTCCATCATTTTGCAATTATAATAACAATATTTCATAAATATCTCTCAAATTTTGTTACTAAATATTTCTTTGATTATGTATAGTAAAATAATTATTATTAATTGTCATTTTTAATGAACATTTCAAATTATTTTTTAGAAGTTTACTTTCAACAAAGCCTATCTGAATATGCATAAGTTAAAAGAAACCCAAGATTTTTAAAATTGACTTTTCATGTAAATTTTATAATTGGTGGTACAACGAGAGGTGGCCAAGGTGGATGCCTATGCCCTATGAGTCAATCTTGGGATGCCTCTCGGAAACAAAATGTTATTTTTGTTTCATTTTATTGAACTAAATATGACCAAATGGAAGGGGAGGGGAAATTCTATGGCTTGAGCATCATTTATCATCACATCGCCATTAATATTGAAGTGATGAATTGTTTCAGTTTTTCTCCAAAGGCTAATTGCTTTTGGAAATTTTCTTAAAATTGATCCCAATATAAATTGTCGAAGGAAATGATTGAAATTGCCTCTGTGCTACGTATTTACTCCAATATCACAATATATGCTTTGAAAAATGAATAAAATCATTGTTAACATTAAGAAAACTTATGACTAGTCCTGCATATTAAAAAAATAATCACTTTCAGAAGTGGTTTGCTTTGTTTTGTGCACTTAAAATAAGAGATCCTTTAGTTTTATTCTTACGTTACTTGGACATTAAGTTACATGTAGATTTTGCACAACATTAGTATGTTAAAGAATAATACGATATCGTTATCAACAGACATGCATCTGCTTCCACATCTCAGAACACACAGTACACAAGCCCACATTCAGTCCAGGTTGATTGTTACCGTATTTGCGTAAGTTATAGATGCCACATTTTGTACGATTACGCTCGATAACTCAGATGCTCTCGAGTCCGTTTTGGGACTTCATAATTTTATTCACCAGTTAATCGTAAACATAAAAGTTTGAACGTATTTGCCATAGCATTTGTTGCAACCTCACAAGTACAAAAACAACCTTACAAGTGCGAGTTGCAACCTTACAAGCTATATTTAGGAGGAGGAACAAATATTTTATTTATAACCGTAATCGCAGAATTGATTCTTCGTTTTCAGAGGTATAATACCTTATTGGAAAATTTAAAGTACTAAATTTAAGTTCATTTATGGTTATGTTATAGGTCTTTTTAAAGATTTGCATTGAAAGAAAATAAAAGAAAGACACTTAACTACCTTAAATATTTATTAAAAAAATAATTTGTCAATAAACATAAAAATAATGGACATGCATTGCATATACACAGTCATAAAACATTTACACTAATATTCAACCAGATCAGGAAAGAAAGGCCGAATATCAAATGTTTATTAAAATGTTAGACTTTAAACAAAATACAACGAATTTTTTTTAAATGTACGGAATAGAACGTAAAAAAAAGAACAAGAAAATAAATACATAGCATCTAAAAACGTTTGTAATATATTGAAGGACCATCGCTTTCCCGATGTAGTTTGGATTTTAACTTCGTTACCAATGAGGGGCAACAACCATGCCTGTTTGGGGTACCTGGTTCTTCACATAACCTTTTCTTTTGATCGTCAGGGCTCCATTCACTAAATGTTGTATTTTCTGGGCATGTAAAAACTTCCTCAGAATTTTCTTCATATTTAAGGAAAATGGGTCGGGTTTTCATTTTACGGATGTATTGTCTCAACTTCCAACTCTGCCATTTTCTTTTCAAAAAATTCCTCTCTTCTGGTGATAAATTATCTGTTTCTTTACTTTTAACAGTAGGAGTGAGGGATAAATTTATATTGCACAGTGGGGTTTGAGAATAGATTGCTGAAGGGAATGCTTCTGTTTTTGGAATTTCTGCCTCAAGTTCCAAAATAGCTGGAGAGTTTTCGAGTTGCTTTTCTGGCAATTTATGCGATATCTCTGCAGTTTTTATTTCATCATTTTCAGTTTGGATTTTCGGAGGAGAAAGCGATAACTTTAGCTTGCATGGCGGACTCGTTTGTAGTGAAGTGTATAGTTTTTTATATCTATGACATTCAAATGGGGAACTCTGTGCATCTCTCTTTCTGATGATGTCTGTTTGCGCAATTTTATTTAAACGAGAAAACTTAGAATCGTTTATTTTTCGGAACAAACCTACTGCCTGAAGCATCCATAATGTTCTCTCGGTGATTTTGAGAATAGAATAGATGTAGATATCGATGAAATCTTTTATACACAAACAGTAAAACAGAAGCGCGAATATCCACAATTTTTTTACCATTTGTGCGATGTCTAAGAAATGACGAAACATGTTTGTAAAAATGGTGCTTTGGACCTTGAAATAATCTTGACATTCAGGCATCTGTAGGGGGAAAATAAAAAAGAAAATAAGCTATGCAATACTTAAATTATTTTATTAAAATTCGCTTAAAATATTTTTTAGAAATCATTGCTAATCTGATACAAATTTTTCTCAATTCATAGGATTAAAAACAGAAACTAAATTAATATTCTGAATGACAGAAACTGGATTTGCTTTAGATAGCAATGCTGCGATCAAGTATCAACATAATTTTAATATACGAGCATTTTCAGTTATGACTTGGAAATCTAAATCCCTTAAAACTTGAACGAGATTTGGCATATTTGCTCGATTCATCCTGAAAAGAACTAATTATTAACTTTTGTTCACCAAACCAGCGTGAATACTTTCCCAGGCTATTACATTATTTTTGTATTTGTTTAGGATAATAATTTACAAACTATGCAATTATAATCCATAATCGGAGTAATTCTGACTAAAAGACTGACTTTTCTGGTAATATGCTAAAGGATAATGCGACTTCGCGTCGGACATAGATTATGAAAATTCCAAATTTATAGAATTAATTCTTTTTGAAACAGTTAATATTTTTTTCCAGAAATGATTAAAGCGTGTTCATAAGACAATGAAAGCAAGCTTAAAGCTGATTAAATTTATTTAAAAAATCTGTAACCGATTTTTAAAGAATAAAAGAAGCCCATATTATTAGCATTTGCTTACGATTTCGAATCATTTTAAAACTCATGCTAAATAGATTACTTCAAAATTAATCAAAGTTTCATCAAAGTTTTTCTAGTTATAAAAAAGCAATACAATTTCACTGCATCGAATCGTGGGATGTAGAAAAATGTTTCATGAACAATTAAAGTTCAATAATCGATGCTTGAGACTGTCAATTACAAACGATGTTGAAATTCATTAAAAGACAAACGAGTGTCGTTTGGTATAAAAAAGCAATACAATTTCACTGCATCGAATCGTGGGATGTAGGAAAATGTTTCATGAACAATTAAAGTTCAATAATCGATGCTTGAGACTGTCAATTACAAACGATGTTGAAATTCATTAAAAGACTGAAACGAGTGTCGTTTGGTATAAAAAAGCAATACAATTTCACTGCATCGAATCGTGGGATGTAGGAAAATGTTTCATGAACAATTAAAGTTCAATAATCGATGCTTGAGACTCAATTAAAAACGATGTTGAAATTCATTAAAAGACTGAAACGAGTGTCGTTAGGTGTGCTAGAGAAGAATTTTAGCTGTTTGTGCAAAATTAATTTTGGATCATAAAATGATATAATTTCTGTGTTATTTTTCTTAATCTAATAAGCCATAATCTACCTATGCTTTATTTATAGTTTTTTTCTTCAATTTCTTTTTTTTACCGTTGATAATCCGCATAGTCTTTATCAAGTTCAAATGATATGTATCAACTTATTTGGGAAAAATCTAAGAAATCTGAGGAAGACGAAATAACTAAAAGGCATACTAACGACTCAAACTTGCTCAGATATCAACATAGTTTCAGTGGTGAAGTAAGCAAATAATAAGATGTAAAGACAATCCCAAAATTTATGATAACATTAATGATTGTAGCAAATGTACGGTGGTATTCGTTCATATTTTACAAATGAATCAAGTGTCTACCAGTAGCATTATGGTGTAATGCGTACCGAATTAAGTAGAGCATTTGTATTAGCATTTTTCTGAAAAATTCATTCTGGTTAAGGATTATAAAATTCTATCGAGACCTTGGAACTTTTTAGAACCATATTTGATGAAAAATCGCAAAATATCGTCAATTTTGAATGGAATCATTTGTAAGACATCTTTTGAAGAATACACTGGATTGAGTCAAAGCCTCAACCTTCGAAGAATAAGGGTCCTCCTTTCAAATCCTGCTACCTACAGATCCACAGAAGGATACGATATTGCATAGGAAAGTCAAAGGAACAACAATCCTAAGTCATTTAATCCAGTAAGCTTAGTGTAAACTACAATCTTTAAGACTGTTGAGAATCCAATGTTTTACTCTTTGCTGCAAATGACTTTAAATTTACAAGAACACCCATTATATTCCGACGAATACACAGTTGATATCCAGGTATTTTCTAGATAATGCGATCTTCCTTAGAAATAATAGCGTCATATATTAAAAATATAAAAAAGAAGAAAATTTAAAATGATTTAGTTCACATTTTATCAATATAACCAAACGATTCTGACTATCACTGAAGTCAGAGTAGCAAATTTTATATAGTATTTATTTCCCTTCTCCAGTCTCAATCTTTGATATTTAGTTCACAGAAGAAATATTGCCTTTTTGATACCCCCCACTCCACCCAGATTGTTGTTAAAGCCATATATAACATCTTCGCTCATACCACTCTGTACCATTATAAATTGTTTTGACATATAGCTTACATTTGTATGTAAAATATAGATCTCTAAATTTCCATACAGAAACGCAATACAAAAAATTGTTTCTCGCTGAACAAATCATTTCAAAAACATAACTAAAAAATAACTAACAGATTTTATATGACGAAGAATATGAAATCTAATCTTTTAAAAATTTATCTTACGCGAAAAAAACGAACTTTCTTTCAATAAGTGCCACTGTATAAGGCTATTGAGATAATTGTGTTGAAACTGTTTGCTCCTAAGGTGATCGTTTATAGATTCCGACAGAATAAATAGCGCATCGAATTTAACATTAAAGTACTTATCAGCTTAAACAAGTTAGTAACAACCTTTTTCATTTCTACGAAGATAGACGAGGAGTCATTAATTCTCTTGTCCTGGGCGACGTAGAAATAACATCAATTTTATTACATATAACTGACAGGTATTATAATATAATACCTGTCTGTCGATGGTTATAATACTATAATATATGTCAGCTATTATAATATTGCATATAAATATCAATACATTTAATTGCAAAGATATTTGAACTAATACGCGCGCATTATATATAAGTAATAATTGAAATATTCTACGGGTTTTTTAGAAAAAGTTAAAACGGCTAACGATTTAAGGGTAATTGGTACTGTATTTTCATCATTCATAAAACCTAAGCACGAAATTTGTCATATTTTGTAAATACACAAGAAAGTCTATGGGACTACTCTTCTTCTGGTAGGAACGAATATGAAACAAAACATTTTATATAATTATTAATTTTAGATTCATTATTATGAAACAGTATTTTAGAGATATTATCAAAACAAATCGATCAGATTTCACTATTACATCGAAAAAATCAGGCTCTCTGATTTGTACATTTATTATTAAGCAGAAATAAAAACCTTAATTTTAAATTATTATTTTATCTTTATAAATATGAAAATAAGATTCATTGATTGCACATCACATTTCAATAGTCACTGAAAGTATCACCAGTTGAATCACAATATGATAGAAGTGGTAGCAGACTTGTATAGCTTTTTCGCATCACTCAGCATGGGGAGAGGGGGTCAATCCAAGTTTCAACAAATCAATAATTGAGATCCAGAAATGAGTTAAGGTAAAAGTCAAATAATCAAATGATGTTATTCTAAACACATAATACAATTACATTATTTGCTATAAATTATAAAGGGAAACTACCAAATGCAGCTAGCATTCACTCAAAATACAACTTATACTAGCTGCTATTTGTGGTTGATTTAATTTGTCAGGATATAATAAAATGAGTCATTTCAACATAGCAATGACATGAAAGTGTTAAAATATTTCTTAGATCAACAGGCAATATTTCAGGTTATCAAGTATCCGTCGTTTCGCTTCTTTGCATCTCCAATAGGGTGCACAATTTGAAGCCGTAGTAATAAAATATGTGACGAGCGTCTATTAAATTGATTGCACCCATTGGAAGATTAATGAGCTTAAGAATATAAGTGTATGAATTTAAAGTTTTCGTTAAAATGAATTAAATCTAAATTGTTTCTTTTGGAATAAGCGTCTGCTAAAATGCATAGAAACGAAATATGGGAAGTAAATGAAAACTTAAAAATAATCTTTTAAAAAAAGTTTGTTAATTTTTGAAAATATAGCTTTTTGCTGACCTAATTCAGGAATAATTAAAACATTTCTTTTGTATAAGAAAAACGAATGCAATTCAAGCAAAAGCAAAACATTTTGTCTAATAGAACGTTTATAGATGACAATCAAAGAATTTTCTATGTAGAGTGCCAAAACCAATTTCCCTAATTTAATTTTTAAATGAGAATTAATTAATAAATAATATTTATATTTTAAAGGAAATATCTTAAATGATTGTTTCTTAAATAAAGTTGCTCTCTGTACTAGAATTCCTTTATTTATACGTCAACAATATTTTATTTTTAGGATAGACTTATTACAGAAAAATAGGTTAAACTGTTTCATATTTAAAACAAAAAGCATTCTCATCTGAATAAGTTAAATATATATTATTCATGTCTTTATAATTATTAGTTTCTGTTTAAATCTGCAATAAGCTTTGGAAATAACTTAAATGCGATGATAAAATTTTAAGAACTAATAATTTCAGTTGCAAATAAAATGGAACAGCGGAAATTTCATCTTATTTAAACTGGTAGGGAGGCCAACAATTTTGAATACAGAAGTTCTGAATAATCGGGAAAATACAAATCAGTAAGCCAAGAAAAACTATTTGGCAAGTAAGTTAATAAGAATATTCCGTCTTTTTTTATCTCGCAGTTATCAAATTATACAAAAAATTCATTTAAGAAGCAAAACATTCGATTTTCATTTATCGTATAATTGTGAAATATTTGAACAATTGTACCGGATGTAACAATGTAACAATTTAATGTCAGTCAAAAGCTTTCACCTTTTTGATTAAATTGTTCAAAATTAAGGCTGAATTTTTTTAAAAAACAAGGAAACGACTGTATGTTAAAATAAACGAGTTTCGTTCGTTACTTAACGTTGAACCATACAAGAGTATATGTACACAATTGTGCAATTATATTTCCTATATAATTGTTTCGCAGTTCCATTTAACTTACAATGTAATATTCTAAATTAATGATGGCTTGTATTTTCATAAAAATCAGTTTTATAATGTGATTTCAATAAATAAGACAAATAATATACTTACTCCTCTTTATTCCAATAAAACAAGAGTTGACAATTGTAGAATTAACTCGCAGCATAATTTCCTAACGAATCACATTTTGATTTGTCTATAGTATTAGAAAAGAATAGTAGATTTTTTTTGCTTGAAATTTTCTTTTTACTTATCCTTTCCAGACTGAGGAAGTAGAAAGAGTAGCCTGGAACTTAATTAAAGGTTCGGGTTCAACACTAGAACTCCCAGATATCGACATAGACTAAAGGTGGGTTTACACGAGACTAACAGTTGCGCGCAATTGTTGTCTCTCTGCTGTTGTCCCTGTATTGTCCCCGTGTGAACAGTTGAGACAACGTCGATGGGACAATGGCTAATAGTTGTCTCGACGGGGCAACCATTTGCCATTGTCCCGTTGCAGTCACGTGATTTTCCTGAAGTAGGCGTCACCTTCTATTGCGCACAATAGTTGGCTTCGTGTGAACCCACCTTAAGATTCTAGCAGAGTTCGATCTGTCATTTTGACGGGCCCGTTTGTTCCAGTGTTAAGTCGCCCTGTTGGAATTTATGAGCAGATTGATTCAAACATACTTGTGGCATTAGCTCCAATATCTTTTCTAGGGGAAGTGATCTGTGGTCCTCAGTAGAAGAATAATTTAGTTGGCCCAAAAGTTCATGTTAAATCTTTGGCATTTTTAAGAAATTACTCGCTAGCTCAGATAGTATTTGGGTTTCCAAAATAACTGGGTAAAAAATAAAGAAAATAATACAGCGTTTATGCTAAATGCATTAAATATATTTAGAGCCAATTTATAAGGCAATTTAGAAAGAATGTTTTTATTTAAGAAAGACAACTAAAAAGTTAATTTATCAAGTCAACTGTTCCCATTTCAGAGATTGACTTAATATAAGCTTAAAGAAACATGATTAATTCCATATTTAATTTTCCACATATATTTTAATCGGAAATCCAACCGATCTAATAAGTACCTTTGCAGTGTTTTAATATAGCGGCTTCAAAAATTGCGTGCGATCGAAAATTAGAATCTCATCTCAAAATCTGCTGATCATGGAGCTGGGATTCCAATATTTAGTTTTAGTTTAGTTTAGTTATATTAACGACCCGTTTTTAAAGCAACACTAGGGCTATTTTCGGAAGGACCTCGTAATTTTGAACCGCGGTCAGATGATGAGGACGACACTTGAGCTGGCACCCCCTCTCCAAACTTCCACCCCAGACGAGCCGGAGGACGTTTGGCCAGGGCGGATTTAACGTGCTCAAGACAGCTCACACAACGGGTCTTTGGTGGAATTGAAGCACGAACCTCCAGTTCCGAAACCAAGACCTTATCACCAGGTCACCGTGGCCCTGAGATTCCAACAGCAATTCATTCAAAGACAACATTATTCAGGGTGGTCTTTTCGTAGTCTTACATATCCAATCTTATTTAAAAATATCAATGATTTTTAAAAAGGCGACTGAGGTAGCAATAAAAAAAGCCGCGGTGAGCTGGTGGTAAGATCTCTACGTTGGGATTGGAAGGATTTTGTTTCGATACCCGATTCTACCGAAGAACCTCCGTGTAAGCGGTTCTGCTGCACGTTAAATCTGTCGGGACCCAATGTCCTCCAGTTGGCGAGATGCGGGCGTTTGAAGAGGGAGGTGCCGGTTGAGGTGCTGTCCGCATCATCTGATCGCGGTTCAAATTTACGAGGTATAAAAGTAGTCCTAGTGTTACTTTGAAATGGGACGTTAATATCACTAAACAAAGCAGCTCAAAACACTATGTGTACTTGAACAACAATGAGAAATAGCTCAATTCGCCTTTAGTGGGCGCTGTAGCATGTGTGAAATAGCTGAAAAATTGGATGTTGATTTTAAGATACCATTGCTTCTGTTCTCACAAGCAAACCGACAAAATCATTCTTCGGTGCCTTGTGAGCAATATTTTAACAGAGCCATTCTCTTGAATCACTTCATTAAAAACCTAAAACAGAGACTCCGAATCTTCTGTCTAAACCAGACATAAGCGATGGCGATGAAACTGCTTAGAAGGAAATAATAAATATTTACCAAGGCCTCATCGATTATTCTGCCATATCTGCCGCGCAAAAATGAAAGCAAATCATTATTAACTCTTTGGGTACATTTGAGGTATCAGAACGTTCCGTATTTGTTTAGGTTTCCTTTTTTTTTTTTTTTTTTTTTTTTTTTTTTTTGTAATTCTAATTATCTTAAGTTATCTCAGTATCATGCAGCAGTATATATTCTGAAAAATAAGAAATAAAATTTACCAAGAGTGTCTAGAAAAATAAATGTTGATAAATAGTAAATAGTTTTTGAGTTTTTTGAATTAGTGAGTACATTGAAACATCCATTTGATAATATTTTTCCAAATAATTATCATATATATTTTATCTATATTTTTTTGTAATGTGTAAATAAAAATTATGAAAGCGTAATTTTGTTTGTTTTCTTTTAATGATATCTACAAATTAAAATGAAATAACTGATTCATAAGTTGCAAAGTTTGAAAAAAAAGGTATCTATACCTTTTATATTTCATAATTTGAAATTGTAAACATAATTTATTCAATATATATTAATTTGAGTTTCATGTTCTTTCCTCTGAGCAAATTGAAAACATCAAAGTCTTAGTATTAATAAAAATCATTACATAAGAAAAAAAATTTAATAATTTTATTAATAAGCTTTAAAATATTAACTTATCTAAAAGAAATAATTATTTTTTAAAATAACTATATTCATAAGATTCAACATTCAACAATATTTAAATAATATGTAAAAAAGAACAAATGTAATTTTTCAAAAACACTGCCATAGTCATTTGTCAAAATGTATCCTTTGGATAAAAAGGGGAAAAAAAAAAGGATATGGGAAAGAAAAGAATAAAACGGCCCCAAACGAATTAAAAAGCGATATTAATTAATTATGCAAAAACAATAATTCCATTGAAAATACTAATTAAAATTTTAGTATAAGAAATAAAATTACATTACTACGAAAATTTGGAGAAAAAAAATTCAAAATATTAATTTTTAAAAAAAATCAAAAGTTTTTAATAATAGATCGGCTAACGTAACCTGAACAATGGTTTCATCAACGTTATCGGCAGACATCCCGACATGCTCAGAACGGTTGAAAATTGAGCAGAAGCAGTTTGTTTGGTACCTGACACGTGACCGTGCATTGACCCCATTGGGATCAGAATTTGATTTATAATTTTAAGCGTACAAAGATATGTTTCAAAGTTTGTCAAAAAATATCAAAAGATAGTTTATAATTATGAAATTTAACAAATGACGTCGTGTCCGCTTTACCACGGAAAGGGGGTGCAGTAGCTTCTGAGGGTAAAAACCCCTGAGCACCTGAGGGCAGAAGTCTGACTTCTAGCTCATATGAAGATGAAACTCACACATTCGCTTGCACAACCCCTTTTTACAGGGGGGCACAGATGAAGAACAACCATGGTTAAAACCCATTGTCTCTAACATATATAGTTTACGAGATATAACGAAAACCATCTGCGCATGCGCAGTAGATAACTCCATGGGAAGGGCTTCTATAGTCCCGCAGGATTACTATGGCGAAAACCCATTTTCTTTAACAGCAGGTAAACCTTTTAAAAACGCATCTGGTTTCAAAGAAGCGTACATAATAATAATGCAATACAGGTAGAAGCAGATGAAGATGAAGATGAAAATTGCAATTTATGCTTTATTCATTGCCTATGCGATTTCAAGCTTCAATTATTCGTTGAGTACGCGAGCTGCAAAACTCCCTAACCAAAAACAATATCATGTTCCCACATGATAATAAATAATTCTTGCTCAACTTAAACAATAGAGTAGAATAACTTTTTTATTACATATTTCGCAAACTAACTGAAGGGATTCTTAGTGTTCAGAATATATGACATAAATTTTTAACAGTCCAGCGGATAGTATCATAACAGACAATTGCTATATAGGAGTTTTCATTAATAAAAATGCATTTAACAAGAACCCATGATTGTTTTTGCTCAATATATAACAGAAAATATAATGTACAGCATTGATTCCTAGTTCTAATTTATCACTGAGCAATAAATACCCTATTAAAACCCTTACTCAGTGTTTTACATTCACAGATCACTACAATATTCTGTAAATACGATGGCGCCATCCCGCTTTTAATTGATGCACCTGAGGAACTTTTTTTTATTATTATACTCGGTGTTTAATGAAACAGCGGTACTGAAATATGTGAGGTTTCCACATTCAACGCTTAGGAACGTTTGGATCGGTAAATTTATATGGAGCTTTCATTTTATTATAGCAGTTGTTCCACTTCAATTAAATACAAACTCATCCTCGAAGGAAATAAATGCTGGCGTTCCTCCAGAGTTATTTCTAGGCCCTGTAACTTTCTTGAGTCACATGAATCACACCCCCTTAACCTTCTGACGCCCAATGTGGCCGAGATGGCTGTACATTCAGACATCCACAGAACGACCGAGCGGCCGAAATGCCACCTGTTAATTTTCTTCCCCTTTTCTCAGCAGGATTGTAAAACGGTGCGGGGCGATTTTGTAACAGTGGTTGCTTCCGTTCCCGCTGTCACTGTTGATTTGTGTCTCCAGAAAGTGTTCGAGGGCAGATGCTTAATTTACAGTACGCTTTCTGCTCGCCAGCTATTAAAATCTCTTGCTAAAATGCCGGGTTATCGGAAAGTTTTAACTCAAAAAGGAATTAATAAAATACTCTTTGAAGATTCAGATGAATATAATTTGATATAAATGACGAGGAAGATGCTGGATTTGACACTTCAAACTCTTCTCAAGAAGAAAATAATTCTTCTTCATTAGAAAATTTCTGTTAACGAAGACGATATTGGAGTTTCCGAAAATAAATAACTCGGGCCAAATTATTGAATGGATATCAAATTTGATAGTAAATAAAATTATTTCCATTCCAAAATTTGACCAACTTTCAGGTCCAATCCATAATTTACAATTATCTGAAGTATGTAAAAACAATAAATTAAAAAAATAAATTATTTAAAATGCTTATTGTTTTAGAAAACTGTGTTTAAAACAATATTAATTATTTTTCAAAGCTCAATCTCCCCCATACCAGTTTTTGAAACAGTTTTAATTATAAAATAACAAAGTAAATATTCCTTCCTTAAAGAATTCTGCAAATCGTTTGAAAATTGGCTGATATTATATATTTTGTGCATTGCTTAAATCAAAGAACATAATTTAAAAAAAAAAAATGCTAGCAAACGTTCTCTTTGGTAAGAAATGCGGAGTTTGATTGCTGTATTTTAGTATTTAACAGCTATTGTGGGTATGCAGATTCGTTTGGAAAGGAAAGGAGAGGTTTTGATTTGGATAATTTTGGCATATACCTGCAAAATTTTAATTCGTATATATCGACCATAAAAATAATATTTTTTCCATAAAATAATATTTGCCCTGTGTTACTATTCTGTCATTTTAAATTAATAAATTTTAGTAAATTTTGAAGATTTACATTGTTAATGAAGTTATTTTTTAGATATGAATCTACTTATATATTAATAAATTTTCAACATTTGCACGTTATTCTCTTTATATTCTAATAAATATATGCAAGCAATTCTTTGGGATTTAATTAATACATAATTAAAATTTATAAGAATTTTTAAGTACTTACAGTAAGTTATTTATATCAATAACTCTTAAAATGAAGAGAAAAAAAAAAGACGAAAAGAAAAGGAAAAAAAAAAAAAAAAAGATAACTCTTGAATGATTAAATTTTCTGATGCAGCAATGATTTTAACGAATATGCAAATATGCTATTTCAATGTCATATTTCAACATCAAACACGCTTTTCCGTAATTAATAAATTATAATCAAACACAGCGGTAAAAAAAAAACGGAACGTCTGGAAAATCTTTAGGCGAAATTATAAAGTGTTATTAAATTTTGTATACAACCCCTTTTTCTTCAGCAGTAATTTGACTACAGGAATAGGGCGACACGAATAATCTCCGCACTGCAAATGAACTTTTGACCGTAAGAAGGGGGAGGAAAAGGCCTGTCTTCTTCATTTATACTTTCAGCCGTTTGGATTCTAAAAGAACTGCATTTCAAAGAACAAAGGAATTCAGAGGGACATAATGCGATGCTATCAGATGCGACAAAACTCAGGGCGACTGTGTTAATGAAGTCGTCCAACAAACTCTCTAATGTTTAAATATTGCGCAAGTCAAACAGGCAGCCTTACCTTACCACCTGATTGCTTACGCTTTATAAAAGGTTATCGCAATGAATCAGGAGTGACATACTGAAATGTAGAGGATAATATTAAAATAAAAAATTTTAATATATTAGTGGTATTTGTTTACAACTTTTTTTATATTTGTTGCCTGTTATGAAAGTCGAGTTGAATCGGTAAAATATACAAAATTATTTCATACAAGGACTCCAAATTTTATTTCGTCACATATTTTAAACAGTCAGATTTCTGGATCTTGTAAGGACATTTTTCTGTAAGGACAGACTTCTGGATCTGTCTGATAAGCTTTGTGGTTAGCGGAATCTCAGTATTTTATATTATACAAAAAGAATAAAAAACAAAAGCAGCAACTTTGATGTATATCACAGAAGAAAAAAAAGTGTACAGAAATTGTTTTCATCCAAATAATAAGTCCACTTGATATGTTAAAAAAACTTGTGCTTTTTTTCCTTTGGAATTTCTTAAGCGATCACAGCGCCACTCAAGCATTAAACCGTTACTTTAACTAATTACCAAAACCTAAATAATGGTTAAATAATGCCTTATAAATTGTTCTTACTAATTTTTAGTGAAGAGTAATTATTCGGCAAATGAAATCGTTACTTTAACGAATTTTCCTAAAACTATGTAATGGAACGACATCGTATTGATTGTTCTTGCTAATTTTTAATCATAATTTCGTGGATCACACAAGAATAAAAATTATTTCAAAAATTCAAATCCAAATCAATACATGCGAAGCTGAATACAACCACAGCAGAATACTATTTGCAAAAAGGACAAGAGATTAGCATCAAACCTTAAACATCAATAAGTTTGAAAATCAAGAATAAATGCAATGAAAACATACCAGTTGAATGTAAATATCTTCCAATAGGATTTGAACTGAATTACAAGGAAAAAACTATATTTGTTCTTGAAGACAGGTAGAACTATTAAATTAAAAACTTTCTCGTACTTAAAGCTAAACTAGCTCACAACGTTTAGTTAAAATGCTTTGTCAACATATGAATTAATTCGAAGTGCCTCTGCACCATATAAATAAAATCCAAAGAGAATAAACCATATCCTCTGTTATAAAAATATTGTTACATAGATAAATCCTCCTTATTAAAACTTCTATACTGCAATAGCCATCAGACGATACAAATTTTATTTCTATCTTCAGTATGGACACAGACGGAACAATTCTTTTCTTCTCCCCCCCCCCCTTTTTCCTTCTACTTTCTGCCCAAATCAAAATGCCTGGACTTCCATACTCTGGTGAGATACTTTATAACTGCACACGGACATTTTGCAGATTTTATTACTTTTATCGCTGCTGTTTATTCTATATGTTAATATTTGTAAATGCAGATTTATTTCAAAATCTTCCTTGCAATTTTAAATTTACTCAATCATCAACCATTGATTTTCAGTAGATGTATAATGTTTTTCTTCATTTAACCCTGCTGTTCTGTTCGCACTTACTATACGCATGTAACGTTCGGGTCAATATGACTCGAACGCAAAATATTAACTCCAGAAGCCTCTGTGAAGCAGGTTTTCAGTAAAATAGTTTTTTTTAAGATGTATAAAGTTTCTTTTAATATAGTAACCATGATATAGTTTATATTATATATATTATAAATGTTTAATTGCATGTTATAATGTCTAATTGCATGTAAAAAATTTAATAACATGAGCATGCATATTAACCCTTAAATAAATTGTAAAATAATTTCAATCTTACCTCATTTTTATTAGCACTCTGGACAATAATGTGATACATGAAACTTACATATGTGTTTTTAACAATTCTTGGACAACATATTTGTTTTATTGTCGTTGCTTGATGGGCAGAACTTTCACCTCGCACGTTTATTATTCACCTGTAAATTAACAGCAGGCCTTGGTGATGTATCACTCTGTCTTTTACCCTGTATCTTTTTTACTATATTGCAGGACTCTTCAGTTCTAGGGAGATGTTGTCGTCTGAATATATGGGTCAACCAAAGACTTGCCTATTTCTTCTAAAAATAACCTTCATTTTGTCAATTTGTTTTCATTCCATTTCTTATCTATAGATGTCCACAGAATAAATGCGTTGTAAGCAGAGGTATCCAGCCTATTATAAAATATAATTAGCGGCTATTGATTTGTTTTTCTTTTAGAAGTATATGTATTTATCAGCTGATCAAGAGTATCAACAGCTCCTTTAGTGGCATTGTAATCTAATATGATTTTTGGCTTTTTGTCTAGTCTATCACTAATCAATTTATCATGATGCATTGTGCTCATAAGAATAACATTCTTATTCTTTTTTGGAATGTAGTTCATAACAGTTGTATCATCTGTGAAGTAAAAGCTTGAACTGTGATGATAATCGCGCCCTCTGACATTTGACTGAAGTGCTAACGTACTAAAAACTGTTTTTAGAAGTGATTCTTTTCGTTTCCCGCTTAATTAATAATGTATCATGCATTTTTTAAACAGAATTAAAAGAAAATTGTAATCGGGTCATATTGACCCGAACGTTATATTGATACAATTCTTAAAAACTTCCAGAAAATATTTAAATAGAAAAAAATCCTTTTCAGAGGAATAATGTAGCACCATTACATACAAAGTCATAAAGTATCATTTAAATATTTACATAATGTTGTTTTTTGTGAGCCGTTAAAATTCATTTCGGGTCAAATAGACCCGAACAGAACAGCAGGGTTAGTAGAAATGTTTATAAAAAATATCCTTAGTAAAATAACATTAGATCCTTAATCTTCCTTATATTTGAAAAAAGTATTCCGAGAAAAAATGTTTTTCTTTCTATAATTCTTATTCACTTGTAAAATATTTTTGTTTTATTAGAATTAAGTTAAAAGCATAAGGAAATGAAAAAAAAAAAAAAAAGTAATATTGTTACTAATTTTCGGTTAATATTGTATTTTTACAAAAAAAACCGTTTGTTAATAGTCAGCCCAGAAATAAATAGAATTGATAATTAAATAAAAATTGCCTGGCATTAGAGAGTGTTAACTATTGTCATTTCTAGATTCTCGAAATTAGATTTTTTTTTACGACTCCCTCTTTCTTCTAGTAAGTTTATATGAAAAAGTATGGATTTACCAAAATGTCATTATCGATATTTAGTTTGTAACAGCTATATTTTTATATTATTATCTTTGTTTTCGCAAGTTTGTCACTCCTTATTTATTCGTTTGTCTTCAGTGCTGCATTAAAGGTGCTGCAGTGTGTGCGTTGAACTGATGCAAGCTCATCGTCTCTATTAACTACAATATATAACTATAAACTAATGGAATATACTGGGGCTAAGGAAAATGAAAATTTTGTTTTCTGACGTTGCTACTTCATGTAATGACTTTTCTAGATAGTAAAATTTTGAGGTGTTTGAAATCAACCTCAGCATTAACTTTGCCTCCCCCTTCATTAAAACAGCAAAATTCATGTACGGGAAAATATTTTTAAATTTATATACAACAACATCTCTGGAGATCCAAAATAAAATCAATCGAGGACATAGATGAGGCTATCCATGTATTCAGTTGCTTCATATATAACAAAGCAACTAGTCAACTTTTCGTAAATTTAATACAAATGAAATAAAAAAATACGGCAAAAGAGGTGCTTTCTAAAACGTGGACTGTATAATAATGCATAACATAAAGCACTGTTTTAATTTCATAGCTTTATTTCTTATGCGACAGTTTGGCGCTCCTCAACTTTCACCAAAGCAGGGAGTTTGACTTTAAAATAATTACCATTCTAATTTAAAGTCTAAAATTTGCAAAAACTAGGTTTTCTCGCAAATGAACAGGATTTAAAAATTTTGTAAGAAAATTTATATAATGAGGCAATAATATTATTAAAAACTTATCTTTTCATGATTTTTCTAAAAGCTATTGTAATATAGAAATTTTAAAAAGGAGGATATATCTATGTAATAATATTATTACAATTGAGTATATGGTTTATTCTCTTTGAATTTTATTTATCTGGTGCTGAGACACTTCGATTTAATTCATATGATGACAAAGCGTTTTAATGAAATGTTGTGAGCTAGTTTAGCTTTAAGCAAGGGAAAGTTTTAATTTAATAGTTCTACCTGTCTTCAAGAATAAGTTTAGTTTTTTCCTAGTAATTTAATACAAATCCTCTTGGAAGATATTTGCATTCAACTGGTATGTTTTCATTGCCCCCCCCCCCCCCCGTCGGCGAGAGATTGAGAGTTTCCTCGACAAAATTTTTCACCACTTCAAAATGTTTGTGGAAAAGCACACAATCTCGTATATGAAAATTTAATAAACATCTTAAAGTTAATATGTTGTAAACAATCAAAATATCCAAGTAACTGTTAAAGCGGTTTGACTATGTTTTGTAAAATAATCGATAGGATGGCAGATCAATAAGATGCCGCATTTTGCGGACGATTTTTGATCGCCTAACTATGAACGCAATTTGATAGATGTAGAAGTTAAATTCACAGATTTTCAAGTTTTTGATTGAAATGTCGTTCATTAAGCTTCTAATTTGCATTACTTTTAGCAATATATCCGACAGGATGAATAAGTTATCTTATTTTGCCGACTATTTCTTGATGGCCGACTATGAACTGAATACGATGGAAGTTCGCTAATTTTCAGACATCTTATATAAATGTCGTTCATTCAGCTTATAATTTATTTTACTTTCGGCAAAATAACCGCCAACATGTCAAATGAGTAAGAAGTCACATTTTTGCCGTTTAATCTTTGCCTTTTGAATAGGGTGTTATCATAAGCTATGAGAAAAAATTATTTTTATCGAGTATTTCGATTATTTGCAAGTGGAATTATTAGGGAAAAATACTTTTATATTTTACAAGAGTAGATAGAGATAGAGTTGTTTCTTCCTAATTCGGAATTCAATCAATCATTTTATGAGATTTTTAGATTATAAAATGAATCATTTGATTCATTTAACTGTTACTTCTTCAGTGATGAATTGGTAAATTTATTTTATTTACTTCACTGTGAGACTTCTCTGACTAAAATCTAGTTTATGGTTAAACTAAATTTAATAAAACACTCTTTTCTCTCGATACTCTTGTGCTAAAGAAATTTCTTTTTCAATTTTTTTTCTTCTTTTAAATACTTTTTGTAGTAAAATCTATATAATTTCTGGTGCTTCAAAATTTTTAATAGATTTTAGATAAAGATGTCTTGATAAAATGATAATGGTTAAAATATTTATTCATAGAATATTCATATATGATATATTAATACCTTGACATACGGATTTACTTAACTGCCTAGCATTTTATTGAGGATAATAATTATAGTTTTAATTCCTAAATTAATATAAAGTCATTTGAGGCACTGATGAGTTTTCAAGTAATTTTTTTCATTTTAAATTACTTAATACTTTCACTTAATTGTAGATTAAAAATTTAGTAATTCGATGCGCGATCCAGACTCGTCATTGTATACGAAGGGATTAAGAAAAACCAATGCATGCAATTGAGGGGATAAAAATAATTTTTTTTGGAGGAATATTAGCGTATAGCTTCGAGGGAAACAAGTACTTAACCACAAGAACACGTGCTTAAAAATGAAGATTGAGGAGTTCATATTCTAGATCTAAATGTTTTTTAGTAAAACGCTTTGTTTTTTAAAGTCTGATAGCTTTATATACATAATACATGGGAAACCTAATGCTTAAGCCGCTCATTTATCACAAGTTCATTTTTCGATCTTACGTAAAATAGTAAAGTTAGTACATATCTTTACAAAATATCTTCCCCAACCTTCTTAAGAAACAACATCATTGTACCTTTTTATCATTCTATATTGTTCGTGTCCGAACTATAGTAAATTTTTGTTGTACGCGCTCGTTTATTCGCCTCCGTTTCGAAATATATATGAATTCCTGCTCGTTGTTGCAATTCTTATAAAAATTATTTTAGGTAGGAGACTATACAAAAAAAAAAAAAAAAAAAAAAATCGGCTCTTGGCGAAAATACCGAATATTTCTTTTTATTTATCATGCTGGATTTCTAAAAAATTTCTTTTATAAAACTTTTTAAATATAATTTCTGCATTCATTTTAAATAGCTTCCATGATGAGAACATGTATTTGTTCAATTAACAGTGATACAGCATTATGCCGCAGCCTGTGTTTCTATCTATATACTACAATCTAGAATGAAATATAATTGTATTTTTTCCAAAATTAGATCTTAGCGCAAGTAAATCTCAAGAGTCTCATAAAAAATAGATTCAAGTATTGACAATTTTTTATGGGCAGTAAAAAAAAAAAAAAAAGGAGAACCTTTTTTTTTGCAAATATCTTTGTAAATTTTTAACAATGAAAGAAAGTATCTCAATAAAAAAAGAAGCTAAAAAATACTTAATTTGCTTTAATTAAATGTAAAAACTAATTATTATGAGTTATTTTGAAACCAAATTAGGGAAATTGTGACTGCCCCCCTGTCGGATTTGTCTTGCCCCCCGTCGGCAAGTCTCTATCGCCGCCTCTGGTTTTTTATCATATCAAGTGGACTTATTATTTGAATGAAAACAAATTTCGTGTAATTTTTTTTCCTGTGATATACATCAAAGTTGCTGCTTTTGTTTTTTATTCTTTTTTTATAAAATAAAATACTGAGATTCCGCTAACCGCATAGCTTATAAGACAGAATTTCCTAACATCTACTTGTATCCTTACAATATGTGACGAAATAAAATTTTGAGTCGTTGTATGAAATAATTTTGTATGGTTAAATGATTCAACTTGACTTTCATAAGAGCCTCACATTAACAAAAAAGGTGGTAAAAATTTACCACTAATGTATTAAAAAATTTTATATTTATACTGTCCTCGATATAATGATTGATCAATCTGTTTTCCATACGGAATCCATTCAGGAATCGTAAGCTAGCAGTTGGTGAGTTACGGCTATCTGTTTGGTTTAAGCAATATTCAAATATTAGTGATGTCAGTACCACAGTAGCTATGAGTTTATAAATGCAATTTATAAATAAATAAAATTTAAAAAACTATTATCTTTCGATCAATTACAAATATAATTATTTTGTGAATTATTGTTTAATATGGATGCATGTTTAACATGGGCAGTTTCATATATTTCGGTTTGTGAACTATCCATATCATTTAAGCAGATATAGGATTAAATGTTAGTTCTAACTAATATTTTTCTGTATTTATAAAATAATTTCTTATGAAATCTTTCATGTCATTTTTTTTCCAGATCACTAAGCATTTAAGTTATATGTAGAAAGTCCCTACTTTATGTACCTGAAATATTTTCCTATATTTTTTAGGAAGTTTATATATGTTGATAATAAATTTAATACTCAAGTATTTCTGTAATTTAAAAAAAAACTTTCATTGATAATTGATATAAAAGATGGACAAAAGTTTATCCTCAGTTGTGTAAATAAATTCCACATCAAACTTGGAATTGAATGTATGTCTTGCATTCAGCGAGTAAAAATCTTTCTTTTGATTTCTTAAGATTTTAAAACTGTATTTTCTTATAAATTTATTATGGAAGTTATTCAAGGGTTTTTGTTCTTGTTGGAGCTTAATACATTAATGGCCTTTTAATATAGGATTTTTCCCTTGTAAAATTTGAAAGTAAAAATGTATATTAAAAATTGAATGATAATGCATGTTTTAAATTATGGATCCTTTTATTCTATAGTTATGATTTCATAATATGCTGAAAACAAAAGTACTGCAGACGTTTTTATAAATTCAGAAAGAAAATATTTATATGATAAAATACTTTGTATATTTCATCAAATCTAATAATTTTTTATAGATAAATCTTACTTCATTAATATAAATATTTATATTTAATGATTATTAATAGATTTCCATCATATTCTGTAATGAAAACTTATTTATGTATACATATAATGAGTCATGTTCCACTGTTAAAATTTAGTTTCACATATTTTTCATGTTTGATTGATTTAATTCAAATACCAACTTCTCTTATACAATGAAATTATTAAAAAGGCTAGTTAATATGATGGAACCTGAGTGAAATGAACAACGGTAAATACTTCTGTTTGTCAAACTTCTTAAGTGTGTATATTGAATAGGTGTAGATTTTTTTTTATTGTACTACTAGATTAATTATATTCTAGATTTGTTTTTATTTTTACCTTCTTGAATCAAGAATTTGTCAAAGGTTCAATAGCTTGCACACGCGCACGCACGCACACATATATAAGTAAGATATTGAAAAAATGTAAAACTTTTAGATAGTATCATGTTCAATGAAATAATCAAACTTCTGTGTTAGTAAATTAATTAAAAGCCAGTGATTTTTTAAAATAAAAATCTTTGTATAAATATTCTGCTTTGCATAAATACCCTGAATTATTCAAAATTAGTTTAGATTTTTAAATCATATTCAGTTTTAGAATTGAGAAATAGAGTTGCTATAACTGTTTGCTGTAATCTGTCTACTGAAAAAAATTTATTTTATTTATGAATTTATAAATTGCAAGTTATAGTAATATTTGGTATGCTAAGTCACGATCATTTTTATATATTTATATAATGTATGCTTATATCACTATAGGTTCCCTGCTTTAAAAATCTTATTCAAAATATTTTTTATAATTAAAGTTATTTTTTTTGAGATTTTAATCCATTATAGTTTTCATGCACAGAAAATTTTGCATAAAAAAGCATTTTAACACTATTCTGTAACTTAATCCTTTCACAACTATTCTAGTCGTAACTTCAGCGTTAAATTTATTAAAATATTAGCTGTGTTTAAATTACATGCTTTTACTTTATTTACAATATATGTACTCATATGATATTTGGTATTACCAGTTTCACTTACAATCTGCTTTAAATATCTCTTTGGAGTTAATATGAAAAAATCTTAACTTGCACATAATAAAAAAACGAAATATGTAATTAGTCGACATCAAATTATCAGTATCGATTAGCTAATTATAGGTATCATCAAACTGACATTTATTTAATTAAAAGGATTCTTGACCCATGGATTCAATGATTTATTTTAAATATTTACACAAAATCTTGCTCCAATTGCATTTTAAAGCGCTTAACTTTTTCATAAATTCATCTCACTTTTTATAGCAAAGATGTCAGACTCATATGTTAACCTGGCCAAAAGAAACAAGGTTTATATGAGAGAAAGAAAAAGTTTGCTTTCACAGCTTGCTAGCATATTGCTGTTTACATTCTACACATTCAAAATTAGCGATATATTTGGAATTTACAATATGTACTGAAAATACATTACTTTCAACATCACTCTCGTTACTGTCATTTTCAGCAGTGGGATTTGGTCCTGAAAAGGGCCGTTGGTTTGAAGATTCCAGAAAAGATATTAAGAAGCGAAGATTTTCATAAGCGAAAAATAAGGTAAACATAAAAGTAAATTGGCGCGTTCGCTACTCGAGAAAGCTGTGCTATCTTTTGGAGTCTGCGCAGTTTTCCTTTGACAAATTGTTACGGGGGGAGACGGTCTGGTTTTACAGAACATTGTCGTCGGTAGGGATTTTAAAGCACTTGTCACCGAGTTCTACTAATATTAATTAGGTGTTGCTCAGCGATAAATTTCAATGTGGAATCTATGCAATAAATGTTATATATTGGGCAAAAAACAAAGTGGGCTCTTGTTTAAATTAAATATGATCTTAAAGTTGATTTGACTCCTACAAGGCTCGTCCGCCACAGCGCGGCACAAAAAGAGAAGTCGGGAAGAAGATAGAAATAAATTATCCCTCGTCTTATATAACCTGAGATTTTGATAGGGAAAATATTTCTTTACAGTGCTAATATATTATTAAGATTCTGATAGGATTTCTGACGCATGTCAATCACAAGTAAGAGAAACACAGGGATCTTTAAAAAATAATGTGCTTATTGGACATTTTTCTATCCTTTCTCGCGGAGCGTGGGAATGTGAGGTTTTTAACCGATTCAGCAGTTTTACAAAGCTACTCTTGAATTAATTAAGTAGAAAAGGTGGAATTGGATCACGAAAGAAGAGAATATTTTTAGAAAGAAGTTACCATGGGCTAAATTAAGATAAAATCTTGGAAATTAATTAAATTGAAGTTAAGAGTTTAAAATATCATTATATATATATGCACACATACCTTTGTGATGGAATATCATAACTGCCGAGCTGTTTTGTGATTTGCCCAGTTGTTTTTCTTATGAAACTGTTAAGATGAGATGAATAAATTCTACTTAATTTTGAAATATGTTGATTATTTTCTTCGTTTCTTTTAAGAAATAAATGTATTGTAATGAATTCGAAATTAAAAATGTGACCCCACATCATATATGATAGCATGTATGCCTTTCTCGATGTCTCATTAGTCTAGTATGTCACTCAGACGATATAAAGTTAGACTGCAGAACAGATTTACTGTTGAAAGGCTTAATTAATTTTTTCTGTTTACCATAAGTTACCATTAGCAGGTAAGTATCATTATCGGCCGTCTGGAATAAGGGCGCACCCAACTGGAAGTATCCAAGATGACGATCCAACGATTCCAAGATGATGGTAATGCGAGAAGTCGTTACAGCACAGGTCGCCCCCCGAGTTTCAACGCCGAATGAGGACCGGTATTTGGCAGTTACTGCCAAAAGAAACAGACAGAGAACAGCATCAGACCTGTCTCCTCAGCCACTGGTACGACAGTGTCAAGGCAGACCGTGTACAGACGCTTAGAGTAGATTGGTCTATATGCTCGTAGGTCTGTCATTTGTGTTCCACTTACTGCAACTCACTGTCGCCTGCGGTTAGCCTGGAGTAGATAGCATGCATTGTGGACACCGCAACAGTGGGCTTGTGTGATGTTTTCCGACGAGTCCAGGTTTAGCTTGCAATCTGATTATCGCCGGACTTTCACATGGAGAGCTCCAGGTACCCGTTGCCACCAAGAGAACATCATTAAACGACACCGTTATGGTGGTGCAGGATTGCTCGTTTCGGGAGGAATTATTCTGGGTTCCAGAACCTGCATGTTCAAATTGGAACCATGACAGGCCAAATCTATCGGGACGGCATTCTGGAACAACATATTGTTTGTTTCGGGGAGCCATGGGCGCAGAATTCGTGTTTATGGATGACAACGCCCGTCCTCACCGTGCAAACATCGTAAACGAATGCCTTCGATCGGTGGATATCACCCGTATGGACTGGCCAGCATTCTCACCGGACATGAATCCAGTAGAGCATGTGTGGGACATGCTTGGCCGACGAGTTGCAGCCCGTCAACTACTTCCTATATGTCTACCGGAACTTCGGAGAGCATTGCTCGATGAGTGCTGTAATATTCCCCAAGATCAGATCAATAATTTGATATTCAGCATGCCTAGGCGTTTTATGGACTGTATTGCATCATCTAGGAGACATACTATGTATTAACCATCATACCAACCATGTAATATTGGTTTTTGTAAATAGTTTTTTTTTTTTCAATTTGCTCCAGGCGGCAAAAAATTGCAATTTTTATTAATGATATCAAACATATAACATCTTTTCTGCTCTTTACCTTTTGTTTAATAAATTGACTTGACAAATAAGTTACATTTTTTTTAGTTCTGACTCTTTCTTTTCCTAAACTTACATTATCCTTAATTTATGGACATGAGTTTATATACTTAATGGTTTAATGTTAAACATTCATATATAAATTTCTTTAGTTAGGTGAAGTATATTTTAAAAATATCCTTTAAATGATTCCCTGAGAGTTATAAAATAATCTCCTCTTTGTAATTGCGTTTATAAAAAAAACATTTTTTTTGGACATTGTTTAAAGCAGATTGATTACATTTGAAAGTAATAATTAATATATTGATCCGCTCATGGATCGTAATGAAAATGCCTAAAATATTTTTTAAATCTTGTTTGATGATTTTGTATCTATCGGTCTTTAAGAATGCTCAATATATAAGGAAAGAATGTATTTATTTTCTGTTTCCAAATGTTTTAGCTTTATCGCATAAAAAAGATTGAAAAGTTTTTGTTTTGATCTAAATTAATTCTAGGGAAAAAAATGCCTCTCTTTAATAGACTTACCAAGCATTAGTAATTTTCAAATTTAAAATGTTACTATATGACCGCCTCCTACGCCTAATGTGATGGAACGATTTCTTAGAAATTATTTGTTTCAATTTTTAATCATAGTATCATTGTTTTTAAAAATTAATTTTTCTTTTACTAGATTTGAAGAAAATTACTCCATTGCAGCGTTATTTTTACACATGACGTCATAACATTGATTTTTTTTTTTTTTGAAATTCCACCACTTTTCATAGATTAAATTTATTTGTGAAGTTTATATTGGTGGAAAGACCTTTCACAAATCCCTTTACTTTTATTATTATTGTTTCAAACTTCATATGAAAAACGTATATCTCCCATCGTTCTTTTTAAAGGATGCTTTACATACTTTACCCCTGCCTACCATAATCTACCAAAGTGAGGGGACTTGGGAGGAATGAAATTACAATTTATTCTGTCTGAAGTAAAATATGAGGCTACATTTTTGTCAGGGAAATTAACTAGATGATAAAACTTTTTCAGTTGAGAATTAGCTCCCACAAAATTAGTCGCATTATCTGCAAATATTTTTCAGCATTTACCACGTCTAGCCACGAAACGTTTTAGAGTGGCAATCAAAGCATTCAAAGTTAATTCTGGCAAAATCTCAAGATGAATGGCTTTGGTGACAAAACATATACACACACATACAGGAATTTTATTAAGTACACCTTTTCTTTGGTTTTTATAAGTAATTAAAAATGGACCACATAAATATAATCCAGTTCCATTAAATGTCATAACAAAATTGTCAGATATGTTACAAGCTGAACTTTCGTGGCGTTTTGAAGCGTATTGTAAGATTTATTCAATATTTGGATAGTTGATTAATTTTGCAAAAAGAACGAACAGCGAAATTAAGAAGCAGCTCAAAAATTTAAAGAACATTGTTCATAGAATATAGAATCTGAATTCGATAATGAAATGGTACATTTTAAATCCTACACGTCAGAACTTTTCAAAAGAAACGAATATATATATATTAAATATATATATATATATATATAGTACCTGCAAATTTTTATGAACTGATTTATGGTAATGTGGTACAAACAACTTTCCCGAATTCAATGGCTGTGTTGAAAATTTACAAATGCTTAAAAGTCAAAAATGCAAGCAGTTTCATAAAACTACAGCTCCTGAAAAACTGTTATATTTTGTAAATAATTCAAGAATGCCTGAACTTTCTGCTTATCATGGCCAATGAATATGATGCATGAAAAACTTTCATTTCCAAAATAGTTTAAAAAAATATGCATAAAGCAAATTGAAGTAAGTTACAACACAAGATTGTGCAACATTGATTTATTGTATAATAATAAATATAAAACATGATTTGTTTTATAATTCAATCCTATTTTATGTTTAATTTCAAAAATATCCAATCGTGAAATAAAGCAGTTTTTAAATGGTGTTAAAAAGTTTTGGCATCCATCTTTTTACTATTATGTTGCCAATAGTTATTGCGATTTATTCTAGTGTTTTTTTAATAAAAAATGCTTAAAGGAAGATTTTTAAGTCAACAATTTTTAAATAATGAATTTAGTCCATTAAATAATTTTAAATTATTATTTTTGATAATAATAAATTTATTAACTTAATTTTAAACTTAAGTATTAATTAATTAAAGTAAGATAATAATACTAAATTAATTATTTTAATATGCCTTTTCAATAAAAAAAAATTAAGAAACAGATATGCAGTTGAATGCAAAATACTATTCAGTTAATGGGACAAAACTGTTTATTCCAATTTGAATGGAATATAAATAGGATTACTTTCCCTCAGCAGTTCTCAGTTTTAATAAAGCTCGTTCTAGTTAATGAAAAATAATTTGGGATCTAAGAACTCAGACCATTTTTTTAAATTGAATAAATTGCTTTAAAAAAATTTAAATAAAAACTAAATTGATGTATTTGTCAAGAAAAAAATTTTCAATTTCAAAATTTAAATGTTTGGACACTGTAATGTTCATCCTAATGTAATGTAAATATGCAAAGACAGAAATAAATCACTATCACATTACCATTTTATATTATATAAACAAATTAGAATAAAAATAAGGATATATGGTAGCAACTTTATTAACTATATAACAAAACTAAAATAAGCATAAAGATAAATTTAAAAGCGCAAATAAGTTTATTTCACTTCACTTTTTAATCATCAATTTACCTAGAAGGGGGTTTCAGAATAATTTAGCGTCTGTGGTTTTAAGTTGTCAAAATTCGCCACTGGTGCTAATCTATATGAAATAAAATGTTTATGGTTCAAAGAAGATGATCTAGGTAAATTAACAGTAAAAGAAAGTTATTTTTAAATTAATAGTATAAAATTTTATTAAATCAAAATTAATTATTAAAAGAAAAGCTATTTTAATTTATAGCAATTTTTTTAAATTCAAACCATCCTGTTACTGAAGTGCTTAAAATAATTTCCTTAGAAATACTCTAAATAATTTGTTGACTAAAACAAACAAAAAAAAAAAGATGTGTTTTAATAATGTTAAACTAAGGAATTCATAATAAAACAAATTATTGTAAAGAGTATGAACAAATCTAAGCATTACTGTTTGATAATTCTATGAAAAAAAGCATATATTCTTTAAGCAGCAGAATTTTAATGTTAACACATCAGAAATAGTACCTTATTTTGTTTTGAAATACCAAAGATTAAAAAGAGAAATCTACATTTTTGATGATAATTGAACAGAAACAATTGCAATTTGTTTAATTTTTTAGACAGTTACAAATATTATAATTAGTTCTTGGTTAATAAATGAAGAAAATAAAGATTTTTGTTTAAGATTATCTCACATCATCAGTTTTAATATAATATATATTGATAAATGAAATATGATACATGTATATATTGATTTAATATTACAATATATATTGGCATTGAAAGAATTAAGTTTCATAAGTTAAATGAATTTAAATTTTTTAAAAAATATTGTCTAACTGTAGATTGTGCACTCATTCTATGTATAATTCTTGCTCTAAATTAACGAAACAAGTATTTATTTCAGATAAAGATATTATCAATTTTTAAAATGCATAAGGTACCCAATGATTAATTATTTCATTCTTAATCAGATTTGTCTTATGTATCCTCAAGTTACAATTAAACTCCAAAAATTCTGTCTTTTTAGAAGTACTCTTTTCTTAGAACCATCGTATATATGAATATTTTCCGAAACAAGTATTTTTTGCACAGTTTCAAGCATTGGCTGCTTTTTTTTTCAATCTAATAAATATGAATATTTCATATTTTTTAAATCTTCTTTTTATCAAGATATGTTTATGCATTACTCATACAAGGAAACATTAGAAATAATCTAGTTTTTGTCGTGAAGTAATTAGCAGCAGAAAGTAAAAAACAGATTTCAGTTTCATATTTAAAATAATAAAAACGGAATCCGAAAAAATTAAGAATGAACTCATTCAACAAGTTTTATACATTCTTGGATTAATTCTTTAATTGTGGATAATAATCTTAATTTAATTGTGGATATAAAATATATATTTATTTTTTGTTATCAAATTGCATCCATGATATTTTATTAGGGAAATAATTGTAGTTTAATGAATTGAATTACAAAAAACAGATATTTTATAGTTAAGTAAATCTAATTTCCATTTATATATTTTACTTACAACATTGGTTTGAGAATGAATTAATGTCATTTAAGTACAATAAAACGACTCTTCTTAGCAAGACTGTATTGCAAAAGAGTTCCGGCAGCAGATGCCAATGTGTTTACTGGATTGAATTTTATCATTAACCAGACTGAGACTCACCATAAAGAAAGAAAAAATATTAAATTACAAAATGCTGCAAAATGTGATGACTGTCTAAATGAAATGTCATTTCTTTTATTATGCTTTTAATAAAAATTAAATGAAGGAGAACAAGTGGAAAATCCCCATCAGTCGCTGCATTTTCTTACTGATTATCCAATTTCTCCAAACTATTTCACAGATAAGTTACCAAAACATTTAAAGAAAGTAACAATCCATACAAATTTTCACCTGCCGTTTCTCAAATGATGCACCAAAATCAATTGCCAAAATATGACACATGATTTACTTGTTGCTATATATGCTGGTTTGCCAAATGTAAAGAAAACTACAGCCTGAATGGGCAACAACTAAATCAGAAGTTCGGCATTCTGCCGATTTAACTTTTGATAAATAGAGCATCAAATTAGAGGAAAACTGGCTATTTCTATTATTTACTATATAATAATTTAAACATGCGATTTAAGTTATCAAATTCTTTGATACCCAGTTTCCACATCTCCCGAAACAATGAAACTCTTAATTTCTCGAACAAAGGGGGGGGGGGTAGAGGGATGCCCCCGACTGCCGCCATCTGAATGTTGGACAGTATCGTGAAGATATAACAATGTTGTTGGTTATCTTGAACAAAAAAGGCTTCCTAGAAAATTCATGGAATTTTCTTATCAAAACATTTTAATAGAATGTTGCATGGAAACAACTAAAAAATAGTTTCCTGGATGTAAAATGGAATCTATCCATTTGATACAAGAATTGTTAATTAACTACCATTTTATGGATATCTATTATAGTGTTGATAAATTATACCTAAGTATAATTGTTAACTAACCAAAACTAAACCAACTCCTACCGTAGGCCATTAGTCTACTTTATTTTAATGCCAAAATTATTTTTGGAAAAATACAAAAGTAGAATTTTATGGGTAATGAATTTCAATGCAAAAACAGTTATATCTCAAAATGTGTATTTTTCAGATCGGTCCCTATTGTATAACAGCACCCAAATCTTTCCCATCTGCTGAAAATTTCATTAAGTTCGCGATTTTCTTAATCTAAGGTGATGATAAACTTAGGAGATTTAGAAATATCTAAACTTAATTGTCGCAATAAAACAGTGTATAGTAAATTTTTCCCATAGAAATAATTATTAATGCAATCTATCATAATTAAAACACAAATTTTATCAATTAGTACCTTTTTAGATCTCAATTTTAAAATTATTTAATTACTGTTTATGCAGGTAAGATGCCAGATGTTTCATGAAATTTTTGAAACTTATGGAAATTTTGCAACAGAATAAAAAGATAAATATTAAGAAATATTCATTACTACAAAAAAAATGAAATTTAATTTTGAATTTTCTCTAGTTTTTCATAATGTAAAATTCGAAAAAAAAAAAAAAAAAAAAAAATGACGACATCTGAAAGATGATTAAAGCAACCTTTTCAAAATAAAAATAAATTCTGCCAATCAGTGCATTGGCATATCAAACTAGATGATTACATTCTAAGCATGATATTGTAGTCAGTAAATGCAAATAAAATAAGATGACAGAAAACACTAATCTACAAATAATTTATTTCTATTAAAAAGTTAAAAATACTTAAATCTGTCTAGCTCATATCATTTTCATAAAATGCACTTACAACAAAATTTGAAATATCAAAATTTTTATTTACAATAAAATGAACTTCAAATTACACAAGTGATTTGATAACATGGATTTAATTTAATACTTATTTCATAAAAATGGAAAATCATTTTGCTTATATAGAATTATCCTGACAGAATATAAGCTCAAGTAACAAAAAATGAATATTTATAGAGACAGTAACTTCAGTTCAGATATTACATCAACTTCTGAAGGCCTTGGTTTTACTTAGACATAAGAAATCCCGTTTTCCTTAGCACTTCTATTCCACCATGAAGGGTACAGACGTAACTATATTCTAACCGTACTAATTTGGTAGCAAACTAGAATAAATAAATTATTATTATGAGCGTTTATGATGAACTGCTGTTTGCAAATTTAACAAATATTTAATTGCATATTTAAAAAAAATTCCCTTAGATAATTTTCTTCTAAAAAATATCTCAGAATCTATATGCAACTAGAAAGTAATCATATTTGCTAGAAATTCTGAAACCTAAATAATTAATATGTGGAGAAAATTATTATTATGAGAAGCGAAAAAACAAATGCTTTGACACACAGAATTTGTAATGCTCTATTGCAAGGAATAATATAAAGTGAAAGAAAGAACCGTAATATTTTTGATGCACAAATGAATATTTCACTTTTATATAAAACAAGGAATTTATTTTGCACAATATAAAAAAGTATTATGAATATTTATAAATACAAATTTTGCTTAATCTTAAAACACTTACTTCTGAAGCTAAGTTATCTTTGCAACTACCAATAACAACCACTATCTTGCCTTTGCTATTAAAAATGACTGAATTATCTAATGTCCCATCAGATGTGAAAGCAGTTGCAAATGGTATATTAATGCTGTTTGGTAAAGCTTCTTTATTATATCTAAAATATAATATAGGAATAATATGCTTTCAAGTGTAAAATTTTAAAACAAGAAAGAAATATTACTATAATGTTAAAAATATTCATTTGCATATTTTAAACATACATATACAATACGTAAAAATGAAGGGCACTAAGGTAAAAAGGATAGATTCAGCCAGTTTATGAAGAACTTTGAAAGTAAAAATGTTTCTTATTGATTGCAAACAATGAAATAAGGATTGTTAAATAAAAGCATCCAGCATAGAAAAAGAATTAAGACCAGTTAGGATAATTGGCAATAACTACATTATGCACCAGTCAAATTTTTAGCGAGCTGTGAAACATGCGCTTTCTTTAAGGCACTCTAGAAGAAGAACAACTCGTTCCCACTTTTTTCTTCTCCAGCTATTTTCTAATGTTCGTCTACTTTAGTTGTAACCATCATTAAAAAAATGAAAACCAAACTTTCTTAAATTTCATTCTCTACGTTGGTTATCGGCAAGGTAAATTACAAAGTTATATATTTCTTGGACCTGAAGGATAGAACGGTTACGAGTAAGAATCGATTTTCAATTTTGGACTATTCCTAGGAAATAAGATAGTATTATTAGTTACCCCAGACAATTTTCATCGTCAGGAAGTTAAGAAAAGGTTTTTAATGTAATAAAAATCTATATTTTTCATGCATTTTGAATAATTTATTATATGATAAGAAGTGATATCAAGTTTAGGAACATGACAGTCTTCTGCTTCGCCAATAATGCTCATAATTTTATGCCAAATTAAAAGCCGATATTTTAAAAGAATCCGTCGTGTGATCAATATACATAATACTGTTTATGCGTGAAAACTTGTTATTAATAATGATTTGATACTGATTGACGTAGAAAATAGAAGAAAACTGACCTCATGGAAAGGGGTGGGGGGGGGGGGCGTATTGCTAAAAGAGAAATCTGAAAATGACGATTCTGACTCTTTTCAATAAGAAATAGAAGTTTTGGAGATGAGAAGGTAACATTTCGAATTACCAATGGTTGGTTTTTTTTAACAAATATGTACGAGGGCTGTTTGTTTTATTCAACCGCCGATCGCACTGTATGAAGGCTTGGTATGTGGATAGTATGCATAATACGCGATGCGCATCTCCCCCTCCACAAGCTCTGTCACAGTCGAGTTCAACACGCATTTTTTTGTTGCGCTGCAGACATATAAACTTGGCTGTCTACATTGATTATCTCTCTAAGTGTGAATTGAGAAGCGTTATTCGTTTTTGCAAGCAGAAAAGAATAGGGCAGAAGAAATTCTTCGAAGAATGAGCCGACTATCTGGAGACAACTTTATGAGTGATAGTATTGCTCGTGAATGATGTCGAAAGTTTAAAGATGAGCGAACAGATGTGCATGATGAAGGAGGTCAAGGACGCATGTCTTAGATTCACCATAAGTGGTAGATGAAATTTTCAGAAGTTTCAAGATCTTCTATGCATTCTATAGTTACTGAAAAGTTGCTCCATAGAAAACTTTGTGCTCACTGGGTTCCAAAGATATTGAGTGACAACCACAAAACTTGCCGAATGGATGCAACTTTGGCTTTTTTTGACTGTTACAATACTGACGGAGAGGATTTTTTGAAATCCACTGTGACAGGTGATTAGACACGAGTTCAGTTATGAAACGACTGAAATAAAACGACAATCACAACAATGGATACATACAAATTCTCTAAGCAAATCCAAAAACTTTCTTACCAAAAAGGTGTACTGCTTGTGACGTTCATGCAACCGGGGACAACAATTACTGCAGATTCTTACTGTGAAACTTTGCTACACCTTACGAAGAGCTTTTCAAAACAAAAGAAGAGGTATGCTGACTTCTGGAATTGTTCTGATCCATGATAGTAGCCGTTCTTCACAGTACTCGTGTAACCCAAAGGCTTCTTGAGCGATTTCAATGGGGCAGTTTCGAACACCCACCATATAGTCCCGACCTAGCACCGAGTGACTTCTATCTTTTCCCTGAACTGAAGAAGTAATTGGGAGGCAACGTTACCAAATTGACGAGGAACTCAAAGAAACTGTCAGAACCCATTTTAAATTATTGGTGGCAACATTTTATGAAGAGGGTATTGCAAAACTTGTTCACAGATATGACAAATGTCTCAATCGTCAAAGTGATTATGTACAGAAGTAACCTTGACTGTACATCACTTTTGTAATAAAATTATTTTTTATACTCACTCGTCTTTCCTCTATAAGCTATTGGAGGTTTAAAAAAATGCAAAGTGTATTTTGACCTATTATGTTGAAGATACCAGAATAAATTAACATTATTCGTCCTCTAAGGAACTGACGGCTTGACGATGGTCAATTCAATATGACAGGCTTGAAGAGTGCCAATTTGGCTAAATCAAAATTTGTTTTGGTGATTAAAGATTGTTCACGATTGTTGAGATTTATATAAATTATTCTACTAGATTTATCACTGTTGCAGGTTTTTTCAGGTAGCGTAAATATCCGAGAAAAATTAGCTGAATAGAAGATTAAACGCTTTTTTTGAAGAGTGAATTCTACTTTCTGCTACTGAATTGAATGAACAGTCTCTATTCTTTTTAAAGTAAGGTTCTAAATCTTATATATTTCTTTCTCGTATCTCATAAAGTTGAACCATTTTATGTTTTTACAAAAGTTTAATTCCCAACAAGACTAGAGATAAAATGATTATATATTACTTCAAATTGAAATTAGTAAATAGTTATGACACCTTATCTCCAATAATGCATGAAAGAAAAACATTTTTACGGAAAAACAATATAAATTCAGTAATTTGAGATGGTTGGGAACGGAATAAAATAAATTTTAATGCAAGAAACAATAATCTCTTATTTCAAATATATTTTGTTCAAATCAATTCATTAATGTGACCAAAATTCAAAATAGTTGTTCCAAATCCATGTAGGTAAAAAAAAAAAAAAAAGGTGTTCCATAGTCTCTAGGATAATTTAGAAGGAACAGGGGTAATTATGAATGTCACTGTAACAGAGATTAGTTAATAGGAAAAATAGACATCGTTTAATGAGTTTTCTAGATTATGATTAAGAACTCACATTAATTACTTATTTTCCTTCTCATAAGAAAATTTTAAATTGAAGAAAATTACAAAATTTGCAAAATTATTTCCTATTTACCCTAACTGATCGTACAAACTAATAAAGGCTCCCTTCCTCCTAATTAGGAAGTGGTTATATCTTTGTGACATAATCAAACTCCATGGAAGAAGGTCTTTTTTTATATAAGAATGCCGAATCAAATCAAGATTTTTTTTATTATTGTTATTAAATTGCATTTGCATATTGATGAATTCATTAAAACAAAACAAAAAAGGATACTCTTCATTGGGACGAATATCAATAACTAATATTTTTATACTTTGTGATCTACTTCTTGTCCTTGATGAATCAGGTGATAAGTCTAATATATCTAAAAGATCCTCAGCAGAAATTCTTGGGGAAACTTCAGATTTCAGTTCAGCAACAGGTATCGGTACCATAACCTAAAATACATAAAATAAAAACATGTATTATAACTCGAAAATTTTAAACATCTTATTCTAAATACACTTTTCTTCCCTGTGATTTTCAAGAAATGAAAAAAAAATATTCTAAAAAGTATTATGAACAATTACACTGCTATAGTGTATCTAAAATACCAATACATTGGGAAAAAAGATGCAGAATAGGAAGTTATTGAGGTTTATGAAAATTTCCTTCAACTAGAATAATTTTTAAATATAAAGTACATTTCATTAATTTCATGTTTTTATAATTTATAATCAATTGGAAATGCTCCATGTCACATAATTTAATGAATGGACAAAAAATTAGTTAAATCTAATTATTAGTAAAGCTATACACTTTTTCATGCAAAAATTGATATTCATGTAATAAAACTTACAAGATCTGGATCAATAGTGCTGTCAGATTTGGAAAATCGCACATTACTTTCAAATGGCTTTTTAAGTTTAGAAACCACATTTTCATGCACTCTGTATGTAATACTTTTAGGAGTACTACAAAAGATTTTAATGGAATCTTGCACACAACGTTGTATATCGATTTCTGAAAAGAAACAAAATCATGACACATTATAATATGTAAATGGAAAAATAACCAAAATATTATTAGAATGATTTTAATAACATGAATGAAATTATTATTATCATTCAGAACTTTCGAAAAAGCAAATACCATATTTTTTGTTTTTTGTGTCATATTAAACTATTACACATCTAAATGTGTTTTTATATTCAAAAATACAATAAATGTAATTCTCTAGTCAAAATGAAACTGAGTTTCCAATTAACAGTTATTTATAAGAAACATAATTTCAATTAAAAAAATTAAACAACTTATTATGTTATTCTTACTGCCTAATTCTTGAATGTACAAATAGCATATGAAAGAAAAATGAATTATTAAATGAAAATAAAGCAGAGACGACTATCAAGAACCATTATGCAAAAAACACAAAATATAAAAAGAATTCCACATATCTTTGATTTTAATTTCATTATTCAGTAACACACACACACACACACACACACACACACACACACACACACACACACACACACACACACACACACACACACACACACACACACACACACACACACACACACACACACACACACACACACACACACACACACACACACACACACACAGTGTTTGACAAAACATAGACTTCCACAGTGAAAAAGGGATCACATTAAAGAAGTTTAAATTGCAAGTGCATTTAATTTATGCTATTTATTAAATTAAAAGACACCTATTTAAACTGCATTCAAGATTTTAGATGCATCTCTAAATTTTGAATCATGCTCAGTTAGAAGCTTTAAATACATCGCAAATGTTTTAGTTATTTTATAAGATGAAAATAAATAAATATCCAAAATGACCAAAACTCGTTAATTAAAGAGCATAATTAAATGGTTGACATTCCAAAACATATTTTCATCCAAATTCTTATTCTTAAAACAAATTTTTGATATAAATTTAAACCCTGTTTTTTTTATTTTGATTGTTAGATTTTTCTTTTAAAAACCAAAAGGTAGAGCTAGTGAATGAAAGGTTAAAAATAATCCAATTATATATGCAACTGCTTAAGCAATATGACAGAAGGAAGGCAATTTGGAAATAATTAACTGATGAACTAAATGAATTATTATTTTTTAATTAAAAATTGGCATGTCTCTGTTTTAGAGTAGAAATAGTGAGTAGAGAGATTGCAACCCTTCTTTGGTATTGAACAGCGATTCTCAACCTGTGGGGCGCCCCCCCCTAGGGGAGCGCGAGAATATCCAAGAGAAAATATTATTTAAAAGAGAAAAAGAGAAAATATTATGACTGAAAGGAAAGCACACATGCACATAGAAAACAAAATACATTTCGACATATTTAATAACTTATTGAAGTAAAACAACTTACTTAATCAAAACATACTAAATTAAAAACAAATTTAATAATTATTAGTGACTCCTTGGGCCTGTCTTGCAGAGCAAAGTTTTTCGAAGGAAGGCTTAATATTAAAAGTAGCCAGTCTCAGTTCTCGAATATGTCGACCAAGTACCTCAATTTCATCACAAATAAACTATCGCGAAAATACTCGGCCTTCTGTCTGTTTTCTTCTTCTAGGAAATGGCTATTTCTTCTCTTAATTCAAAAATTTCTCACGTGATGACATCTTGCCTCGCAATAAAATAGTAACGCTGCATGTACTGAACCCATGTCTTCACAAAGTGCGGAAAAGATTCTCGATTTCAGGGGTCTCATTTTTATATAATTTACTACGGTTACAACTGTAGTTAACACAATATTCAAACCAGGACTCATTTCTTTCGAAGCCTAAGTTTCTGTGTGGATCATGCAATGTGTGCACTGAGGCGATTTTTGTTTTAAAAGTGCTTGTATATCTTGGAATCTTTCGGACATTGAACAAGCACCATCGGTGCATATTCCGACGCAATTTTTCCATTCTATGTTTGCCTCGTTCATAAAATCAAATAATGCGAGTGCTGATGTTTTGAGTTCTATTGGTTTGCAGAAAAGTAGTTCCACTACTGACATATTACCACAAATTCGAACATGACAATTAAATGAGCATCTTTATTACTATCTGTTGCTTCGTCAAGCTGTATTGAAAACAATTTGTCACGCAAATTGTTATGATTGTTATTGCTTGTTATATGATTTTAATTTTAATTCGAAGAATTCTCTGGGTTTGTTGACGTACTCACTATGAAGCGTTTCCGAATGTCGTTTAAGTTTATTAGGTTTCATGATGTCTGCGGCCAACAATTTTGAGCAAATGATACACAGGGGCCTTTCTTCTTCATTTACTTCAGTACTAATAAACCCAAAATTTAAGTATTCTTGAGAATATTTCCTTGATTTTATTTTCGGAACCACGCTCGTATGTGTGCTTGTTGATGCTTGACTATCGTCTAATGCTTGTTTACTTCCGCTTAAAAATTTATTCATGAGTCTGCATAAATCTGCTGCCGTGAATATTTTATATGGTGAATTCCAATTAACACGAAAACATATATAACATACAAATTCACAATTGATTCGATTGCGATTAAAGGATCGACTCGAATGAGATTGGCTGGAATGGAAACTTGCGTATCGAATATTTTCCTTCTTATGAGAAAACATTTACTCCGCGCATGCTCGAGACGACCTCGATCGTGTGGATTCCCTTGCACAAACATTCCTTTTTTTTTTTTTTTTTTTTTTTTTACTTTTGTTTTGCCATGCTTCTGTTTTATTTCTTTTATTATTCTAAAAAATGTATTCCCCTTTTCTAAGTTTAGCTCACCCCGTCTAGGTAAACTTTCATTGACGAATTTTTCTACTTTCATATTCTTTTAACGTTATCTCCCTGTTTGGCTTTCATTTCAAATATAATATTTAAATTTTCTCAGCTTTCATTCGCTTCATCTGTTTACTGTCCGCTTGTCCAAAATGCAAGATGTGGTTTCTCGCCAACGTTGGCTAGCTTTTACTCTTGTTTTGGCAGTGAATTAAAAATAATTTAAAAACAGAATCCAAAATACTCAATATACACTATTGTTGTATACATTTTTTTGTAAGGGGGGTCGCGATGAAAGTTATGATTGAAAACTGGGCCACGAATACTGAAAGGTTGAGAAACGTTGGTATAGAACATGATAAAATCACGTGACCTACTGTTAGAATTTACATTCGCTGTAACCGCATTCCCCATTATATTTTAATGGCAGATTATTTGTCGTTTTTAAATGTGAAATTTTAAAAATTAAGTCATAGTTCACTTTTGTGGTGCAATTGTATGCAAAGTAAAAGTTTCTAAAGATAGCTAGTTATTTCACAGATATGGACAATAAACATTCTATTTACATCCATTTAAAACCAATTTAAAATTTCATAACTTGGATCACACAGTGACTTTGATGTTATAATTGAATAATGCTTCATAGTTTGGTTTAGTTCTTTTTCAAGAAATGCTATGCCGACCCAAGAAGAAAGAGGTTGCGTGACGGTTTTAGAGCATGTCAAGATTCACGAAATGAAGTCAGAAAAGGGTATTCTTGCTTGTAAGATTCACCACAAGTCATAAGACTCGTTTTTTTTTTTAAGAAGAAATAAGCCACTAGCTCCCTCCATTTATATCTCAACTCAATGATCTCATTGCGAAAATACAAAACGTTTTTAAATTCATATAACTATATAATGTCTTATTGCCGTAGTTTCTAGTTCTTGAAATTCTATTTCTAATTAATTACAAATGGTTACATATTTTTTAATTAAGCTTAACTCAGTTGAAGATAAAGGTATTCAGTTCATTATAAGGGGTCTAGAAGTAGCAAAATGAACAATTTTTTAATTGCCCAATTTTGTCTAACAACACTGCAATAGAATTTGAAAAATGTAATTGATTGAAAATTAATAGCAGAACTATTTCATTAACATAAACTAATTCCCTGCTTTACTTTGAACACTTTTCCAATATACAGAGTATACTTATTTCCAAAAGGCAAAAGCTAAAGAGCATTTCGGATTTTCTGGAATACCCTAAATAATCGACAGTAATCTATTAGTCAACCTTTGACAAGGGATACAATGAATTTAGAAACGATAATTAAAAAAAAATGTTCTTAAAAATTTGAGACTGACAACCCTGCAGTTTAATCTAGAAGTGATAAAAACTTGATTAACCACTTAAGGACATAACCCGAGTTAATTCGTCCTACTTAATAAATGGACAGGCGCAGGAAAAAAAAAAGGGGGGGGGGAGCAATCTAGGTTAATTTTGCTGTTGATTATTGCATATGAAAACGAAAAATACCCTTTCAAATGTAATAATATATACTAAAAAAGTACTGCACCTAAAATGTTCACAAGAAATTGTCTTCATATTTAAAATTACACAAACTTCTATATTCTAAAGGACAAAACTTCTTTTAAAATCATGAATAGATTTCTCATAAAATTAATTGAAATACAAATTTTGTTTAGTATATTTTGATTATATCGAGTGATATTTGATATTTTCTGTTAAGAAATCTTTTCCATATTCAGATATGCAAGATTTAGGAATTCTTTGGACGTTGATAATAGTATTTTTTTTACAATTTAATTGCATCTCCAAATTTACAATCGATTGTTACTTGATGCATGAAAAAATATTTATAGTGAAAAATTCTGGTAGAAATTGAAATCTTTTCTGAAAAGAGAGCTCTGAAAGTTGTGTCTGCGGTGCCCTCGAGTCTGAATCGCGATTACGTACAAAGTATCAAAATTGAAAGTTTTGTTGTATGAGCAAAAGTATTATACTATTAGTGAGAACTATTGATTTTCGAGCTAAAATTAATATCTTACCGAGAGAGACAGTGAAAATTAAATTATTTAAAAAAAAATTCTTTTGGCACTTTATTCCCGCATTTTTTTAACAGTATATAATATTCCTATTATCACTGCATACCACTCATAAACAGATGTGATATGAGTGTTCTATAGAAATGCTTTTTTATTGCAAAAGATTTGATTACATAGAAACAAATATACAAAATATATGAATGTTCAAAACATCAGACTCTAAATATTTTTTCTATACATCTTTAATTTTTGCAACTGTTGTACTTTAAGATATTCATCACATATTTTGCTGCTTTTAATATGAATAGAAATAAGAATAAATTTGAAAATAGATATAAGAATAAGTATTATCCATATAATTATAGGGGAAAAAACAGTTTAATAATCAAAAATATGTATTACAATCTTTTTGATTAAACACAACAAAAAGAATTCAATTAAATTGGTATAGAAGAAATTTAGCACTTGGCAGCTATATATATATATATATATATATTAAATGGAATAATTAAATGAATAAAAAAGTGTTAAAAATTGTAATAAAACATCTAAATGCAATTTATCAAAAACAACATAATTATAGTATTTAAAATTTGAAAATAGGTTTAGATTTAATTTTTAAATTCAGTCTTAAAATATTAAAATTCTTTTCAAAAGGATATAAAAATAGTGCTCTAATCTTGCTTGAAGAGAATTATTTGACAAATCAAGACTGTTTCTATAATTTTGGTCAAAGAAAAATAAATGAAAATATTTTCACTTAAAAGTAACTTATAATCCCTTGTCTTCACAGTAAGTATAAAATCTTAAAAAAAGTAATAACATATAAAATAATTTCATTCGTAATTTTGTGTATTATTATGTAATAAAATATCTTTGTTTACCAAAAAAATATTTTTTCTGTAAAACTTATTTTTTCCAAGAAATGTAATTATTTTGACATTCAAGTATATTAAAATTCGTAATTCAAAAATTTATTTAATCCGCTTCTTTTCTTTTTTAAAATATAAAGTAAAAGATATGTAAATTTGCATCGACAAAAACGAAATTTTTTCGTTTTCGTATGTATATGGAATAAATATAAGATATTTTGCTTCCAAAAATTAATACTAAATGCATTGCCTAATAATGTTTTGATGACTGGATTTGTCTTTACTCCGCTTATGATTATATACAATGTTTTGATAATTCTAATTATGGCATGTTAATTTCGTGAAATTTTAGACTTTTGTAAGAAATGTCAAATAAAACGAACATGAATAAGCTTAAAACAAACACAAAAATAGCCTTTTACTGAATAAAAAATATGGAATTTATTATGCATTAATAATAAAGAGAAATAATTTGATCAGTATGTGTGGAAAATTTAATCCTTTACATTCGGAAAAGTAATCTGATGCATAATTATTCATCTAATACAAGGGCTTGTTTATTCCGAAAAATAAATATATATAATTGTTTTAAGTTGAATTACCCTGAAAAATTAATCTACATCTTTTTAGCATTTTGTGGACGTTTTTAACAATAAAAATTAAAAAATATATAAACAAAACGTCAAAATGATGCATCGTCTTGAATGGTGAATGAGAGGCACTATCCGAGTGCAAAGGTTTAAACTGTTATACAATCCTACAAAGTATTTACAAGGAAATAGAATTTGAATTTTCCATACACTTCTAATTATCGATATGAATCATTCTTTGAACCGACGAGAATAAATTCTAGCTAGCAACTATAAATAAAATATTATATCAATTGAAAGCACATTTTACATTTTGATTTTATACTTTTGTCACTGAAGAATTATATTTGTATACATTCTAACAGCGTGGAAAATATTGCCTAAATGCATTGTTTTAGAGATAACACAGGAAACATAAGACAACGAAAAATCTATTCGTTGAATGAGCTGAAATTTAGTATGCTTCCATGAAGTATGCCCTTCAATTTATATTCAAATTTAAGTGTCTTGCTATTTAAAAATTTTTAACTCTAATTTTGAAATTTTTTCGGCTATTAAAAATTATTTCTTAATAATAAATAGGTATGCAAAATGTGTAGAATACTTTATGTTTTCATAATAGAAAGTTAGGTCAAAAGTTATGTTATTTTTTAAGATACGAATAAAAATCCAAAATTTTAACGTTAGAAGGTCAAAATTTTGTTAGCTCACAATTTCGAAATGTATAGACCTATTTTAATGAAATTTGGTTTCCTGAAAGAAATGCAGTTTTGAAGTTTTATGAGAAAAAATAGGTGTTGTCTTTGGGAAATTTCGAAGTTGGTGCTTATCTCGATATATAGACGCTTCTAATAAAATTTATAATTAAAAAAATTTAAGAGTATACTGATTACATTTGAATACCCTCTTTTTATGTTGTATGATAAACGATGCCAAAAAAACAAAACAAAATAACCCTGAGTGGCTTTTTTTTTTTGTCTGAGTTGGTACATACGACAGTTGAGAATGAATTGATTCTTAAGAAGTTAAATTTTAAACCCATATTAAGATAAAGAGAAACTAGTCATCATAAAATCATAAAGACTCATTTACCAGAACTAATATTAAGAGCTGTTTCATTATGCATAAACGTTTTTTCGACATACTTATTTCCTATTTTAATAGAAGCCAAATTTTACTGTTAATTTAAATCTGCGTTACTAAAACCGGTAAATTGAATCACGCTTCAGAAGCTGTATAATTAGATATGAAGTTTTTGAATGAAACAAATTTATGATATCCATATTAATATTGTTTTCATATAAGAAAAGTAAACATAGTTATTGTATGTTTTATTTTCTTCAAGCTTAACTTTAGTAAATATTTGTTTTATTCTTTCTTTCAGATAAAAGTGAGCAAACTAGTGTTTTCGATTTTGTTCACTTTTATCCAAATTAATTACTTTTTTTTTTTTTTTTTTTTTTTTTTGCAATAGAATTGTCGTCTTAATTTTGAGGCTACACGAGGACTATTTTCGGATGACCTCGTCAGACGGAATCTCAGTTGAACTGGGGTGAAATGACAAGATTGGCACATCTTAATCTCTAACATTAACTAGAGTAAATGTGAGTAAGGGGTGTGAGACAGTTGGGTAACAACGGATTTTTTGTGCATCAGGCTTTAAACATTATTGGGCAGGGAAGTTCTCTCCTCCATGACAATCGGCCTTCGAATTTGTCATCAGGCCACCACGGCCCTTGAAAAATGTATATGAAGAAAAATACGGCTTTATTCAAAACTAGCCGCCTTTGGCGACCAGCCGGTTCGCCAATCTTAATGTTCGTTTAAATTTTAATAATTAAATAGGTTGAACCGGAATACTCCGGTCGTACCATTAAATATTTTACGCAATTCCAACTTTAATAGATTCTTCAGCAAAATATTTTAAAACTTCAAATTTTGATAGTCATATAATTCACTCATAATATTATAAAGGCCTTCAGTCACAGTGTGGTATGTATCTCTCTAATTTTCTGTTACCCCTCGTAGAAATTATGCTTTAAATTAAAGTGTAAATGATTAATCTGCAATTAATATAATAATATTTTTTACTGAAACAAAGCATTTTTATAACATGATTACTAATAACAGAGTCACTGAGCGTTTAAACTTTATAGGCACTAAAGAATATCTCTCTTAATTTATGTAATATCTCAAGAATGTGTCAACAAAATTTTCTCAGATTCATCATGAAAAGATCAATTAATTAACAATGTTTAATTTTAAATGCATCAAACATTGAGAAAATAAAATGAATCGTTTAAAATAATCGGTCGAAAACAAGTTTAAAAAAACTACTTAAAAAACGATGGACTTAAAACTATAAGCATATACAAAAAAATATATAACTAACATAAATACAATTTACTTACAAAAGCATGCAACTAACCTAAAAATAATTTAAATCATCCGTTGGTTGTCATGTCAACAATCAGAACGCAATGCGCATGCGTGAATTTTCTTCGCCAGTTACATTAACGCAAATGCGTGAATTTTTCTACGCCAGTTGGGGTAACGCTATGCAGATTATACATTTTTAATTTTCTTTATTCTGTGTTATTTTAATTCAAAAGTACTTCAGACTGAATCTGAAACATGCATTAATTAACAATGTTTAATTTTAAATGCATAAAACATTAAGAAAATAAACAGAATCGTTTAAAATAAACCGCCGAAAAATGTTAACCCTAGCCTCATTACTGTTGGGAGAAAAAAAACTGAAGCCTTACTCATTTGGCGGTGGGGAAAATGGAAGATTTTTTTGGCGGAAAAGTTGGCGGTGGGGAAAATGGAAGATTTCTTTGGCGGGAAAGTTAGTTTTTAATTAATAATTAAAATTTCAAAAAAAGGGACTCCAGGTGCACATTCCCGACCTCTAAGGTATACATGTACCAAATTCGATAGCTGTATGTCAAATGACCTGGCCTGTAGAGCGCCAACACACACACACAGACACACCACATTGAGCTTTATTATAAGTATAGATTTAGAAATGGGTGCACTACATAGAAAAAATTATAATTTTTATTACAAAATGGCGCTAAGTGCACAAAGTACAAAAATTTAAAAACAGTGAAACAGTTTAAAAAATCCTATAGTATATTAATGGAACATAAAATATATTTAAAATGAGATACGAATTCTTCTTATAATTATAAATAAATGAAATAATGGAATGTTATGTAATAGTTATAATCCAAAGAAAAAACATTTTGGGATAATTAATATGCATGAACTTACCAGGCATATCTGAAAACATTAATATGCATTCATTGAAACCATATGATAACAAATTATTCCGCAATTGTTTTAAAATGGCCACACCAATGCAAAGTGGAAATGATGATTGGCCTAACAATAAAGTATCCCACAAATGAAAGATTTTGTGTAGAGGAAAAACATCTGAAAAATTTTAATTGATTTTAAAAATTTATAGATTACAAGCAATAATTTTAAAATTTACATTTCAAAAGACAAACTCATTTATATACAAATAAATGTGATTTAACAAGCTTGCATACATCATCACATAACACGATACTGAAATCAAAAATATTGTTACAAATCTGTAATGTTGCTTCTCAGCACAGTTAGTTCAATCACTCGAAATACAGTTTTACGATCAACCCTGTTGGATGCTGATCGTGTGCCGAGTCAGTGATCCCAGAGCTTGGCGACGAATTTGGCGATAAAATAGATAGTACTGGGAAATTCCCGAATTTTAGCGATTCAGCCAACAGGAACCAAGGTATGCTTGATTGTTCCAGAACCTTCTCTGCCCGCTTCCAGGAACTATAAAAGGCCGGCAGTTTCAAGTCGCAGTCAGTCGTGAATTGGGTTGTGAAACGAGTCATAATCGTGGAAAGAGTCAACGGCGAATAATTGGATCAGTCCGGCGAAGAGCAAGTATTGTGTGAAGCTTAAGCGATTGCTGAATTGAGCTGTGTGTCGAGTCCTGGTGTTTATTGTGGAAGGAGCATCGAGTCGCGTGTGGAGTAGCCAGTCGTGTAGAAGTGAGTCGGCAGTTGGATGCAGTTACAGCGACAAGACAGTGGTGAATTGCAGATGTTTGGAAAGACCGTAGAGTGAAACTACATACATTCCCTCCTCCTACTGAATTCTGTCTGGCCGCTTTGTGTGCTGTGGTTGTTATTACTACCGATTACTACTTGTGGGCCACTGTTTGTTGAAGTGTGCTGCTGTGTGTTACATGTGTTCGTCTCGACTGTATATTTGCTGTCCTTGTATTAGTGTCTTCCTGCTCAATAAACGTCGTCGTTGTTTTCTACTGAGGCCTGTTCATTGTGTTTATTTCATAGACCAACAAATCTTGAAAGAACCCCGGAAGAATTCCGTAACAATATTAATTTCAGGATTGATGTAAACAGAAAGTTATTCTGTTTACAGAAATTTACGTTTCTAATAATCAAAAATAAAATAATAGGTACAAAGCCCCACATTTATTTGATAAATAAAGAAAATTTTCAAATTGGGAACTGTCAAGTGTTTATGAAAAAGAAAATTTCAAAATAAAATGAAAGAAATGCAGGAATTTATTAATGATAGGGCATTATATCCAAACCTTCCAAAGTAGAATCCTCCATACTTCTGCATTGAAGTCATCAATCTTTATGCACTTAATGTAAAATTTAGCTGTTACTTCTGTTTTTTTTTATATTATTTTTACTTTTGCTTTATTCTTCTTTTACCCTTGACAATTATTTCATTTGGCAATTTAATTTTTTTTCTTCTCTCTGTTAATACATATGCATATAGCTTTTGCTTTCTTTTTAAGATATTTTTCTTCTTTTAATCATGCTTACTTCTGTAGAATGCTGACGTCAAAATTAAAATTTTGGTTTTCAATTTTTGATGGAATTTTGAATGAAGAAATATATGTGTATGCATGTATTATATATATATTTAGTTATATTTTACTCACATTTATCCACTTTAATTATTTAGTTTTTTCATTACTTTAGAAATTTTTTTGTGAAGGAATTGTTTCATATAAGAATTGAATTATTTGGTATACATACTTATGTAAATCTTGTGTTGTATACATGTGTGCAAGAGGAGTAGCTAATGTTCAAATATAAATAAACTTCTAAAAAATGCCACTATATATTTAGTTAGACTTCATTTCTCATTAGGCTAGCTGAACTAAGTCTTATATCGTGTTATGAAAACACTAAAAAGCAAAGTTTGCAAGTTTAATATAATATAATATTTATATTTATATAAAAAAAATTAAATTTTCAAAAAGATTTTCCTTTTTTGGAATTGTTGAAGCATTTTCATAAAAAAATAATCACATCTCTATTATACAAAATGTGTCTTTTTTTCAAATTTTTTGGGGAAAAAAACAAACAAAAAAAAAAACAGTAAAATTAAAAAAAATAGTATTTTTTTCCTCTTTATCCGTAGTTTGGAATTTTTGCTGAAAAATAAACTAAAAGGGAAAAAATTATGTAAAAATTTTGTAAATTTTTCAATACTAACTTTAATTTTTGAAGGTGCTAAAAAATTGGTGCAATTAGTAGTAGGATTACTCTGGAGAAATTTGCAATATATAACTTTGTAATATTCCAGAATAATTCCTTTATACTACAGATATTTCTCAAATTTTGTATCAAATCCGTCAAATGATTGTCTGTCGGTCAGTACTTTCGCATTTATGTAAACGAAATGCGTTAAATCAATGAAATTCGGTATGCTATGTGCCTACAACAGTAGTTTCTTGCCAAATTTTGATGTCAAGCTGCCGTCAAAAAGGTGTCAAAAATTCATGTTCTGGCGACAGTTTCAGCAATTTAAATATAATAATTAATTCATTTAGAATGATAATATGAGATATAGACGAGTTTTATATTTTTGTGAGAGCACACTCGAGCTCTGCAGAGCTCATTAAAAAATGCTTTTTTTTAAACTTTAACGTTACCAATTTATCTCTGTGTTTTCCCAATTACCTTAGAGATTATTTTGTAAATGGGAATATGTGTTTCAGCTTCTGATCACAGTAATAAATTAATCTGAACATCATATAAGAAATGACGAGAAACTATTACATATACTACTTCAGTATGCATTTTGCTATCTTTTCCCAATTTCTATTTACTCATTCAATAAAATTGACTTTTTTCAGTCAAACTATCTTCTTTAACATGGAGTATTGCTTATATACTATCACTACTAATTATTACAAATTTGAGCAATTTTTAATGATTCCATATCAATTTTTTTTTTACAAATCATGAGAAATATTAGAAAATGAACCTTTATAAAATCAGAAACGATAGAATATTATGACACATGGGAAAAAATATTCAAGACTTAAAAACATACACAAAAATTTATTGTTAAATTTAGTAGTAGAAAGTATACTCTCCATTTTAAGTAGAAAGTTCAATCTACTTTTCAACTAATTTTTCTTTAACATTTTTACAATCCGAAAAAAATCAAAAACCTTTTTTCTTACCATCAACTTCAACGATAGGATTAGGATGTACAGTCCAGTCAACGAAGAATTCAAATAATTAAGTAATTAATTTTGAAAATTGGTACATGTATTCATGAGGTGCTCTAGTTAAACACATTAAAAGTCAACGGTGCAGAGTGACAACTCGTGCCATCAGCCTAGATTTCACTCCCTCTTTTTAGTCTTTCATGACCTTTATAAAATCAGTATTTTGCACACGAAATTAAAGTGCATACAATTCCCTCTAAATAGATGCCTTTACTTTTGTTCCAGCTTTGCCGAGATACTCTCACTCCAGTACAGAGTCAACCCCTCTCACCTGCCCGAAAAAAAAAACGGAGTCTGGTGCTAAGTTGACCAGCAATACCTTGCAATAAATTTCGTATAACAATATAATTTACTGCATTCTGTTGTTTATTGCATTGTAATTGGTGTAGAACGGGCTAAAAAATGCATGAAAACTATAAAAAATAACAATTAGTTATTTATGTTTAAAATTACTGCAAATGGCGATGATCGTGGAGCTATTGTAAGAATTTATGCATATTTGAGATATTTCTTATTATCTCGCAATGCGAAAGCTAGTAAGTTGTTTAGTGAGACGAAAGCCAAACGAAATCAAATCTTCCAGAAATGAACAAACATTTACAGTAGCTATTGCGCTGCTGATGCATCTACTTTACACACTAACTCCTCGTCCCTTTGTATAACATTTCAATGCTTTTCATAATTTAATCAAAGTTTGTTTTATAAATATCAAGGCGGGCCGAAAAAAATAAAAAATTTTTTTATGTCGCTATAAAGCTGAGAATTATAGAGAAATGAAATAAGAAAAACAAATTAATAAAACTAATATCTTCCGTTCCTGCATAGAGTTTAAACATCGTAAAAAATAACAAAAATCAACTGTTTTTCCTAAATTTTTTTAAAAATCAAATTTTTTTCTTTATGCTTATACTTCTGGTCTCACTTTTTTTCAAATAAATAAACTAAAAAACGAAATTATTTTAACATGCAATGTTTAGTTCCTAATAATCGCCAAAATCTTCACGCATTCTCCTATTGATAAATCAAATCTTTCAATGTAAATGCATAAAAATATGTCTATTCAGATCTAAATATATATGAACTTTATTCTCAAAAGATAATATTTGATATTCTATTCCTCTCATAACTCTCCATATTGTCAAAAAAAAAAAAAAAAAAAAAAAAAAAACTAAAACACAGATCAATACTATCTTTTGAATGTTTCAGTAAGAATAAAGTCGGTAAAATGTACTGAAGAATTATCCATACGGGATCCTGGCAAATTGTCACATTTTAGGCCAATAATCTATTCAGATTAGAATTACACACACAGAAGTTATCGATGTCTCATTGTTGAATATTAAAATTGTTAAATACTTCGAAGAAAGTAATTCAGACTTCAAGAGAAAAATAACCAAAAGTTCCAGGTCGTAATCATTTGGAATATTCCGATCGCGAATAACATTGAATCTATTTATTCAGTTTTTACTTTTTAACAAAAATCGGTTTCTTTAGGGGGCTTAAAATTTAATGCATGATTTTCTCTAAACGGAAAGTTGATTCATACAGTGATATCCTGGTTTTTTATCCTGATTTGATCGTCACTGAGAAACCACATTCGCCAAATAATAACAAAAAAAAAATATTTTAAGAAAGAGAAAGAAATATCTGTGCCTATGAATTCAAATTCCGAAGGGTAGCACTGATCAGAAGCAGCGTGGAAATTTTGAGGAAATCAATTCCAACCCAAATCTACTTTATTGCTATCTCAGTTTTCGAGATCAAAACAAATCTATTTTACTGCTTGAAACAGAAGAAATTGTGCCTTACACTAGGCACAGAAATTTCATCTGGTAAGAAAAAGGTGTGAAAAAAATTTTAAAACAAAAAATATTTTAATAGTTGAAATGTTTTCTTAAAGGCCTCTTAATTTTTGTATTCTTTCCTTTCGATCTGGTAAACAAATGATATTCTAGTTTGGGAACTTAATATCGCTATCGGTAGGGGTGACTGGGACAAGTAGGCGATGTCAATAATTGACCATTTTTTAATAAATTCTGTTTATGAGATATACTGTTTTTCTTTGCTTATATTATTATAATGACATTTTCTTGTATTGCACTAAGTTGGATAATTTATTTTAAATATAATCAATATTATTTCGTTATTTTGAAAAAAATATGTAAAAATATCATCTTGTCTCAGTACTCGGCCAAGATTATTTTGATGTCAGGGTAAAAATGACAATTCCGATAAAAGTTTGAATATATTCTAAGAAGATATAATAATGTTTAATTAATTAGTGTACTATGTTTTCTGGAATAGTATGTGATGAAAGTGTTATTGTGTTTAAAACTATAGCTCATAGAAAATTAATATCATACAAATTCAGTGTTCTTTAACTATCAAAAATTAAACACAAATTTCATTCCTTTGTTTCCTTCCATTGATGCCACCATGTGTAACTTTTGTAACATTTTATCTTAATTTCCTGACAGAGGATAAAAATAGAGAACTTGCAATATGTAGGAATTGCAGTGTACTTCCTAAGGAAATTTCAGCTCATCACATAAGTATCATGAAACAAATTTCAGTTCCTAAGTTAAAATTTTATTTTTCACATTCCAAGACTCTTGCCTTTGTTGCTTTAAATGTTCTTGTTGTGCCTTTTATGTTTATTTTGGAACTAGCACATCTTTCAAAGGAGAGTTTGCTAAAATATTACCTGTATGTCTGTGCGATTGACAGTAAAGTTTGAAATAACGTGTGAATCATGTTGATCAAGAAAATCCCATAAAATAAGTAGTAAATGCATATAAAAGCTAAATAGAAAACCATAAGAGGCATTTAAGGTAAGATGACGAAGTTGTCAATTTATGCCGATCATCTTGCCTTGATTCGAAACGTTAAAAGAACTTGATTTTTTTGGTAGGATTAACAAGATATAAATAAATAGTGATTTTAATAAATATATTGTCTAAGGTAATCATGTACAATAAAGAATAACCAAATATATTTCCTACTAGTCAGCGAAATCATATGTTTCACACCTTGCAAGTTATAACACACCAATCAAAATATACATTCACCATCGAAAAACAACAAAATGTTAGCAGTAAATTCATTGTGCGAATTTTTAGTTAGCAATGTGGAACACTAGCAGTATCCGTAATATGGTGAAGTTCGAATAATATGAAGATAAATTAAATCATTCTTTATCTTACAATGTTCGTCAACTTGTCCAGGTCTCTCCTAACTATACACAAAGATACAAAAAGGAGGGTTATCTAAATAAGCTTTTGATTTGCATATGCATTGAAATACTTCAATTCTGATTAGGAACTAAAAATTGTCCATTAAAGTAATTTCAAGCGTTTTTTTTTTTTTACTTAGCAAAGAATGAGTAACTTGAAGTTATAGACCAATTTTGAGAAAAAAAATTTTTTCTCCTTAAAAGGCTAATGTTGTATAATATACACGGAGAGACATTTCTATTTCTATTTTATAATTTAAATTTGCTTTTACAGTTTTAAAAATTAAAGAAAAACAGTCGATTTTCGCCACCTTTTAGGACTTTTATGTCTCATTTAGCGGTAGAAGGTATGAATCAATTTTATTATTTTTTTTCTCATATTTCTCATCAATTCGCAATTTTCCTGTATTGTAACGATATCAAAACCAATTTTCTTTGGCCCACCCTAATAAGCATATTAAATCTCACCATAATAAACATTATAATAAAGATTATAATGTTTATTATATGTAATTCGCTTTAATAAACACTTTTCATTGCAAAAAAACTTTCGATGAATATTTAATAATTTTCTTTAGTTAACACATCCTACATGCTAAGCACATCTACACAAATAAATATGACTTGGCCTATAACGTATGGTTTCTAAGATGGTAATAAGAGATAATACATTCAACTTTAAGAGACCATTCCCGTCGACATATTGCTCCACAACCAGTTTACCCATACAGCGGCGTTAATATTTTCAAGAGAAGTCACCTAACAATTGTGCACAAATTCATTCACTTTAATATTGATTATCGAGGGAAAATTAAAGTTAGAACAAATAAAAACCCATCTATTTGTATTCAAACAATCTTTGAGTTTTACGTTCTTTAATTCAGGGTACAGCATAAACTTTGAAAATTGAATTATTGTCTTGAAATTCTGCAAAACTAAAAAAATGAGTGATGAAATTCCAGATGACAGTGCGAGCTGTCAGATTCCATGTAATCGTTATATTCTACATATTCAATAAAAATTCATAGTAGCAACTTGCTTAATATATAAACAGTGAATAAAATGAATAATGAATGTTACAGAAGCTTTGGTTTTACTTTATCTGAACAAAGAAGTAAAAACAAAAGTTTTAGATAACATTCCAAAATGCGTGAAGATTAATTAAAGTATCTTAATCAAAGCAAATGCTTTCCAGTTCACTAAGATCTTAACAATATGCACTATAGTTACCATTCCCAATTACTCCTTGTTCCTAAGTACATAGCCTGATCACAGATCATATGAATGTTTAAATCTATAATGCAATGCGCGTTTGAAAACTATTGAATAAAATTTCTTCACACAAATTATATAATAAATGCAAGCTATAATAAATGAATTCACTATGACTTAAAATTTTATAATCATGATCAAACAACAGAAAACTGACTTACGTGTATACATCGTTAAAAACCATGGAATTGCATATAACTAAGGAATAAAAGAAAAATATAATTAATCACATAAAATATGCAATAATAAGCAATAAGTTTTTTTTTTGTATTAAAATACAATAGCTTAAAAGTTTCAGGTTTTCGGAAATTTGATTAAAAGGTATAAAATTTCAGAAAATATTAATTTATTGAAGAAATTTAATAAACATGTGTAAATGCAATAGTCTTAGCAATCCTCAGATCCAACATAAACGGAATCAGTGTTATGGATGTCGAGGGCATTAAGTCGACAGATTGTCAGACATCTGATAGAATTGTCATCCCTTCAGCATATAGTTTGCTTTGCATTTGGCAGAAGAATCGACAAGATGAAATTAATAAGCTATAACATTTTCGCATTGTTCTTGATTTTTTTAGTTAGGTTGTTTTCATGATTTACGAAAAATTGAGTTATCGCTTTCATCCACAATTTCAATCACCTGTCTTGCGAATTAAAAAAACATCTATCTTGTGCATGAATAAAGCAATAGGGCAACCCCCCCCCCCCCCCGATTTAGATTTTATAGAATAGTTCAGAGAAGAAGCAAAATTTTTTCATCCGTTTATAACTTCCACTGTAATAAATCTGCAAGTTTTTTAATCCATTATGGTTTTACAATTCCTCAACTAAAATTTGGTTAATATGATTAAAGTACATGCAGTAAAAATATAGGCAAATATTGTCAAGACTCTTTTCTAATATAAGCACGCTAAGAGTTGCTTTGACGTAGACAAACAATGAAAGTCACTATAAATCAATACAGTAAGTAAATGTAAATTAGATTTATACAACTATAAAATATCTGCTTTTTTGCAATCTAATTGATAATCCATATTTATTTCATTCAGAAAATATTGCCGACTACAATTAGACGACAAAAAATAGATGTATATGATTTGGTAACTTTTTAACAATACTAAAAAAAAAAAAAAGCTTATCCTAGTATGTACTAAACTTGTTAAATAAATTAGTACTTAATTTTTTTAGATTATTGAGAGACAGTATTATAACCATGTAATCAGAATTTAATTTACTCTCCTCATTACAAAAACTGTAATTCCAAATACCCTTAAAATTTTGGATAAATGGATAAACGAGACTTTGACTTACGATGTCTCGATAAAGCAATGATTGAAAGGTTGTTCATAGAATATTCATATACAATAAATACATCGTAAGAAAAACTAATGTCTTACAACTGATATAAAACTCATTTTTTATTTACTATTCCATCTATTACATGCAATAGCTCTGGTTGGGAAAAATTACTTATCGATACGTAACTTAACGTAGCATAGATAAGTTGAAATTTAAGATCTAATTGTTTTTGAAGAAAATGTAATCGTTTTAGAGTCTAAATATACACATAAATAAGTACACTGGAAATCTAATTTTTAAGTAGTCCTTTTTTCACATGTGTATTTTTCTTATATGACTAAGCCATTTATAAAAGAATAAGCTTATTATATACATATATTTAGAAAATATTTTCTCCAACCATCTTAAAAACACATTGTATCTTTTCAGCATTCTATATTGTTAGTTTAGGAACAACAATAATTTTTTTTCGTACAACTGAGCTCATTTGCATCAGACTCTGGAACACATTTGAATTTCAGTTCGTTGATTACAAGTTAAAAAAAATTCTTTTAGGTAGATGATAACGTTAAAAGAAAATAATTAGCAAAAATATCGATTTTTTTTAAATTTAAATAATTCAAATTTCTGAAATTTTTCTTATAAAACAGTTAAAATTCAGTTTCTACATTCACTTTATAAAGCATTATAAAGCATCACAGTAATGTACATTTTATTCATATAATGTGAAAGAACACACAGATGCATTCTATGTAAAGAATGCTTCGGCAAACATACTATTATGCTTACGCTGAAAGACACACGAATGTGAAGTATACAGAATAAGAACAACAAAAATGGGAAGTGGCAATGAAGAAACTGCGGGAAATTATTTTATCACAATTTCCTCGGCTTGAAGACAGTGGAAGCTCTAATATCCTTCAGGGTACCAGTGTGAAATGTAAATGAATTTTTTCTTTCTTTCTGAATTGGGAGGGAATTATAAGAATAAATATACGATTCATTTTTTTCGTGTGTTGATAGATTTTGGACATTCATTTCTTTTCTATAACAATATTTTATAAAAGTTGTCATTTTCAAGACAATGAACATAACAAGAAAACCTTTTAGTTAATTAATAATTAGTTGCTTTCAATTCAATGGGAAATGAATTAATATGTGCTATTTTCAAGCTAAATGAGAGAAATTGTACATTCCTCCTCGTTGTAAAATTTCTGCCACTGCTTATGAGGCAGATCAATTGTTTCGAACAAATTCATCACGCCTTCTCATAAAAGGCATCAGATCCACATTCATATTTTCATTTAATATTCAATATAAGTCAAAACTGTTTCAAAACCATTTAGTACAACTTTATAAAACATTTTAACATAAATGGTTTTAAATGATTGTTCATCTATTTATTCTTATTATATTTTATAAACTGGCCTATTTCATCTCCATCACTTCATACTATTTATTAGCACTCATTAATTCGCAATATATTGAATCTTTATATTCCAGAATTATACAGTAGAGAATAAAAATAGTGACAAGAATAATGATATTTCATTTACTTAAAGATGATGTCGACTAAAATAAAGGGTCGGATAACTATGGAATGTCGAAATTACTGTAAGATTAAATGAAATGACATGAAACTTTTTATACTGAAAACTAGTTTGAGAAGTATATTTGTAGTAGATGATTAATGGGTGCAAAAACAGATTTTTTTATCACGTACAACACGTGAAGTATTTAGTAATGAATAAATGCTAAGCACATACACCTAGTCATTAAGTACAAAATACCTAATATACTGAAGACGAGTAATTACGATAATTTCATCATAAATTAACTCGTCCGTACAATAAACTTTTACGATATTTTTAAAAAGTAAATTGATTACTTTAGTCAATTATATAAGTAAAATATAACAAAAAAGGAATTATGCATACAAAAATATTAATAATAAATCAAGAAGCAAATTAATCTTTTTTATATTTATATATTAATAATAAAATGTTTAAAATACTGATAATGTCTGTAATTGTATTGATTTTAATCGATAAAAAGCGTCTTTTCCCAAGGAAGCAAAAGCAAATAAAAGATTTAAACATGTATAATACAAAAATTTCTATGCTTTCTCCAAATAACAATGACAGTTTAGAAACATCAATGGTATAAATAAAGTTTTAAATACATTTTTTATTAAAAGTTTCTATTTCAATACTATTAATAATATGTATAGTATACAATTTTCACATAATTTCCCAATATAATGAATTTGACACAAAGTATGAATGTATAAAAATAATATAATAAATCAAAATCCCTTATGAGACAATAATATATCTATGAAAACAAAAACAAAAAAATCTAGCATTTACTTTATAATGTACAGGAAATAATAATAATACCCCCCCCACCCAGTGAATATACGTTTTTTCGAAAAGGAGTAGATTTTGATTTTAGATATTCATTTCTAATGAACAAAAGATATATAAGGTGCATCATTAGATGGAGGAAAGCTTTATATTCCAGTTATTAATTTTTTATTAATTATTACTTTAAAGTTATTAATATTCTGCACACAGATAATCCCAATAAAAGCGATGCCGTTGTTTATGAAAAAATGGTGATGTTCTAGGGAAAGACTTTTTATATTCTGGAGAAAGCAAAAAATGAATCCACTGTTGCATTAGATTGTAAATTCACAAATAAAAGCTTCGTCATAAACAGATTTACAATTGAAACAAAAAATTTGTAGAAAATGACTGCATATGTAAAGGAAAACCATTATCGTCCTTGCACGTCATATAAAAATACTGAGTGTATCCAAACTGTTTCGAATGTAACCAGGGAAAACTTACAAAAACAGAGTAACAGATCAGAATTTTGTAACAATGATATGGTGCGTGTGTACAATCTATACTAGATACTCATTGAGATCTGCAAGATCGAATTAATATTGCATTCAATAACCAGGGACCAGCTACTTCACATGTAATAGGAAATGAACTTCCGATACGACTTAAGTTGATATTAAATGGAACACATGTTGAATGAATAAAATAAAACTTCGAACTTCCAGTGATATATCGAATGTCTTATCTATTGTCGCCCATTAGAAATAAATATTTTAAATATGCTCCTTATATTAGAATAATCTTGTATTTATTTTTATTGCAATTCCGAATAAATCGACATTACTTATTTTACAATAATGAAATTGTATTTTTGATTTAATGTACAATTAAAAACTTAATATATTAAAAACAAGATATATATATAAAGAAAAACTTACTTCTGGAATAAATCCTATGTTATCCAAATGATTTGTTAATTCTGGATCATGAAAAGCAATCAGATGTGAGAATTTTGCTAGATATTCTGTAAAATTGAATAACGTCAGTTTATAGAAGAAACAGAAGTAGAAAATATGGCGCTTATTTTTTTTCCAAGCAAAAATTATTGTGTAAGATAAATTGATTTTGCGTTACATTAAAAACCAATTGCTAAGAATTTTTTCAAATAACTTTTTTAACTTATCCTATGAACATCAAGACCTCATTAAAATTCTAACTTTCAGTAGAAACAGATTTATCATTTATTTATAACTAAATATAATTTATATAATTAATTAAAATAACATATTTTGAGTAATAAATAAGTTAATCGGAAATCTGAACATCTTTACTTTCGAAAAAATATTTATTTTTACGTCTTTCTTCTCTCTTTACAATACATTTCCACATATTCTTATCCAGTTTATAAAATAAATAATTTTCGATTCCTGAAATAATTATTATCAAATATTTTTAAAAACCAAAGATATAACGAATTTTTGCCTGTTTTCTTTCGGTCAAATGTACGCAGATATTTGAGTCATTTAAAAAACGAATACAGTTTTCAGAAATTTCACAGAAGTTTCAGTATAGTTACCATATACTGAATCTAACATCGCCTACATATAAATTGGCCAACTCAAGTCCAAAAAAGTATCTGACCTGTAGCAAAATTTTATGCCAGGGTTTGTATTAAAAAAAAAAAAAGAATCTGTTCAACTGACTACTATCAAAGGTTTATCACATTGATTCTGTTTAGCAGCAGAAGAATAAGGAAAATTTTGTTTCTTCGTTATCTGATATTCATGCAATACATCTATTATATTGTAATCACCACAAACTAAGCGAATATCATCAGTAAAAAGCCCATGTGTACTGCTCCCAAATGTTCTAAATGAATTCTGATCCTTTCTTAAGCTGAATTTGAAATGAAAAAAAAAATCTCCATTATTATCAGACGGCTATTCTTAATGAATGTGCTCTTGTTGATAATCAAGTCTGAAATTCATGGGCATATTAAGATTTCGAGTAGAATATTACAGTAGATGGTATTAATAGCAGAAAACTATTTGAACAAGGCACCATTTACTTAAAAAAGTAATTGGATAAAATAATTTTTTCTTTTACACGAATCAATGTAAAATAATCAGATTTTTTCCCTTTTAAGATTCGCCCTTGATACACAATGTAGGAATGGTTGATTATCTATATTTAGATAATTTTTTTAAAATTTAGATATTTATTTTTTATATCGATATTTAGATATTTATTTTAAAGTCAACGAAATCACAACAAATCCGACAATCATATGCAAAATTGCAATCTGAGATTTGTGCCTATAGTTCAAAAGTACAAAGATCAGTATTTCACACTTCAGTAATTCAAATGGTAACCAATCGATATTTTCAAAAGTTTTCAGTACAATCATAAGATTTTATCTACATCAAATTTCAATATATGAAATATCCCTTTATATTCAGAATTTAAACAAATCTGACGTATCTGTATGTAAAAAGAAGGATAATAATAACTATCCGCAACTGGCTAATATCAGCAAACCAGAACTTATAATTTTCACTCTTAAGTAAAACAATCTCTCTTATATTATGAAGGTTATGTATTAGAGATTGAATGATAAATATTTCAATTTTCAAAAATTACAGTTTTCTAAATACAATAACACAAATGCTATTTTTTTTAATTAGGAAATTTTTATTCACAATTATTGCTCAATGAATCAGTATTTGATTTTAGTAAGTGCATACTGAAATTTCGCAAAGTCCACTTTCTATTAAATTAAATATATTTTCAAATTCTAATAACTATAAAATCATATTTACCTTGTATAACAGCAGAATTATCTTTTAAAAAGAAATTGTGCAGGTATTTTGGTATAAATGCCGAAAGACAAGCATATGCTAAAGCTGAAAAAAAATATAAAAATTATTCGATTGAAAAAGTTAGCTTTGATAATATAAAATGAAAAACAGTTATTTCAAAAGTATACAGTTTCAAGTTTTCACACTGGAATTATTTACTAGCATTATAAACTGTAGATTTAAGCATAAAGTTCATGGTTCACTTGGTGAATAGGTCGAAAACATGCATTAACCTTTGAACGCCCTGTTTCAAATTTGATACAAGACTTTTAAATCGAATTGTACACTTGGTTTGTTTTTAATATTTGGCTGTATTTATGTTACCATTGCATAATTTTTTTTACAACAAAAGTTTAAAAAAATAGACGTAAGCTGTCAAAATAGTTAAATAATATGACATTTCGTTTTCCCGCCGTATTGAACAAGTGACATATTTTTAGAAAATGATTAGCAGAATATTTCTTTGACACATTTCATTGTTCAGAAAAATAAAAATACTTTCGTATCGAGTATCTTATTTTTACTATAATATAATTATTTTTAGCAAGGGTCTGTTTTGCTTGAAGAAAATATGATATGATACTTCGGGCTAAAACAGTGCTAAAATATGTATTGTGTTTCTTTTATGATTCCCGCTTTATCTAGCAACTGCAATGAATATATTGATATTTTAAAAATGTAATTTGAAAAATCAGACTTCAAGAATCAAGCGCTTCAAAAAAAAAAAAAAAAAAATGACGTATTTTCGAGCTTTTACAATTTTAAAATCGTATCAGAAATGCAGCTTGTTTTTGAATGCAAGTAGGGCAGCTATAGTCATTGTATACGGCAATATATTAAATCAATATTTTTTATGATAAAAGGCTGATGACTATTTCGTGTTGTGATAAGTGAAAACTTGATAATATAATAGACTCTTAGCAATTCCACATATACCAGATTAAAGGACTTCTGGGAAAATAAAAGCACGGATTATTGAACTTTATTTAAAAAAACGTATTTTAATAGCAAATCTTATGCCTATAACTCAAACACTATAAAATGCACATTTTAGAAAAATATTATATATAATAAATATTGCAAAACATATTTCAAAATCCTATTGATTACGACATGCCAATATTTTCGAAATTCTCAGGCATTAACTTAATTTCCTTTTAATTCAAGTATCTTAAAATGCTGAACTATAAGAGGGACAATATTGATGCAATGCCAAATTACTGAGAATCTATTCCTTAATAATAGAAAGTTAAAAATAAACATATGTTGATGCAAATATTCACCAAACTAAATTGAGAAGAGAACACTTCTACAAATATTTGCAAAACAGACAGGGGAGAAAATACCAAATGCCCGTTCTCCGTTCCCTAGTGTTTAAATCAATGCGATTACTGGATAGTTAGGTAAATAGCTAATGGAAGTAATAAGTAAAAGCTGCCACAGAACCCATCAAGCCCATATGCTGAATGACACTTTCTGGTACCCTTTATTTACCAACTAAATAATTGCAAAAATTATAGAAAATTGATCAGATACATGATTTTATGAACTATTGTCACATGAAAAAAAAAAAATTGTTCGAGTGAAACACTTAATGGAAACCGTTGAGTGAAACACTTAATGGAAACAGTTAAATTATATAGATAGGCAAGTAAAATTAAAAAAATACAAAATACAAGAGGAAGCAAAAGAATATCTTAAAAAAAAAGATAATATCCTGGGAATAATAAATTGTAATAAAACCTTAATATATGTGATGACATAGAAGAGCACACTAAAAAACTACAACAAACGAGCCGTTTATTTTGAAAGTGGGGCAAGTCCGTTTTTGAAAAAAATGGAGATAATGGCTGTTATAGATATAACTTGTTATGATCTTTTTATAAGTAAAAAATTTATAGTAAAAAAATATTTAGATTCTAGTATTTTGGAGATGGAAGTTTTAGCTCTCAACAGTATTGAAAATCTGTTTATTTTGAAAGTGGTGCAAGTCCATCTTAGATTGCCGTAATATATTCGGTCAAATATATTACGACAAAATTTAGCTCTGGTTGCTCTATGGTGAAGGAAATGTGGCCGTTTGACATCATGTCTGCAATCTTGAGTGTTTCTATTTATCTATTTTTGATATTGAAAATCGGTGGTTGTACAGTATTTTATAAATAATAAAAAGTATATCTTAATTTTGTGTGTCGATAATAATGTTTACTTCCATCACCGATTATTCAGTCCACTGACAACGAAATAAATATCATTGATCACAAATTTTTATTGTCAGGACATTCATTTCTACCGAACAATCGTGATTTTGGAGTGGAACTATCCAATAACTATTCAATCCAGAAACCAGTTCCTTGCATATTCCCCAGGGTTACTATAAAATAATACAAAATTGTCGAAAACAAAATAAATTTTTAGTACATGAAATTAAACATGGAAATTTATTTTCAACCCAACCTCTGGAAAAAGCGCTTTTAAAAAGAAAGAAAAGTACCGACGGAGAAACCGTGAATTGATTAACTATATGCTGGATCAGATTTACAAGGGATGCACCATACAAAATGTTCAACTAAACTTCGATAGAACGAGATTTTGAATTTAACATTATCGATTTGTCAACACAATGAGGAAGGTAAATAATTCTAAGTAATTTCAGAAATATAAAATTATCCCTTATGTAAGAAAAAAAGGAGATTTATTACATCTGAAAAATACAAGGATATGATGGATTTATTACCATATATACATCCCGTTCATCATGAATTTTTTAAAATGTTAAATCTTGAATAAAATTCAAATTGATTATACCTACGTATAAACTGAAATATATAATTTCATTGAAATTCTTAATAAAATTGAATAGTTTGTTGTTATGTTATATTTTCTACTAGAATATTCTTGGTTTTGATTCCCTTTTTATCAAATGAATAAATATTTATAAAAATTTGAATAGTATTTTGTTTTTATTCTTAAAAAAAGGCTGATGCAACTGAAATATTATTTCCCAATTAAATGAATGATTGCAATAATTCTTTAATTTTGTAAGTGAGGCAAGTTCATTTAGTTATAATGGAACTCAGCTCTGTAAACACTATTGGATTATAAACCTACATTATCTGGTACCACAAAATACTAAAAATATATCTATTAATACTTACCAATAATTTTAAATTTATTGAAACGCAAACCTTTAAATGTCTCGCAATAACAATAAATGGACTTGCCCCATTTTCAAAATAAACGGCTCAATTTTGAAAGTGAGGCAAGTCAATTTAGTTATGACAGAACTCTTATTTCTTTAGTCAGCACTGTAAACACTATTAGATTATAAACTTACATTATCTGGTTCCACAAAATACAAAAAAATATCTATTAATACCTACCAATATTTTTAAATTTATTTAAACGCAAACCTTTAAATATCTCGCAATAACAAAAAAATAGACTTGCCCCATTTTCAAAATAAACGGCTCAAATATGCATAAAATACTAAAAAGAAATCACACAAGAAAAATAATTTCGAATAAGATTTAACTAACACAAACCATATAAAACTGCATTAAATACTAAATATTATGATAAAATGTGCCACGGAACATAGTGCTGTATAGTTCTAATCATTAACATTATTATCATCATATCGCAGTTATATTGTAGGACTTCAGCTACTTGGTCTGTAGCAGAACATTTTGCTGATAATGCAGTACGACATGTGAATTTAAATAGCATCTGCTGCGATTTAATAAACATAAAATAAGACAGATAGTTAGTGTCATAGTGAAATTAAAAGATGCCTAGAGTATAATAAGCTCCAGTCGCCAATAGTAATTAGGCGAAGGTGAATGGCGTCCATTTATGACATTATTCCCACTCCTCACGAAATCTAACATTAAAACGCGGCATAAACGCAAATATTTTGAGTGGGCCTCTTAACCCTTAACTGGGGAGATGAAATTTTAGGACGTAACTGGGGAGGTGCGGTCTACGAGACCGCATTTTCTTTACACTCGAATTAAATTTTCTAATGAAAGTTTTAGACTGAAAATCAGCCAATACATTCTGCACACATTTTTCTTACTATATAAATATGTTTTAGAAATTTTTCAAAATATTTTATCATTGAAAAAACTAATTGCGTCTGAACATACATTTTCTTCTCAAATTACATGTTACAACAAATCATATTCTAGAAAAAATGTATTACTTTTTACTTTTTAACTTATATTCATTTTTCCAGCGTAAAAAGGTATATAGAAAAAAATATAATGGAAAATTCATCAATTATATATATATATAAAAAAAATGACAGTGGATAAAGTTGACCCTTTTTTCACCGGCAACATATCCACGCAGAAACTGGATATTCATAGCACGGTTTTCGAGGGTATTTTAAACATGCAAGTTAAGTATTAGGATAAAAATCAGCCTATAAATTTTGTACATATTTCTTTTGATGTATATCTGTATATTTTAGAAATTTTTCAAAATACATTATCATAAGAAAAATTTATTATATTTGAACATACATTTTCTTCTCAGAATACATATCACAACAATATTCATTCTAGAAAAAGCCTATTACTTTTTACTTCTTTAATCACATTTATATATAAAGGTATAAGAAAAAACACAATGAGAAATTGGATGGTTAGATGAAAAATAAAAACATAGACATTTTGTAAAACTGACCTTTCTTTTTTTTACCGGGATCATTTCTATGCAGAAACTTGAGAACATTCATAGCAGAGTTTGCGAGTACATTCTAAGCATACAGGTTTCTTGCAATATATGCATAAATATGTAGTTTTCCTCTTTTTCTTTGCTGAACATAAATTGCACGTTTTTCTAACCGCCAGCTTTGTTTCATCTAGGAAGGTCAAGTGCTCCTTTACCTCTGCATCACTTCCTAAAATGCGCTTTATTGTAAGGCGCAATTCCTGATTGATTCTTGGATTTCCCATTCTTCGCCTAATTTTCGGGATAACTAATTATCTTGCTAGTGTTTTTAAAAATTCCAATCTATTCAAAACCGAATTCACAAAAGAACTTTGGTACAAAATATATGAATTTACAGTACTCATATCCAAGAGTCTGTAAAAAATAGCCATAGGCCATCGCCTTGTTCGTCTGCTGCAAGAGTAAATGGAGCACTTTTCATCTAATGAACCGACTCCGCCTTTGGTTCGATTATAAAAAGATATAATTTCAGGTTTTTCAATTTCTGGGTCACTTTCTTTCGAATGATGCATGGATGACATAAGAGTTACAGATTTTCTTTTTTTAGGGACATAGGATATTATAGTAATATCTTTTGTGAATCCATATATTGAGGAATTCCCTTCCCGTGATTTATTTGGTAGGAAATCTGTGGGGATATCCCTTTTATTTTTATTGCACGTGCCAACATATGTCAATCCATCGTTTTTTAACTCGGAAATAAGCTCAACTGAAGTAAACCAGTTGTTAGCTGTTATGTTTCTATTGGATTTGAAGATAGGTTTACTCAATCTTAAAACTGCCTGAGCGGGTTTATTGTATTTTTTAAATTTTTCTTCTAGACCAATGCCATCCGAATCTTTGCCGCAATATAAATAAGCGTTATATACATAATTATTCCGAGCATCTGTTAAACACATAAGTTTAAGCCCATATTTAACTGGCTTCTTCGGCATATACATTTTATAACGTGATCTACCTCTGAAACCAATGAGCATTTCGTCTATGCAAACACAAGCACCTACAGTATAAGCTTTTTGGGAGTTCAAAATAAACGAAATGAGTGTGTCAGAAATCAGTGCTGCAGGATCAGTCCTTTTGCGAATGTCTCTATCTTGGGGATCATCAAATCTTAAACTTAGCAACAAAAATTTAAATCTCTTTATAGACATAACTGCTCGAAAAATGTCTCGTCCAGTTCCATCAGTAGCAAAGAAACACTCAATATCTTCATGGTTTAATTTGAAAATACATGTATATATAAGTAATCCGAAGAGAGCCTTTAATTCTTCCAAGTTCGTATTTGCTATTTCGCTTTTTGTTGGATCAGAAAAACTGAGTCTTGACTTTTCAATTTTGACATTTGTCCATTTCACAATATTCTGTAGCATTTCATCTGTAAAGAGAAGTTCCCAAATAGCTTTGGGAGTTGTTTTTTTCTCCTAATTTTCCATAAGAGCGCAGTCCTGGAAGTCGAATGATATTATGAGCAGGAGTTTTAACATTTCGTTTTGGTTCAACAGATGACCATTTAAAACGATTTTTTCCATAATAATAATTCACACATGAAGAATTTTCACTTTCCTTCTGATCTTCCTCTTCAAATTCGGATAATTCAGAATCAGACGAATGAGAACTTTCATCGAAAAAAATCTTCTGTACAGTTATCACCATCATCACTCAACTCACTTTCTGCTTCATTTAAAAGCCTCTGGAGCTCTGCTTCATAAAGCGGATCAGTAGGTTGAATGATTCTCCGAGGCCCAAGTTTCAGTGCCATCTGCTAAGCCTTGTTTATCACTGGGACACTAACAGGGAGATGCTGTCTGAGAGATGTCGCTAAAGAAATAACTGAATTATTTAAAAAACCATCTGCTGCAATCGGTTGAAAAAGCGCAGGTGTATTGATGGTCATGAGACAGGAAGCTACAGGGTCAATCCATTCAATTGAGCTAAAAATAGAATAGGGGTGAGTGAAAGCCCATCGCTAGCGGTTTCAGAGACCGCACGTCCCCAGTTAAGGGTTAAAACTGGCGCTCATGACATCTAAACGTCTCTTGGCCATTAGCCACTAAGTTGCGACCAATTAACAGTCCGAAGGATATTTTTTCTCAGAATAGAAATATAAATCTAGAATTTTGAGTCACTTATACTACTTTTTAGTGCTATGTGTATTTATTTTTTAGCTGTCATGCATCATATTATTCATCTGCAAATAGTAGTGTTACATTTGTTGTATCAAAATGTACAGCTTTTTAAAAATGGCTTTTTAGCTGAAGACATAATTCAAGTACATTTTATAAAATAGGTGTACTACTTTACTGCACTCAATCTTTCTTTGTATAGAAGTTCTTGACAACTTGCATACCTAAAGAGAAAATGCCATGAATAAGATTTAACAATGTTGAATTTATGCAGATATACCTAACTTACCTTCATCATTAAAATTTAAAGACAGAAAAGGCGCACATAAAGAATCCAAACCTTGCCAGTAAACATACTGTTGGTGACTGACAACCCACGCTTTTAAAATGCGTTTAAACTTTTGATGCCCAGCAGGAGATGACAATAATTCATCATACTGATGACAGCGTGGAATATCAACTTCAATCTATAACATTTGAGATAATTAACAAAAAAATTTACAAATTGTAAACACATAGTATTACAACTTGGAAAATAGTTTTCAATACATTATACCTGCCTATCCGTTGGAGTAGGAGTTTCTTTGTCAATGCTATCATACATTTCTTGAATATCACCCTAAAAGCAGAATTACAACCACATAAGTTTTTTTTTTTTAATTAGACTACAAGTTTGCAAACAAACAAACAAACAAACAAAAATTGATATGAATATAACAAAAATTCAATAACTGCTATTAAAGAATATGGTATATAATTTACTAATTCAAATTTTAATAACTCAATATTTTAATGTTTTGAACTGCTGAGTGTCCTGAATACTAAAAGAAATAGGGTATACCTCAATTTCAAGAAGAGCAGCCCATATCCAAGGCCTATATAAAGGTGGTATATCAAGTTTGCATTCTTGGAAAATTTGATTTCTTTTATAAGGATAAGCTTCAAGAAGTCTTTTGAATAAGACAATGCGATGTAACTGAAAAATAATTAAAATAATAATTTTATTAAAAAATAATAATTTTATAAAAAAATTACATTTATTTAGCTTTTGACTTATTGCCAATAACAGCATTACTTGTAAGTATTATAACTACCAATATAAAGTCATCCTCAAATGCATTTTTAATGGCTTATGGATAAAGTTGTCTTAACAAATAATTAATAATTTTAAAAAATTGCTGATGGAATATTCATATTTACCATAATGAAAAAAATCAGTGCTTACTGTACAAAAAAAAAATTATTTATAAGAACATTCAAGTAGCTTTCATAAAAAAAAATCCATAATAATAATAAATAAATCCATATATTTGAAAAAAATGAAGATAGAAACAGTCACATACAGAAATTTTTATCAAGAAAAATTTTATCTACAAAATGCTTTAGTACTAATACTTAAATCTTTAGTAAAAAGTAATACATTTATTTTAAATATTTATTGCTTCAGCAAAAAACACTAATAACTATAATAGAATTACTATACTTGAATGAATAATTCAAATTTGATTTTGAAAAGCTTTATTGACATTTGATTTGATTGACATTTCATATAGCGTCCATTTAATTAACATAAGTTTCACTCAATTAGCTTAAAATATCTCAACAGTCAAGTTTAATAATAAGTTAATAATTATTTTCACTTGCCTCAGCTATTATTTTATTTAGTTACGAGATTTAAATATTATTGAGATCTGCCTCCAATGTCAGCAAAATACATTTTCTTTCAGATTATGTTCATTTTTTTTTTTTTTTTTTTTTTACTATTTCTTGTCGTTTCTTAGGTCATCCTTACTGCCGCATATCCGAAATTGTTATTTATCACAAATAATTATTACACTTGATTTAGTAATTAATTGCTTAACTACTTTTAATTAATTAATAAGTTAATCAACTTTGTTATTTCGAAGGTAAATTAAAGAAAATGCCCCTCTGTCGGAAAATTTCTACCATCACCTTCTCATCAAAATGAATTCATATAAATGGTGTCACTCCAAAGTTTGATCATAAAATCATTGTTAACGATTATCTAGGTATTTTAAGTATATCCACTCCTCACATTTCACAAATTGTCGGAAAAATGAAGACTGTAAATTTTTCAAAAGAATTGTGCGGATTTCCACTCCACGAGTTGCCTGTTGAGGAATCACTTTACCTGGGACATTTGTAGACGTATTCTTTATACGTATTTTGTAGCTTATATAATGTTCAATATATACAGGGTGCTTAGTGAGAAATTTCTGCAAAAATTAAGTACTTTTAAGCCTTTTTTAAGCACCTTAGCTAAAAGATTACATGTACACGAATATAAACCTGTGTATTTTCTAAATATTGGATACTTTTTTTCATAATATGGATAGTTTTTATTGAAAATTAAAAAAAAAAATTAAATGTGTATTCTTTAAATTCTAATATTTATTTCTGTATTTGCACAAGCTTTTTGTTGCAAAACAAATTCTGTGTTTTTGGTTTTGACAAAATTACAAAAGGATCATTAAAATGAAGAAACGATCAATATCAAAAAATTAAGTCAACTTTTATAAGATTAACAATAAAGGCCTATGATGTTTTTCAATATTTCTTAAAATATATTACCTATTTTTTTAGATGGATACTTCATTTCTGAAAATGTCAACATTGATGTAGAAGCATAACATGACCTAACAACACAATAACATGTCCTAAATGAATTTTTTAAAACGTTTTAAAATAGAAATGAGCATCAACGTTCAGAAATGGCCAGAATATTAAAAAGAAATTGCCTTATCGCTTCTTACTTCTGAAGTTTATTAAGGGGATTTTTTTAACGTTTCACATTCTAAACACTTAATAAAAATTTGCTTTTTAATATATATAATTCTTACTTTAGCTATAAAAAATTGCAGAAAAATGTGATTATACATTATGCAAAGAAATGAAAATGCGTTAACAATTTCTAGTTTCCATAAATAATGGAACAAATTCGTGAATTGAAAAAAAGAGCAGTTATGTAGTTAGAAGCAAAATAAAAATAAATAATGCTAATTGAAGCATTTTCTAAAATATTTTTTAAACTAGCACGATACAATATCAGAAACTAGCGTGATACCTAAATTTAAAAACTTATCAAAGAAACGAGAATTATGAAGAATTTAATTTAATGAGCTGCTTTAAAAACTTTTCAGTTTATGTTAAAGCAAAGAAAGCCTTTTTTTTCTTTTCTTTCATCACGACTTAGCATTGGTAAAATAACATGACTCAACGATTTGAAGAAGCAATGATATTGTTTTGAATTTCATTGTAATAAAAATGATTGTAATAAATTAGCAAAATCAATTGATCGACAAAACAAGAGATGCAAAATCAAATTTTCAAAAGTTGCTAAATATTAAAGGGAAAAACTGCATTCATTAAAAAAAAATTGGTATAGCGAAAAGCTACTTTTTTTTTTTTTTTAACCTTTAAAACGGTATAAAAATAATTTTTACGCGATGATGCTTTGATGCTACGGCAAGTTATGTTTTGATGTTACGGCAACAAGTTAAAAATTTTATTTTTAAATTTCTAACGAAAATTTTGAAAAATCCTTTCTCAGAAGGCCTTTAATACCCAACTTTCCTAATTTCATACTCATAACTTCAATGGTTTATGCTCGTGCAAAATTTCAAACAACAAAAGTTTAGATAAACTTTTATATGTAAAAAGAGATTTCATTGGAGAAAAAAAATTCTTTAAGAGCTATAAAAAGAAGGAAAAGGAAAAATGTTTATAAAATATAATCTAAAACCCTAAAGAATAAAACTTTTAAAATTTTTTATTTCTTTAAAAATTTTAAGCGTTTTATTTCTGTTTTGTTTCTCATTTCTGTTTTCCTAACAAAACTAAACAGGTCCGATAAATAATAATTTTTAAATGTAACGGGTCATTTAAAAATATACTGTGAAAGAAATCACGATAACTGAAAACTTACTGCTTCAGGTTAAAAATCTCATCATACTAGATTTTACGCGATCAACCAACATAAATTACATGAAGCAATTACAATTCAGTATAGTACATTAAAATGCCTCTAATAAGTCATTCAAGGGTCATTCATGCCTCTAATAAGTCACTCCAAAACAATATATTAATAAGAATGGTGGTCGAATGTATAACGTACTAAAGAGGCTTCAATGCAAATGTTTTTACAGCAATTTCTACCATGTTCGATACATCCATTGGCGCATCAATTCATCCTGCTATATTCTTAATTTTCGTTGATAGGACCAATCTGCGGATTGATCCTTAACAACACATAAAAGGTTAAGCATAACTTAAATAAATTCTTCAACATCACAGCCACTAAAGATTTTTTTAATGCTGAAAAATTACAAGAAACGAACGCTTTTTCATATCCGCAACAAGTATGGCAGAGTAAGCATTTCGCATTGTCCCTTTTGTATAAATTTTCCACTATGTCAATAAACTGCAATACACATTAAAGAAGAAAAAAGAAGTGGGGGGAAAAAAAGACTCATTTAGTATTATTGTAATATGTTTTGTGATACCTGGATCTATTTCACCCTGGATTCCTTGTCCGAATTTTACTCTTTCCTTGGTTTTCCTCAGACATCTGATAAACAAGCCTTTATGACTATGCTTTCGAATTATCGTATTCAACGTGTGGGGGGAAATGCTGTTTTTGCTATTTTTGGGATAATTAAACACTTTTTAAGGAGCCCATTTCAAAAGTAAGCTTGAAATTGCTTAAAACTGGTTTTCAAATTTAAGCACTTTTCATGAAGCTACGCACCCTGAATAATGAAGTGATCAAGGTTTTCTGCAAGATTTTGAAAGCTATTGGTTCGTTTCTCTTGGATTTTTTTCTTTCAACTTCTTAAAATTCTCAGCTTCTATAAGCTACCACTTCTGGGTGTGATTTCAATTCTTCTTCCTTAAAGTGTTTGAACCAGTTTTGAGCTGTCTGGAAAAAAATATTATCATACCACTCCACTACAGGAATTTTCCGAATAGATTAATTGGCTTTAAGGCTTAATTTGAACTAATAGTTCAAGATGGCTAAAATCTCTAAGCGTGTATCTCCTTTCATCCGATTTGAAAATGAAACAAAAACTGGACGAATATAAATTAAAGAACATATAACATTATATGTTTAAAATGTTATATGTTTTATATAACATTTTAAATTTAATAACAATGCTGTACAAGTTTTAGATAAAAGTTTTGATGTGTAAGCAATAAAAAAGTACTTTTTGACACACCTTAGTATAAAAGATGTTAAAAAATAATTACCAACCAATTACTGAAATGTATAACTGAAGGAATATTTAACTTGCTTCCAACACTTTCTTAGTTGTTACTATTTACCTGATATTCAACATCTTTCTCTTTTATAACAATGGGAAGTTTGGCTGTATCTTTAAGTGCCATGAAGAAAGTTGAAGGTGCAATGCCATTCAACCTACAATAAATGAAATTACATCAAGAGGAGACCAAATTTCTGCAAATACATTTATCAAGAGCTAAATTTTTATACAATTCTATATTTTTACTGCAAAAAATATAACAAATATCTTTAGCGATATACCCAGTATTACAAAAGATGACTTTAAAACTAATGGACTAACAATTTTACAAATGCGGCAGATAGGATAAAACTTAAAGGAATAACTTATAAATAACTGAAATTTGCACAGAAATTATAATTTAATGAATACATAATTTACTAATTTACAGATCATTCATACATACAAAAGAGTATATGTAAAGTTTACTTACGAATATTCTATCAGTGGATAGTAGATATCACAGTCCACTTCTCTTAATCTCTGGGGGGAAAATGTGATATATATTTGACAGTGTTTTAATAAATTTTTGTAATAATTTGTAAAGAAGATATAAAAAAAAAACTCAATGAAAACAATTGTTTTAAACTCACATGCCTCAGTGGTTCAAGAGGTAACACAGACACAGAATCATCTAATAAAAAGGCTTGATCTTTCTCATGACCAAATTCTTCTCCTTCACCAGTTATTATTCTACATGTATGAATATATAAGTATCAGATTCAGTTTAATATGATTTCAACAATACATATGGAAATTTATCAGCACATGTTAAATCAGAAATTTTAAATCAAAATAAATAATAAAAAGCAAGAGCCTAGTATCTGTAAAAATAATCACATTTCAAATTTCTACTTAGTAATACCAAATTAAAAAAAAAATAATAAGTTTTTCAAGTGAATTTTAGTAAAACCTTTTTATTTCATGTATTTTCTATAAGAAAAGATTGTACTATCTTTTATATATAATTGCTGTAATCAACAAATAGAAATTATGAAAAATTACTTCTAAAAAGATGAAAATGTTGCTCTTATAACTGGGAATCAATCAGACTTAAATGACTATTAATGCAATTGATGTAAATAAAAATGACAATTTCTATATTCAAACAGAATATTCAACAAATATTCAAACAGAATTTAACCAAATATATTTTATACATAAATTTCAAATATAGTCACTAAATAGTTAACAATTCAGTTCAATATAACACAGCAGATGATATCTAATCATATATAGACTGAAAATATCTTTCCTTGATTTAAAAAGATTTGTTACATGAAAAAGTGATTAATCAAAGATATTTAAAAAATGGAATTTTCCCTAAATTTAACTGAGCTAGAATTTATTTTATGCACATGTATATTAAAAAGCATGTGAAAGGAAAACGTGCACAATATAGAAGCTTGAATTCAAGGGATAGGAAAATAATCTTAACACAGTCAAACTGAAATTAAATATTGCAGAAGATTCAGTTATTCTCCATACAGTCCTAATATTTACTTATCAGCTATACAAACCTTTATCCAACAGCAATTTTCAAAATAATTTTTTTTTTTTTAGAAAAATGCATTGAATCATCTAATTCTTTCAATAATTCTTGTGGAAAATATTTATGAACATCAGCAGTTGAATTCAAAGAGTCTTTATTATCAACAAAGATTACTTAAGCTTACTATGTTTTACAAATAATAATTTTATTTTAAAAACTTAATGACATGAAATATTTAAAAACCAAACGACTGACAAATAAAAATGTGCAAGAACACATGCAGGAGACTTGTAAATAGCCTCCAATGACCTCAGGCCGCCCTTGTTTCTAGATGCTTTATTAAATAAATTATTCCAAAAAGTAAATAAAAATTAGGTTAAATAAAGTAGAAAATACAATATAATTTTTCTCTTGAAACTATAATTTATTTTTTGTTTTTTAAAGTATATGAAAAGGAAACACGGAAGGCTTTTTATAATGATCACAAATTCTAGACATTAGTTATTTAGCTATTAGCCAAACATGAAGAGGAGTCTAACAAATAACACCGTACCTCAAGAGTCGTTTGCAATTACATGGTCACTGATGACAATTAATACGGAAATGAAATTACCCGAGAGCCAGATATCTTCACAATGTAATGGATTCCTACGTCTGAAATCCGCACCAATAATTCTTCTAAAATAGGAGGAACGATCGAAATATTCTCTCTGAGAACCTATCAAATTTTACTTTAAGAAAATTGAACGGAGTATTTACTTAGAAACTGTCACTACAGGTGGTTTAGCTTTGATAAGTTCTTGTCTTCGCAGCTCAGCTTCCAAATCACCACCAGCCAATTGCCACAGATAATATAGTTCTTGAAGCGGCCTTTTTGACAAATGATCATCTAAATGAAGATTTAAAAATATTTTCTATTTCAGCATTGAAACAAAAATAATATCTTTAATAAATGCAATTAAAAGAACTGGACTTTGAAAAGCGAATTGTAAAAATCAAATATAAATTAATTTTATACATATAATAACAATAATTAAATTATAGCCATCATTTAATTTTTGCTTAATGTTAAGGGGGAAAATATGATTTTTGACATTCGCGCAACAGTTACTCATAAGAGAACCATTTGCATATGCAAATAAATATTACTTGTTCTATTAAAAAAAGTTAAGTTATAAATACATATTTGTCAATAATTTTTATTATCATTTTCTTCCTCGAATTACCTACATATTCATTGTAATTTTGATTGAATTAAAAAAAAATTTCAAACTATTTTACAAAAGTAGCAGACTTACTTGAAAAAGCCTTTAAGTTTTTACAAGAACAGAAAGAAACTTAAAAAACATAAACATTTACCTAATACTGGATCAAACTTAGCACCATTGCATTCATTGCATCTTAGCTGCGTGGACAAGAACAACAAAGGTACAGTGTCAGCTCGTGATTTGTTAATCAATTCATGTTCTTCAAAAAATGAATGTAGCAACAACTGATGAGCTTCTGGCCTAAAATTAGTACACCAAAATTAATCATGAAAAATATCTAATGCAATTTCTAAGGCACATGATAATTTTATTTAAAAAATACTTATTTCACATTTATCAGTCTTACCATTGTCCTTCATTTCATTTTGCTATTAAAGAAGTAATAATAATAAAAAAAATTCAATAAAATAAAAAAAAACTTTGAAAGAGATATTTAAAATGAACTACATGATCTTTTAAAAGCTTAAGAATATTTATAGCGAAAAGGATCATTGCGAAGTAATATTTTACACAGAAGAAACAACTCTCTTATTTTCAGGTTTTAATAAGCAGCCACAAGAAATACCACTTGCTATATGTTAGTGAATATACACATATCATGCGCAATTAATTTCGTTACAAGATACCTTTCTAAATTATCAATTCATTCTAGGTCTCAATTCGTTCATCTATCGATCAATCTGTATTAATTCATAAAATCTAATTACTCTCAACCAGTTAGTTGTTGTTTAGAAACACACATTGTAGCATACCTGCAGTTTGGCAAGGGATTCAAACATTCTTCTATAAATTTCTGCAAACTGGCTGGACAGTTCTAAGATTAGAAAAGGGGAGAAAAAAGTCAAAGTTAAGGCCAAATTTTCACTTTTAACTTCAATGAAACTATTTCATAAATATTTCATTGAAAGAAAGTAAAATATGAGAAAGTAAAAATTTTGAAAACATACTTCATATTTTATTGAAGAGTCATGGGATTTCACAAGACAAGAGACAACTTCTTGACCATTCTCTGCAATTGTAGATATAAATCAATATTTATAAACTAATAATTTGTTTGCGATTCTTAGGTATAAAAATTAAAGAACAATAAAAAAAAAGCAATCATGAGTTCTATTTCATATTAAAAGTAATATTGGCATTCTAATGCAGTTTGTATAAAGAACGCAAATCATCAAAGGAGATGGTTAAACAAAGTTGCACATAATAGTTTTATTTACTTTGAAATTTTTGCAAAGAATGAAATAATTCAAATTAATAATTGATTTAATTTTAAAATAAAAAGTAAAACCTTGGCCCATGATTTATACTAAAATGCACAGTCCCAGAAAAAAAAGGAGCCACCGAGATTTATTTTGCAATCGATCCTCCTATGTCAAAACTAAAAGCACCATTTTAAAGGTAGTAATGAATATTAAAAGATGCCATGTCTAAAATTTTTGTAGGGGATTGTTTACATATTTAAAATTGCACAAACTTTGAATTTCCAATGGCGTTAACACCCTTTTTCGATGTGACGGTTAGATTTCCCACAGAAAAAAAAATAGATAATTGGAGATATAATAATTGGAAGATATTTGATACTCCCTGTTAAGAAATTGTTCACATATTTAGATATTCTCTGAACATCGGCACTAGTATTTTTTTTGAAACTCATACTTTTAAAGCTTCAATCCACATGATAAAGTCATTTGCTATTTCATTCACGACAATCGAAAATTTATATTAGAGCCCACTTGCTTCATCAAAAAGTATAATCAAAATGACATTGAAAAATTTAGCATTTATCAATCAACAGCATTAAATGGATTAATAAAATCACTAAACAGAATTACAAATTACAATAGTATAGTATTACAATTTTATATTATATTATATATATAAGTAACCAATCTAAAGTAAGAAATATTTTGAAAACGAAACCAAAATGAAAACGAAACGAAATAGTTTCGGAATAGCAACTAAAAATTATTTCTTATTCAAACTAAAACCAAAAAAGGAACAGGAAAAACTTCATAGTATTTAGAGAGCGCAAATGCAGCTACTTCTAAAACACAGATGAATTGATACAAAAGTATTGAAATCAAGTTAATAGGAAAATCAAATAAACCAAATAAAAAAAAGAATCCGGCATGAAGACTTTTTCCAGGGTCACCCTCAGGCAGGGATTCAGAAAAAGGGATTTTTTCTGTGAGGGAATGCAGACAAAAAGTCTAATAATGATTCCTCGTGACTCGAAAATCCTCTGAAATTAGGCCTAAGAGATATACCATTTTAACAGAAAGGACAATACAAAGCAACAAATTAGAAGAAAATAACCACTAAAAAGTAAAAATACAATAACAAAATAACAATAAACACTAAAAAAACTTAAACCATTAAATAAACAAAAAGGAAAGGACATACCACCAGCAGCAAGGAAATTTTAAGCTATCGATTGTGATTCCCTGCTTTTTAAAAACACAAAGCTAATGTATTAAAGGTAAATAATAATTGTAGTCTCCCAGCGCCATCTATTGAGTGATCTAATATGCAAGTAAAGTTCTATTTTAATTTTAGGTAAAGGATTAATCCCAAGTCATATTTTGTTTAATCAAAAAGTTGATATTATAGTAGTTTCTTCGAAATTCATTAAATTTTTTATGAGGTTATTTGATGCTTCAATATAGGAATTTTTATTATTGCAAACATTTTTAATCCTGTTAAATTGTGAAAAAATTAGATTTTTGAAAATTTTAGAGTTTAGATTGGAATGATAATTACCAATTGAATTCACACCTTTTATCGTAGATACCAACTATTGTTTTATCATTAGCAATTTCGATTTTTAAATCCAGAAAGGTAGCCTCAAGTTGATTATTATTTGTTTATGTTAGAATTAAATCTTTTGGATAGCTATTAGTAACAATATTAGTATTGTCTAAGTTAATGAAAAGTAGGTCATCAATATACCTCCACCCGTTTATTAAATTATATTTACTTATTCAATTCTCACAGTAATTTTGGAAAATATTAGCTAAAGCACTTGAGAAAGCTGTTCCCATTGGAATGCCTTTTACTTGTGTATAAAAATTGATTCCATTAAAAACGTAATTTTCAATAATATTAAAATTATATAACTCTAGCCAGTTATTTTTAGGAATAACATCTTCAATTAAATATTCATCATATAAAAAAGTACAGACCTTTATTAATTTTTAATGAGGTAGATTGGTAGATAATCATAAGTATTAATTTTATTAATGTTGTTATCTTTAAGAAAATCCAGTACTTCTTTGATACTAGAAATTATAAATTTGTCTTCATCTTTGATTTTGTCCAGGATAATTTTTAAGTATTTCAAGAAATGTTTTTCCGTATAGTAATTATAACTACCAGTGCTACAAGTCAAGAATCTGAATTTTAATGGATTTTTATGAAATTTAACTCTTGGGAGTAAATAAGGATAGTTTAGTGAGCAACTCTTAATTTTGGTTTTTTTTTTGCAAAAGCTAGCATTCTTTTATCTAATTCCTTTTCCCCGGTGTTCTTTTAAATATAAGTTTCGTTAGAGTTATATTCATTAATTAAAAGTTCTTTATAATAATATTTACAAATTAAACGGAAATTATTTGCTGATTTATCTATTACTGTAATAACAAATTTTTCATTTTAATTTTTTATTTCGTTTTTTAATGTTTTGCAAAAATAAATCCCGCGTTCTTTAGATCTGTCAATATCAGTATTCATTTTTATTTTTATTTCCTCTAAAATTCTCACTTTCCATTCCCCGAAATCTTCCGCAGGCCAATGGTATTTTCTAGATAATTTAGCAATAAAAATATCCAAATCTTTACCAATAGAAATTAAAATTTTACTATGGTTTATTTTTTCTCTTAATCTAAATTTAGTTCCTCTTTCCATTAATTCTCTTAAAGAGTTGGATGCAATAATTTTTAAATTACCTGTAATAATATGACCTTTATCAACATCTATAAAATCTTACAAATTTTCTTTATTACAGTAACAATCTGTTTTATTTATTTTATCTAAATTTTATGATGGAATTTAATATGATGAATATTTAATTGAAGATGTTATTCCTAAAAATAACTGGCTAGAGTTATGTAATTTTAATATTATTGAAAATTAAGTTTTTAATGGAATCAATTTTTATAAACAAGTAAAAGGCATTCCAATGGGAACAGCTTTCTCAAGTGCTTTAGCTAATATTTTCCTACATTACTATGAGAATAAAATAATTAAATGGGATGAGGTATATTGATGACCTACTTTTGATTAACTTAGACAATACTAATATTGTTACCAATTGCTATTCAAAAGATTTAATTCTAACAGAAACAAATAAAAATCAACTTGTGGCTACCTTTCTGGATTTAAAAATCGAAATTGCTAATGATAAAACAATAGTTGGTATCTACGATAAAAGGTGTGAATTCAAGGGGTAATTATCATTCCAATCTAAACTCTAAAATTTTCAAAAATCTAATTTTTTCACAATTTAACAGGATCAAAAATGTTTGCAATAATAAAAATTCCTATATTGAAGCATCAAATAACCTCATAAAAAATTTAATGAATTTCGAAGAAACTACTGTAATATCAACTTTTTGATTAAACAAAATATGACTTGGGATTAATCCTTTACCTAAAATTAAAATAGAATTTTACTTGCATATTAGATCACTCAATAGATGGCGCTGGGAGACTACAATTATTATTTACCTTTAATACATTAGCTTTGTGTTTTTAAGAAGCAGGGAATCACAATCGATAGCTTAAAATTTCCTTGCTGCTGCTGGTATGTATTTCCTTTTTGTTTATTTAATGGTTTAAGTTTTTTTAGTGTTTATTGTTATTTTGTTATTGTATTTTTACTTTTTAGTGGTTATTTTCTTCTAATTTTTTGTTTTGTATTGTCCTTTCTGTTAAAATGGTATATCTCTTAGGCCTAATTTCAGGGGATTTTCAGGTCACGAGGAATCGTTATTAGACTTTTTGTCTGCATTCCTTCACAGAAAAAATGACTTTTTTTGAATCCCTGCCTGAAGGTGACCCTTGAAAAAGTCTTCAGGCCGGATTCTTAATAATGTTTAATAAATAATGTTCCGATGCCTGAATTTTTAAAATCCCATTTGCGATAATATACAACACTAGAAAAATTATAATTATGGCAGATTAATCTCATGAAATTTGAGAATTGTGTAAGAAATATGTGCATTAAAACAAACATCAGTAAATTTAAGTACAATTGGCACTTTCCTTGTTAGAAAATATGGATTTCATTATGCATAAATTATTAAGAAAATAATTCATCAGAATGTTTGTAAAATTGAATAATTAAATCCTTCAAAGGAAAGTTTGATCAGGAGCATTGCAATAGTGCTGTCCAAACTTTCAATGGCCTAAATTAATGAAACTTGGTTTCTACGAATGACTTTTGAAGTTTTATAAGAAAAAACAGGTGTTAATGGGAAATTTCGAAGTTGGTGCTTATCTCAATATATAGATGGTCCCTAATAAAATCTTTAAAAAAACTTTAACAGTATGTTAAGCTTTTTCAAATGACTCCTTTCTTATAATTCTACGATGAACGATGCCAGAATAAAGCTGTGTGGCTCTATTTTTCTGCGACTGAACATAATAGGAGAAGTAAAGTATAGAAACAAATTCACATTGCAATCTACACTTAAAGCAAACATTAAAATGCTTACATTTAATCATAAGTTTAAATAAGGATGTTTTTCAAATATGCAGACAATGGTGAGAATGACCGAGGAATGTTCTAAGATTAATAAATATCTATGCATAAAAAAAAAAAAAAAGGAAAAGAAAATTGTTTAAGAGTTAATTTATAGATGGCATATTATATATATATATATAAAGCATTTTGTTTTCCATTTATATGCGAAACCCCCCCCCCCTTACAGTTACTATATGCTTTCAAGATAGTTAAGATAGTTTCCACGGTTATGTTTTTTTAATAAAATAAAACACAAATATGAAAAAAACAGTATTTTTTAAATATTAATCTTATAAAAAAAAATCAGTATACTTTGCTTTTTTCAATGCAAAACCTACATCTTTTGTAGATTTTTATGTAATAAATTAAAAAAAAAAACATTTTACATACCTAATTTTAGAAAGGAAATAATTTCCTTAAACATATTTTCCAATGTAAATTCAGTCCAGAATGAAACTTCCTATTTTAAAAAAATGCGAGTTAATGTGGTTGAAAATTCAACTATAGGATAAAGGAAGTATGCAATAAAATGAATGACCTACATCATTTTATCATAACCTAGTGCATTCGTAATTATCGATCAATTGCTCGAGAAAAGTAATAAACAAAATTAAATTTAGCAGATCTTTCTGTGTGGTGCAATTTCTCATATAATTTCAAAAGGGAAGAGATATTAATTTTCAAAAGAAATCAAGAATTACAGCAATTGGTTTAGATATTAAGGTTATTAAAACTGTTCTGAAATCTGTATTCAATGCAAATAAAAATGCATACAATTATTTAGCGTTCAATTTATCCTACTAATAATTGTATAAATTTAAACAACCTTGTAAACAGGAATATGTAAGTTATATAAATAACTGAAAAAAAAACAAAAAACAATGCAAATTCTTAGATGGCTTTTCATATATCAAAATTTCAGAAAGAATTTTAAATAAGGTGATATCTTGTTTGATTAATTATTGCCTGAATATACATACAGTAGGTCAATGAAAGCAATTCCTTCAAGAATGTCATCCACTTCTTTTTTTCAAAAAGATAAACATGATCAATTGGTAGAAATAAACTAATGCATCTCAAACAGTTTTACTTAAGCTATAAGATATATGTAGAGAAAATAAGTTTAAAAATTGTTTTTTGAAATATTAATTATGATATGAGCATCCTATCATTATTTTGATATCATATCTATTAATTAATACATTATTTAATTTTCTATTTCAAAGAATACATATTTGCAAAAATTACTGCTGTTTTTATTTCCATAAGTTTTGAATTATTAGAACAGGTCAGGTCAATACAAAATTAAATAAAAATCGGTTTATTTTTACAGGATTCTTTACAAGAGATTATAATGGCAATACAATTTCATATTTGATTTATTATATCATGTACGGGCATGTGTTTTGTAAATTATTATTCAAATGAATTTGTTTGGACATATAATTTTGTAAGACAATAAATAAACGGAATCCCTAAACTTGGCGTAATATTAAGTCATATACGCATGTAAAACATGCATATTTCTAAGTTAAAAATTTGTCAAAATAAAAGTTTGTTTGAATTAGAACACACACATTAAAGAATTTAAAAAATCGTTGGTTCTAGGGGAAGGAGCATATTATTGCCTTCCCAATCAGTAAAATTACTTCAGCCCATCTCTGTGTACAGGGAACAAAACACTTCAACAGTAGTTTGGGAGTCAAAATATTCCACAAATAAAAAATACTATATACCAAAAATAATTCCAATAAAATAAGCCCTAATGACCAGATATCACATTTTGGAGATGAGCGATCAGATGGACCATGAGCAAGAATTTCAGGAGCCATATATTTTGGAACACTAAAAGGAGGAAAAATATAAGTATTCTTAGAATGCTACATATGACATAAAATTATATAAAAGCTGATAACTTTAAATGTAACAATTAATAATCATCCAAAAAGTATTGAGTACAAAATGAAAAAAAAAAAAAATGGCGAGGATACTTATTTCTGTACTTTGCAATCAGCATTATGGTTGTCAGATATTAAAGATTATATCGAGTGGGATAAATTGCCAATCCAGAAGTTGATGTTGATAAAGGCTTCAGCACAGAATTTTGTTAATGTTATTCGCGGCAAAGTTACATGCGTGTTACGAAAGACGATTTAAGTCGCATTCACTTAAGGTGAGTTTCATACCATCTTGCTGTCATAAGTAGAAGGTTTTTCTGAAATTTTTGTACTAAAGCAAAACCTTCGCAGGAGTCTTTCGTAAATATCCAAACTTGAACTTTACTTCCGAAATGCAATGACTCATTTAATTAATGTTACCTATGCCAAAGCACAGAAAATTATTTAAATCTTTATTGCCTACCGTTCCTAAAGTCTAAACAATTCTGTTAAGTGATAGGGATATATTCATTAGCGGAAACAACTAAGCTGCAAAATATTTAGCTAGCATTGCTATGCATTTTACAAATGTTCACATCAGTAACAGTTTCCTGGTGCTTGAGCATATATTTGCTTCTTAAACCTTTCCCGACAGTAATTTCAGTTTACTGAAGGAGAGACAAACAGTGAAGGTGAATCCGTGCAAAAAGTGCACGCAATTGAATGAAATACTATAAAGATCTGATAATATTTTTTGTTATAATATTTTCAATTATTTAAGGTAATCAAATATATATGTATATTTTCGATACAAGATAAGTAACAAAATAATTACTGAATAACAGCATAAAAATACAGAAATATTTCCCATCAAATTTAAGATTTCACAAATATAAAATAAGATATAATGGAGGAAATACATGAAACATAATGAAGAGAAAAACGTCCCTTCTCCTCTACAAAAATATATAAAGGTATACGATATTACATAATAATATATATACATTTTCTTACTTACCCAATTGGAAAAGACACAGTGGTTCCCCATTCTGTAATGTAATATAAACCGTAATTTGAAATTTTTACATGGCCCTTAAAGATAAAACAAAAGCAAATATTTAAAAATACAAAATTATTTAGACCATCATAATCCGAACTTGTCGCATTAGTTTAAATATCTATATATATATATATAATTATATAAGTAGAGAGACAGAGAGGTAGGTAGTATTACCTTGGAATCAAGACGTATATTTTGAGGAGAAAGACAACGATGAATGATGTCATACGAATGCAAATATGACAAAGCGTCCAAGGATTCATAAGCAAGACTTGCCAACTTCTTAAGGCTGTAATATGAATATAAATCTTCCATAAATATTTTTTACATAATTAGAAAAAAAAATTTAAAGAAATGCTTGAATGGTGATAAGTTTTCTATGTAATAAGAATTTTGGAAACTTGAAATTTTCTATTTCAATAACATATAAAAAATTACAAATAAATTAACATATTTTGTATTTCTAACATATTACAAAACATAAACAAAAAATTAACATACAACATATATATATATATATATATAGGTATACACTATAGTTTAAAAAGTATATAAATTTAATGTTTAAATTTGTAAGGAAAAAGACAAACAATATATCTTAAATTTCTGCAAAAGTTTATGACATTTTCTTTTCTTTCTTTAGTTTTTTTAACTAACTGGTTTGTAGCTTACCTTCTTAATGTTAATTTCATTTTTACATCTTCAACACTGTCTGGATAATATTCACAAACTATCATCACACGTTCTAAAAATTGAAAAAGACAAAATTTTTGAGAAAGAAAAGAGTCAAGCTCCTTTTTTATTTAAAAAAAAGAGGGAGGGGAAAGAAAGACAATGAAATATCTGTCACGACGAAAAAAAAATTTCAAAAAAATTATACAAAATATTTAAAAAATTACTTCTCTGAAAAATAGTTTCCAGTTGTCTAAATAGAGAAAAATACATAAATAAGATGTAAAACAGTAAAAAAAAAAAAAAAAAAAAAAAAATGCAGCAGCGAAGAAGAAAAACCTGTGTAAGTTCATAGCGTACTTTACCGCATATGCACATAAATTGCTTGAATAGAAAAATTAATCGAGGAAGATTTCATATTAACAGCTACAACAGTTTTTCGACATTTATTTGCTAATCAACATTTTCCTTAAATACAATAATTTCAGTATGTTTGGAAGTATTTTAGTACAGAAATTTTTAGCATATTTTATTTACTAAATTTAGAAAAACTGAGTTTATTAAATTAAGCTTTCCAGGTGTAATGTACAAACATCTTCTGTCAAACTTGACTTTCTACACATATTTTCATTATTCAAGTAATGGCGGCTTCTTAAGACTATGAATCAGGACCGCCAAAGTTATCGACAAAGCATTCATTGCGCTTCTGAGAGATTCTTCCATATTCAAAGACATAAATGGAATTTTTCAAGTGCGAGCTTAATGTGAAATATTTCTTTAAATGTAATATTAATTTTTTTACAATTAATTAAAATTCGTGATACAACAATATATTTTATTATTTAAATGTACATTTGAAATCGACGTTTCCCCCTCCCTCCCCATTTTGTTTTTTGTGTTTATAGATATGGTAGAAGAAATATAAGTGGAGGAGGAGGTCAAAAGTTAAATTTACAGTGAATACATAAATAATTGTTGGAAATTTGTTGAAACTGAATCTTTCGGTTAAGTTCATCAGTTACCAGTCAAACATTTAAATAATCAGAAAAGAGAGAGAGAGAAAAAAATACATGGTTGAGTGCCTTTTTATATCATGAACACAAATAGCAATTCAAAAGCGGACAGTAAAATGTTGTAACTATTCAAAAAAAATCTACGGCTAGATACTGTGTTTGCCAGGAAAAAATAGTTAAGAACAATAAAAGTCCCTTTATATTAGATATAAATTGATAATTTTCATCAAAGATTCAAAGCAAAGTTAAGTTTAAAAAAAAACATAATGTATAAAATTTAAATAAATATTTCTGAAAAAACATATGCCTGCCCTAAATTAAAACATTATTTTCTACTCAACACTTACCATGCTTGCCTCGTTTTATATCCAAGTAAGTGCATAGCCCTGGATGATATAATGATTTTAATTTCTGAAAACGACCCAATATACGTATTGAATTTGGAGTCAAAGGAAGTCCATTTATGCCGCAAACATCTATGGCATGAGCAGAAGCAAAAAATGTCCATGCTCCCAAAACGGCTGCATTAGTTTTGTTTGGCATCTAAAAAAATAAATAAAATTATGAAATGCATTTTAATTACCTATGATTACATTTTTATTGCTGTCGCATGGTGTATGAAAACACAATAGTCATCAAATGGTTTTAGTCATTAACAGATATGTATTCTGAAGGATAATAACTAAGGAAGGAAGTCTAATAATAGCTTCTAAAGCTTCCAATTTTTATTGAACACTCATACAAGAGAAAAGATTATTAACGAAAAAGTAAGATTTAATTTTTATTTGCATGCCACAATAATATTTTCAACGCAATTATTTACAATAAATGAAAATAAAATGATTTGTAAAGCATTTAATTTAAAGAACAACCACTTTTACTAATGGTAGGGCTTCCGGTAGGTAACAGTACTAAGAACCAACAATAGACAAGTAAATATTTCAATGACTGCACAATACCTTCCCCCTCCAAACTGCATAAAAATAGGCTTCTAAAACTCGTATGCCTTTCCAGAAGCAAAAGAAATAACACCATTTTCATTCTTAATATTATGCTGCTAATCCGAAATAGAAAGTTAAATAGGAAACTAGGCATTAATAAGGTTAAATAAAAAGAAATCTAAAAAATTTACTTCGCAAATTTTAATAATTAAAAAAAATTTTGATTTCAAAAATTAAAAAATCTACAGAGAGAGTTTTTGATCCTTCAATATTTTTATTTTGCAAGTTCACTGGAATTTGTGATTCACATTTTAAAATGCTTTGATATAAAGTATTTAATGTAGAATTATAGCAGCAACTACAGTAAATACCAACATAGAATGCTGAAATAGAGCAAATATAATATCTTTCTGTCCTTTTACTGTCTGTTTTCAGATATGAAAACCCACCGCACTTTTGAGCCAGTCGACTTTGATTTCACTGAAATATATGTGAAATGAAAGATTTAGATTTTTTTTTTTTTTTTTTTTTTTTACCAAGCAATATATAGAAATGTTGCATAAATTTTGAATGAAAACAAAAACGGTAAGATTAAAAACGAAATAAATATCAACACCGGAAAAGAATTGAAAAGGAAACGCGCCTAATAAAGAACTCTGGAGAAGCGCCGTTCTTAGTTATTACATTTCACCCCTTCAAACAGTACAATCGTCTAGAAATGATAGGCCCGAGTCAGCATCTGAAACGAAAAGTATCAGTTTCAGCGGCGAGAGAATGTAGTACTGATTTCTGTTTCATAGAAATCCATGTAAAATAGTACAACGCATTCCATTCCGAAAACAATACTATAACAAATTAATAATAATGTAATTTATTATTTATAATGCGTGCTTTTTTAACAAGATAATTGGCTAAAGACATTTGTCTTTGGCCACATTTCAAAAGTTGGCAAAAATAGGATTATCGTTAAATGAAGTTGTAGTGTGTATAGGTCATTCATTAAGGTGACGCTTCTCAATGTATGATGCAATAGTTTCCCATTCTTTTAGTATCTCCTTTATTTCATTGGAAGTTATTGCTCAGCCTATCTTTCCTTCTCTTTAAATCAAATCTCCTCCGCATCTGTTTTGCTATGGCATAAAATGCAGATACATTTGTCCTTTGCTAATTATAGTTATGTTCTTCCACCAGTATCGATTCAGGCGCAATCCACTTCTAGCCCCATAATCTTGGTTAGAAACACAATCTTATCGATTAAGGTTCCATAGTGACTTGCTCAAACCCCTCTGAGTTAGGTTCGATACCCTATCCGATCCGACCAAAATTCTTAAATGTAGATATGAGAGTTATCTTCAAACAAGCAGTCAATACAGACTAATACAAACCAGTCCAGCAAATGACGTCACAGTATTATGATAGTAAATAATTTTTTATGAAAGGGGTAATAAATAAAGATTTATTCATTATTATAAGCATTTTCTACTGTGCTCATCACTTTGGCAAGTTTGAGTCTTTTTCACCATTTTTATCATTCACTTCTACAAAATTTAGTCCTAATTTTCTTTTAAACACTTTTAAGTTTAACTCCCTTTGTTAAAAAGGTCAGCACTCTTCACTCAATATATTCTTTCATTAAAGCGTTTGCCAGTTATTACAAGTATTTCTTTCTAAGTAGCTTTTTCTTTATTGTTTATAGAATGAATAATTGCAGCTACATTATTTTTAAACAGTTTTTCTAAAACAACAAAGGAAAAAAGATACAGCAGAAACTTATATTACGGTCGCGCCTGTTTCTGAAATAAAAATAGCAGATTCTTAGAATTCCATTAACACCTTGAATTCCAAACGTTGGCAAACAATTCATTAAAAAGAAATGTAAAAATAGCCAAAGTCATGCTTTTGTAGAGCCTTGTGATAAAAAGATATAAGATGAAATTCTTTTCTAATTCTTCTTGAATAAAATTCTTTAAAAAGTTTAGAAAAAAAAAACTTTTTTAAGTTCCTTGTGAGACTACGCGTAAAATTTCAGAGGAATCGAAATCATCGGGAGATTATATCAGTCATCCTTTTTTTATAAGTTATATTTTGGTCATTCTATACAGACTACTTAAAATGTCAAAATCGAAATAGATAATTGATTTTATTTTCAGTATTTCAGTTTGTAAATTAATTTGAAATTTACTCAACAATATATGAACAAATGCATTTGAAAGATACAATATGTATAAAATATACCCTACACTGCTGAAAAAAAAGCAACATTCACTTTTTGTAAAGAAACATAATGCCCCAGTAACCTCTTTTGAGACAAATTAGAATAAGAGTTTCTAATATATTATTCTATAAACATATGACAGAAAATCTGGATAACAAAATTAAATTCCTTTACTTTAACAAATAAAAGACTAATGTGCTTGGAAATTTAAGAAATTTTATAATTTGGAAGTAAAAATTTGAATTTCTTGGAATTTCGTGTGATATCAGCAGGACTTACGGTCTTCTCGAACAGCTAAAAATGCTGAATATCGACTTCGCTTGGAATTTACAAAGAAGTCTTGTAATTTAGAGGCACTGCCATTTTTAAACAAGGGCAGTACCTAGCTTTTGAAGTTTCAGAAAAGGCCTTGGCCAAACTCTAATTTATTTTAAGTAAATGTCCCATACATGGTTTTCTGGATTCAAGGTGTGATAAATATATTGGATACATTAGAAGATGGAAATATTGCTCCAAAATTCAATTTCCAAAAAGATAAGCTCTATGACATTGAGCGTTTTTGTTCATTAGAATGAATGTATAAAGGTTGACTCCTGCAAACAGATTCAAGAAAAACTTCCTTGAATTTTTTACTTGAAAAATTTCCGTTTTGGGTGATATACAGGATTGTAAATCTACTTATTATTGCCCAAACAAACCATCATTCACACATCGTCGATTTTATAATTTTTCGCGTACCAAATTATTATTGCTCATATCACATTTTCTCCATGTGAAGATATGGTGATTAACTATCTCCAGACAAAATCTTAACTCGTCTGTGTGGAGAAATTTGATGCTTACCGACGGTATCCTAAATGTGGTTCTCATTCGCTGCCTTTCTTTTTCTTTATAATACCACTAATTTTGTTGGAGCTCAAGCTAAATTGACAAACTACACAACATAGTTACTTATCCAGATGATAATTTGAATAATTTTTTTGGCTTCTAATGCAATTAAATGGAAGTTTATTCCTCCGAGTTCACGACATTTTGGTAGACTTTGAGAGGCTGGCGTGAAATCCTTGAAGTATTATTTTCGAGAGGCGGTTGGATATATAAATTTAACATATGAAGAATTAAACAACATTATTATAGAAATTGAGAGAATCTTAAACTCACGTCCAATCATTCCAATTTTTTTTTTAATATTAATGACTAGAAAGCTTTGATGCCAGGATATTTTTTTATTGGACGACCAATAAGTACAATTTTCGAACTTGATTTAATCATTGCATATAATAATCGCTTATCCAGGAGGCAGCGAGTAAAATTGATCCAACATATATTTAGAAAAGGAGGAGTTCTGACTTCTTAAATTATTTTCAGCAAAGCCAAAAATGGCAATTTTGTAAAAAATAAGGTAAAACCACGTATGATGGTAGAAGCAAAAGAAGAGAATTTACCTAAGTGCAAATGGTTACTTAACCGAAATATTGATGCAATATTTGCTAAGGACGGATATGTACGTGTAGTGAATGTAAGAACAGCAAAGAGTACTGTTACGAATCTGTGATGCTGCTTCCCAGCATAGTTGGTTCCATCATCAGAAAGACTGTTTTACAGTCATCTGTATTGGACGGAGTCCGGGTGTAGCGTCGGAGGTTCCAGAGCTTGGCGACTTTGGCACCAAAATAGATTATACCCGAAACATCGAGAATTTTCCCGATCCGTCCATTAGGAACCGAGATACGCCTCGAAAGTTCCTGATTGGTTGAGAGGCTTCTAGCCCAGCCTCCTGGGACCTATAAAAGGAGGCAGCCTGCAGCTGCCGGGGAGTAGTCGGAATCGACGGTGAAGAACGAGTCTTCCAGAGATTAGCAGAGCAGCGGCGGAGTCAAGCTAGTGCTGAATTAAGCTGTGCGCTACTGTCTGCAGTAGAGTCTTGTTGCGTGCACGTCTCGGCTGAAGATAATTGTCCTCTCTATGCTGTATATAGTTGTCGTTAATGTGCTGTCCTGTGTGTCTTCGTGTAAATAAACGTCGTTTTTTCATTTTCTACTGCCGCCTGCTGATTGAGCGTTCTCCACACCATATAACTTCCACTATTCAAACAAACCCGGAAAGTTCGTAACAGTACTTTTAAAAGACTGATATTTTAAGTTTGCTTACTACCTGTTAAAACATATAATTACCTACTTTCTTTAATAAACACATAATCTCACCTCCTCTATCTCTATATATTCTTCATTATACTTATGAAGTGTGTTTATGTATTTCAAGTATACTGTATTTCAGTTATGTAGTATTTTCATGACATACTACATGATATATAATGAAATATTATTCATATGAAGATTGTATTCCTGTATTTTATATTCATATTTGTATTTGATATGTAGCTTAGCTATTGCTTTGATTGTATTTTATTTTAATTGTTCCTAATTTACTCTTTCTATTACAAATACTATTTAAGAAGTTTTCAAAATTAACTTAAAAATTTACCAGAAAGATTATGTATATTATATATATGATGTATATTTTTCAAATGTTGGAATTTAAAATTTAAACGCATGACGGGATGTTAGAGCTCACTTTCAGAGCCACCCACCCCAGGGACCGAACGAGAAAAACCTCTAATTTCAGACTGGCTTTTCGTGAAAACTGGACCATATGATAGATGCCCCTCTACTAAGCTGGTGAGAAAGCCCTCTTATCTGCAATTATTGTTCATATTTTCTTTCTATTCAACGTGCAGTAAGGGTGGCCAAGGCTCTTACGTCATAAAACCTAAACAATCACCTCCTGTTAAATGAGGGTGATTTAATAGTGCAATTTTATGCCTTTAATAATTTAGTTTGCATTAATCAAATCATAATTTGATACATCTTTGTTGAGTTTTGCAATAAACTTTAAAAAACGAAAACAGTTCACTTCATATATTGAGCTAGAGACACCCCCATCACATCGTCGCCAAACACCTGTTCATTTTTATTAGGGAATCACCCAGCTTTTGACATAATTGAAGGCAGTATCTTTGTTCAATCATCATGAAAGCACGCACACACACGCACGCAAGCACACAAACACACGCATGCACGCAAGCACACACACACACGCACGCACGCACGCACACACACACACGCACACAAACAAACAGCAACTCACTCAGCGGCCAACAAGCAGAGACTAGAACTCTCAAACACGGGGGGGAAATGAAAGCATGCGCATTAAGATGTATACTTCCAATGTGCACAGTAGCGCTGGCCTAGCATTCCTTCTGTGTGGGAGTATTCAAAGTCGGATACTTTTTATAGCGCCCTTGTATCTCTTTTAATTAAAATTTGTTATTCTTTGATAGAATTTTAATTTCGTGATTTTACTAAAAAATAGGATTTTATGGATTGAATTTTATAATAAATGTAAGAAAGCAAAACGTTTTTATATTTTTTTCATTCAAGAAGTGACATTTTCTCTGAATTTATGAACAAATTCTCGGCTCCCTCTTTCCCCTAGATGATTCATTCCGATTCTTCAACCGAAATTCGTATATATATATATATATATATATATATATATATATATATATATATATATATATATATATATATATATATATATATATATCCTGCTTCATGACCGTTAGGCATTCTGATACGATAAGAAGAATGCAGATTAATGCCTTCGACTGAAAGTTGAAAGTAACAGCCCGTTGGAAGTAATAATAATAATTGTCTAAAAGAAAGAAAGCATTCTAAGAATAATCTATCTTGATTCAATAATTGTAAGAGTTTAGTTATATTTAACGACCTAAGACATAAATAAATAAGATAATTCTCAAATAAAGAATATGAAAATGGAAAATACGGATTTCAGAGACTTTAACCTTCGGATGACCGGGTGAAAATTTGAAACATGAAAGGTTATGTGGGAGCATTCAATGACTTAATTGTTAAAATAAACACGTATTTATTTACCATAGCAAATAACCCCAAAATTAATTTTTAAAATCTTTTATAAATGTAAGAGATGTAGCCATAGGAAAGGGGGGGGGGTGCAATATAGGTACAACAAAATACTCAAAAATAAAATGATCAGTTCACAATAAGATCAGGAATTTGAAAACAATTTTCATTTGATATCAATTAATCATTATGATTATTGTATTCATTATATATCATAATGATCTTGGCATAATTTTTCCAATCAAATCGATTGCGCTTACCACATTCCTTGGTAGACTTTTTTCGCGTGTTTTAGGACACGTAACGAACCGAATACGCTTGACAGAAGGTTCTGTTTCCTCACGTTTTTTTTTTTTTTTTTTTTTTTTTTTTTTACAAAGTCTGAGTCCTTCTGCCTATCATGTCTGATTCCTTCTGCCTATCATGCGAAACTGTCTTTCCAAGACAGTTTCGCATGACAGGCAGAAGCTCATTTGGCCGGGTGGACATTAATGGGTTTTTTAAAAAGCTATTTCTAAATATTGAAAAAATAGTCTCCTTCCAAAACATTTAATATCTATTTTATTTTTTAACAAGGTTCACATTTAAAAAATATATATTAAAAGAACTAAAAAAACATATAGCTCCTGGAAATTTTTAAGCTGATCGTTTTTACTTCCTGTTACCATTAAATCTTTCTAATTTTAATTTCAGTAGTTTAATTCAAGTTTTTAATTTTTACACCATGTGCTTTGAAAGAATTTCAAATTATGGAAAATAAATAAAACTTTTCTTTCATTATTTACTTCAAAATCGACAGCATAACTCATTGATGTTAGAAACTGTCGAAATTAGGGTTTAAAAACCAATTTTTAGCCTGTAACTTCTAAGATATTGCAGTTACAGAAAACTTTTTATTGCAAAAGTTGTTTGTCTTAATGAAGCGCTAATTTGGCTAATTAAATCTATTTTTCTATCTTCAATATTAAGGAAGTTATGAAGAAATGAAAATTTCAATCTCACACCATTTCCACCCCCTTTAAACTAGATAGCCCATTTACGAACCCATCCGAGGTTTTTACATTCCAAACAACATATTCCAAGCCAGTTAAAATCCAAACAAAATTACTCTAGTAATCTTGTTCACAAGATAACATGGGCAAAGCCTTATACGCATATTATATATATTGTTACGAAATTTCCGGGGTTCGTTTGGATAGTGGAAGTTATATGGTGTGAAGAACGCTCAATTACCAGGCGACAGTAGAAAGAAAACAACAACGTTTATTTACACGAGGACACACAGGACAGCACAAATACGACAACTATATACAGCATAGAAGACGATTATCTTCAGCCGAGACGTGCAGCATGCAACAGCATACACAGCAGCATACAACAGACTCTACTGCAGACAGTAGAACACAGTTTAGTTCAGCACTAGCTTCACTCCGTCTCTGCTCCGCTTATCTCTGGAAGGCCAGTTATTTATCGTCGGTTCCGACTACTCTGCCCTAGCAGCTGCGGCCGCTTCCTTTTATAGGTCTCAAGAGGCGGGGCTAGAAGCCTCTCAACCAATCAGGAACATTCGAGGCGTATCTCGGTTCCTACTGGACGGTTCGGGAAAATTCTCGATGTTTCGAGTATAACCTATTTTGGCGCCAAAGTCGCCAAGCTCTTAAACCTCCGACGCGACACCGGACTCCGTCCAGTAACGATGACTGTAAAGCATTCTTTCCGATGGTGGAACCAACTATGCTGGGAAGCAGCATTACAGATTCGTAACAATATATATATGTGTGTGTGTGTGTGTAATTATATTTTAAAATCGAATTTTAACTTAATTTCCTAATTTTTCGCTCAATTCAACACATATTAACTTCATTTTAAAGTATTCTCTTATTTCCTGATCCCATTCCACTTTTTCTATTTGATTAATTCAAGAGAAATTTATAAAAATGCTGACATTTGCACTTTCACACGCTCCGAGTGAAGGGATAAAAAACTGTCCAGCAAGCACATTCTTTTAAAAGATCCCTATGATTCCCTTGCCTATGGTCGAAACGTGGCGTAAGAAATCCCTATCAGAATCTCATTGTATGGGGACTGCACTGGGAAAATTATTGCACTTGTATGCATTGGGAAAATTATTCTAATCTGCTCTTGTACCCGCTGTGAACGGACGTGCCTCGTCCGCGCTGCTTGTCCATAAATCATGCCTCCAGGGATGAAATAAAACGAGGTTTAAAAATTCAAAGTGTCCGGCCTCTCTGTCTCCGGCCACGAAACTGCTTTTAAAAAATTATGCTTATATACATATCTTTACTTATAATAAAGCTCAATGTGTGTGTTGGCGCTCTACAGGCCAAACCATTTGACATACAGCTACCAAATTTGGCACGTGTATACCTTGGAGGCCGGATATGTGTACCCTGGAGCGATTTTTTGAATTTTTAATTATAATTTTAATTAATTAAAAATTAAGCGAAATTTCAGCGTTTTTCCACTATAACTTCCGAAAATATTACAGCACAAAATTGATTTTTACATCAAGTTAAAACTCAAAAAATTATATTTTAAATGATACCAATGATTTAACCTATAAATTAAGTTTCGATTGTTAACGAATTTTTAAAGAAATATTTTAACCATATTTTTCAACATTATATTTCGCATAAAATAAAAAATAAAATTTAATCTGCACGAGCACATCAATGGGAAAATATTAGCTTTTATCCACGTGTTGCCATCACATTTACAAAAGCTGTGATTAAAAAATAAATTAATTACCGCTTCAAATTAAGTCTAAAAACATGTAATTTTCAGTACGTGACTGTATGAAATGAAATGAATAGGAAATGTGATATTTCCTAAAAAATAAATGAAATATTTTTTTTTTTTAATGATCGTTTGCAATATCTATATTATTAATTCAATAAAGTTGTTTATTTAAGTAAACACGTTTAAGGTAACCATATTTAAGGTAAACATGTTTAAACCATGTTTATTTAAGGTAAACATGGTTTAATATATACAGGATATCCAATTCAAATTCGGGCCCACAGTCTTATTTATAAATCTTCAGTAATAGACATATATACTATTTAGTATTGTTAAAATGGTCTAAATGAAGTAAAAAATTATATTTTATGTAACATGAGTCAATAAATGCATTGATGAATTACGAGTTTTAAATTTTTTCATACTCTGCTTTGTGAGTCATATTTAACAAAATATTTTTGATACACTAATATTTTAAATAAAAAAAAGTTACACCAATCAACTAAATCAATCATTAAAATTGAATGATTTATGAAGATTGAATCTCACTATACAATAAAAAGGGCGATTTTAGACCACTTCATCGATTATAGACAAAAATATTTAAAATGAAAAGTATTGCACTTCAATCAACAAAATCAGTCACTAAAACTGGCTGATTTCTGAAAAATACATAAAAGTGTAATTATAAATATTTAAAAGTGTAATTTTCAACACGTGTCTGTATAACGTAAAAAAATTTAAAGTATAATATTTTCTAAAAAAAAAAAAAAAAAAAAAAAATGGAGAAAAAGTTTTCTATGATCTTTTACAATATTTATACTATTAATTCAATAAACAGTTTAATTTAAGGCGAACATGGTTTAATATATGTAGGATAAACACTCTAATCAGCTAATTCGGGGTATACATCTGCTAATAAAATGGTCTAAACGAAATAAATAATTATATTTTGTGTAACTTGAGTGAAGAAATGCTCTGATAAATTACGAATTTTAAATTTTTGCATAGGTATCCTGCCCTTTGAATCATATTTAACAAAATATTCTTGGGACAGCAATATTTTAAATAAAAATTGTTGAACTTCAATGAACTAAATCAATCACTAAAACTGACTAATTTATGAAATTTGGATATCACTCTTCTATAAAAACTGGCGATTTTAGATCACTTTATCGACCGTCTCAAAGAAGCGCCCATCATCTGCCAGGATTTCTCGACAGTGATTGGCCTATGATTATGAAAATGTTGATTGTTCTAAAATTGATATATAAAAACTTCATAAATCGGTCAGATTTGATTGCAGAAGATAGAAACGTTCATTTATTTGTTTAAAAGTTGAAGTACCAAGAGTATATCGCAGCATATGATTGCTTAGGACAAAGGAACTATGTAGAATTTAAACTTCATAATTTTTTCGTAAGTACATTTTGACTGAAATAAAATATTTTTATTTACATCATTTTAAAATATTTTGAAATTAAAACTAAAAATTGAATTTTACGAGGAATCAGAGAAATTTGTGTTGCATAATTCTTTGAAATTTTATATAAATTACGAAAATTATTCTGCAGTGCACATACAAATTTAATGCCGAAGGATTCTGCTTTCAATTTTCATATTTAAAGAAAAAAGACAAGATTGGTTTTAGTAAAAAATGTTTTTATATTAGTTGCAGTTTAACATTTCCACTCTAATTTTAAGTTGAAATTTTATGGTCGCTGACAAAAAATTAAAGAGAGAGAGAGATAAGTACTACAATGAACAGAATTATTTAAGGTCTACATAATAGTATGACTGAATTATATATCAAAATCTGAAGCTTAAAAATATTTCGCAGAAAATTTTATTAAGAGACCATGTTACATAAAATAATTTATTGAAAATTTAAGCGATCATTAATACTGGCAAACCGGCTGATCGCCAAAGGCGGCTAGTATATATATAAACTTTTGAACGAAGGGTGATTTTGAGTTCTAGGGATCATGATCGATGAAGAAATTTCCCCAAGTCTTGTCATGAGAACCATTTCAATAGGTAGTTTTCCTATAGAAGTCTACCTAAAATCAGCTATAAAAATACTGAAAGCACAATAATTTTTTAAAAATTAAATATTTGGCATAAACTGGCATGAGGGTCATTTTATGACCCCACTTGATCATACGAAGTTTAAGGAAAGTAAAGGACTTTAAGAGTATGCGAACCAAGTACTTTCATACAAAGGAATATCCTATTTTATGTGCTAGTAAATTCTATTACATGTAATGAGAAAAAGAAAAACCGGGGCAATATAAGGCTTTAGCTAATGAACATCATATCCTGAATACAGAAAGTTCCGTTTTTTTATTTTCTCGTATATAAATAGAAAGTATGAAAATAATCGACATCGAGTCAGTAGCCCAGCGGCCAGAGGGCAGCGAAGGGGCATGGATGTCTAGGTTGCCAAGTTGATGATAGGGTAATCGCTTCCGACTTCTTTTAAAGCCAAATATGATGAAAAAGCAAAATAATAACGCAATGCCCTGTGAATCATTTGACTTGTTTAATTATTAATAACAAAACTATTGAAAAAAAATTTAATATGTCTGGGCTTCCCTTACTCCTGTTACGCCCACTGCCTCGAGATTCTGACGAATCTCTATGTTTTAAACCTTCCAGAATTCCCCCTGATCCCATTTGGGGCAAGGGTGGAGAACTACGTCTGATTGGTTTGAAAGCACGATAACTCAAAAATGCAATGTACAACAAGGATAAAACTTGGAATTTAATCTTCACAATGAACTGTAGTAAACACCATTGTAGTTATATTAAAATTTTAAAGAAAATAAGTTTACGAAAGATGAGTCCTTCCGTGAGCATATGAACACTACAATTTAACAATGAAACGAGCTAGACAATTTGAATTTAGAGCATGGTTTTGTCATCAAAATTGTCAACCTATGGTATAAAAAAAGCAACAAAACAGCTGACTGTCAATCAATCTGTCGAATAGTATGCATGAAAACTCGATAGTTCAAAACCACAAAAAGGCAGACACATAATATTTTTACTAAATACTAATACTATTTTTACTAAATACTAAATAATATTATATAATATTTAGACATGGTTTTGACACCAAAGCTGTAAATTTATGTCCATTTTCATCTCGAATGGCGAAAGGAAAGAAGTTCATAATGCATCATACAACTAAGGGAAAAAAAAAAAAAAAACATATGGAGATATACAGGACAGTTGAAAAGAAAAACCCCTTACTTCTTTTAAGAAAGCAGTAAAAAATTTCCGTCGTCTACAAGAAATCATACTTTATTCAGGAATGTATTAATTGGTGATGGTGGCGGAGCTTTGAAGGAATCAAACGCAAAGATTTCTGAGCTTGGAAATCCTAACTTATTGATTTGTCACATTAAACCCCATTTTTAAAACAAAATGAAGGCTACTGGGGATGGACCCCATAACTTTCAACCATGTTCGGAGATGAAAACGATATGTGAACAGGTATCTTGCACTTCAAATTTCCGCAACACTCTAAAGCGAGGAATTTAACCAATGATCAAAAATATTTTATGTGGAAGACTAGTATACATTTGATGAAACCGACTCAAAACCGCGGCCCTATGAAGCTGAAATCAAAATACAGCTGACTGAAATGGTTCCTCATAAAAATTTGAAATATTATATAGGGCGTCTTTGTGTTCATGGACCACAAAATACATATACATATAAAAAATATTATAGCAATATAGGTGAGGAAAAAAAAGCTCTTTATTTAAATAATATTTTTAGAGTAGACGATATACAAATTTAATGATGTTGATTAAATAAAGATAAATTTTTGGAAATAAAAAAAAAATTGAATAACTATGGAGGTTTATTTAGTCTGCATTATTAAATCGTATGCAAAACTATTAAGTCTGAATGATATTATGCTAGCTTCAAACGATTCTTTCTGATAGAGAGTATTTTTGAGTGATAAAGCGATTTATGTTCTCTGAGAAAACAGACATGTTTCTAATGTACAGGGCTGCGAATTGTAACGGAAAAGAGGCGTTAAGTTTGTACTATCAACGATTCCCATGAAATCAAAAATTATATGACAAAGATTAAATTATATGACATTATGATATATCAAAAATTTTGTGACAAAGCCGGGTCACAAAATTTTTCTTATTTCCGACCAAATATTACCGTACAAAAAAAAAAAAAGCCCTTTTTAATATATATTTTACCTATAATTAAGGTTTAGTCCATGAATTTAAGCACACTCTGTACATGCTATTCTATATAGTGATTTATTAATCATGATCTGTTACAGTAATTAATATGATAAAGGAATAAACTTTCAATAATCAGTATCTTAATATGCGCTTTAATGCGTCATGTTTTTTGAGATCTTCTACAATACAGCAGATTTTTTATACTCCAAGGTTGTTAATTCAAAATAATTAAGAAAACTTCAATAACAAATGAGAGCAATAATAAAAAAGACGCCCTCCCCACCCCCAAAAGAAATAGCCGATATTTTTTTTTTCCTTCAAAAAAGTACACTAATAAACTTATTAGGACATAAATTTACTGTTTATTAACTCATATTATATGTTTAGATCATCATTTGTAAATAAATTTAAAAAATCAAACGCATTTATGCGTAGATTTATATCCTTTAACTTTCATTCTACGTATTATCCACTATGAATTAGTGGTTGATTCGCCTTTCTGATCTTTGTTTGGGGGCATTTGGCATCTTATGTTCTAATTTCCTTAAACGCTTCATTGCCGTTATTGTTCAGTCTTTCAAATAATCTTTTGGATCCCCCCTTTTTTTGTGTGTGTATATCGGTAATCGATGTTAGCTATAAATCTTTTTGACTATCACTATTTCAAACAAATCCTGACATGTTACTGATTTGGTAAGTTGTTTCAATTTGGAAAATTTCTAGTTCCTTGATATATATCTTTCCTGCAGTGACCTAGACTGGGGATGTGCTTCTGAATTAGAGTCGAAGCATTCATATCACTCTTATACTACATATTTTTACATAGCAATTAGATTGTGATCAAACATTTTAAAGAATTTATTGAACAACAGTATCTATTGTACCTAGCATAAAAGAAGGTAAAAGTTTAGTCTAGAGAATAAAAGGAAAAGATTTTTTTTAATGTAACTTTTAAATAAGTCTTATTTTATGCTGCATAAATCCTTTTTCTCAGATGATTTACATACTTCTTAAAAACTCAAATAATGAAATTTGATCCAGTCATCCACTGAAAATTTTTCATTAATACACTTAGTTTACGTAATTTTATTTTTCTGAGAGAAATGCTTTCCATTAAGCTCATCCATCTATGGTATGCAATATTGCTTCTCATAAATTTGAATTACTTTGCAATAGTTGCTATTAATATAATCTATATTACAGAAACTTAAAATGTCACTTTAGTAAATAAATGATATTCCAAACACTGAATTCTTATTACTAACCATCCTTCAGAAACAGATTCTTTTTTTCAACTAGCGTAAAACTTCAAAAGACATACATCAGATGTTCTACAACTCTAAATTAACATTTTTTTAATAATAACAGCATGATAATTTTTTAATAATTTCAGATATAATTTAAAAATTATGCTACACAAATTATTATATATTTAGCTATCAACAAAAATATAGTCTCAGAATATACATGGAATTTATACTCTATGCATTTTTAAATAAGAAATTTCAATGATTTTTGATTGTAGAATGAATTTCCAATGTACTGTTTTAATATGTTGAGTATTGCATATACATTTTCTTCTGGTATCGTTTTGGCAAATTTTAATTAAACATAATATCCAAACGCATGAAAAAAATTGTGGAACTGATGATGTAGTTTTCCCTAATGAAATATTTTCTAAAAATCAGATTTAAATTAAGAAAGGAGCCCTACGAAAATTCTATGGACAATAATAAAACTTGTGAAAATTTTTAACAAAGTATTAGCACAATATATTGGGTATGACTATTAATATTAAATATGCAGCAATAAGTCCTTATATTTCTCATAAAGGAGAATGTTGAAAATTCAAATTAAACTTCAATCTTAATAAACATCATATAGAGAATTAATAAACCCAAAATCATGACACTACAACTGCACAGGAATTGTGAGAGGTTTCCTTATGCCTCATGAAACACAAACATAAAAACTCATTTCCTCTGAAAAGTCCTTCAGAAAAGCAATGTTTGTATACATTAAAATGGTAAATTGGTTTTTCATCAGTGTCTAAAGTAATGTTACAATAAAAAGGTTATCATCTTATTTCTTTATTAGAAGCATTCAAGTTTGTGAATTTAGACTAGTTTAAATAAATTGCAGGAAATAAAAGAATATTTTTAGCAATTAATAAAATTTTAAAAACAAATAATATATTTTACCTCACAGAAAATTTCATGGATTCATCATAAACAGAAATACTAACAATAAAAACTGATGCAAAATAATAATAATAATAATTTTAATAGTTTTATAGTATGGTGAAAAAAAAAGGAATCAAAATTTGCTTATGAATACAATAAAAACCTTAAGAGGACAATTTTCTAAAAAAACATAATGCTCTTACATTTTCCCATACGATTCCATAAAGTTAATGAAATTCAAATAGGGAAAATTTAAGCCTACCCTTCTTAAGGAAAGAACATTTACCATTTAGCAAGGATCCCAGCAAGATCTTGCAACTGTTTGATAAAGCATACTTCAACATTTAAATGCCAATGAATAAATTCCCAACCAATGAGCAAAATTGTACCAAATCTCATAAAATTAATTTAACCTGTAATAAATAACTTTATCAGTTACAATGCATGAAACATAAAGCTAAAAAAAAAGCTTGTAATTAATCTCAATGAAAAAGTTAATGATCGATAGAAAGAAGAATGATTGTATATATGCATATGTAAACAACACAATATTTCTCTCAAAATTGTCAGCAAGCTAAGGTAAAATATAAATCTATGTTCAAACTTTTTTATTAGGGGTAAAGTAGAGTAACTATCTTGTTTCGGAGATTTAAGATTGAAGAGTTCGTATACTTTGAATAAAATACAATCATAACGGGCAATTAATTAATACAAATTATTGAGAAACTATACAAGTATTTCATTGAAAAATGTAAAAGTTTGATAATAATTCTCATCTATTCACTCACCGTTAAGTAACAAGGTTGATGAATTAATAAAAAAGTGGGTCATAATCGAAAATTAAACATGCTTCTTTTTATCTGATGTAATTGTAAATATACTGATTAAATATAAAGAGGCGTATTAGCAGACGACAGAACTCGATCAGAAACTAGATACACAAACTTTCTATTGAAGTTGAAGTTGAAGTTGAAGAGTGTTTACACTAGCTTAAGTTTAGCGGTTGTTGATACATTGGTCATCTTCGATTGTATGTATCTGGCAACAAAAAATTATTTCCACGTGAAAAGAATAAGCTCAAATAGATAATATATTTCTCTGCATATTGATTGTAAAATTTACTATAAAACATATTATATGTGAATTATTAAATGACTAGAATTTAGTACATTATTATAAACATCTACACATTGCTAAGAGAACAATTACAAACTCCTTAGCTTAATGGAACTATATTAACCACGATGCCGAGTACACCAATAATATATCTATATATATAAATAATACGATAACATAGATGATACAATTTAAATTTCAATACTGAAATAGTAAATGTATTAGCATACTTTTCTCAAATTTTAATAACTTTAATTTATTTGTAAAAAATAAGTAAATAATAAGAACCATAAGTCACAAGAAGAAATATCTTCACCACAGCTGATCTAGTCTCCGTTTACGTTGGTTAAAGCGCACATTTTCGCAGGTGGAACGGGGAAAATGTGAAGTCATGGAAATCATGAAACTAGAATAATTTTAAAAAGAGGCTTGTTAACTGATACAATGGCTACAATGGACAAACTAATGAAAGCCTTAGAAGCCCTCAAAGTAATACAACCTTCTAGTAATGCGGAAGACACAGTTGGACAAAAGTATGTTTACATTCGGATTTGTGTGCACATTGTCGATGTGAACAAAACAAATTAAAACAAACTTTGTCAGTTTTTACGTTATAAAATATTTCTGTTTATGCTCACCACATTATCATTTTTGTCATTTATCGATTTTCATCTGAAATGGGCTGTAATTGTTTTATATATTAAAAATAAAACCATTGGGAGGTGTTTTAACAAAAACATTTTTTCTGTAAGTGAAATTCTATGAAAATAATCAACAACAGTTTTTTATATTCTAATGAGGGAGGGGGGAGAACACATTTGAATTACCTTAAGCAATAGTATTGATTAATTTTGCTGTGGATGTAAATTTTTAGTTCTAATTAATTCCATCCATATTACTTATTTTATATTCAGAATAATTAAATAAAAACTCCTGCTTTAAGGAATTCCGCTGATTTTAACATTATGCACAATCCTGACTACTGTATGCCTTAGGTAATGCTGAATGATAAAACTGGAATGAAGTAAGTTTCAGAGTACATAAATATTTAAAAGCAAGGGTTGTTAGAATGGACTTGAATAACATTTAAATCTAGTACTTTTCATGAATGGATGTATGGTTCAGTAAAATGTAAAACATTGTGAAAATGCTCTTAGATTATAGTATATTGTAAATATTTCAGATATTCTATCAAAAATATTCTATGGTGAATAATCACTAGTATAGAAGGTTATTCTGTCTTAGATTGATACAAATTTTTTTAAAAACCTGCAAAACATGTGAAAATTGGGTTTTAATCTTCAATTGATTTCTTTCTTTCTTTTTTAATCTTTTGTATTATTACAATTTTTAAATATTGTAATCACTGATTGATTAAAAATTTAAACAATTTATGTAATTTTTAAATTAATTTAAAATTTTACATAATTTGAATTGTTTGCATTATATGGATTAAATTGTGTGTTTTACCAGTTCTTATAAATGATTAATTAAAGGGAGTATTAGAGATGAGGTAGCATTTTTCTTCTAATGCTGGAGGTTGAATAATATAAAATTTATTAATGTAGAAGTATTGATAGTATAATTGTTTGAGAATAATTTTTTAAATGTTATTTTATTTTAAAAATATTATTGTTCATAAAAAATGCATATTTTTATATTTTTAGTTTTTAACTAAATACCTCCCATGATAGTTAATAGCAAGTATGACAATATTAAATGTGATACCTATATTGAGATTTCTTTTGCCACATTCTTGTGAATATAGAAAAAAAAAAAAAAAAATTAAAAGTAATATCTGTAATAATAATTTGGTTAAATAATGGAGTAAGATGTATTAGTCTATCAATCCAATGACTAAAAATAGTTTTTATTGTTCTTATCATTATTAGAAAGCTTGATTCTTTATTTTTGAATTTGAAATCACTTTTTGTATAGTTATCAAATTTTAACCTTATAAAATTCAAGAAGGATTTTTATTTTTAATTATAACTCTTATTATTAGCATTATATTTCTATTTATTTTAGTTTTAATGCGAGGTTAATTTTTCAATGCAGAATTAGTAAAACCTCTTTAAAATTTATTTCGGACAAGTTTTTTTCTGTGAACTGCTGTACTTATGTTATTTTAATGAAAAGGGTCTCTCCAAAGATATCCTCTTCCTAATGCCAATTTAAGACACTAGAACTTCAATCAATTAATTGAATTTTTGTCTTCAGATAGTATTAGAATTCTGATCTGGAATCCCTGATTCATATGTTTAATTCATTTTTCATACTATTCTTTTCCATTTAGAGTTATGTTTTAACGATCTTCTACATTGTTTTTAATGATCTTCTATATAAAATGTAAATTAGATTCAATTATTATTCATATTTTCTGTAATTTTTGTTTTATAATAAATGCTATAATGTTGCTTTATTGCATTAATACTATATTATGATTAATATATGGGGCAGTATAGCTTACTGTTGATCTGGCAACATACCTATTTATTTTGATACTTTTACCAGATTAAGGTATATCTCTAACAGTTTATGGAAATTGAAAGTTAGTCTGTTTTCTGTTGCATGCTATTTTGTCGCTTAATATATTTTCTTCTTATTATTATAATATTGAATTTCTGATATATACTAATATAGTGTTTGAATATAAACTAGAATTTATGTTATTTCAAGAGTATTTGGACATCTAAATAGAGAATGAAGTTGAAAATTTTTAAGCTACTTTTAGCTTGTTTTTACATTTAATAGCTTTTCTAGTGAAAAAAAAAATGTGACCATTTTTATTATAAATTTTGTTAAATTCCAAAACTTGAATACAAATATGCAAATTAAATATAATTAATAAAGATTAAATCAAAATAAAATTATAATAATTTCTCAGTGAGTTTTAATTAAATGTTTTAAGTCAAGAGGATTTTGCTATTTATTTTTTGACTACAGATATTAAAATGTCTAAAATAAGATAGCAAGCCAAACCGTCACCAATATCATTATTTCTCCTCATAATCCCGCCTAGTCTCACGATCCATTTTCTTAATTACTTAATGCCCTGATTTGAGTTAAATGTGGCTGAAACTTGAGTAAACTTGGTTGAACATATTAAATGATAAAGAAATTCTGTTTTTACTAATTAAGGTATTGTGTTAGCTTATTCAGTAACACAAGTAATATATAACTTTAATTCTAACGTTACATATGGATAATCCATAATATTTCAATTTTATATTCGTGTTAAATTGATATATGTGTACTCTCAAAAATAATAATCTGGTTCTAAATTTCATAATTATTAGTGTGATCTTCATGGGTTATTTTTAAAACTCAGTATTAGCATGGACATTATTAAAATAGCTTCTTATAATAATGATCAATTTTGTGTTGTTTGATATGGCATTAAAAAATATTATTTATAACCTTACAGCTTAAAAATTCAGTTTATAAGCAAATAATGAAACCAATATTTAAAATTGATATTTTTTGCTGTCATTATTTTATAACATATGATTTATTTTCAGTGTATTAAGGGAATTCACTCATGAAGTTTTTATGTTTGTGTCTAGTTAATTGAAGCTAAATAATGATTTCAGTCAACTATTTCAGAATTCATATTAAAATTTGTTCTGTTAGGGAACTAAAGAGAAGGTTATATTGTGGAAAATTTAAGAAATTACTGTTATAATTTTTTTTTGAAGTTGTCAAATTTTGCTATTCAATTTTTATTGATATTTACTTTCAGCAGTAGCTTTGCAATAGGGCTTTAATGTAACTAAACCAAAATTAGATGCAGTAAATGTAGGTAGAATTTTTAGTTTGATATAGAAGTGGCAAGAAAAAGTGATCACTTGGAAGAATCTTTGTTTATATCATTTTTATACTCAGATTTTGTGTAGAACTTTCTTTAGAATACATGTGATTGTTTTTATTTTATCAGTAACATTGGTTGTAAAATTCAGGTAGCTGTATATATGTGGTTGTGAGATTTAAGGTAGATGGAATATACAGAATTTTATTTTGAATTATTTTATACTATCTTTCATGGGAGTATTGAGCAATGTAATGTGAATATAAGACTCTTCTTTTATACTCTTAATGAACTCATGCTATCTCTATGTAAAGAGTGCAGGGAAAAAAAAAAAAAAAAAAAACTGATGTAATTATTTTCCTTGAATTTTGTTACTAAAAATGTGTGTGGAAAGGTAAATTTCAAAATAAAAGTGATAGATTGTACTAAAATAACTGTGCTTCAGATAAGTTGATTGTTCTGAAAATGAAAGACTATGAATAGATTAAACATAAAATAGGGAATAACTGCAGTTAAATTATATTTTCTTATATATGTATAAATGTAGGTTTTAAATATCCTTACCTATCCATAAAAAAAAAAAAAAGTTTCAATGAAGTTTATATATTTGACAGACTTATGCGTATGAATTTTAATAAGAGCTTTATCTTTAGGAGTATAGAAACATTTGACAAGTAAGGAAGGGGGAAAGGGATCGAACTCATTTAGAAGTAATGAATTGCTAAATTATTGTTGATGCATTTTTATTACTACATACTCAGTGTAGCTTTTTGTCTTACATAGTAAGTTAATGATATGAAAATTCATATATGCTGAATCTACAATATGAAAATGGCATGAATAAACTTTAAAAACCTGTATGTTAACTGTCAACTTTTTCTTTATACTGTATTTTCATATTTGAATTAAACTGTCACTGACCTTGCTTCAACATAAAATGCTAAATTAAATGGTGAATATTACTTGGAAGTAAATGATTTATTCTTGCAACATATTAAAGTTTTGAGTGCATAACAGCAGAAGAAACTGTTATGTAGCTTCATAAATTTCATAAAATTAGAATCTTTTAGCAACTAGTAAAATAATGGTTTGGATTTTTTTTTTTCTGCATTAATAAGCATCTGGTTAGGTATGAAGAATAAATTCTATAGAATATTTTGTCAAGAAAGTTCATACATTTTTATTCTTTCAAAGACTGTTATTCATATTGAATCTGACTGTTTTCAAAATATCTTCTCATTTGAAGTTTAATGAGTGAGACAGTAGCTAAGTTATTTCCTTTCTTCATTTATTATTATCTGACTGTATTTTCATTTGTTTTGCTTGCTTAGTAAATCATACTTATTCAGTGATAAATTTCAAATCTTAATTTTTTTCTCAAAATAAAGTTTCAATATATGAACTAGCCATAAATATTTTTTAAATGACTGGAGGAAGGCTTCATTTCTTTTTCCTTTTACTTGCTTTTTAAATCTTTCGGGCTCTGATTTTTTTAAAACTGAAAATAAATTATAAAGCTTATCTTCAATATTAGGAGTTAAGTAATAAAATATGAATAAACTGACCCTAGAATTCTTTGACAAAGAAGTTTAAAATCTATTTTATGATTGCTTTTTTCAAGCTCTTTATTCATCTCTGAATTTTTGATGCAGTATTTTTATTTTGTTCTAAAATCTTCCATTTGTATTAGAGATAATGCAAGCAATTCGAAAATAATCTTTCTCTTTTTATATTTGATTATATTTCAACAACCTATTATTATATATAAAAAAGTTTATGAAATGATTTTTTATTGATTGTTTAGTAATTTTTCTGAAAAAGGAAAAGCAAAGAAATAAAAAGTGGCTGCTTCCCTCCAAAAAAATATAAAAAGAGGATTTAATTTTATTTCAGAATTATCTTAATCATGGCACTTTTAAGAATAATTAAACTAAATGTTCTGAAATTTAAGCGTTAAATAAATGACTAAAATTACTTGAGAAATAGGAGGAGGAGGAGAGAAAGTTTCATTATTGAAAGCTTTTTTTGTAGTTAAAAAAATTGTTTGTTGTATGTTAATGAATTTTTTGTTTTCTAGTATATTGTGACGTGAATCTTCATATAAATGGAAGCTCACTTCCTCTCCTTCTGCATTATTTAAAAAATTTGTCCTTCCCTACCTTTTTCTTCTTTTGTCAATTTATTGAGGAAATTTCATTAATAAATAAAAGGAATGAAAATGCTTGCTCATATAAAATAATGAAAGGGAATGTATGAAAGATTTATGCAGATTGAATATATCTGCTGCAAAATAGCAATTTATCTATTCTTTGTTGCATTGACAATGCAGAAATTAATTCTGTTATTTCATAATTTTATAAGTTTTTTTATAGATAGTTTTAACAAATTGTGCTATTTTCAATAGCTTATAAGTAAACATAAGTTAAAAAAGGAAATTGAAAGTGCTTTACAGAGAACTGAGTTAATTAGTTTTGAAAATAGTTTTCTGTTTTCTTTAAAAAGTATATATATATATATATATATATTGCAGTGTTTTAGATTTTTTTTTGTTAATTTTAATAAAATATCTACATCTATATTTTCTTAATCTATTTAGGAAAAAAATTCATTTTAATTATATTGACTTTGTTTTAACAGAAATATCAAATAAAATAAAGGATTAAGTCTTTTGTATTTGATTAAACTATGCCAGATTCCTTTTTAGAAAAACTGCCCTTTGAAAGCATCAACTGGGAATTCTGCATTTTGATAAATAAATAATCATAAAAACAATAAATTGAATATCATATCTGGGATGAAAAATAAATAATTTGCTAACATCCTTATAATTTTACTGAATTAAATATGTGAAATACCAGTTATGAACAGAATAAAATTAATTATCTGTACTGTTAATGCTATTTATATTTCATTTATTATTCATGTATTGATGCATGATGCTTATTTCTTTTGTTGGTTCTCTAAATGTTATTAACGCTTAGCCCTAAGATTTTTTTATATATATATTTAAAACAAAATATTTTGTTCTCTTAAAGTTTATACAATTTTCTTTTTATCTATCTTTAAAATTATCCCATTCAGTTTATAATACAGAATAGCTTGATCACTGTCTCTAGATATATTTCAGTGACCCAGATTAAAGGATCCCTATTTGGTATCAACAAAACAAGGCATTTAAAAGTAGGCTCCTATTTACTCAAAGTTGTAGCTTTCAACTTATTTCTTTTTCTGGTAGTTGATATGACTACCATTGTTTTTCTTGATATTTATTCAGTTTTTCAGTTGGTTTCATTTAAAGTATAAATAATTCTGAAAGTAGTTTAAGAAAAGAAGTTGATTTTTTAAAGCTATGCTATTGACTTTTCCCTCTTGAAATGCTTAAATTCTCTGTGAATTCATTATATTGTTATAAAATGCGGTCATAAAAAGCATTCAGCTACTGAATCAAAATCCACAAGCAACATAATTATTAACAAAAATAATAAGATGTGTTCTTCTAGTGATTTTCAACATAATTTGTGAGGTAGGAAGTTGGAAAAACTATGGATTTTTGTGAAGTTAAGTTATTTTGGTAGGAAATTTGACTTTTTTTTTAGCTATTATTAGTTATTTACAGAGTATCGCAAAAAAAGCAGAATAAGTGTTTATTTCCCTAAATATTGAACCTAGTTATATGTTTTCAGCTATCAAATTTCCTTTAAAAAGGTGGGCATTTGTATGAAAACACTTTGGCCTTTGAGAAAGTTGATAATAGAAATAATACATTTGTATATATTCACCATAGTGTAAATTAATTCAATTAGTAAAATGTTTCTTTTATATTCATTTATATGCACAGAAAATTTCATGCTTCTATCTGTAAAATTTACCTAGATATGTTTTATTTCTAAATTTCGCAGAACTCATTGCAAATTTTGATGAAAACATTTGTTTTTGAAATGCATATTTATTCAATGCAGAAAAACTGTCATATGTTAATATTTGCCCATTAGTACATTATTCAATCCTTATAACTTGAAAGAAATTTGCTAATCACAGTTTCTGTTATTCATTTTGATTAGTTGATGTTATAGTTTCAACTTAACCTTTTAAAAGGATATTTTTTTAATAATCATATATTAAAATATTATTAGAATTGAGATAGATTTAAGAAAAATGATTTTTTAGTTTAACGAGATTTATTAATTAAATTGATTAATTAATAACTAAGTAACAAATTAAGACATTTTGTGTGAGTTAAGAAACTGAAACATCTAGGTTTCTGTTTTATTAAAAAAAGAATTGTGATAGTTTAAACCAACCTACAAAGAATGATGGTGATAAGTATAGTTTCCATGGCTGTAGAAAAAGTTAGTAAAAAAGGGAAAAGAAACTTGAGAAGACCATTTAACGTATTTCAGAGAAATAATGTAATTCTGAAGAAGAAAATAAAATTCTTTGCTTGCAATTTGTTTGTGATACTAAGCTTTCCTAAAAAATGACTTATTTCAGCAGCGAGGAATGTTTTGAAATTAATGATTTATGCTGCATATAACTGTATTGCAGTTGCATGTATATACAAGTATTGTTAGATGAATGCAACTTTATGTAGGTGTTGAAGAGGTGCGTTTCGTTCGAGTTTTGGAAACACTTCAATTAACATATTAGTAGATAATTTTTAAAAAATTTAATAAGGGTTGATGCATTTTTATTTTCTGATTCTGTTTTTTTAATAATCGATTGCAATATGTGTATTATCCATGAAATGGGCAATGAAATATTCTTTTTAACACCAGTTAGAGGTAGAAAAAAGTGATCTAAGTTAAAAAAAAAAAAAAAAACTTTTAATATCTTTTAAAGTTTTATAGATAGAAATTGAAAACTTTCTGTGTGCAATGATGAATATGAGAAAAACATTTTGTTGATATTTTTATATTATTAGCTCCATATAAGAACTTAATTTTTTACTATCAATTCATACAGAAACCAGTGTATATTTATACTATTACCCAATGTATTCAAAGAAACTTTGTTGTTAGAAGTATTTGTTTAGTGCAATATTTAAGGAAATAAAGATTTGTTTTTTATTTTTTGGAAGAACACACTCTATAGTGAAGTATTGATGCTTCAGAAATTTAAAATTTTATTACCTCCATAGCACAGCTTCTGTGTTGGCAAAAATTTGTCACAAAATGTTTATTTGAAAAATAAAGTATTTTTTAGAAAATAATTATAATACTTTATTTATCAGGTTTAGAGTCCCTATTTACTGCACTGCATGCTTTTTAGATTTTTCCTTTATAATTTGAGCTTTAATGCCTGCTTTACAAACTCATTATTTAATGAAACATCAAAACATTTATCATACATAAACAAATTTTATGATTTTCTATACTTAATTACTAAACCATTCATCTTAATACAAGTAAAATAATATTTGCTATTTTATAGCTAAGAGCAGTGTCTTTTTAATAGCAAAACTTTTACCAGTCTTGATTACCATATGAATATTGCTGAAAATATTATAAGTTAAAATTTTAGTCTCTTCAGTGTTAAATTCAAAATTTTAGTTTGTTCATATTAGAACCATCATGAACTTCAAAAGATAAGATGAATAAAAAATAGAGACAATAGAATTTTAAATTATTTGATTAATTATCACTCTATAGTAAGTTATGGATGTCATTGGCAGACTTTATAATGTCAATGAACTCAAATAGGAAAAGGGTGATATTTTGATAATTTTTTTTTTAATTTTAAGTTTAGTAGATTCAAATACAAATCTAAAAATTTTCTATAAGCATTTTCAGTCTTATTACAACATTTTTTACTATTGAAGTGGCTATAACTTTAACTGTATTTAAATGCTAAATTTTCTACATCTTAAATGAATGAAAGGTATTTGTATATTTTTATATGACACTTCTGATGCATAATTTTATGTAGAAAATTCATATTGTTATTATAGTTTTTTAAAAAAAATGGAGTTGTATGTATGATTTTTTATATGGTTTAATTGATTATATTAATTTTTAGAAAAAAAGAAATGTCAACCAGTGTCAAAGATAAAATTCTTCACTGTAGCACAATAGCTGATGCAATATGTTCCCCTTCTCTCAGGTATGGTAAATTGAATAATGTATTTAATATTAAAAAGTTACATATTTAATATTTGATAAATTGTATTTGAAGAAGTAAATTATATTCATATCTTCTTTTGACTTTCAGTGAATTTTATATCAGCACTGAGTTGGTTCAGTTATACTTTTTTTTTTTAAATCCCAGAATCTTTGAAAATACTTAAAATATCCTTTCAGCTGTTGTCAGTAACCGTTAAATAAATTATGATTAGTTGTGTGTGATATGCTGAAATAATGTTATTTCTATTGATTTAATTTAATTAAATATAGATAAGATTTTAGAATTTTCTAGTAATTAAACTTTTTTTTCACTTTAAGTTTGTGAATGTTGTCTGCATGGTTTGTTTTAAATGCTATTTCTACAATTTAAGAATATGCTTATTTTGTATAATTTTTAAAATTGTAATAAGCAATTACTAAATGTGTGTATGCTTAAGATCAATAATAGATTTTATTCCCTTTAGAACATCAGCAGATTTTCCTAAAGTGCTTGGTCTTGCAATGGATACATTTTTGCTTTGTTGTGATGATGAAAACTCCGATGTTAGGTTAATGGCTGATGAATGCCTCAACAGAACCATAAAAGTAAATCATTGACTGATCTTGTATTTAATTTAATAATTGTATTACTTATTAATTCTATATTAAAGTAGGGATGAAAATGTAGAATGGACATAAAAATTGTTTCACAGAGAAAATAATCAGAGTCAGAAAAGGTAATTAGGAACAAGGATTAATAGGAAACGCTGACTACAGTATGCATCAGTAAAGCCATGGCAAGCTGGGTTACATGTACCTTTTTTACGGCACTTTAAATAAAGATGAACAATGATTTTCTTCTTTTTTCAGCATTATTTTCCTAACATTTTTTAAAACTTTAATTACAATTGTATTTTAAAAAAGTGAAGCCAAAATTTTCCTAAATGTCACTATTCATTTTCTACATCAATTATTTGCTAGGTAAGTTGAGGAATTATATATTTTCTGGATTTGTAGTATGGTCTTTAATGTTAGCTTGCAGATTCCGAAGATCAGATAAAAGTTATTTTACCAGACTATTGTTTAAATAGATTTTCTGTAAAATGTTCTATTTGGCATGAGAGCTGCACATTGTGCTGTGAAAATGAACTATTGGCTCTTTCTTATTTTAAATGCATTTCTAAGTATTAGCTATTTTCTTCTAGTGCCTCATAAAATTATCTCATTTTTGTTTTTATAAAGTTTTCATTACCCAACTTTCCTCGATAAATTAGGGATAGAATGATTATAAATTCCTCCAAATTGACAATTTTAAATAATTCTGATAGTTTGTATGTGATATTCCATGAAATAGAATATGTTTTTATCGAAAAACTGTAAGAAAGCAATATTTTGGAGTAGTTGAGAATGGACTGTAGGGGAGAAAAAAAAATAAGGCAATAAGCAATAGTTTTTTATTATTTTAAATATATTCTCTTCAAATGAATTCTTTATTGCGATCAGAAGACATAATAAGTGTTTGTAATTACTCCATAGGTCTCTGGAGTAGTTGTGGATAAACTGGGTAATTATAAGCATCCCTGTAACTGAGACTGGTTAATTAATAAATTAATTTGGATAAAAAGGCATTATTCAATGAGTTCACCAGAACATGAATACATCCTCACATAAATTATAAGCTTATTTACTATCTCATACAATCATTTCAAATGAAAGAAAATAATGAAATCTACAAAATTCATTCCGTAATTACTCTTAACTGACCATACATCTTTTAATTTTTTTTCCATAGTTTTGGATTACATTAAAATGTTTGTCATAACTAGTATGGATTTTCTACTTACCTGTTAAAGAACCTGATGCTAGTTGCTGAGTCATAGGATCAACTTTTTAGGTTTTATTGTTTGAGAAATATATAAACAATTCTCATTACTGAGGATTAAATCTTGTAATAATGTAGAACTCCTTTGCAGACTAGGATAGATACTCAAAAAGCATGGTTAGTTACAAAAAAAAAAAAAAAAAAAAAGCTATAGAATTTGTTACCAGGAGTAGCTTGTGTATTGGCACTGCTCAAATGCATTATCCTTAACTTTCACATTGTATAAAATAAATCATATTTATCATTTTGAATGTAATATTTAAATTCATTAACAATCTAATCTATTTATCTTTCAGCATTTTCAATTTTCTTGGGGGATGAAGTAGGGAAAGATTCAGATAGAAAATCAGTGGTATATTTCTGACTAAGCATCTGTTAGGCTGAAAAGCAGCTGCAATTAGTTCATTAAAAAATTATTATTAACCGAGTTACTAAATAAATAAATCCGAAAATAATATAAATTCTATGAATTGTAAGATATTAGAATATTTATAAAATATTGCCTGAGTGATAAAAAAAAATTATAAATAAATTTTCTGAATTATGTGTTAAGTGTAGTTCAGAATTTTATCTGTTTTATTGCATTCGCTTAATTGTTTCACTATACATATTCACTGAAAGTCTGCTTATAAATAAAATTTTGTTGAAGCATGCATGTCTCGGTCATTAGTCTTAGTATAAATAAATATTAATTTCAGAATATTACTAAAATAAAAAAGTTAATCTAAATAGATAATTAGTATGTTAAGTTAAATATGTGTTGAAATGGGAAGTTAAATTGACTAATTTATTAAAAAATGGCTGTCTTATAATGCATTGTAGACTACCCCAAGCTGCTTCTGCAGAAAACTGACTTCCTTTAATATTTTTCCCTCTCCAAAATATGCCTTTCTTCTTAACGGAGGGAAATCCTAAAATGACTGCATTTCTGCTGCTTTCTATACATAGTAAAAAGTAGTATCTATTTCTTCTATAACAATTGCTGTATAAGTGGCATTAGAAATGAGGTTTAAACATTTTTCCGCTATGGAAAATTTTTGTATGAATCTAAAAATGAGAATTAAATAATAATAAATAAATTATTAATAAAAAATTTAATTTCAACTAATTCTTTTATGTGCTTAAATTTGAATGGTATTTTTTTGCAATCCAAATAGTTTTTATTTACCCACTAAGGATTCTGACAAAAAGCACATTCAGAATTTCTGTCACTTCAATATTATTTTGTATAATCCTATTTGGGGTCATGTGTTGTAGTTTAAGGTACCCTGATTTAAATAAAACATAGGCAATTCCAAAGATCAGAACATATGAGGGATATTATTCAGTACCTGTATTCTCATTTAAACATATTACAATGCCTCTATAAATATATATGATGAAATAAAATTTTCATTTTTTTTTCTCCATCTTTGCAATTTCTGTAACTACATCAGGATTTGAACATTACTTTTTAACATTAAAAAGAATAAAATATATTCTGATGTGTGTTATGAATTGAAATATATCACACGTAAATACAATGGTTTTAATAGATAAAATAGATAGAAGTATCTAGCAATGCACAATGAAGGATTAAAACCACAACCACATCAGCTGTCGCTGTGCATTATTATACTGCAAGAGCATAGCTTTTACTTCAGATGTTAAAAGGAAGCAGTTTACCGCTAATTCATTTACTTCACTCTGCAGATACTGTGTAGAAACATAAAGTACATGAAATTGCTTTAAATTTCATCTATCAAGTCTTATTGTTACATTTTCATTCGAAAATATATTTTTATCATTAAAAAGTATTACTTTTTTTTTTTTTTGCAGTGAATACCAATTGCTGTGTGAGAAATCAACACAAAATGAAATCTTAATTTATTTAATATTAGTTTTGTACCTATTAATTCAGAATGGTCCTTTTTTTCATATTGCTTGCTAAATCTAAACAAAGGGATGGAGAAATTATTTGCCTTAAAACAATTAATCGATTTAAAAAATTACTAATGAATTTAAATTTAAGTAAATAAATCTACTCCTTAAATATGGATAGCTGTTAATGAAACATAAACTGGCAAATTTTAACTGTGATTTGCTTAAATTGTATATTTTTAATGCTTGGATGCTTGTTTTACTTTTGACAAAAATGATGACTGATTAAAAAGATGCGCCGAGCAAAAAAAAAAAAAAAAAAAATATTGTTCAATATAAGAATGACATTTTTATTTTATTATCATTTAAGCAAAGTTATGTTATTTTAATATCTGGGTATTTTGATTTATCCCATAATTTCAAAAATGTGTGAACTGAAAAGTTTTAATAGTTAGCTTTGTTGAGCATAATGTACTGATATATATATAATGATATTTTAAAATCTTAATTCGTTTTCCTAAATTTTCTTTCATTCTAAAATACGCTGAAATTTCCTGCTCCGATTCATACTTTTTTATTTACTTATTTCTAATATGCGGGTAATAAAATTGCTGATTCCGTCATTCCCATGCCCGAAACAAAGGAATAAAAATCTTTAACACATTTACATCTTTTTATAACGATACCTAAGATTCCTTTGCCATGTGCCTAAGCCAGCACGTGGCAAAGAAGTTCCTATCATAATCTCAGAGTGAAATCACTCGAGGGAAAAATTTCTGCCACTTTGCTCATGTGCCCCAATGTAGATTGACGCATCTCTTGTTCCTTTTTCTCTGAATAAATTATGATACCCGTGGTAAAATAACTCGAAATTAAAATTTCAAAGTTTCTTCTTTTCGGCCACGCATCTGCAAAATTATGTTTATATATATGTGTGTTTGTGCATGTGTAATGATATCACTTAATCTAGTTTAAAACCTGATTAATTTTCTATTTTTTTTTTTCTCAAATTAGCTCATATTACTTCATTTTAAAATATTCTCTTATTTCCTGATCCAAATCCCGCATTTTTATTTAATTAATTCTAACATGCGTTTTAAAAAATTGATGGCTATGTAATTTTCATGTTGCAAGCACAGGGATAAAAAAAGAGGCTAACACCCATGGTATTCTTTTCAAAGATACCTAAGATTTTCTTTTCTGAATCGACACATGCCAAAGGAATTCCTATAAGAATCTCTCTGTAAAAGTGCTGTGAGAAAACTTGTGTCCTGGTGCGAGCAGACACGTTTTTCAATAGTAATCCCTTTGTATAATTCATGCTCACCCGTGGAAAAATAAATTGAAGTTAATTCTAAAATTATCTTGCCGGCCTGACATCTGGAAAATATGCTGTGTGTGTGTGTGTGTGTGTATGTAATGATATTTTTTAACTTAAATCCTAATAAATTTCTTAATTTTTTTAATCTCAGATTAGTCCATATTACTTTATTCTAGTATTTTCTTATTTCCTTAGCTTAAATCCCATTTTTTTATTGGAATTATTTCTAACATGCACTATAAAATTTTTTTGATTCTTCTGTTTCTCATTTCACAAGCAAAAGGATGAAAGTAATTAACACCTATGCATTCCTTTCAAAGATATCTAAAATTCCCTCTTGTAAGTCGGCATGTGTTAAAGAAATCCCTATCAGAATATCTTATTAAAATCACTTTGTCCCCATGCATAAACCTTGCCCTCACGTGGAAAAATAAATTGAAGTTTATTCCAAAAGTGTCATCTTTTTCGACAAGCATCTGCCATAATTATGCTGCATATACATGAATGGGGATTATTGAAATGACCATGGCTATTTATAATGATCATTGTCTGACCCAAAATATTAAAATTTTTCTGAAAGAACTAATTTTTTGTTGTAACTGTTTTTTAAAATATCCTAGAGAAAAATCTATAAACTTCTGATAAGTTTAATTCATTTCCTGTTGTTCAAAACAGCATTCTATATTTAAATCAAACTATTTGAACGATCTTTTAATTATTGTGATCACTACTTTTAGAGAGTTTATTTTATTAGCCGGAAAAACTTGTTGTACTTTTCCTAGTAATTTTACACACTTTTTTGTTATAATATTTATGCACTGATTTTGATTAGAAAAAATCTTTTTGAAATACAGTCTCTTCCCATTTATTTGCTTATTAACTTTGCTCTTGCTACTTTATAACTTGGTTTATGGTCAGTTATTTGATTTGTGCTTGATATTTCATCATATAGCATAGTTATTATTTTAGTTTATTTAGTTTATTCTTGTCCAAGTTATACTGTATAAAAGTAAGAAATTTTTAAAAAATTATTTTTAGACTCTGTTAGATTCTCATCTAGGAAGACTTTTAGTTGAACTTTTCAAGGAAATAAAGAAAAATGGTTCTGCACGTAGTCTGCGAGCGGCCCTTAGTAGGTTTGGTGATATATGTCATTTAATGAGACCTCAAAAATGCAGGTAAGTGAATTTTTTTTACTACTACATAATTTTTTAAATTTGAAATTCTTACTCAATAGGTTATAGAAATCATCTTCTTTTCTATGAGAATAGTGTACGTTAAATGAATAATTACAGACTGAAGGATGGCATTTGATGCTATTCCTTTTTTAAAAAAACTCTATAACTTCTTACAATAATATATGGTATTTTTCTTTTATCAAATGGAATGAAAGTTATGAGAATCTCCATGCAGTATTGAAAACATTATCTTTAATTTACTTTCTCCAGATTCTGAGAAATAAAATATGTCATAAAAGTTGATATGCTTTTTATTTTTCCATGAACAAATTTAATTATGAAGAATTCTATTCACTAAGGTACTGAAAAATACTTCTGTGATTTTTAAGAGAACATGAGATTTAAAAAGGTTTATTTTGCAAAATTTTTATAGTTATATATATAAAAAATGAAAATATCTGAAACTGAATTGAAAAAAAACAAACAAAAAACATTCTAATAGTTCTTATATTATTAAAAAATTTATTTATTGCGAAAGTTTTTATACTGTATATTGTAAATTATTTTTGGAATGTTAGCAACTATATAAGTTATATTAATATTGGGGTGTTTGAGTAAATAGTAAAATAATAAAATGAATTGTAATTAGGGAAAAAGGAATAGGATACTGCTGTTGATTTCTAAGTTATCTTTTTCTTTGTTAAAAGAATTAAATAAAACTAAATTTACTATTCATTTACGTGCTATTCCATTTATTCAATTTTTATATGTTTCCATCTCTGTTTTGTCTACTTTTTTCAATTTTTTTAAGGCTGAGAACAATGTGGTTACTTAATTTAATTAAATATTTGATGAATTTATATCCTGTATTCTGTATAGCATTGCTTAACTAATAATGAATTTCAAATATTTTGGATCTTTGCTTGTGTAAAGTAATATTCCACTATCAATTCTTATGAAGGAGAGGAAATCATAATAGCTATGTTTTTCCTTTATACAGGCCTTACACAGTTAATTTGGTGCCTGCCATATCAAAAATTTGCCAGCGTAATAGTGAAGAATCAGTCCAAGAAACACTTGCTGTAGTTATTTCCAAACTCATGCCCGTTTTAGGTCAATTTGCTAATGATAAAGAAGTAAAAGTAAGAATATTTGTTAATTTATTTTATATCAATATTATGTGTAAAAGTAAAACAATTTAATTTTTGGAGTCATATATATTACTGAAGTTATAAATATAGAATTATCCTGGTAAAGTAAAAGTAAGAATATTTGTTAATTTATTTTATATCAATATTATGTGTAAAAGTAAAACAATTTAATTTTTGGAGCCATATATATTACTGAAGTTATAAATATAGAATTATCTTTAAGAAAAACGAATTCATAATAAACTAAGCAAAGTTTGTTACAGAGATCTCTAATGAAGCATTTTTTATATTAGCTGGTATGAAGAATAGCAAAACTTTTCTTATAGAAATATCATTGATATTAATGGGTTCCTATAGATTATGGCGAGATAAAATATAAAATAAAATATAAAATGTACAGTATGCAAACTTAGGGGATGGTAAATATTTCATAGAGTAATGGTGAGTATTTAATTCTTCAACAACTGTGTCATTTCAATTTTTAGTATCATATTTTGTATTTGATAGTTTTTTCCCCCCCCCACTGCTCTTGGCATTCATATAAAGGATATTCTTCTTGTTTCAAACATCGTAAAAAATATGCTTTTTTTTTTCTTTCAAAATAAATCTTAGATTCTATTAAAAACAAATACTTATTTTTTGAGAGGAATTAATGTTTTATATCTGTTCTCTTGAATTAACTAGGGAAAAGGGGAACAGAATATTGCACACTTATGGAATAATATTTGCTTGAAAGAAATTTTTGTTTAATAATTTAATTAGTTTGATCAAATGCTGTATGTTGTCTGCTGTATTTACTTAAAATTTAAAATATAGCTTTACTGTATTTTAAGACTAATAAAAAGAACTTCTCTGGTTATTTGCATTTCAACTCAGGGAAATAATGTTTTTTACAGCATATCTCAGTTGAGTGCTGATAAGGCACTACTTACAATTGAGAAACTATTCTTTACAATGTAACTAAAAAAATGAAGCATTGCTATTTTATAATTAAAATTTAGGATTGAATATGTCGGGGATTTCCGATCCTCTTCATGCCTGTAATTTGTTGTAAATTTGTTATGTGTATTTGAAAGAAATACAAATAGTGTTGGAAATATGGATTTTTATTTGTATTTGTGATTTGTATTTATGTATTATAAGTTGTGTAGTATGTATCTTATTAAACAATTGCAATATATTAAAAAAATTATGAAAAAGTGTATAGATGTTGTTTTGAATTAAATTTAAATTAATTGCTTATTTAATAAGCTTATTTTTACTTATAGATTCTTTTAAAAGCTTTTCTTCCAAACCTTATTGTAAGTTCAGCCATTGTGAGGCGTGCAGCTGCATCTTCTTTGACATCAATATGTTTACATTCAAGAAGACCATCATCCTTCTTTTCATGGATTTTATTGGCTTTATTTGGTAAGTCATTTTCATTAGAACCTTTAATTTTGTATTCAAAATAACCTATCTGGGATAAGATAATTTCAAAGCTTTTTGTATTCTCACATATATTTAATATTAGAATTATAAATTATTAATTTATAGCACAAAGTCACATTCTTGTATAGTCTGGAATATCTTGGTAACAAACGGCATTGAGTAAATTTGCTGAATTTCAGCATGTGAATGTAAGATGATAAAATCTGATTTAAAAAAAAGTGTGCAAAAATTAAATTAAGCATCAAGTTTCAAAATACTCATAAAATGCCAGGCAATTTAAACAGTCTAGAATAGGTTTGGCTCTGTGTTCCTGTACTAAATAAGATTCCAGACTTGTTTTAATTGGGTTTTACATTCAATTTATTGATATATTTGCCTATTGATTATTAAGAAAATATTACCCCCTAAAATGTACACTTGTATTCCTGTAAGAAAATGGTATTTGAAGGTTTTGATTATATAAAAATAGATGTCATTTTCGAAATAGTTTCTGTTTGAAACCTATAAAATGAGGATTTTTAATACTTATATATGTACAAAATTTCTGTGAAAATTTATTGACATTTTTAAAGTTAATTACTTTGTGTGAATAAGAATTTTAACTACCCATTCTCTTTTAGATTTAATTTTGCCTGTTCATGAAGACCATTCAATTTATGTTATTCTTGGTGTACTGTTATGTTTGAGACATATTGTACCTCATCTTAGTGAAGCTATGCTGACCCCAAATTCAAAAGGCAATAGTGTAATCCAAAATGAAGAAGAAATGGTTGTGACCAAGGAACAGTTGTTAAAGGTAAGCAGATCATCCTATATTTTTATTGTTGTTTGTTGCATTACATAAATTATGAATATCTTTCAGACGTGTCAAGAAATAAGATAAGTGTAAAATTCCTACACATATTAAAAGATCTGTTATGCATTTCTTTTTTGAAAACACTATATTCTGAGTGTATATCCAAAAACTCTTAACCCCTCAGAGTAGTACAGGTATCCAGGGATCTTTACTCCCTTTAAATTTGCTCTTCCGTATACCTTTTGCTTTTTGTTGTTCTCTTCCATTCCTCAAGAGCAAGTGAGGTAGCTTTCCATAAGAAGCTTCTGTCATTGTGTTTGCTTCTTTCACCTTATGTATTGCCAAAAGCCCCATGTGTTGGGCAAGTGTAACGACCTTTTGTGTCAGATGGTGCACTGCTGGACTCTGGTGCATCAGTTTGGCCAATTTCCTAACTTCTTGGTTATTCTGCTAGAGATCAAGTGTAAGGACAATTCTTTGATGTTTGGCATCAAGGGTGGCTGACTCTCCTAGAGATGACTTTGGGTCTAAGTCCCAGCTAGCATAAAAGTAACTAATCTGTATTGATTCTTTTAAAAAAATCTCATCAAAATTCTACTGCATTATCTGTATGTGGTCGTATTATTAAGCATATTTGCTTTCTTGTAATTTCAACATGTGAATACCACTCCAATTTTTATCTCTATCGTTCTGTCTTAAATCCAGGAAGGAATAAAAAATATTAGCTACAATCTCAAACTGTTTAAAAAATTGAAACGGAAAACCTTTTGCTTAAAAATGTTTTTAGCCAAATCCTTTTTTTTTTTTCACTTGCTAATTTATCTGACTTTAGCCATTCTACTTATGCTCAAATAACAAAATCCTTCATATAAATTTTGGAAACTCGAACCAATGAAACATATATCTATATCCCACAACTTAAATTATTGATAGCGTCCAACCCTAGAAAATAATGTTTTAAACACTGGTTTGTAGTTACAAATTCAGTTGATTTACATGCTACAAGTATATCAGAGTGACCAATTTTTAAAACAGAAAATATAAAAGGTAGTTTCCACTTGAATGAAATGCTGAAAATATAATAGATTTAGTTGTATCCTTCAACTTTTGGGGAACCTTTCTTCATTTAATATCCAAACCTAGCTCTACACAGGCTTCACCTGAATCAGTAGAAAACACAGATGGAATTACAGTAAGTAATCTTAGCAAATTGTTTCTAGCTATGAACTGTAAACTTGAACCTGTGCTTATTGATTATAAACCTATTTATATTCCTGGCAATGAAGTCGAATCCAATATTAATATTGAATACAACCCTCATGAAACTATTGAGAGAATACCACCAGTTTTTGAACAATTCCTCGACCAGGTTCACCACAACTATTAAAACTATTCTTAAGATTATAAAAACATAAAACTACAAAAAAGGAAAAGGCCCCATTTCAATTTGTAGGTCTTAAAACATATTATAATCAACCCTTAAGTACCCGTAATCATAAATTATATTTAAAAACAACAAATTAAAGGCCTGCAATGAACTTTATTTTTCTCATCATTTGTTCCAGAAATTCTTGTTTTCAGATTTTCTCTTCTACTGACTTGGTCTCGCTGTTACACCTTATTCTCATTGTTTTTATGTTTTATCATAATTGAAATGATTTTCTTTCTATGCCATCATATTTCAAATTTCAAAGACATTTTTGTAAAATCACTTACACGTTTTTCAATCTTTTACACTTCTTCATAAAGTTTTATCATTTTAAAATTGTAGCATTGAATTCACTTCCTGCTCTGTTTTATTTAAATCAGTCATATATCTTACCATTTGGAATTTCAGGAATATTTGCGAGTTGATTGTTATAAACATTTTTCTTGCATATCCGTTACAAACTGAATAGCTAAATTATTGCTTCATTATTAATTATTTTTATTATTAATTATTTTTAATTATTGCTTCATTATTAATTATTTTTATTATTAATTATTTTTAATTATTGCTTCATTATTAATTATTTTTATTATTAATTATTTTTAATTATTGCTTCAGGGAGTTTTTTCTTCTTTCTCCTTCCTCAGTTCTGGGTAATGATTATATTTAGTAACCATGGCAAATGATAAAATATTTCATATTTCATAAAAACCAAAATATTTTATCTTGTAATTATAGATTCTTTTCATGAAGCATTGATAAAACTCTGATTACCAAATCTCTACCAAATATTTTAGATAATTATATTGTGTACTCTTTGAAAGGTTAATTTAAAATATTTTAAAAAAAACTTTGAAGCTAAGTTTTTATATGAAAATAAAAATTATTATCATAGCTAAGATTCTTCAGGATAATTATTAATTTAAAGATATCGAGAAGAATTCAAAATAATTAATGTTTAGAATTTTCTGCAAGAAAATTTTTAATGAAGTGTTTTCGAGAAACATATTTAAAATTTGAGGTAAAGGTTAATGTAAATAATATCTAATGAAAATAAATACTATCTGGGGGATGATTGTAATTTTTGTGAATTATTTTGTATGAAAATCTTCAAATTGAACTAAATTATGTGATAATTTTGAAAGATAACCATGTTTTTGATAATGAATGATGATTTTTCAAATTTAATTTCTTGTGCTTGCTTGGAAATACAAAATGTTTCTAGAAAATTATGTAATAATTCTTATAAAACGATCTGTTCTTTGAGAAACATTAAAAACCAAGAAACGTGTTCAAATCAGGCTGTAAAACCGATATTATTACTATTTATTATAGATATGATTTAAAGTTATATTGGATAAAATTACTCTCTACTATAGAGTTAATTTTTAAAAAATTCTTGTCTTCAATTTATATAAATTCTATGGTTTAAAAAGTCTTTTTAGTAATCAAGCATTTATTTCTTTTTACGTATTTATTTTTGTCACAAATTAATATTGTATTTTTCTTTATAGGTTTATGAATTAGTTTTACATTTCACTATTCATCCTGATCATAATGTTATTACAGCAACATTGGAAACTTTGTATCACTTGTTAAAATGTGCACCAAAGGTTTTGCAACAGGAACTTATGTCTCCCTTTGGCATTACAAAATCATTAATCTTTGATGTGCCAAAGTTAAATCGAGCTATGAGTGAAAGTAATTATTATTTTTTTATTTCTATGTTAAATATCTACCATATATATTTAGTGTATTTTTTGCATTAAATTATGCACAGTTTGATCTTTCTGTACTGAAAATAAGCTGCTCAAAGCTAGTATTTTGGTTTTTTCTTATTTTATTTTCAGTATCTTGTAATAATCTAATAATTTTTAGCTTTTTTTTATATGCTATTGACTGTGCAGCTTATTAGTACCTAATAAATTATTGATGTTCGTATTTGATTGTTTTCAGATTTTTAACATTTTTAAAGAGAATAGCTTCATTGAATATTCATAACAGCCTGTGATATTTTCAAATACAAGTGTTTAAAAAACAAAAACAAAATAGTATTTTCAGTTATTCATAGTGATTATCTGACTGGAAAACAAAGAAAACCAGTAATGGCAGAAAATTTCGAGAGATCGAGAAAAAGTTCTAGCGGATGGTGAATGGATGTCGGATCACTGACTCACGGGCTTGGAACAGCAGTACTTGCAGAAAATCTGTAATAAACAGTACGAACGGCTCACAGCTCTCTTAACTATTTGCGTGATCTCATCTCAACTGATGTCTTCAGCTGTGTCTCCTGATTTTTTATATTTCCGCGACAGGTCAAAGAAGATTCTAAAAAGATCGCCACGACTCCCGTCTTAATGAAGCTATCGCCAAGATATTTGCTGCTTTTGGATTCTTCGATTTTGTCGCCAAATTCATCGCCATGCTTGGGAGTCATTGGTCCGGCATCAATTCAGCATCCTTTGGAGCCATCTATAAAACTCCCTTCCTTATCGTGGAATTGACTGCGCAGTGAAGCAGTATTACGAATTCATATCACTGCTTCCTTCTTCAAAGACCGACGTCCCGGCAGTCCGTTTACCCAGAGCTATGGTCAATATATCGATATGGAGCATGCTGACTGATGTCATTAACTTATAGCTAACTCTGTAGGACTCTTTCTGTGGACGATCTCTGAACTCTGTAGACGACATCCTTTAGTTTCTTGACGTTAGTATAAGTTCCTACCCAATTCTGTTGTTAGAACTACTGAAAAACTCTTTTCTTTATCATGAAAGTGACGTCACATGGAAGCAGTATTACAAATTCCTAACAGTATTATTAAGTTATTTTGTTTTATTTTTTAAAAATAAAGTAGATATTTTTTTGTATATCTATAGGCCAATGCAGTATGGTTCCTTCTGTAGCCTCCATAGACGAATCCGCTTTAGAAGACGATCAAGATATATTTGTTCCTGACAGACGAAGTATGATCATATTTTATTATGTTTTGTAAAATTAAAATCCTCAGTAATTTTCTTCTTTTACAGTTAACATATTTGTATTAAAATGTAATTTTGTATATGCACTTTTACTTGTAACTTCAATATTGTAGTCATCTCTATAGTCAGTGTATTTTTGTTTAAAGTTTATAGTTCATTAAACTTGGTGGTATTTCTGTTATAAAAAGTATAATTAATATTATATTCCATTTAAAATATTTTAAATATTAATCTTAATATTCCAAATATTTTAAATATTAATATTCCATTTAAAATATTTTAAGCAATTGAAAAAACGCATGTTTTTCTTATTTTTAACCATGTCCTTTACTCTAAGCGATTTGTTCTAATTTTTTGAAGTAGATCTAAGCATTTCCTAAGAATTTTACGCAGTGATATTAAGGATGTATGTTATCTAAAGAAAGTGATATGGCAAAAATAAAGAATAGTTAATTAAAAATAAAATGTAATATTTACTATTTTATAATTAGTAACTCATAGTATAAAGCACCTTTGACATTAATTTTAATTCACTGTTTCTTATTAGTAAATGACCATGTATCTTACTGTGATGATGAGGTGAGGAGTAATTTAGATCCAAGTGGAGATGGATCTGTAAGTTTAGATGGCGATTCTGAAGACGTGTCCGATTCTTCTAGCTCAAAACTTAAACCATTTAATGATGACATGAGTTACTTTCTGACTGATGGTAAGTAATTGTTTATATATCAATGAATTTTTATTATAAAATGTTGTGTCCTCTTTTTTAAAAAATATTATGAATTATTTTTGATTAATCTGTTTAAGATTATTGAATAAACTTTTAATATTTAGTTAAACATTTGGAAAAGAAATGTTCTTGAAAGTGTCTTCATACTTTACTTTTTAAACCGTTTGTCACAAACAAATTTCAAATGGATATTTCATTTTCACAAGAAAAAAAAAAAAGTCAGGCGAATAATTTTTTTATATTAAACATCTGAAATTAAAAATTATGCATTTAATTATTTTTTAGCATATTATGTTGTTAAAAATGTTTTCTTTCTTTATTATTTGAAAATTAAAATCTGATAAGCGAAATTGTGATTTACTGGGTTTTGTATGTAGCATCAGTTTTGTATATATATATATATATATATATATATAAATCTTTAGGATACATTTAAGTTTGATATTGAAAACTATTTTCGTAGTGTTTTTCTAGCTAGTGTCTGATAATATTTATGTATATTAAATTTATAATATGTAAGAGCACTTCACTTTTCAAATATGGGATAGCTCTCTTGTAATTCATTTCAGTGTTAGTATAATATATGCCTTCTTTATGTTTATAGGCTTTTTTAAGAAATATTTTAGCCCATTGTGAAATAATACTTTTGCAAATTTAAAAATAGTGAAATAGTTGTGTGAAGTAGCTGTGCATCCTGTATATTCCACCAGTTTCTTTGCTACTTCATCTTTCTTCAATATTAGCTCATTCTAGCAGCTTATTTCATTAGCTGTTAGAATTAATTATACATTCCTGTTAGCAGGAGGTTTCCTGCCTGTGATAAATGTTGAATATCTTGATGGATCTTTTCATACATTCTCAGAGAACCCCATTCTATAAATTTTTATTGGGTTCATTTTTTTTCCAATTTTTCATTAAAATTTGGCTGTAGAATCCAAATATATTGTTTTTTACTGTGGGTGTTGATGATTATTAATAAATTTTTATTAGGTAGGAATAAAGTGAATATTTATAATTCCTAAGCTATTATGGTGAGGAAAATGTAATAGGAAGTGTCTTTCTAAACTGGCATATGGATTGAGAGATGATAATCAGTATTTTGATCTATATATCATGAGCATGTCTTTTAAATAAAATTATTATCGCATCAAATAGATTGAAAGTAGCACAGTATTTAAAATTTATAAAAACGTCTTTGATGATTAGGGAATTTGTATCCATAATTTGTTTATAATTTTGATTTTTTTGTATGGAAAAATTATACATAAATTGCATTAATTATTTACTCTTTCCCTCTTTTGTATAAGCAAAACATTTTGTTAGAAAACTATACTTACTTATAAGTGGTAGGAAATGAATTCTTGTTCTTTAGACTGCATTTTCATTCAGTTTTCCTATGCTTATTTTTTGTATTATTTATTCATGGCTGAAGAGGAAGGAGGAATTAGAGCTGGAAACGTAAGAATATAATAGGGATGCCTTAGTTGTACCCATGTTCTCAGATATTTCAATATTTTTTAATGAAATGTTTTTCATACTGTTGATTAAAATATACATATTTTAATCATTGATTAAAAGATATCATTTTTAATTTATTAAAGAAAATCTTTACATTTATAAAACCATGAATTAATTTTTTTATACATATTTGAAGTTATTTGATTCAAATATGCTTCACTTTGTACTTTTCTATAATATTTGAATTCTTTACTATCTGAAATTATTTCATCAGTTTTGTTTGCCATTTAAATTGTGATTTCAATGTTATTGAATTTATTATTACTTACACGAAAGCTTAGATTGAATTCTTTTTTTTTTTAGGTTCGAGTTCTTCAGCTTCTGTCAAAAAAATGTTTTTGAAAAAAGGTGCAAGTGATGAAAACATGCTAGACACTGATGATGAATTTGGAGGACACAGTGCTTCTTCTTCACCTGGACCATTAAGCAAATGCGAATTTAAGGTATCAATTATTAATATTAGGAATTAAAACTCCATAGTCAAATACTGATAATATGTATTTATTTCGTAAAATATTAAGGCACATTATATCCATATCTCTGAAATTTTTACATTCTTTAAAAAAATTTTGTAATTAACAAAATTTCTTGATAAATGCCTTTGCCTCTTAATAGCTTAGTGGTTTGGAAGTTTACTATTTTTTTTTAGTAGTGCAGTTTTTTAGTTTATGGTAAAAACGAAACAAACAATATTTTCTTCTCTCTATGCTTAAAGTGCTTTTAAGCATAAGTTTTAAGATATGCAAATAGAATTTGTTTGTATGTTAAATAAAATCTTTAAACCAAGGTTTCTGCTAAGGTGAGAGAATTGCACATTTTAGAAATTAATAATGAATTTCAATTTGAAGTAAAATTTTTAGTTTTTGCATGAATTATATAGTTCTTTTAGGTAAGGGAGAGCCTCTTATTTCTTATCAAATGTACTAAAATTTTTTTGATAAGTTAATAGATTTGCTTAAAGGAATCATGGAAGTTACAAATAATCCATTTCAATTATTAATTAATTTTTATTTCACTAGAAGTATTTTAAAATTAGTAATTGGTGCTAATTAGGAAAAAAAAGGAAACTTTATTATGAAAGTTATGCACTGAATTTGCTGAAATTATTTTATAAAGTCCGTTTTCACATGCTTTCACGGAAATTTGGACCTTTGTTGTAATGTACCTTTGCTTTATTAGTATAACTATAGAAAATCGTTTTGAAAGCTAGTATTAAACAAATGGAAATCGATGGAAAGGAAATTTTCCCAAAGGTGCAATATTTAAACTTAAAAATAAAAAATGTTTTTTAAGGGAATTTCAGCTTTATAACTTTGAAGGACAGAATGGAAAAAAACACCCTTTAATGTCTTTCATTATCAAAGAGGGGAAATATAAATGTTTCAAAGATAAAGTATCATTTGTTGCTTTTTAACACATTATTTTTTCTAAATTTTATGTTTACTTTATTCATTTTTATTTTTGAAAAAGAATTATTCAGAAGATTTTAACCCTTCAAAACATGCTGCTTAAATTATTTTGTAAACATATTGTATAATTACTTTTAGATGCAAATTACAGATTGGATTTTGTCTTAGGTTGGAAACATAGGAACATTTACAGATCAGGACATACCATTAAAATATTGCACTAGGTTATTATGTTCCTCATTTCTGCTTTCTGGAACACCTGGAAACCTTATACCTGATCGTAATGTACGCATAAGTGTGAAATCTCTTGCTCTTGGCTGTTTAAGTAGCGTCTTCTCCTTATATCCTAGTGGATTCTTTTTACCTCTTCATCTAGGTGATAATAGCATTGACAGTGATATTACAGGTAATTTAATTTTTCTTTCTATGGAAGAAATTATTGAATAGATTTTTAACCTTTTAAATTGTTAATATTAATAATCAGCTTTTTATTCCCTGCTTGGTTTGAAACTGTTTCTGCGTTATATTTAGATGGAAAGAGAAGGTCAAAAGTGCCTGTTTCAGTAATTATCTTTTTCTTGTGTGTGACTTATTGACATCAGTTTTGTGAAGACTATAAAAAATTATTTACTGATGAATATTTATTTTGGAACATTTATTTATGTTTTTATACTATAGATGAACAGCAAGTATGGGATGTTATTCTATATTCTTCCCACTTGGACCCACATATAAGAGGGCAAACTTGTGTTATGATTGGCAGCTTTGTTGGTCATGCTCTTAGAGAAGCTGGTGGTTGGTGGTCAAAATGGGTTGATAATCATGGCCAATCAGGTATAATGCAATTTTCTTGTTTACAACATACAATAGTTTATGTAAATTCAAAAATGTTTTATCTCTGAGAGAAAAAATGATGTATTTTATTTCTGAAAGTAAAATAGTATTTCTCTGCAGAGAGAAGAAATCGATGTGCTGAAAAATAAAATTAATTTTGTCAAAAATCAAAACATATTAACATTATTTTAAAAAAGTGCTATTATTTCTTATATTAAACATAATATATTTAATGACGAGAACATTTAATATATACATGACAGTAACTGTCATGCTTTGAGTTTCCAGGCAAAATTTAATGAATTTATAGTTTTTTCCCTTACAAGGTGATTGTGTAGATTGATTTAAAAAAAATAATTATTAGTTATGCTGTAACTGTCGTAATTCAGTAGAGTAGTTGAGTTTTGTTGTTCATATGAAAATTCAGTCTGATTTTCTTTTGTAGGTGCCCCTTTATTATCATGCCTTTTATCAAAAATACTGATGATTGTTCAAGATGAATCTTCTGTTGCATCTAAATTAGGATTAGTAGGACTAAAGCAGTGTTTGAATCCTCTTTTAAATTCCTTAGATGCTCTTGAAAGTTTCCCTATACTTGAAACTTTATTGAAGGTTCGAGGCAATTCTTACTGGTTAACAAAAGTAAGTATTGTGCTTTCATGTAACTTCTTTTCAATATTTGATTAAAATTTGCATTATAATTATTAAATTCATGTTAGTATTTTAGTGCTACTGTTTGAAGCAATACCTATAAATTGTTGAATGATTTAATGTTTTTTCTAATAGCTGGTTTGAAGCTATTATGTAGTTGGAAGAATGAAAATTCAATTATAATACACAACATATATATATAAAATGACATAATTAAATTTTTTAAATAATATTTAAGTCCCTTTTGATTTAGCATTAGTTTTAGCATTTAGATTTTTTAGCATTAGTTCTTAAAAAGTTTAATGTGATCTTTTAGAAAAAAATCTTTCTAAATAAGAGAAATTTTTATAATCCATTAAATTTAGTACTCAAGAAGAGAGTTTTAATTTATTAATGCTTACAGTTTCTCGTACATGCCATGCTTTATTTATTTGAAAATTGCTTTTCAGGTAGAGCTTACTGAACTAGTTTCATCCATCCCATATAAAATTGTTCATTATCTAGAAAGTAGACGTGTCTCTGGTGATTCATTATCCATCAACACATGTTATCAAGATAAAGTATTAAATGACATTCTGATACCTTTGCTTGGAGATGAAGATGTTCGTGTTCGCCAGGCTTCAGCTGTTGCATTTTCTAAGTATATTGAGGAGTTCCTTTACTTCTCGTTCTTTGAAATTCTGCAATATTATTAATATAGATTGAAGATACAATTTATGATGAACACCAGCTATTGTTTTAAATTTTGAAACACTAATGGGAATCTACACTTCCATTCTTAAAATCCTTTTTATGTTTTAAGCAATCGAATGGATGAGAAAATCAATTTGTGATTTTCACTTTTGTTTTATTGCTAAAAAAGGGTGCATTTTAAATGAATTAAAACATTTATAATTTATTGAAGGAAATACAGTTAATTGACACTTATTGTATTTATTTACCCTGTAAAAAGAGATTCCGGGTATATTTAGTCTACAGAATCAACATACACAATTGCAATTACTTTAAATTTTTTACTGTATGAGGGAAAAGCCATATGGACTTTTCATTTTAAGTAACCAAGTGCGAAGAGGGCATAAAAGTAAAGTTAACTTAACAAATACTAAGAATTCATTATCCACGTTTATAATTCTTAGATTGAAATAATAATTTTACAATTACTCTAAGCTTAATTACTTGAATTATTTTTCGGATGTTTCCTATCTATCATAAGTTTTGTAAAACAATTTTTACTTTTTTATGTCACATTTTGCACATTGTTTTGATCTATCTGTATTTTTTTTTAATGTAGAATGAAATTCTATTTGATCAACTTAGTTTTTTTTCTTCTTTCAGATTAATATCAAATCTTTTCTATCCCATTGATCACCTTAATAAAGACCCTGTAATTGCAATTGCCAAACAAGCTATTGATACATATTTAGACGTCTCTTATAAAGGTTCTCTGCAATCTTCACTGCCACTTGTACATGCTTTGGTGAAACCTTTTGCTGTTCATGATTCTGTATTTTATAATCCTGTTATTGATGCTGCTTTGTCGAAAATTATCAACCTTCTTGTAAATACATTGAGGATGTGTACTAATAGATATTTAATTGTAAGTATTGTTACACAAAATATTTGAATCATTATTATATGAAATTTTTATCAATATCTTTGTGAATTGACGTGTTCGATAATATTATTTATTATTGGTCTTTGCATACATGATGAACGTTATATTTTAACACTTTTGTTAGAAAAATTGTGCTTTTCAAATAAGATGAATGAATTGTTATGCAGGCCATGCTTGCATTGTTTATACTTGCATTTATCTTATGAGTATTTTGTTGGAAATATAATATTATGTAAATATTTTTAATTGAAGTCTATCCTATTTTCTTTTCTTTCTTTTTCTTTTTTTTGTAGTATGGCTGCTGTCATGCTCTTTGTTTATTGTCTGAAAAGTTCTTAGTAACTGTCTTTCCTGAGACGTGGACTGCAGTTATTTCAAATTTTAAGGTGGAAAATTTCTTAAATGAATTATTAGAACCATCAGCTAGGTGTGTATAAATTTTTATGATTTACTATATGTAGAAAATGCATTCATTGTGAAAAGCAAACTTGGATAGTATACTTGAAAAATAAATTCTTCTATGTAGCTAATATATATTATTATTATTTAAAAAAAGAAACCTGAGTGTTTTTGTTTTATCGCTATAAATGTACTAACTATATGAAAATTTGAAAGTATTTGAAAAAAAGTACTTAGGAGGCGTTTTATAAAAATTTAAAAATATCACATAATGCATTATAATCTTCCGTCATCAATAAAGTTAACTCTTAAAGAAGATGATTTTTACTTTTGGTAAAACAGAATTAAATATAAATTCACGTGATTACTAATAATTATGACTGTCATATGTTTGTTCATTGTATTTGCCATATTCTGCTTGAGCATTTTAAAAATTGTTGCATTACTATTGATTAAAAGTTTGTCAAGTCATTATAATGTTTCGAGATATGTATTTACTGGTTTATCATGTAGGTATGGAAAGTATTATTGTATTTAAGGAACTTCTGCATCTATTAACCCTTTAGAGGGCCATTTTTTTCTAGTCATAGTATATAAAAATATTTTTAAGATTGAGATTGGCTTAAGAAAAGTGATTGATTTAACTTATAAGATAAATTGAATTTGATTAATTAATTAATTTGGTTAATTAATAACTAAGCAGGAAATCAAAACACGGCATTTTGTGCGAGATAAGGAACTGAAGCTTCTATGTTTCTGTCTTATTGAACAAGTATGTGTCAGTATTTATCCCAATCTACATAACTTCATTCGAAGATTGATAAATTTGGTGGGAAGCATATTTCCCATGGCCCTTGAAAGGGTTTAAGTGGGATATTTTCAAAGTTTGCATTACTTAAAAAAAACTACCCAATGCTACCTTGAAAAGAATGGTTTCTTTTATTAAGCTTTAAGCTTTACAAATGTGCAATAATTTGATTTTGATTGCATTTATCTGTTTATTTTTTAGTTATATAAATTATTGTCATGTTTTCTCTAATAATTTCAAAATTTAAATATGATTTTGAAGTCATTTCTTCTCTAAGAATTTTATTCTGAAAGTACTTGAACTCAGAAAATAAACATACTACAAAATCAATGCATCCTTTAAATGTCTGTGAATAATAAAGCTTTTTTAAAATTATTAATGTATATTAAGAATAATAAAATAAATTTTTTGATATATTTACAACTTTTTATGCCTGCATATCTGTGGGATAATCAGCAAAGTTGTTGCTGCGTTTTAATTTTGTCACTTTGAAATTTAATTATAAATTATTTTAAGTTATTAGACAGAATATATGATGACCTGTGTTCTAATATTTTTAGTAATCTGCAAGATGGAAATTTTGGCAGCACAGCAAAGCTGAATACTGATTTAATATGCAGTTTGATTTCGTTTGTATCAAATACTTCCTTGTGCCTTGACCTAATTGCTCATCAATATGTTTTGCAACTTACTGGAAATCTACTGTGTGGTAATTACCTTTTATGTATCAATCGAATTTTTAAATATATATGAAAGTCTTACTTAAATATATTGTAATAGTTTTGAAGTTTAAAAATTAAAAATATATTATAAGTAGACCTGTTATATTTTTCTTCCAGTTTTAAATAACAATTTCAAGTTATATTGCTAATATTAAATATATAACATGCAATAACATTTTTGTTTGCTATATATATTATTTTCTTAATCTTTTATAGCTAATTGTTTTGGAAATATTATGACAATTCATACTGAAGAAAATTTTATGAAAATGAATATGCTGGAATTAGATAATTAAATATATGCGCAATTCACATATTTGACATAATAATAGAATCTAGTAATTCAGTGTACTGATGTATGCTCTATTTGTTCCATTTGTAGCTGCTTTTTAATGAGAAAAACTATCTTCCAGGTATTTGGTACAAATATTTTGTGGAGAATCACAAAAATAGTAATGGTAATCAACAAGATGTTAAACCTGATGCTTACATATCCTTCATAATCGGAAAAGTATTTCATCATCTCATGAAGTATGTTGTTTGTTTTTATTTAATTACATTAATTTCTGAGTTCAGATTCAGATTGTATTAATTAATTATGAAAAAAGTGATATTGTTTTCTTTAGGTACTTCACTGAAGCTGTCATCTTGCTCATAAAGTTTTACGCTTTTTGCGTGGAACCACAAAATTTTAATTTAATTGGGCTTTGTTGGTAAAGAATATTGTGAAAATTGTTTAATCTATGTACAATAAAAGATATCCAACAAGTTGGATAGGGGGAAATAACACTTTATTTCATGAATATTCCAGAAAGTACGAAGCACGGGTAACAAGAACAGAGTTAAGATCGCTGCATTGTCAGAACATGTAGAAGGTATAGAAGCAATTCGCTATCAACTAACAGCAACAGCACTATTAAGAGTACTCGGCGTCTGTAGTTCAATAACTCGCTATTCGAACTGAGCAATAATTCACTTCAGCATCTTGGCCTCATATTGGTATTAATAGGGTGTTTGGTTTCACATTGATTTTTCCAGAAAAATATCCAGATCTCGGTTCCTAATTGTGATTAGGTTATAGTTTTTGCATGTTCTGTAAACTTTATTTTTGCCACCAAGGTCGTTCATGAATGACTTGGTTTCCAGTAAGAATCTCTAAATCTCTTTTTCCATAAGTCTAACATGCAAGGAGATGATATTATACATTCGTAATAACCAATGTCACGTATCTTTAACGAATAACGATTTGCCTCCTAATTTTAGTATAAATATAATTTGTTTTCAGGGATGTAGTGAGGAGTTGTAAGGAACATGCGACATTCCTCAAGATGTTTTTATGTGATAATAAAGAATGGCAGTGTTAATAAAGAATGTAAACTTGTATTTCTTAAGTCTGTATTTTTGATAATATTTAATATTTTATTGAAGTAATTTTTATTTATTAATTTATTTTTGTCAAATGTTGATTCTGCAAAATCTGCAAAGTTATATTTGCTGTTCTGAAAAATGTCCACTCTTCTTTATGTGAACCAAATACTCGTATTCGTAAAAATTAATTTTTTTTTAACTTATAGATTCAAAAGCAGGCTGTTTTTGTATTGACGGGCAGTTAGTTCAAATTGGGGTTTTCAATATCAATCAATTTTCTGAAAACGACATTTATCAAGTTATATAATTAATTAGTCGGCAAACAGTTAGAAATAAAGACAAACATTTAAATAGAAATTGATTACTTGGAAATTCGTAATATTAACGAAGAAACTTCACGAACATACTTTTGTAAACGAAAGTTTTGGGAATTGTTTTCCCTAAGCTATCTTGCATATTCTCTAATAACGTATTTTTATCTGTATGGTGTTGATAAACAGTACTTAGGAAAGAACCTAATAGCGTGTGATCTCTCGCGAATAATCGCTAAGGATGAGGTTAATGCAAGTATCGGAGAAACAAATGTATTTTGGACACCTTTTTTCAGACCAAAATTTGTCACAGAACTAGAATTATAGTCACAAGATCATTATCAAATTCTACCTATTTAAATTATTGCGTTTTTAAATTATTGCCTTTGTGGAAGCACAAACCAACAACCTTTTAACAGATATGGTTCAAAATTTGCATTTACATTTTGGATGCTAAACCCGTGCACTAAATATCATTTTCCTCAGTTATGTTTTTGAATTATTGCGTTTATATGCATTAAAAAGGAATAACTGACAGACCGTCAACGCCTTGATGGATTTGGTTTTAAATTTGATATGCATCTACTCTTTAAATGTTAAATCTTTGTACCAAATTTTAACCGTCATGCTTTTTTCGTTTTGCAGTTATTGGGCAAATTTTCTCTGAACGGGATTTCTTTCGAAATTTGATAGAAATAGTAAATTTGGTGTAAAGCCCATGTATCGAATTTCATCCGTTTATCTAAGATTGTGTTGAAAGACAGACAAGCATAATTCCTAAAAAGTCTTTTTCGAATTCGGGGAGATCTGAAATGGAATTAGTGAAAATATCTAGGTGTAAATTCCTGAAATTTTTCTGTTATTAGACTTGCTGAAATAATCTGAGTTTATAGACTCATCCCAAATAAGGGACACAATGAAATTGTTCTTCCTGGAATTAATAGAAGATTGTACAGCCTGCATATCTAAATAGTTGGCAATATCAAAGGATGGATTGGGGAATGGCTGGGGTGGGGGAATAACTGATGATTTAGACATCCGTTTAAACAAAAAGAAAAGAAAAGAAAAAGTCCCCGTAATACTTTACATGTTGAACTACAGCTACTTTTAAATTCGGTGAAATTGTCTGATTTTGTAGTTATTTGAAAAGTAGCATTTAAATTTTGAAATGTTTCTGTCATCAATTTTCAAAGTTCTAACATCATCTTTGTCTTCAGAATGTTATGAAAAGTAATTTAGTGTATTGAGTTGACTTTCAACCATGTTTAAATGAACGGGCATAATGGAAGTTTGGATTATTTAGTGTTGTATCGTTTTTCAACAGGCATAATTATAATTTTTTTTTCTGAAGATATAAATAAATGGTCTCAAGTAAAGTTTTAGACAAAATTTAAAGAAAAATTTCAAAAAATCTATTATTGTTCATGAAAATAAGTTTATCTTAATTAAATTTTTTGTATTAATTTCCTATCATAATTTTTTAACATTATTAATTTTGCCATTGTTTATCCAATTTTCTTTTGTGGTGTTCTTTCATTGTTTTTAAACTCTTTGACTAAACTAGGGGAGGGCACGGGGATGAAATCTGAGAGCGGGATGAGATTTAGTATAATGATAGTATACATTTAGAATGTTCATTCATGAAAATATTAAAAAGCAATGGCCAATCAATTCCGAGAAAATGGTCCTGAAACTTTTGGTAAAATTCATATACTGATAACTCGACCCCCTTCCCGATGGCATGGTTGTCTAGGTAACCGTCTCGTATCCGGAAGGTCAGGGTTCGAACCTGGCTAGGATTTTTTTTCTTTATTTAATAACTTTTATTCTATTAAAATTTACAAATACTCCTAATTAATATTTTTTTAAAAAATTTTCATCCAGAATAAATATTTATTAATGAAATACATAATAATAAAATTAAAATTTTAAAAGAAAAAAATTATAAATACAGATGCATTTTATGAACAAAATAAAATTATTTGAATTTAATTAACTATTTACAGATAGTTTTAATTAATATGCTACTTATTTTTATGCAAGGATAAATGTTTATTTTTTTAATACTTAAATTATAATTTAATGTTTAAAGGAAAAGTAATTAAAAACATAACATTAATGGCTACAGATAATTTAATTTGCTTGCATCATTTTGAAACAACTAATTTTCAAATTCTTGGATTTTAATAGTAATAAATTATCAATTCCAACTCAATGAAGCTGTATTTATATTAAAAATTGAAGGGAGCAACTAATATTTGTTAAATATGTAAGCAAACGTCTCCAAATTCAGTAATCAAAAGAACTAGTAGAGAGCAGGTGTTAATTTATTTAAATGCGTTGGCAGATGGTTCAAAGCGTATTAAGCGTATACAAAATTCTTTTTTAATCGAAGATGATCAAGAAATATATTCTTGCGAAGATAATGTAAAAATTCAATCAATTGTCATCACCAATTTTTTATAAGATGATAAGGTATTCATGGTAGGCTGCCCAACTTTCTGATAAACGAGAAATATTTTTAAATGGAAATAAAATTTGTTTTCCCATAGATCTCTTAAAGAAACCCTGCTCTTGTGGACGATCATCATTTATCAGTTGTGCAAGATGTCGAAATATATTTTGTTTCCAATTTTTTTACTATAGTTACCATTCTGGTTATTGTATATAATCGAAAGTAAATGTATCTAGGATAATTTTTTAGAAATATTGAATAATTTTTTTATGATGTGAGTATTTATAATTAATAATGATCACCATTTATGTTATATTTATTATTATTTTTTAAATATTAAATTACAATTTAAGTATTAAAATAATAAACATTTATCCTTGCATAAAAATAAGTAGCATATTAATTAAAACTATCTGTAAATAGTTAATTAAATTTAAATAATTTTATTTTGTTTAAAAAATGCATTTGTATTTATAATTTTTTTCTTTTAAAATTTTAATTTTATTATTATGTATTTTGATAATAAACATTTAGGTTGGATAAAAAAAAATAAAAACATATTAATTAGGAGTATTTGTAAATTTTTAATTGAATAGGAGTTATTAAAAAAGAAAAAAAAATTTGAGCCTGGTTCGAACCCTGACCTTCCGCGTACGAGACGGTTACCTAGACAGCCAATCTATCGGGATCATCGGGATGGGAGTCAAGTTATCAGTATATAAGCTTTATCAAAAGTTTGAGGACCATTTTCTCGAAATTTACTGGGCATTGCATTTTAATATTTTCATAGATGATTCTAAATGTATACCATCATTATACTAAATCTCATCCCAATCTCAGATTTCAACCCCGTGTAATCCCCTTGTAAAGGGCAATAAGATATTTTTTTATCAATTTATGTTATGTTATTTAATTCCATTAGGATATAGATTCCTAACTGAATTTGGCATTTAGTAATCTGTCTGTCTCAATCTTATTCAAATATTTTAAATTTATATTTAAATTTATAATAATACTTTAAATTTTACTTATGGATATTTTGTCATTGATGATAAATTTATAATCATTTGTTTGTAATGCATGTGATAATTGGGATTTATGATCCATGAGTCAAATATATTTTATGTTAATAATACGCTATGATTAATTTATGTATGTATTTTCATTTTGCGGTAATGCAGTATTTTTTTAAAGGGTTCTGAATATATTTACCCATGTCCTAGAAGAGCAGTATCCTTTTCCAGCGAGTAGTCGCTCGGCCTTGCCTTCTTTACCGAATGCACCATCCTTAAGTCCAATTAAAAGAAAAAGTAAATTAAAAGATGAATCGCCAACTAATAGTAATGCAATTAAAGGATCTCCTAGTAAAACAGCAGGTTAGTTATAATTTTTCTGTGTTTACACTATTATTTTTTTAAGGAAACTTCTCAAAATATGCATTGTAAATTTCCTTTTATATTTTGATTAAATTGCTTGAATCCAGGCTACAAACAAATATTTTTAATTAAGTTTTAAAATATTTCACGTGAAGTAGCATTTAATATGATTGAAAAAGTTTATTTGACAGTTTTATACTTGTGTGTTTACATCATATAATTATGAAACTGATGAAACATTGATTAACCATTAACAGTGGAGCTATTAAAGTAAATGGCAAATTTGTAGCCTTTTTTTCAAAAATGTTTTTAAAAAGCAAGATAATTTAAAATTAATAATACTGAAAATCATAATAAATTTTAAAATTGAATAAAAAACATAGGGGCATGCAGCATTGCTGCCAGAACTGCCAGGGAATCTTCAACAGATCCAGCAAATAGAATTAATATTGTTTTGCCATTAATCGTGTCTTTGCTATGCTTAGATGAAGATTTGGAGTATGTTGAGTTACTTTTCATATAGTTCTCATAAGGAGATTTCAAACTTTTCCTGAGAAATATTTTTATTCAAAAAGATTGCCAAAAAGCTCTCCTGTGGACCAATAAAATGCTTTTGATTTAATTTAGCATTGCTCATTAATGTGGCTGATATTAATTTGTATGGCTAATGTTTGATAAATCCAATCAAACGATCTTTGCTATTGAAACAAATGGACTCATTTAGTTTGGAATGGAATAAAATAAAAAGGTTTAAAAGATCCATAATTTGAACTTTCACAGACTATCCCATTTCATACTGCAAAACGTCCATAAGAGGGTTTGAAGGATTCTCATAATTCTTTGGATATACTGGATTTGCAAAAGATTTTTTCTGTTTTGATGAAGGATCCTTCAGTAAATTGGAAGCTGGTAACTTATTAGATTGTATATTACCAAAAATTCTTTTTGCCATGGAAAGTATTAACCACATAAGATAGTAAGCCCCTTTTTATGTAATGTGTTTTATATATTCCGAGATTCGCCAGCGAAAATGGAGAATTATATAAAATTTTCAAAAATTCCCTTAGAATTTTGATAGAACGTTGTTTAGATAATGTGGCTGCTGTTGAACAGACAATCGAAATGCAGAATGGAATGATGATATACTATATTGAAAATGTTAAATAGGTCAAGTTACCTATGTCAAAATCTAAATGTGGTGCAGATTTACTGTCATCTGACCCTTTCTGCCAAACTAAGTTTTTTCTTGTCATTCACCAAAATTATCCTACCATTTTTAACATTCTGTGAGAGAGACTATCCACTTTTGCCATTTTCAGTTCAACACACGAAAAAAGATGTATACTGTCTGTTTGAAAACTTTCACTGTCATGAAAAATGTTGTTTTTGGAGGCCTCTCTAAATTGCATTTATAAGTTTCCAACTCCTCCAACTCTAAATTGCATTTATAAGTTTGATTTTTTAAACATGGATTCATATGCCAATATCAGAAAAATTAGTAGAAGATTCTTTGGAAACAAGACTGCTTAAAAGTTATTGATCTGAAAGTTTATGAAAATAGATGAGAGATTTCAGACATGAATGAATAACGGTGCTTTGCACATACCTTCATTTGTAAAGTTTTGGATAATTTCCTTCTCAACTTGCCAAAAACATGAGTTTATACCCGAGGAAAATGGCCAAGCAAGCCCATTTCTGTTGTAACAAGAAGAAAGCCATTCTTTTTGTTCTTTTGAATTGCAAGCGACTGTATAAAAAAAATGCGATTCTATTTTAATGAAATTTAGCAATTTTTTGAATACTATAGCATGTAATCCAGTGGAATGTTAGGATTTTGAAATGTGCAAGATTCCAATTGATAACTTTTTATCAAAATATGAAGTCAAAAATCTTTTCAGAAATTGTCGAAAATAATTACGATTCTGATAGTACTATCACATACCCATACCACAGTTGGAAAGGGACTGTATACCTAAACGAAGAAAGTTATGTTGCAACACATTTGCTTTTATATGAATTGAAATTGCAGTGGAGTAGAGGATTTTTGAGTTACTAATGAATGTGGATTATTTGCAAAAAAATATTTCCTTTAAATATGGCGAAAAGATAAGACAAGCGAAAACTGTGATCTCAAAATCAGAAAAGAATAAGAAAAGATGTGCATTGTAGATTAATTGCATGATTTAAAAAAAAAAAATCTTGAAAAATGAAGAGAGAGTTTGTGTACTGCTGAAATCTGTGAACAAGTAGTTGAAGAGGCAGTACAAAATAGGAGATTTTTAATGCATAGCAGTATCAAATAGTTTTAATAACTGAGACTTTACCAGAGCAACTTAAAATGTAAATTAGAAATATTTTATTGGTACTCTGTTTCCAGTTCGTTCGTTTGAATGTACATAAAGGTTATTTTATTTGTATTTGCTTTTTCCTCTTCTTTCTGTCTAGCACTGGTGAATAGTGAGGTAAGAGATTCTTGTGGGATTAAAATTTTTTTTAATGAATTCTATTTCAATTAAAGTGTGAATACGATTTTGAAGTGAGCACCCAATAGTAGTTTGTGTGATGTTAGCTTCTAATTGTAACTGTGCGATGATAACGGTAAGGGCGCTTGCATTTTGAAGTCGAAATTAATTCTGAACCATTAGTTTTTGTTTATTAACTTCAAGATGCTCATTACAAATACTGTTTGCTTAAGTATGTAGTAGTAGTAGTAGTTGTAGCAAACAAGAAAGTCATGTTACATTTCAATATTAATAGTGAAAATATTTGAATTCATAATTTGCATTTATGTTTAAAATATGCTTGTTTGTGGTTCGTGCATTTTCTTTCTTGAATTAAAAAATTCTGAAAAAGTTCTTGAATTTTTTTTCTGCAGTAAGAGGGGGAATTGCATACTTTCAATATTTTATTGCTTTAAGTGTATTAAGTAATAAATTAATATTTGCAAGTTAGAGGACATGATATATATTTTTTGTTAATGTGAATCATCAGCTTTCAAAATTAAAATTTTATAATTACTGCTTTTTGAATAATGCAACTAATTCTTTTTAAATTGTTTATTTGAATGACTGCATAGTATTAAAATTATTGTTTTGTGTTTATAGAAAAGAGTGATATGGAAAAGGACAGAATTGGTAGCAAAATAACTGGAAATATTGGTCAGTTTCATAATTCTTCTTTATATATGAAACTGTTTGAAATACTTAAAGGTGCTCACAACAGTTACAAGGTAAATAAAATAAAAAATCCTTTGCATAACAAATCTTTCGTTTATTCTTGTTTTACGAGCAGTTTGAGAGATATATAAGGGGTGTTTTCAAATGAAAAGGTATGAAACGTCGTAACAACATAACCGTTAACATATTTGACTATGCCGCTATGGGAGGAAGTAGCGGGACATCTAGAGATGCGACTGGAGTCTCCGTCGTAGATCGGAGCATGCGTGGGCGCCCGCATGCGCAGGAGAGAGCAGAGGCCGCCCAAGATCCGCTACTTGTTGAATTCCTCGAGCACAGAAGAACCATCTACTGCGATGTGTACTCTGAGACACTCCGAAGACTACGCAGGTCTATCAAGAACACAAGACCGGGGCTGCTCACGGAGTGTCTGGTTCTACTCCATGTTAACGCGTGTCCATACGTCTTCAGGGTCACACACGCAGAACTGGCCAAGTTCAAGTGGGAGCAGTTCGATCATCCGCCCTGCGATTTTCATGTGTTTTGTTTCCTGAAAAAACATTTGAAAGGAAAGGGCTTCAACTCGGACGGCGAACTCAAGGATGCTATGGAGGACTGGGTCTCGTCACGGCCACGGGAATTCTGGGAACAAGGAATCCCTCTGCTCGTTAATTAATGGGATCGTTGTGCTCAGGCCTATGGTGTATACTTTGAATAAAGTCTTCATTTATACCCACAGTGTCGTTTCGTACCTTTTCATTTAAACACCTCTTGTATAAGTAGATACATTATTTACTGAACTACGATGAGTGTGTCTAATGTGATACACTCATGGTCATCTGCTAATTGGATAACAGGCACCAGTGTGTTCCTCGTGCAACTGCTTTATGACAGTCCACCAAATTTTGTCTAAATTTTAATTCCATTTCTTTATCTATTTTATTTTGTAACACACCACATCTTCAGTTTTTTGTTCTTTTGAAATCAACCTGTTTTTTTTTTCGTGTATATATCTATACATAGTATAAAATGAAAGCGTCTGTATGTTTGAACTCGAGAAATATTTAACTGATATTGGAGATATTTGTAAAATTTTGTGCGGCATTTATTTGAGAAGGTTTTAATATATTGAAATCATATCAAAATTAAAAAAGGAGTTTTATAATTGAATTTTAATTATTTTCCCACTACGATCGCGCATGTACGAAAACTTTAAATTGCTCATGCGCAAATAGCAAAAGCTGTGGTATGCATAGGCGATACATTTCTTTGTTTTCTTCTGTTTGTTAGTTAATCACGCCAGAACGGCTGAACGGAATTGGATGAAATTTAGCACAGAGATAGATTATAGTCTGGAATAGGACATAGGCTACTATTTATTCCGGTTAATTGAGTCGTCAATTTTTTATTAATTAAACACTCATTTTCCCGTTAAAAATCTTTTCATATCCCCACCGCCAAATGAGTAAGGCTGCAGTCTTTCCCCCCTACGCTAACGAGGTTAGGCTTAACATGTTTTCGACCGATTATTTCAAGCGATTCTGTTTATTTTCTGAGTATTTGATGCATTTAGAATTAAACATTGTTATTAATCGATCTTTCGGATTCATTCCGAAGTAGTTTTAAATTAAAATAAAACAGAATAAAGGAAATTAAAAATTTCTAATCTGCATTGCGTTACCCCAACTGGCGGTGAAAATTCACGCATTTGCATTACTCCAATTGACGTTGAAAATTCACGCATGCGCAATTTGTTCTTATCGTTGACAATTGTATTTTTATTTTAATTAAAAGTTTAAAAATTATGTGTGTTATACTGTTGTTGCTGTTTCAAGCTCGATCGATAAATGAAATAGACTTGATTTTTAAAAAATACGAACTTGATTTGAATCTTCTGCTAGCCATATTCCGCAAGGACCGCAATATAGTCTGACTGTAGCTTCCTCGGGCATTGCTGCAACTTTGCTCAACAGTGGCCGGACGGCACATTCCGTTTTCAAATTGCCCTTTAATCTTGCAAGAAAAGATACCCCAACATGTAACATCTCCAAAAACAATGGCCGGGGAATCCTTTTGTAGCAGTGCAAGTTAATATTATGGGAAGAATGCACAATGTCGCACAAGCATGCATTAGAGGCGTTAAACGCAGCCTGCAGGACATCCGCGGCAATGTGCAGCAACCGCGTTTTGCTCACAATGACCTGTTTGCAATTTTAGTGAGCACTTGCGGGTTATCAAATCCCCTCCAGCTGTGGGATAAATACAAGGACGCTTTATCAGAAGATATCATGCATAGTCTGGATGACACTCACAATGTCCTAATCATTAACGGAGCTTAGGTATTGGTTGAGGCGCAAGATGTTTAGGTCAGTTCTCATACATATATATAAAAATTTCCACGCGAACAAAGTCACAGGTAATAGCTAGTATAATATATATTTTAAACAGTAGCGTAGCCGAAGAGAGAGAAGACTTGAATTTTTTTTAAACTTCGCTTTATTCCATCCCAGGAGGCATAATATGCAGAAGGAAGAATGCGGCGAGATACTTCAATCTACTACGCGAGAAAAGAGCAAAAAGAGAGCGAAATATTTTCCCCAGTAGTTTTATACTATGAGATTATGATAGGGATTTCTTTGATATGTGTCTATTTAGATTAGGGAATTTAGACATCTTTTAAAAGAATTTGCAAAGCATGACAGATTTTTATTCCTCCACTTGGAGAGTGTGAAAGTGCTGATTAAAGCAGTTTGACAGAGCTCGTGTAGTATTAATTAAAAAAGGTGGAATTGGATCAGGAAATAAGAGACCATTTTATGGTGAAGTTAATATGGGTTAAATTAAGATAAAAATTACAAAATTAATAAAGTTTAAATTAGATTTTAACCCTTAACTGGGGAGGTGAAATTTTAGGACTTAACTGGGGAGGTGCGGTCTAGAAGACCGCATTAAATTTACACTCAAATTAAATTTACTAATGAATGCATTAGTATGAGAAACTGCCAACATATTTTGCAGATATTTTTCTTGATATATAGATATGTGTTAGAAATTTTTCAAAATATATTATAATTGAAAAAAGTAAATGCATTTGAGCATACATTTTCTTCTCAAATTACATGTTACAATAAATAATATTCTTGAAAAAGCATATTACTTTTTACTTTCTAAATCATATTTATTTTTACAGTATATGAAGGTATATAGAAGACAATATAATGTAAAATTCAACAATTATATGAAAAATAAAAAAATGACAATGGGTAAAAATTGGCCCTTTTTTTTATCGGCTTGTGTGACTTTCATAGCACTGTTTTCTAGGGCATTTTGAACATACAGGTTAAGAACTAGTATAAAAATCAACCTATAAATTTGTATATATATATATATATATATATATATATATATATATATATATATATATATATATATATATATCATGGTATATTAATATATTTTATAAATTTTTCAAAATACATTATCATTAGAAAAATTAATTATGTTTGAACATACATATCAAAACCAGTTGAATGCGAACTTTAATCGAAAAACTCTTCTGTACAATTATCCTTATCGCTAAATTCACTTTCTGCTTCATTTAAAAGTGTCTGGAGCACTGCTTCATAAAAGGATCAGTAAACTGGATGATATTTCGGGGATCAAGTTTTAGCGTCATCTGCTAAGCCTTGTTTATCACTGGGACACTAGCAGGGAGATGCGGTCTTAGAGACCGCACTCGAAGAAATAGCTGAATTGTTTTAAAAAGCATCTGCTGAAATCGGTTGAAAAAGTGCGCATGTATTGAAGGTCACAAAACAGGAAGCTACAGGGTCAATCCATTCAATTGAACTAAAAATAGAATAAGGGTGACAGAAAATCCGTCACTAGCAGTCTCACAGACCGCACGCCCCCAGTTAAGGGTTAAAATATCATTTCATGCATTATATATATATATATATATATATATATATATATATACACACTATGGCCAAAAGTATCCTTACACCTAGTGGTATGGACTTGGAGCTTACTGAGGCACTTATTAATATGGTGTTGGTCCTCCTTTTGCATCGATGACAGCCTGCACACGTCTGGAAAGACTTTCCACCAGTTTTTAATAGGTGGCTATAGGAATTGACTTCCAGGCGTCCATCAGAGCTGAAGTGAGTGCTTGCAATGAGGATGGTCGATTAGGCTGGCTACATAATCTGCGCTCTAATTCGTCCCAAAGGTGTTCTATGGGATTTAGTTCGGACTCTGAGAAGGTCAGTCCAGTTTTTGAATACTCATTTCTTCAAACCACGTCTGTGGAAACCTCGATGTGTGAATGGAGCAATTATCCTGTTGGAAGAGAAATGAGCCTTCCCCAAAATATTGCCATAGAGTTGGGAGTGCAGCGTTGTCCAGAATGTCCACATATATCTCAGAGTTCATGTTTCCAACCACAGGAACTTACAGACTCAGGCGATACCACGAGAAACACCCCACACCGTTATGCTTCCACCACCAAATTTAACAGTTGGCACAATGCTGTCACTAAAGAAACGTTCGCCGGGCATCCACCAGACCCAGACGGATCCATCCGACTGCCAGACTGTAAAGCGAGATTCATCACTCCAAAGAATAGTTTTCCACATGTCCACACTCCAATGACGGTGAGCTCTGAACCATTGCAATCGATGCTTCGCATTCTGTGAAATGATGTTCAGCTTATACGCGGCTGCACGACCATGGAATCCCAAGTTTTTTAACTCTCGATGAACAGTCCTGCTGCTAACACTAACGCCTGATGAGCTTTGGAACTCCTGAGAAATTTCCACCAACGAGGACTTGCGATTTTGTTTCACTACCCTTTTCAGAGTTCTGCGGCTGCGTTCACCAAGTTTTTTCGGCCTACCAGTTCGTTTTTGTGCAGTTTCACTGCCTCTAAGTTTCCACTTCATAATTATATCATTCACAGTGGATTTAGGCTTCTATAGAATATCCGCAATCTCACGAACTGATTTCCCATAAAGATGGCATCCCACTATACTGCCACGATCAAACTCACTAAGCTCCTTTGACTTACTCATTGCTTCACAAACGCATAAATACAACCTGACAAACCACTACTAATGCTTTTATAACTTTCGATTACGCATCAAATTGCGTCACCGTCCAGAACACTTTTTTAAGAGGTGTCCGGATACTTTTGGCCAGATAGTGTATATATATAATAAGCAGTGCTAATTTTAACTGTATTTTTATTGATTTATATATATGTATAATATTTACGCCTTTATTTAGAAAGAATTTCATTTAGTTTTGCGCAGCATGGTCAAATCTGTTACTATTGTGCCATAAAAAAATCGAAAAAAAAAAAAAAAAAAAAAAAAAAAAAAACACTATCAGTATGCAATTCATCCAAGATTTTAATGAGACATATTCAGTGTGTTTTTAGTATATAAAGAAAGGAAAATATTGAAATGAACTATTCAGTTTTGCTTAAGAGATCTAGAAAATCTAGAAATATCCCGTTAAATATTTGTGCAGCACCACTCATTGTTGAAAATTTAACTATTCTTTTTTTGGTTTTCACGAAGCGCATCTCTCTTATTACATGCTATTGTAAGTATATTTCATTGTGAGCCATAGGAAGGAGCTTTCTGAATAGGCGAACTTTGATTGTAATAATCTTGTATTTATTTTATTTATTTGTAAATTGTATTTATTTTATTGCGAAATAAGATCAAAGTAAAAATTTCATAGTTACGAGGTGAAAATGAATGTTAGTTTTTCTCATTTGTTCCGTACATAATATTCTTATCCCTCTAGATGGGATAATCTTAAATATAAGGATGCAAAGTCATCATATAAATAAATAGATATTCACTTTCCTGGAAAGTACGAGAATGGTGTTGTTGCCTCTTTAATGAGCCCATCGCCGATGTAGGCTTTCTGTTTTCGGGATCATCGTATGAACTGCTCTGCTTGTAAATGGAGCTATTATTGGTCAGTCGCAGAGCCCGATATTATTCGCGGCGGTCGATCTTGCATTTCACTCCGGCTTCCTAGGCAAGGAACGAGTAATTCATAATTATAATACTTTTCCAGGCTACATATATTAACTCTTCTTAAAACTTGAATGGCATAGGTCAGAGATTTGTATCTGTATCACTCATTGGACATTAGCTGTATTAAATTATATATTACCTCTGTTTTGAATTAGTACTTCCTTGAATAAAACTATTCATTAAACTAAATCAAGCTCAATTTCTTTTTTGGGTTTCATTATATTATTCCTCATTAATATTTTATTAGCTGGAAAGAAAATCAGTAAATTGTTTCCTAACATTGGAAAAGTCAATTTTATTATCAAATTCTAGACTATTATGACATTTTTCTGATTTAATGCTTTGATTTTTTAGATTTCTATGGATTTTCAGAGCAGTGAAAAATTTTGCCAGCTTTTGAAATGTGTCTTAGATGTAATGTGCCAAATTCTTGAAATTTCGGATTCTTGTGAAATGAGTAAAAATGCAGAAGAAATGCTTTGCTATATGAAATCCGTTATGGTTATGGAATCAAGTTCGGCCGTTAGATGTGTGAGACAGGTATGAACAAAAATAGACTTTTCAGGTTCTTTTCTTTTTCTGCTTTCTTTAATTCAATGTTTATCTATTTAGATCTGAATAATTTTCTATATAGTTATATTTCTCTGATTAAGGTACATTTTGAATCAGATTTCTTGTTTTTCCTTTTAAATGTGTTCATTGTGACTGACTGTTGTTGGTTTTTATTTTCATCATGCCCTTGACTTTGATTTAGGGTTGTGTTATCTCTGAATGCTGGTTCTATCGATTTTTCACTAATGATTCTCAACAGATGATGAACTTTCAAGGATAAAGAGCAAGAACAACAAAACAAACAAATGAAGGAATGTTATATTCAACAATTCTTATCACAATTCACAATAGTATATAACAATAATACCTTCATTCTAAAATTGTATGCCTTCAATTACACACCAAAGGAATTATACCCTATATACTACACTATTTAGTGTAAAAAAAAAAAATAAAAATACAATGCATATTATATAAGTGCACATTACATTTCTACATTATTATTCATTTGAAAAAGGTAAAACACAAACTTTAGTGATTGGATGTTTAAATATTCCATTTTTATTTTTACCAATACCACTCTAACCTTATTATCTGTACTGTGATATATTTCGCGTATTTGACCAAGAGGCCAATTGCAACTGCTAAATTATCCTCCTTTAAAATTACCATATCACCTATTTTTATATTTTGTTTGGTAAACATCCACTCTGTTTGTACGCTGTTGCAGATTATTCGGATAATTAACGCTCCATTTTTTCCAAATTGCCAGCATAGCCTTAGTGGTTCTCTGCCACAAGCGTAATCTGTAGCTTTCAATATTTACAAGAGAAGGTTCTGCAGTTGATGTTAAAGATCTGCCTACAAGAAAATGAGCAGGTTTAAAATCTTCAACATCTGAAGAAAGTGGCATTAAAGGATGCGAATTTAGCATTGATTTAATTTGAACAATAATCGTCAGAATTGCCCACAGTACCTTTCAAATAGTATTTAAAACTCTTCACTCCAGCCTCCCAGAGACCACCAAAATTCGGCGCTCTGGGAGGGATGAATTTTCGCTCAATATTGTCGTCTGAAAGGAATCTTGCTGGTGTTTCATTTATTGAGATTTACTTATAGAAATTCTGAAGTTCCCTGTTTGCCTCAACAAAGTTAGTAGCATTGTCTGAAAATGTTGTTTTACATTTCTCTCCTCTTGATACAAAGAGTTTCAATGTTGTTATTAGTGACTCTGATGGCAAGTCGGTGACTATCTCCAGATGCATTTCTTTTGCACAAAACTAATATAGATGCACACATAAATTTTTTGGAAAGATCCCACCCCTTTTTTTTGACATTTATTTTTAAGGAAAAAGGGACCACACAGGACAATGCCTACTGAATCAAATTTAAATCCTGGAATTATTCTTCTTTTGGGTAAATCTCTCATTTTCAGAGAACAAGGTTTAGGGTTCACTCTGAAGCACTGAATGCAGTCATGTACTATTTTTCTGCATGTTTCGACCTTTAACGGCGAGTGCTTTTGTCTTATTTGATTTAACGGGTTTGGGGGACCAGAATGCAAGTACTTTTCATGATAATGTATTATCAATTGGGTTAATTTACTTTTGAGGGGGGGGTATTATAAATGGATGTTTACTATCAAGATTGATAGAAGAATTAGACTTCCTACCGGATTTTCTGATTATTCCATTCTCATCAAGATAGGGGGACAAACGGAACGGGGGAAAGAGGAAGTTGGGACATTTGAATTTTTGCTCAAACGTTTTATATCATTTACAAATTCTGTACAATGAATGCTCTTAATTAAGAATCTCTGCTACCTTTAGTTCCTAATGACTGTGGACCCACCTTTTTACAATTGAATTCTTGCAGTTGTTGACAAACCAGAAAATATAAGCTGAAACACATACAATTTTTACATACTTATTAGAAATAAACAATCCAACAAATTGGGAGCGCTAAAAAGAGAAAGTGTTATATTAGTATCTGAATTCAGTTTAGTGTCCACAATATTATTTTTTATTTCGAGAAAATATTCTTTTTCTGAGATACAAGGGAATTCGTTCATGCCCAGTAGATCAGGAGACATCAGGAAAGATGGGCCTTTCCACCACTTGGAATTATATGGAAGCAACTCGGAGTTAATACCTTTGGTTAATAGATCGGTGTGATTGTCTTTATCGGAGCGGTGATGCCGAGAATCTATGTTTGTAAGAGCTTGTATCTCTATGACGCGTTTGCAAGACAAACACTTTCCATCTGCTGCTAGGACCTTTAATTCAACTCTAAGTTATAATTGAAATAGTCCAGAAGTAATTTGTAGCCATTTTTTTCTCGAAAACTTGGGTAACGGTTTTTGCCAGCCTTGCGGCAAGCAACGCTCTCATAAGTTCCAACCGTGGAAGAATTATTCGTTTTAGAGGGACCGCACAGCTCTTTGAAGCCAAAAGGCGCACGGAATTTTACTGGAAGTTTTCAGTCTTACGTAGGAAGCCGCTCCATATACGTACATGAATGCTGGCTTCGGAAAAAGTATGGATTTCACACACTGGGTTCTCATCATCAAGCTCCTCTAAGACAACTCTAGGTATCTGAAGTTCAACTAAAGAAGGCGCTTCTGCACACCACTGTTGAAACTTCTCACTTATATCTGTATGTAATCTTCGTCCCAATCAATATTTTTGTTGCCAAATTTCTTGAAATAAAATGCTGAATCTGATGATGATAAGGATTACAAATCCCATGGGGTCGAAGATTCTGCCTGCAGCCATTAATAGAAATCGCTTAGTATTTTTCCTATTTTGTAGAATGCCTAAGAGACTTTTTAGATTAGAGCAAGGCAATCATTTTCAGGATGCAAGGAAATTCCCAACACTTTGTGTGGTTTGTTGACGAAATCATTTATATTTAAATGATGAAATTTCTCATATTCCTACCTCTCCATTATATCATTGTTATTCGAAATCCATTTCCTAAGCTTCATGCCTGCATTATTCATTATTTCAGCTGCTGTACTTGACACATGAAGTGCTGATGACCTGTATTGAGGTCGTCAACGCAAAAGCAACTATCGAGAATCTCCAAAGTATGAGGATACTGCTCTATATGTTTCTGAATATGAGTTTAAACCGTTGCTACTAATAGAAAAGGACACGAATTGACACCAAAAAGAACACGATTGAACCTGTACAATTCTATATTGTCCTTGTCACTTGCAAGAGGAATTTCACTTAATCTTTGTCTTTTGGACCAGGGAAATTTGAAGAAAGGCTTTCTCAATGTCCGCAAGAATTGCAACTTTATTTAAACGGAAGGATAGTAGCAAATTAAAAATTTTCTGATTAAGATTCTCTCCTTGGTAAAGACATTCGTTCAGTTATAATTGCCCTACTTTATGTGCACTAAAATCAAAAACAATTCTAAATTTTGTGGTGAGAGATTAATTTTTTATTACCACTTTATGAGGAAGATAAAATACGGGATTGTTAGTGGGAACAAAGGGATTTGTAACTCTTTCAGTTATTCTTTCATTTAAGTAATGTCATGACATCTTACAATACTCAGAATATTAATTTCTATCACCTTGCATTTTTCTCATAAGACTTCAGAGTCATTTCTTTGCTAAATTAAAATTATCGCTCAACTCACTACTATCCCGTTTCCACGATTATTCTACCTCATACCGGCTATTTTTAAAACTAACCTTTTCCTTAAACATCTCTAAATTTACATCCTCTTTGCAATTACTCTCGTCTTTTATATCAATAATCTCTTAACTCCCAAAATGTCTTTGATGTTGTATTTAAAACACTACTCCGTATTAAACCACAGTGTATTTATTTTATTACTCTCCTCACTTACGCTTCCGCAAACTATGTATCCGAACATTGTATTTTGCAAAAGTAGTTTAGAATCTCTGGTATAAATTACTCAACATAAACTGGCAGCTCTGCGTTCAGGCTTATATTCGCATCCCGTTGTCTTGCGTACTGACCTGCATTGTGAAAACCTGTTTGTACTATAGTAGCGGAGATTCTTGTCCCTTTTACCATAGAATGATTTGTCATCAGTTGAGTGAGGCACAGTAGTGTTTCTCCTTCTTCGAGCCGAAACAGTTAAATAATGGTCCCCTGTAAGTGCAATAATTCGTCGTTGGCCTGAAACCTGTCCTCTGAAAACAGATCACCTCAGAAGCTTGGATTGAAACTGATTCCATTGTCATTTGACCACACTACGAGACACATTGAGAGGTCTAGCTACATCAGTTTGTGACAACTCCATTTCCATCCATCCATCCATCCGACCGACCGCCACCTTAACAAATTGGGGTGGTGATTTCTTCTGGAAATTGCTAGATTCTCTTGGCTATTGTGAACGAAATTGCCATTAACAATTGATGATCTATAATCACGCTTAAAACTTACAAATGAAATTATGAAGGTTAGACTTTTGCATATTTTCCCCCTTCCATATAAATATTCAGTTCTTTAAAATAGAAGTAGTAGCTATTGTTTTTGCATAAATTTTCGTAAAGTTTGTTACTATCATACATATAAACTGTGAATTTTGATGTTCGTGCCATTTTTTTAATGGTAAACGGAAAATATACTATACCTTAACTTTTGGAGGTCAGTGTATTAAAAATAAAAACCATGTCATTTTAAATGCCAGAGCCATTTTTTGGTGTTTTTTAGCGGATGGAAATCTATCTTCACATATACTTGATTTTTTTTATATGAACTATATCCATTATATTTTTTATGTGTTTTCTTATTACAGTTATAGATAATATTATTAGTGTTTATCATCATTAGAGTATTAAAATGCATGTTAGTTTATTTTTTAAAAAATTTATTCACTGTTAAATTCTTTATTATTGACATTTAAACCTTTTCTGAGACTGTTACACTGTTTGATATCTTAGGAGTAATGTGTTTAACTTTATTTTTCGTTTTTAAATTGATTTAAAAAGGGTTTGATGGGACAATATAATATGAATGCAACAAAATTTCAAATTAATAAAGAATGAATATTTTTAATTAGGTAATTGGCGTTTTTCTAAGTTGTTAATATACAATTAATATTAATATTATATATTAATTTTTTTTATTTACAAATAATAATTTGAGCCAGAAAGTATTGATTACTAACATATTGAATATAATATCAAAACTATCATACATCTGCAAAAGTTGCTTTTATGTATTTATTTCTAATTTCTAATAACTCTTTAAGAATTTATTTTTAATGTGTATTTTTAAATCTCTTTCAGTTATTAAAATGCTTATTCGGAACTAATCTAGTAGTACTGTGCCAGGAAGCTCAGCTGGTTTTAGGTCTGAATAAAAAATGTACCAGTTCCAATAGACTTTCCTCATCAATACCTGGATTATATTATACCGTAGTTTCATATCCTTACACAGATTTTACTCATTCTTTAGCTGAAAAGGCCATGAAAAGTGTATCACCTGATATGAATGACGATCTTGTCAGGTAATAATAATTGTGAATGTGACTATTTGCCCCACAGTATTTTATAATGGGGAAAAAAATTAGTGTTTCAAAATTGTTTGTATTGCTTAATATAATGTGGTAGTTATTGATAGTTAACTTGATGCTTTTTTTCTGGTGCAAAATGTAATTTTTCTTCTGACATTGAACTGCATATTACTTTTATGAATCTACAGTTTGGATTTGTGACCCATTGCTTGATTCAAAGAGTTAGTTCCTTTGAATGTTATTAAAATCAAAGGAGGAAAAGAAAACTTTAAATTATTGCGTGTGGTTTGAAAATCTTATTAAAAATGATTAAGATAAATTTTTCAATAGCTAATATCTAACCAGTTATATTTTATTTTTTAAATTAATGATTAAAATATGAATGAATTACTTGATATTTTGCAAAATATATTATCACAAAATGATCTACAATTTTTAGATCATTTTGTAATTTGTGATATGAATATCTTTTATATATATATATATATATATATATATATTGGATTATAATATCCAAAACTTCTGAGGCAAGAAGTTTTTAACGATTATCATTATTATTTGTATCAAAGAAAGGTATTCAAATCATAATATATATATATAAAAAATTAGTTTGCATATGCATTAGAATATTTTTACTTGTTGCTGTGTTTGATTGCCTATTTAAAGTTATTTAGTATTTGGACAAGAATTTTTTGCTGTCCAATTTTTGTCATTTTTTATCTGAATTATATTGCAATTTTATAACTTAAAATGGCATGAGCTATATCAGTTTTAATAAATTAAAATAAATATTTCCTAGAAAATGTCAAAGCTATAAGTTTGGATGATATTTATATATAATGAAATTTCAAATAAATTCATTTAAAATGCTACTGTATATTTTGTATAATATCTCATTATAAATAAACTACAGTACATCAAAATCATATTTTGTAATAGCTATCTAAATTTATTAATCTAATTTTTTTTTAAATTTATTTTTTTAAATTTGTATTCACTCTATTTGCAATTGAATAGTGCATATTATTTAGGACTTTTTAACATTCTTATATTGCATCCACAAAGGACTTAATTCTAAAAACTGAATGATAAACAAGTGGCAGTTAGTAAATCATGCATTGCCAATTGATGTTATATTAAAATATTAAATTTATGACTGACCATTTAATTGTACAGTTTCATTAGAAAGTCATCGCATTTTATAATGATCCATGTTATTTAGTTCCTAACTTAACTTTTAAATACTCTCATGTAAAAAATGAGTATTGTATTAATTGAAACTATCTTTAAAATGTTAATTTAAGTAATTTTAAATATTTTTAAAAAATGCATTCATATTTTTAATTATTTTCTTTTAAAAACTTAAATATAATATTAGTATTAGGAGAATACATATTTATTTTGGCATCATACAATATATTAATCAAAATTGTTTGTAGATTGTTAAATTAATTTGAAAGAATTTAGGGGAAAAAAAAAAGCAAAAATAATAATTTAAAAAAGCCATTAGCTCTGAACCGAACTTGGGTATCGTGAATGCTATGCCAGCGCTTTACCGATTATGCAGTTCGGACTTCTACAATGGCGGCACATTATTAGCATATGAACTATGTTAAGGGTTTAAGGGCCATTTTCTCAAAATTGGCTGGCTATTATGCTGTAACATTTTAATGAATGAACTTCCTAAAGGCATACTACCATTACATTAAATCTCATCCTGAACTTAATTTTCCAACCTGTGCCCTGCCCTTGTCATATTATTTTAAGATGAGAATTGAATTATTAAAACTTAGTAAGCAAACCTAATCAGCACCTTTAAATTTCAAGAATTCTAAATATTGTTATTTGTTTTTGTGTCGGTTACCAAAAAATGGCGATCGTTTCCAATCTTTCAATTTCATAAAAAATTAAGTTTAATTAAGCCAAGCAATTTAGTAGAAATCTACCATTTGTATAATTTACTTAAACGCAGATAAAGAACATATTGTCTCAACTCTGTTTCAACAATTGGTTTCCCATTCTGATTTCCTATTTCCTATAACTGCAAAACATCCCTTTTTTTCTGCTTCCAGTTTTTCAAGCATTTACTTTTTTCCTTTTCTTTTTTTCAATAATATGTGTATAGTGTTATTCTTAATGCTTCATCTATAAATTTCATATTACAGTTTTAGATGTTTAAATTGGGTGAAGCGTGGAAATGATAAATTAACTAGTGTTTTGAAATCTGGTACAAAAGGAGAAAAGGCTAACCTAGCTTCTCATATAAGATTGTTTGAAGGTGTAGTTATTAGAGTAAGTAAATGTATTACTGTCATTTTCATTTTTATGTTTTGAATTAAAAGCAACAGATATTTAAAAAATAATTTAGATTTTATTTTTTTAATGTGAATTGATTATGCTGATAATTAAATCTCTGACTTATATTGAATGATGTAATGCATATTTCAGTGTGTCATGGGGTTATGCTCTAAGTTCTGCCTGCCACAAGAAATAAATGAATATAATTTTATTACTCAAAATATTGAATATTTCCTTTGAAGTTAAATTCTATTTAAATATATCAATCATTTATTAGTTTTTTTTTTTTTTTTTCAATTTACTTATGAGGGTTTTTTTTTTTTTTTACATAATTTACTATTTTATTCTGCATGTATTATTTTATTTTCATCTATTTTTTTTCTCAACTTCAAAATATTTAGATGGTAAGGATTAATTGCATTTAATATTTATGAAAACACAGTAATTCAAATGAAAAATAATAAATGGTTGTTTTTATAGTATAATCATTTATTTCATGTTGGTTTCCCACTTTCATATCAATTCCATTAATTTTTTTAATAAAATTTATAATCCTTACTTTTAATTGGTATTATCTGATTTATATTGAAGACTGAATATTCATTTGTAATATTAATATTAGTAAACTTTTATGCCAATTTCTTGAAACACAATTACATATTTACTTTTTTCTGCTGTTTGTATCTTCTTTTATCACCAGTATCTAATCAAATAGCTTTAAACAATGCCAGCTTAATCAAATTCTTTTAAATGTTTATTTAAATTTAAAAAACATATAAATAGTATGAAATATCCTATTTGTATGTATAATCTAATTTTAATTTGAATAAAAATTCTGAAAATTAAAAATATGTCAATTTTTTTTTTGTAAATAATCGTCATGCGATTTTTTAATAGTGGACCATGCCAATTTTTTGAAAACATATTTTTCTCTTTCCTTTTTTTTTTTTTTTTTTTTTTGAAAGGGAAATAAGATATGCTAAACAAATTATTTACTAGAGCTATAAAATTTTCTTCCATGCACTGGAGCGCTTTATAATAATATTTTGTGCTTTCGGTAATTAATGCAATGATGCTAAATTTTGCTTAGTCAGATGTTTAATTTTTTGAAAAATTATAATAAATTTAAAAATGATTGATCTATACTTATGTAAAGTTCAGTGTGTGTGTGTGTTGGCGCTCTACAGGCCAGATCGTTCGACCTACAGCTACCAAATTTGGCACATGTATACCTTGGAGGTCGGGAATGGGCACCTGGGGGCCCTTTTTTTTAAATTTTAAATTATAATTTTAATTATTAATTAAAAACTAACTTTCCCGCCAAAAAATCTTTTCATTTCCCCACTGCCAAATGAGTAAGGCTTCAGTTCCCCCCCCCCCCCCCCACGCTAACGAGGATAGGCTTAACATATGTTCGGCCGATTATTTCAAATGATTTTATTTATTTTCTTAGAGTTTGATGCATTTAAAATTAAACGTTGTTAATAATTAATCTATCTTTCAGATTGATTCTGAAGTACTTCTGAATTAAAATAAAACAGAATAAAAGAAATTAAAAATTTCTAATCTGCGTAGCGTTACCCCAACTGGCGTCGAAAATTCACGCATTTGCGTTACCATAATTGGATTTGAAAATTCACGCATGCGCATTGTGTTCTGATTGTTGACAACTCTATTTTCAACAGATACGGACTTGGTTTTGAAGGCTTAACATTTCCGACCGATTATTTCAAACGATTCTGTTTATTTTCTTAGAGTTTCATGCATTTAAAACTAAACATTGTTAATTAATTGATCTGTTCATGATGAATCTGAGAAAATTTTGTAGAAAACTTCTCGAGATATTCTTTTATGCCCATAAGGTTTAAATACTCCGCGATTCTGTTTTCAGTACTCATATTTTTTTTTTAAATGCTTCGTTTCAGTAAAAAAAAAAAAAAAAAAAGTTCTTATATTAATTGCAATTTAACCATTTCCACTTTAATTTAAAGCATAAATTCTACGTTAGCTAACAGAAAATTAGAGAGATACATATTACGTTATGGCTGAAGGCCTTTAAAATATTATGAATGAATTATACGACTATCAAAGTTTGAAGCTTTAAAATATTTTGATGAAGAAACTATTAAAATAGGAGTTACATAAAATATTTAATTATTAAAATTTTAATGAGCAGTAAGATTGGCGAGTGAAAAATGCGTCAAGTTTTAACAGCTTTAAATTTATATATACATCTGTATATTTGATGTGATAAATAAATTGTAAATGTGAAGGTAAATTTTGATAAATATAAGAATTTTTTGAAATATCTTGTTTATGTATTGTTTTCTAAAAATAACCTTTTAGTAAAATTTTCAGTTGATTTGTGTTGTAATGTGAAAAGCATATATATATCATTTCGTATGAGTATAAATATTCTTTAATGTGCCTTATTACATGCCTTAAAAGTATGTAATTAAATAATAATGTGCTAAGTTTATTTTTAAAATTTTAGTTCTAAATTGAAGAAATATGAAATTTTCTGTTGCCAAATAACTGATGCCATTCAATTTTTTTTCCCTTCCCATGTATAAACTTCCCATTTCTTTTTTATTATTATTATTTGCAGGCACTTCAACAATATACCATATCAAGTGATATAAATCTTCAGTGTCAAGTTCTAGATTTGCTTGCTCAACTTGTTCAATTGCGAGTCAATTATTGTCTTCTGGATGCAGATCAAATATTTATTAGTCATGTTATTAAACAATTTGAATTCATTGAAGAGGGCCAAATTCTGTAAGTAATCTACATTATTTTAATGCATAATGTTCATTATTAAACTTGCCTTTCCACAAATACATTTTTTTTTACAGAATTTCTATTTTTTTATATTAAATTGAACATTATTCACTGGATGTATCGCTTAACTTTATTACCGAAAATTTGTTAAATAAGCAATACTACTATGCATTTGTGATTATGGATTATAATTTTAAGAATGCATATAAATTTTCAAATCAAACTTCAGTAGTTCAAAGCTTGTTAAACGCCGTTGATATATAATTCATATTTCATTTATCTTTTAATCAGTTTAGTTAAATTTTCAGCTTATAAATAAGACAAATATTTATTTCAAGATTCTTTTTGTCAGTATATCCTTATAACTGAATTATGAAACCTATTTTGTAAGATCGGATTATCACATAATTTTAAAGTTTATGGAAATTGAAAAAATATTTGAATAATCATTGGTGTCTGATAAAATATAATTTTTTTATTTAACCAGTAAGTGCGCTCGATGTGTATGCGTCAGTCCAAATTTTCATTTTGACGCGGTCGATGTGTAATTTTTTATATAATAGAAATGAAACCTTCGCTTTATTATGATTTTTTGCAAAACTTACTATGCAACCATTTGTATTGCATTCGACGTCTGTATACGCCATCGCTTGACTTTAAAAAGGGGGGACTAGCTGGTTAAATAATTTTGTATTCAGTTTCCACTTTAAGACAACCAATTTTTTATCTTTTATTTTGATAATGATGTGTTCTGAGTCTCAATGATTAAAGGAGGCTATATCATGATAATGAGGGGATGTTTAATTTTCACTTTTTTTACATCTTTTTGTAATTTTTAGCCCCCACATTTCGAAAATCCTACATATTTTAAAACTTTAAAATTATTTTCAGGTTTTATTTATTACTTTTTTTTTCTTTGTTTAAAAACAAGACAGTATTTTTTGTTTTTCTGTCTATGACAAAAAAAAAAAAAAAAAAAAAAAAGCTGTCCCACTCGTGAGTATCCAACATCCAAATAACCATGTGAAAAACATGGATTTTTCTGGGTTCAATCCGCACTTGAAGTGACTGACCTTGCGCATTTGTTGATGGTCATCGGGAATGCAAATCGAATGGGGAACTGCAGTCGTTTGAAATCAAAAGGCATATCGATGGGAATGCTGGAATGAGCTCATCTTCTCCATTCGACTTTTTGTTAAGAATAGTTGCCTCGATTTTTGCCTCGTGTTGGTCTTCTGATTCTGATGCATTTGATCAGGTAGATATAAACGGTGTCTTTCGATTCTTGCCGCATGTTGATCTTGAGATTCTAAATTTGCAGTTCGCATACGATTTGCTTCATTGCTCGTTTGTCGTTCCTTGTTTGTTTTAGAAGCTCAAATTTGTTTATTTCTGCATGCTCTGCTGGGTAGATCTACTAAGTGACGAACTTTTGGAAGGCATATTTTTTGACGAAGCAATCAACAAGATGTATAACCGAAATATCGTTTGTCGATTCACTGAATAAATCGAAAAATTATTGTTTGCGCTGGGAAATTTCTATTATATATAACTTACCTTAATCGGCATCGATAATAATAATTCTATTTTGCATCTGCGAGATAAATCTGAATAATATGTGCTATTCGCCGCAGCCAAAATATTGTGCACGCTGAATGACAATAGTGTATAAATATGACTATTCATTAACGAAAAGAAAAAAAATTAACGCTTGCACTAAATATTTTTGATTTTATTTCATTCACATTGCTTGGCATCGATGATAATTTTATTTTGTTTGATATATATGCGATTAACTCCGAATGGCATGTGCCGCTTATTGTTTGTCAATTTTAAAATAATGTTGAATAATAGAAACGTATAATACCGTAGAAACGTATTAAATGTATATATTTTTGTTTGTAAATTTTATTGTGTTCAAAATATATGCCAATAATTCTATTATGCCTATAACCTTCGCCCAAGTGCAAGCAATATGTTGGCAAAGTTTTATCGCTATCGGATGAACGGTACGGTGGCGCATAAAATACGAACAAACAAAAATTCATTTTTATATATTAGATTTAGCACTACTGCACATTGATGTATAAGTAAAATGACGGCTGTACCACCACTTTACAGATAAAGGCCACAAGTCATTTTCCCCATTTTCATGGTTGCTTTGCACCAGGGATCTAATCTCATGTGACTTTTTCTTGTGAAGTTATTTAAAATCCAAGGTCAATCTTGCTTGCTTTGTCGTTTTTAAAGGATAGCATATCACATGTTGTGCTGGACATTCCTGGTGATAAATTATATTCGGCTGTCAGGAATACTGTTTATAGAATACAGTATGAGGTCCAGGATAAGGATAATCATATTGAATGGTGTGTATATCCTTATATAAAAAGTGTTTTTTATGGAATAAAGTCTTTGATACTCTAAAATATTACTGTAACCCTTTGAACTGGTTAATTTGTTGTATTAAAACAATGTTGCACTGAAGTTTTTTTTAAATTCGTTTGTCTAATTTCCAGTTGCGTCGACTATAACAGCATCACATTTTCACATGTCATCTTTAAACCTCCTACCAAACATAGTGCCATTTCACTGATGGAGCTAGGGGTGGTCTGAGCGAGAGTTGTTTGAATAGTATCCGAAAACAACCGATATTTCTTGCCTGTATGTCTGACTACTCTAAGTAGTATATTAGATAGTGAGGGTAGTCTACATTTGAGATAGCTACAAATAAGTTATTTCGAGAAAAATACAAATGATTGGTTTTTCCCTCCTATGATTTTTAAAGGTTGTGAATCAACTTATCTGTTTTTGTAAATTATAAGTGCCAATGGATCATCTAAACAATGATCAAAATGTAGCATGTTATGAACTTAACCCAATGAAACTCTCAATGCTGCAACATTCCATGTTTCAAAAGTTTACTGTTGCCTAATTGCAGTTTCTTTCTTGCAATATCATCCTCCATATTTCAAAAAAAAAAAAAAAAAAAAAAAAAACATTAGAAAGGAAAGAATCTAATGAAATTCATAAAATATATGTAGGGAATATTTTATTTTTATTATTTTTATTTATTTTACACTTATGATTTATATATTTTGAATATAAGGGACTTTCTTACAAGAATATTATTTAATTATTTATTTTTAGGAAAGCTGATATGTTGATTCCTCGCATTTTCTATTTTCTCATTTTACTGTCTTATGAAAGATACCATTCTAAGCCAATTATTTCTGTTCCAAAAATATTACAACTTTGTGATGGTTTGATTGCTAGTGGCCAGTCCCCAGAAAAATACAGTAAGTTTTGTTGTTTTCATTATAATTATGTAAGTTATATATATTATTTAAAAAAGCTTCACAAATTTTTTAAATTTGGTGGTTTTATGACATAATTTCCTTTTTTAAATATATTACAAGGTTATAATTTTCCTAATAAACTCTACTACTTCTCTAATATAGAAGCAGATATTGTCTTTAGATAACATGGATCCCTTAAATAATTAAATAAAACCTTGTAAGCAGACGAGATCTTAAATAGTTATGTAGTTTTGAAAAATTATTTGGATTTGTTTTTGTTTATAAGGGTAAATTATTCTTGGATATTAAATTGAATTTTATCTTAATAATGATCTGAGAAAACATTAAATGTTGCAATTAATATTATTTAAAGTTGATAAGAAATAAATAACCTTTTATACAATTATAATATTGCATCTTCTTTACGGATTTTATAAATAGCATAACATAGCAAGTAAAATTATTTATAGTATATGGGTATTTTATGTGCTTGAATATATTAAATTTTGTGCCAAGGCGAAATATTTTGAAAACAGGGTGTTGCCGAATTCGACTGAAAAATTCAGAGGACTGGTAATAGACATCAAGAGGATGAAAAATTATCATAGAACATCGAATCGTAAACAATGTTTAGTCGGTGAAAATCGCAAAAGTGGAGTGATCAAATAAATGCGCGGATTAGGAATACTATGATAAAGAAGAAAAAAACCTTGTATGCAATTTCTCATTGATATGGAGAAAAGAAGAGCAGCAGGCAAGTTTTCATTAGTCGGCATTACTGAATTCACGGGCTTTAAAATTCTTGTGGAAACAGCATGTTGGATAGTACGAGAAATTTGCGAATATGCATCTGATTTACGGCTAAGCAGGGGGGCAATGAACGCCTTGCTTAGGAAATGTACCAAGTGCAATATCCGAAGAGGCGTTGTATGCACCATATTACTTTTACGAATATCAATCGAAGGTGTATGGGACGGAATCCTTCCAAATAACGAGACGTATTGCAGACAAGGACGCAGTCCATACAACCTGTAACAGAAAACCGAGTACTGCAATGGTTTGCTTATTCCCCTTCGACGAGTATTGATCGGTTGCAGTTGGACTTGTTTTCTGCAGGAAATGGTGTGGAAGATTCCGCGTTCTGAAAAGATGAACCCCTTCTACATGCAGAAGGTTCAACTCCTAGCCGATGTCGATTACCTCCCTACGATTAGAGTTCGTACGTTGAATATTTGATACCACACAGAATGATTCATAGTATTCTACCTCTGTTTTATGCTCAAATGAAGCCTACTTTATAAGATGAAAGCTTGGTCAATACGCAGAATGTGCATGTGTTGTCATCTGAAAATCCCTAAATCACTATTACGTCGAAAGTGCAACATTTTCAATTTACCATTTGGCTGGGGACTATCGGAAATTATCTGTTCGGACCGTACCTTCTGTCCGAACACCTCACTGTCGTAAAGTTGCTTGTTTTCTTACAGCATTTTCTCACGGATTTTCTGCGGAGAATACCGGCCGCTGTGCGATAAATGGTTCTTGCAATATGATGCATTAGCAGCATTTTTCGATTGCGGTGCATAAGCACTTCAGTGTTAGAAATGGATTTTACGAGAGATGAATTTCTGAGAGACGTATTTTACGCTATGTACATGATGCTTTGCCTTCACGCTTCCTAGATCGCATTCCTTCAAATTTCTTCTTTTAGGGGCGCCTGAAATTTCTTGTTATTTAGAAGCTGTTGATGCAATGAAGAATCCTACCGCATGGATCCTTGCTTCAACAGGCATCGGCAGAAGACCGAATACGTTTGAACGTATTTGACAGTCCTTAATCTGTCTGTGTCGGCTGTGCAATGACCTGTGTGGCCGCTACTTTGAGCAATTTCTATAAAAGTTTTTGTCCTCCCTTTTCTAACGTTGAACTATGATGCATTTTCTCTATTGTAATCTTGCATTGCGTTCAATAAATGCATTTCTACTTATTATTACCCTATTTTCATTGCTTTTGTTGTTACACACTTCATAACTATTTTTCCAATATATCGCCAAGCAAACGAGGTTTGCTATCGTATATTCTATGGCAGTTTTATCATCCTCTTGATACTTATTGTCATACTTCTCAATTTGTCGAGTCAAAAATGGCAATGCTCTATATATAGATGTTCATTCATTAATATAAATTTGAAATTTATGAGGGAGATATATTTTTCAAAATGTAAACATTGTGATATAAGTGTAGAACTATGTATTTTTAATAATTTTTGTAACTATTTTATGTTTAGTTATTCCTGCTCTACAGCCTGTAATTGAAGATCTATTCCTTTTAAGAAGTATGAACAAAATGGATGTTGGTAAAGAATTAGATGCTCAAAGAGAAGTGGTTATTTCAACTCTTTTTAAATTGGTTTATTATCCTCAGGTAATTACAAGTCGTACGAAAAGGACATTTTTCATTTGGTAATTTTATAAAATATATATCTCTGTTTCAATTTTTTTTTTCTTCCTTCTACTGTGTAACATTTTGTGATAATATGCTCTTCCAACGATACTTTTCTTAAATGTGTTATTTTGAAGAAACTGGGTTAAATGTCGGATTAATATAACAAAATTCATAAAATACCTTTTTATTTTTTGCTGTGGTAATTTCAAAATTTGTATCTGTTTTTCTGTATCATTTACGAGGTTTTATAATTGTGTCTTAGATTAAATGAAATGTGCACTTTAAGTAATTATTTCAATTTTAGAGATAGATTATTTTTGATTGAAAGTCATTAATTTTTTCGTTTTTGTTTATGGATAGGTTTTAGATCTCTTTTATCTTATAATCAAACACAGTCATCAAGAAGGAGAGGATAAATGGAGGAAAACATCACGACAAGTAGTAGATGTTATATTGCCTTTATTATCTAGACAACAAGTAATTATGTTTACTTTTTTGATCTGTTATCATTCATTATTTTCCAATTATTAAAAATTTCTGTAGATAAAAATTGAACATTAAAAATCTAATTGTCTGTCAATCAGTCTCATTTTTTAATAATTTTAAAAATTGTTATTATTATTAAAATTTGCATGAAAAAATATGTAAGAAGTTTTTTACAAAAAAATTCTTAAGATTTGTTGTATTTTCCATTTTAAGGGTTTTTTAAGGGTTTACAGATGGTAAAAATCATTCCAAGATTCTTTTGCATCTTAGGATAGCATACTTAATGAGTCCCAAATAGAATCAATAAAATTTACCTTTTTTTTAGTTTAGTTTTACTGATTGTTGAAAATTTGTTATTTAAGTGCTTGAAGACTGAAGCACTCTTATCTGTAGCGTTCACATAATTTTTCATTAATCCCATTTTTATGTGCAAGGATAGTAAAAGAATTTTTTTCGCCTTTACTAATGATTAATTTAATGCTTTTTTTTTCTTTCTGTCTAATGGGTAGATTTTTTTTTTCTCCACTCCAATATAATATATTTTTCTAGAAGGCTAATATTTTTTTTCATACTGCAAAGTTTGCTATTATTCTCCCATTCACACAAAATGCAGCTGTGCTTCATATATCCTAATTAAAAATCTGTGAGAACTGCTACTACTTTCGAATCGCAACAAAAATGCCAGCTGTGTTTGTATTGAAGGCACTTCAATAAATTTTCCGAATTTTTATAAATTTCTTTCATGGTGGTAGAACTTGACTAAAATAGATCTATTATGTATCTGTACTGTATTGCGACTTGTTTTAGATGAAATCTATAAAAAACCGTCCTTTTGTATTTTTAGAGTCGCCATTAAGCATTGGCATCAAAAATTTTAGCGTAATGTTTTATTCGATCCTATCTATAAAGCGCTTCAAAGAATTAATGTTTTGAGAAGCATGTCTAAATCTTAATTTTTGAGATTTCTTTTATGTATTATGTTTTATATATTTACTCATTCCATATATGTTCTCTATACGAGACATATTGTTAATGCATCTCTCTTTTTTTAAATAAAAGTTCGGATATAGTTTACATTTTATTATTATTTGTAAAATATTATCTGAATTTAATTATTCCCATATTTCATTTTTCACGTATATCTCAAGGAAACCTATAAAACAAAACTACTTTTGTATCTTGTAAAGAAGAATTATTGGCCAATTTTTTTCTATCATTTTTGTGTTCACCGCCCCAAAATTTGTAAGGAATAGTCATTTCCATGCTTTAGAAAAATTGTATGTTATATAGTCTTGTGCTAGTTTATCGCCTACTTTGCTTAATGCCAAAGGAACTCTATTTCTTCTTTCATAAGCAAGGATTACCAACATGATTTAATACTTTGTATAGAACAACTTGTCTTAGATAAACTATTATTATTGTGCTGAAAATAATTACGATGTAAATTGATTTATACTACTGCGATTACTTATTTGCTACATCTAAATATTATATTGTGTACAGCAGCAGCTTGAAGTATGAAATGTTCCTCAAACTTGAAACTTTTATTCCTTATTTTAAAGTATTTTTACTATGTTGTGCATGATAACTAAAATGTATTTACTTCTCTCTTTATGCAATAAATCCTCTGAGCTTAATTATCCGTTTAATCGTTATTATCTGTCTGTTAGATCATTGATTGAAAATTTTGTTTTATTAATTGGATATTTTTTATAGATTCAAATCGAAAATCAAGAAGAATTGAATATTTTACATAAATTATTAGAAGCTGTAGCATCCAACGTGTTTAGACCAGTAGATATACTTTTAAAGGCCTTATTTTCTCAACCCAAAGATTTAGTAAGTTAATTTTTCGTTTATACATTCTTTTTCTCATAAATAGTTTATTATGCTAAAAATGGCATTATTATTATTTTTTTTTTAATTTCTTTATTTTTTTTATTTATTTATTTATTTATTTTTTTTTTTTTTTTTGAGATTACGATTTCTGTTTATGAGAATAAGAGTTCATGAATGATTTACTATAGTTTCTTATGTTTCTGTGAAATTGCAGATGTTTTGGCAAACAGTATAAAGGGGAGAGGGAAATTAAACTCTGAATTAGTTATTATTATGAAGTAGATGTAGTTGATGAATATTATAGCTTTGCTGTTTCAAAAATAAAATTTTGAATAATCTATTAAAAGTATGAAAGTGTTTGTATTTTTAAAGAGATAAAGAAGTTTTCATGATGTTTTGAATGTGAATGATATTTTAAATTAAGTTTGCTGAATAAAGATGCAATTTTATTCAGTGTAATTTTATTCAATGTTTGATAATTTTTAATTTTCCTTCTACCTTGCAGTGTTGTAATTTCAAGCTACATGCTAGTACCTCTCTTTCTCTTCTGGTGTTATGCATTTATTCTTATGTAACATTACTCGGTTCACTTATCTGACCAAGTGATTAATTGTAGATTTAAAATATAAATAGAAAATATTTGTTGTTCTCATATTCGTTACAGTTTTTAAACTTATTATAATATCATACAAATGTAGTATGATAATAATTCAGGAAAGGACAATCTTTCAGGTAGTCCTTGTGTTTTAAATTTGATAAAACTTTCCCAAATTAGTTGTATTTGTTTTTACTGGCTTTGACTTTAGTTACCTTTTTGAGACCTGAATTTTTTCTGCAAGAAGTAAATAATAAGATTCATCATCATTTATTAATATGTTATTTCCTATTAATATTATTATTTCTATAATATGCTCACAATCTTTTTTTCAGACTGTACCACCAAATATTAACCGTTGGATGTGTATGGTTTTGACTGTTCTACGTGTTTTAATTAGCCAAGCAAATGAAGAAGCTGTTTTATCTCGCTTAGCTGATATGGGTATTACTATCAAAATTTATAAACTTGGCCTTTCTCCTAGCCTTAGATGTGAAAAAGAGAAAGCAGATTTTAGCATTTCAAATGCCTGTCCAGAGTTTTTGCCTGGAGCGACTTTTGCAAGGTAAACATGAGGAAAATTGATAACATATTGCTTAAATTCATGTCAATAGAATGTGTATAGAGTACGAATTATTCTTTCTCAGGAAACTTCTTTTAATCATGTATTGATTGATATTTCTTAAAAAGAGTGGAAAAAATTTTACAATTTTTCTAAGCTTACAAAATTGTATTGTTTGTTTTCATTCATTTAAAATTCCATTGCTAGATGTTTGTAATTGATATTCTTATGAAGCAAAATTTAGGAAAGCAATTCTTTTCCATATAAAAATTTTATGCATAAAAAGTATTTGTCATGTGCCATCGCTTTTGGTGACTGTTTCATTGTTTCAACATTTTTTCAAAGTGATCAACGTGACTTTGACTGCCGTTTGAAAAGAAATTTGTTACTGCTTATTATTTATAGAAGTTTAATATAATAGAATTTGGAATACTATATTTTTACTATTAATTAATGTTAACTCTAGCATTTACATGTCTTAGTTATTGCATAATTCCAAAATGAATAATTTTTTGTATTTAACGAAACAATATATGATCAGTATTCTCCAAATTCCTATTAATTGTTACAAGACAAATGAATTTATTGTAAAAAAGTATTGCATTGTTTCACAAAAATATTCTTTGTGTGCTTTAGCAATTACTTATTTATTTGTTTTTACGAATGTATTATATTATTTTGTTTCTGAAATCACTTTTTTGTTGGTAAATTACATCGTAATTATTCCCTTAAAACTGTAATAAATAAAAAATGTATATCTTTTGAAAATTACGTCATTTAGGTTTCTTTTCCAAGTGCTTGGTGTTGTTGTGGAATCGTTATATAACCATGCATATATGCACACTCTACAATTTTCTGATAATGTATTCTTGTGCCAGCAAGCTTCCCATCTGCTTCTGTATTTCACTTACATGTTCCAATCAGGTAAGTTTGATTGAAAAGAAATTGTACCTTAAAAAAGGGTTTTTAATGGATTTTTATAAAAATACTAGCTGACCCGGCAAACGTTGTTCTGCCTTATAAATTATTTTTATTTAATAATTTGGTTGTTAACGAATGTATTGTAAGTGTGTAGGGATGGGATCTATGACAGAAAGAAGAATAGAGCACTGTAGACGATGATCGCCGATTAAAACTAAAAAACACCAATCATTCATTTTCTCAATACAATTCATTTCATTAACGTAACAAATATATACATTGTTTGATCTCTTAAAAGTTAAACGTAAAGTGAAAAAAGTAATATATTTTTTATCCTAAAGTATAAAAATGAAACAAAGAAAATCAATATTCATTTCGAAGAGCAATTCAGTGTACGATATTTTTTCTCAGTCCGTCTTTAGTCAACACAAATAAGTTCGATAGTTTACCCACGCGAGAACATGGTACTGTGAAAAACATGGTGTGCCCAAATCTAAGCCGCAAACAGACATCGTTTGATCTTGCAACATATTGATTGTAACTGCGAATGCGAATCTAATAGGAAATTGAACGCGTTTGAATTCGATTGGCACGTCTGTGAGAATCATTGTAATTCGTGGCAGCAAAACATTTTCGGCTCGGAATTTACCATTCAAAATGGTGGCTTCGATAGCGTTTTTCATCAATTTTTTAATGACTAATCGCGTGTCATTGTACAGCCATGGTGGGTTCAAATTCCGAAGTCAAATAACCGGAGATCTAACTTTCAGTCGTAGAAGGTGTGGTAACATGCCTGGCAAATCCAGTGAGTTCAAAAACTGTTGAATAATTTATAGCTTTGTTAGCATCGCAAACTGTATCGATCAGTTCGTATGATACCAAGTCGCCTGGCAACGACTGCTGTATCTTGAAGTTTAAATCGTCGACGTGCATATTTTTTGCTGCCAAAATGTCTCTTTCTGCCAGCCACGCATGATTTCTGTATTATTTGTGTACATCGGGAAATATGCGTTCAATGAGAGCATTTTTTGAATCAACCATAGTGCAAAAATTAGTGGGCAATTTTATGCATCCAATATTTTCATAGACAGCAACTTTTCCATCACCTATCTCTAACAATTGGTCAGAGAATGTGTCAGCAGATGGATCTTGTAGCATTTGGACGCGCTTGTTTATTTTTAGCTGGACTTTTTCAACATTAAGTCATAGTGGCGATGATTTTAAGCAAGCGTTAATCTCCTCAGCGTACGGTGAACGTGGGTAGGTACACCCTAATTACCTAGCGTTGTGAAATATACTTAACAACCTATTCTCATACCTACCAAATACACATAAAAAATGTCATGAAAATCGGTCGAGCCGTTTCGGAGGAGTACGAACACAAACACCGTGACATGAGATTTTTATATATTAGAAAATTTTCCTTTGTGCATATAAAGGGAGTCTACAATGTTTGAATTGTGTTTAAAATTTATTTTACATATAATTTCTTCTAAAAATGAATATATATGTTGGTATCTACATTCATCAGAGTAAACCTGATTACTTTGTTAACCATTAAGATACAATTGTGTGTTAATACATTGTATTCATATTATCTCTATATATGTTTAGCAGATAGCATGCATTCAGCTGCCAAGCAACTTTTAAATGTTAAGAAAACTATGTATAATACATTTAGCAATTAAAAAGAAGTGAAAACCTATATATGGACAAGGATACTTCTTACTTTTTTTCACTTCTTTCTTTTTGGAGTGAAGCGTGTTAGATTTAAGCATGGATATGATTGTTTGGCATGATTCCAGAAAAGTAACGTTCCTTTTACCTAAAAGTAGAATGCCGATACAATCACATTTTCCAACTACAGCATGTTTTTAACTGGATTAACCCTTGCGCGACGGGCTTGTCATATATGCATCACCAGCGAGCGTCTCTCTCACAGCTGGTCATACCACTCATGCATTTCTGAAAATTGAATTAATGGAATGGTGATGCAAACGTGCATTTTAAACTGGGACAATTTTTAAATGCCACTTGATGGCTCCATGTTTCCATTACTCTTGAAATAAATATAGTTTTTGTATCCTGACCTTCAATTTGCTCATATTCAGCCTTTGGTATTTTACTCATCAGGGGATATGAATAATGATACTCATCAGGAGAATTTACTCATCAGTGGATATGAGTATGAGATATGGTAGGGTAGGGGGGGATATGAGTAATGTAAATAAACAGAGCTGGGTTGTGTAACTTTCCACGATAGAATCATTCGCGTTTCTAATCTACCTCCGAATTCTTTACTTTACTTTTTTATTATTATTATTATTATTGTATAACAGTAACTAGTCTTTTGGGCTTTACCCTCAGTTCTGTTAGACTTCGGATACATTTCGCGTACTTCTCTTTTTGTTATGGAAAGCCTTAGTTTTGGTTTATTATGACAAAAAAAAAACGTGATTAGTCAGAGGAAGAATGTATTCATGTTATAAATGAACTAATATTCTAAAAAGTAGAAAAATAACAACATTAGGACTTAAAACTTTATTTTTTGTGATTTTTTTTTCAAAGTTAGGTTTAACAACGCAAAACCCCCGTCCTGTGGGATTATTCCTTTCGTGTACGCTCCATCTCTCTAGGATGGAGGCCTCCCGTCCCGAAAGGGTCTGTTAATAAAGTGAAATTTTATAGAAGTTCAATTGCTAAAAATATGAGTAATAATAGACGAAAAAAATATTGAAAGCCCTATTCGATTTTATCAGGTTACAAAAACTGGTTGTGAAAGGATGTTTGCAGAACAAATCAATTACTATTGAAAGGATTTTTTTTTAATAATAGCATGAGATTTTCTTATAAATGTATTTGATCTGCTATATTTATTTAGATCTATAACTCTTAGCTACTTAAATCTTACCATTTAAACTCAATTTTTAAATTGTAATAATTAACATTAATATTATGTAATTTGTTTAAATTAAAATCATTTAACTTCAAAATTGTGCTGTATTCAGAAGTGTAAAAAGTACACTCGAAATATTTACCCTTATTTTTATTTATTTATTTATTTTTACTTGCAGGCACCTTCAGGAGATTAACTACTTCAGCAATGACAATTATAAAAGAAGAATTAAGTGAACAAGAAGTGTCATCTGATTATCCAGTGTATTATACTATAAATGAAATCGAAAATTTATTTCACAAAATTGCTCCATTTTATCCTACATTAGTTGTCCAATGGTGCAATATATTAACATTATTGAATTATGACAATAGGAAATTTTGGTCTAAAATTGTGCAGCCATACCAGGAAGCTGAAGATGTTGAACCAACCACAATTTCCATGTACGTTACTACATTAAATTGTTTGTTTTTAAATGTGTAGTTTCAATAATATTTTCTTCAGGTTATCAGCCAGAAAGGATTTGAATACCACTTTTTTTACAAAGGCATTTTCTTCATTTAAAATAATTATAAGAGTGAGAAAAAGTTTAAAGCCATGAATTTATTTGCTCACTCTAGGTGGTTAAATCTTTATTTATGTATACTGAGTTGCATTTCTGTTGTGATAAATAAATAAAAATATTTAATTAAATTTGATGTAAAATAACTATTATAACAGGTATAATCAGAATAGTTTGTAATCATCTGAAATATATTTAAATGCAATGAATTTAGAATTTCCCCTTTTCCCAAGATTTCCTTATTCTTTTTCTGGACTCTTGATTCATTCTCTACTCGGGAATTATTTATTTTAATGACTACGTTTTTACACAGAAAAATAAATAATTTTTTGCTCTATTTGTCAGGACTCTGCAGTCATTGGTTTTCTACAAAAATGATAATAGCCAACTTATTATTTTTTTTTCCTATACAGGAGAAGTCATTCTTCTAATATTAAAATATATATATATATATTGCATTGAGTAGGTTGTATTTATTAGTGATGTTTTCTATAAAAAATGGTGCTTTAATATTGCTAGTTTGTCGTATGAAAAAGTATTATATTAAAACATAGGAAGTTCTACAAATATAGTTTACTGTAATGAAAAATTGTTTCACAGGCAAGTAACTGAGAAGAACAACATCTTTCTTCCTTGTAATTTGGAAATGGTTCACAGAGGTGGAATCATTCTTCTTTGTGATTATGTGGTGAGATTTATTAAATATATATATTTTTAAGGCTTCCGATAATATTATATTATGAGAATAATACAATTAATAATTATCTATGATACTTTGCAGTGTGAAAATCCAACAGATGTTGTGCAAATGACTTGGCTTATAGTTAATCATGTTAATGATATTATTGATTTGTCATTAGAAACTACTGTTCAAGATTTTATCAGGTAAATTGTGAAAAATTTTATTTAAACTAGCTATAATAACTATATAAACTATAAATATAAACTTATATATACTAAATAACATTTTTCTAATCAAAATGTTTTATTTAAAATTAAGAAATTTTTACAACTATACTTGGTATTTAAATTATTTCTTTTGTGTGTAATTTAGGTTGAAAGTATAACTCCCCAATTAGGATTTAATTTTCCTGCTTGGTTTCCTCTTATCAATGTAAATTAGTGAAAAGTTTACATTACTTTTAATTTTTAAAGTCCTTCATGAGGTTTTCATGTTTAAATCGTTACAAATTTATGATTTTGCTTCCTAGCGCGTTTAGTTTCATGATGAGAAAAACAATTGACAGAAAACTCGAATGGTTGCTGAATGGCTGCCGAGTCAGTGATCCTCGGCCTTAATGACCATTTGACAGCTTTGCCGAAAAATGCGAAGATTCCATAAACGCAAAGAATCTTAGCGACAGCTCCATCAGGACGCGAATTAGACGATCTTTCTAGAACCTTCTTTGCTCTGTCACGGAAACTGTAAAAAAAGTGGCAGACAGAGCTAAGTCAAACAATATTAAGTTGAGTAGGCAGTCAGTAGTGAAGTCCAGCCTTTAATTTAGTTACATTAATGTCCCGTTTTAAAGCAACACAATGGCTATTTTGAGACGGACCTCGTAATTTTGAGCCGCAGTAAGATTACGAGGACGACACCTGTTCTAGCACCCCCTCGCCAAACTTCCACACCGCCAGCAGGAGGACGTTTGGCCCCTACGGATTTAAAGCGCAACATACCCACTTACACGACGATTCTTCGGTGGTATCAGGTCTCGAACCAGAAAACCCTCCGGTTCCGAAATCAAGACCTTACCACCAGGCCACAGCGGCCCTAGTTGAGTCCAACTCAAACGAATAGTCGGTTGAGAGTAGCAGACAATTCGAGAGGCGTGAGTAGTGCGAATTGTCACCCATGCAAGTTCTTTCTGAGCGTTTTGGTGCTGTTACTATTGTTTATTATCGATTTGCTGCTTGTATGGTGCTGTTTATAGTTAATGCTGCTCTTGTGTACGCTTCGGCTGTGTTTTGTTTTCTGTGCGTTTGTGTTGAATAAAGCGTCGTTATTTGTTATTGAGTCTGTTAGACTCTGTTTGCCGTACATCCTTGAAGAACCATGATGCTTGGATTAAATTCTGTAACAATATTTATATTTAATTGTTTTGAAGTTTGTTAGTCAGAGTCTTTATATTTCTTATTCAGTTAATTTCGTATGTTTATTGAAAGATTTTTACAATTCCATCGTATTTTCTTGCAATATTTTAAAGAGGCATAAATTATATGTTCTATGGAGATTTATTCATTTATTAACCGATCTTGTGTTACATAGTCCTGCCAATGGACACTAAAATCTTTACTTCATTACTTGGAATGAAAAATTTTGAATATTATTTAGTTATTATTTTTTTTTCTTTCATTTATATTGTACGACTTGTTACAGATTCTATTTCTAGAACGTAGTAAAAAGTAAATATTGATTATCATTTCTGGTAGATTAAAAAAAGATTCGAAATCAAAAATCGATTAAATCATTATACAAATAACAAACTACGAGATGGTGAAAAATAGCATAAGTTAGGTAATGCCTAAGAAGCTTTAGAAGCTGACATACTTTTACTTTCACTGTTTTTATAAATGTATGCAATTCATCGTGAATTTTTTTCGTGCCTCCAATTATGTCTGTTAATAATAAGTTTTTTTGTATTCTCAATTCAATGAAGAAGTTTATTTTGTATTCGGTATAATGTATTTGAAAGAATATTTTAAAATTATCTCTCTCTCTCTTATATTTCTAGTGCAATTCATAGAAATCCTGCAGCAAGTGGACTTTGGATTCAAGCGATTATAAATGCACATCACAAAGCTGTAAGAAAGGTGATTTCATATCTCATTTATCATATTTTAATTTTTTTCATTTCTTTAAATTTTTCCTCTCCATTGCATAATTTATCATATAGTTTGTATTTAAATAAATGAAACCTTGAGAATTTTAGCATTTGGTTTCCGAAAAATAGCCTTGAATTACAAAAGCAGTCCATTATTTTTAATTGATAAAGTGCTAATGGATATTATTCATTGTTCTGAAAATGCGGAATGAACATTTTCCAATAATGTGGGCGGTTTCTTTAATATCTTTTCAAAATTTGGCATGGTGAGTTAAACTTAAGTATATAATGCAATATGAGTAGAAGTCGATATATTTTACATTAAGCCTTTTCAAATGACACCTTATTTAGGATTGTATTATGAGCAATGCCAGAATAAAGGTGGTTGGCTGTACATAACCATTATTAAACGTAACAACTGCATCATTCCAAAAATTGGTGTAATTAATCAAACAAGTTAGTTTTGACAATCTCGGGCACTTTCACTCTGTTTTGTTAAAGCATTATTTTTTTTCCTTTGTTTTTATAATTTAAACACTTTTCTAAAAGAGTTTTTTTCCTCCATATAAATCCATATAAACAAACTGTACATATCTTAAAAGAGAAGATAGTCCTGGACCAGGCTTACACTTCACATTTAGATGAATTAGAGATTTATGCTTAATGGACTGATTCAAAATATACGACCTGCGTTTCAATTTTTTATAATTAATAAATACTGAAATATAACTGCAATGATGCTTTGCAGCAATTTTCTAAAACATTCAAAAACACGTTATTCGAAATATTTGGATGCTTCTGATCCTTAAATTTTGCACCCAGAAATATATTTTCAGTTACAAAGTTTATTTATATAAGATGCATAATTGTGTGAAAACATTTGTTTCTGTGGGACTGATGTTAAAAGGGTTAATGTTTTGTATTCCCTCTGTAATGTAAAAAATCCTTATTAATAGACTGTTCCTCTTATATTTATCTGTAAATATACAGTTTCATGTTTTCATCTGCAGAATTTGTAAAAAAAAAAAAGTTTTTATATTTAAATTTAAAGATGTTTATCACAAATTTAAATAGAGATATTTGCTGCCGAAATACATATTTATTCAATGTAAAAAAAATCCTATATTCAGATATGTATCGCATCTCTGCTGTTTGAATTTTATTTTAAATCGTGCACAATGAGTGTTGTTCTGTTTGATTTATCGATAATTGCAACATCGACCTAGTAGGGAAAAAAAGGGTGGAGAGAAAATAGGGAAAGTGAAAAGTTGAGACATATCAAGGAAATAGTTTAATACTTAATAAGAATACAAAATTGTTTGTTTGCAGTTTTGTGCATGATATTTTTATCTAAAGCATATTATATTTTCCCTTTAATTTATTGGGTGGCTTATATTTTGTTGTCTATAACACATCTGCAGTAGACTTATCAGATATTGATAAATTCAAGAAGCCTTTCATGATATTCAAATGATGAGAATATAGACACAATTGTTATTAAAAAAATTCAAATAGTGTATGTATCAAAGCTTCACATTTGGAATATTTTCTGTTAATACTTCAATTAGTGTATCAAATCTCCATTTTTCATAGATTTATTAACGTTTTATAAACTCATTATTATTTTCTAATTCCATCTTTTTAATAACCTATTTCTGTATTAGTATTGTCCTTCAATTGTATATGGAAGAGCCTATTGAACACTATTTATAGGTATGGATAAATTATCGAAATTAATAAATTTGCCTTTTAATATATTTGCGAAATTTGCTGATTGAAAAGCGACTGTGTATTAGTAGAGGAATGTATAATAAATATTTTACTATTTCATATCTTTCAAATATACACTTTTCACATCTTCCAAATCCACATCTGCAAAGTATTTTCATACGATTACCAACCTTTTTGAATAAAACTTTTTATTTGAAAGTATATATTCTGGATGCAATACTTAAGAAAATTATTTCGTATTTCTCTTTTACTGGACAGCCTGTATCTGTAAATATTAGAGACTATTTTTGACTGTGATGCTTGAAATTTTTTTGTCAATTATTATCTGTAATTTGAATTAAAAACTGCTAGGTTAAATGAGTGAATGGGATAAAAGGAAATGAGGAGATAACATGCATATTTTGAACTAGACAAAACATACATACGATTAATAATTACATATCCACAATGATATGGAACTTTATGATTCGAAATAGTTACCCATACAGCCACTTTCGATGCTAGCGCGTAAATTATGTGAGCATTGGGTGTATACAAATATTAGATATAGCGAACATCAACATTTCCTTTCACCGCGAGACAAATCTAAAGTTTATTAGCATTACTAAAAATATAAAATGAAATAGCTCAATTTATTGCAACTTAAATCAGTTGCATTTAATTATTTTCAAACATTCATAAGGCTTTAATGTGCCAAGACTTTGTAAAATTGCCAACCCCCATTTCAGACATGCTTAATAGAAAATTTTGTTTTCAAGAATAGAGTAGTGCCTTATAGCAATGTTGTTAGTTCTGTTATCAAATAGCGAATTTTCAGCTATTTTATGGCACTGTGATTGTCTACGTTAATTGTAATCTGTTTACATGAAACACCTAACTCTATGTTGGCTAAATACAGAGATTAAAATGCGCCTTCGTTTTGCCGTCTTCAATCTTACAACTGTAGTAGGCTTTCTTATATTCAAACCTAGGAGTGAGTTCCGAAACATATTTGAACCTGTCTTCTTTGATCAGCTCTGCCAATACCTATAGTTTTCATGTTTCATAGTTGCTCTTATTGAAAATTTCAAACTGTCACTTGGCTTTCAGCCGTTTTGGAAAAGAGCCGAACAGTTCCGTTTCATTCAAATGTTCAGTGTCTAAAACCCCTTTAAAAACGCTATAACTAATCTATCACTCTTGGCCCATAACCTGTTAATATAAAAGAGTGAAATGAAGTAGATGGAACATGCGAGCAATAAATGCGCATCAACGGTTTAACTCGAAACTTAAAGATCTGAGAGAGTGACTCGCGCTGCCACTTTTTACATGTACTTCAATCACATAAGCATTGGCAGCATCCGGTTATCAGAAACGGAGAAGAATCAACAAACACAAGCAGAGTATGTAATGAAAGCATGTTTCATGGAAATTAAAAAAATATTTAATTATACTGTTGGAGTTGAAAAAAAGAAAGAAGAAATTATACTGTCCTATTATGTAAATATAATTTTTTTTATGATATTTTTGATTACATAATTTTTTTCCTTCTTAGATATCATAGTTGATTCTCATTTATTCTGAGTTACATTAAGATAATATCGAAAATGAATGGCTCATGAAAATTATTTTCAACAAATTAAACAGATTTTATTTGGTTCAAAGGTAAATCTTATTGTTAACCTCTGTTAATAGTATTTCGATTTTGTACTTATTTCAGCCAAAATTCTGGAAACAAGCATTGCGTTGTTTGGAAAATATACATCTCTCACAATCTGGAAAGTTGTTGAACCTTTTGGCAGATCATTTTTTTACTACTCACCATCTTATTATATCAAGCATGTGTGACAGATTGGCTTGCAAAAGAATGGAAATTCTTCTCTCGGAACCAAGTGCTTGCCAGCTGTCTATTCAAGATATTGAAAAATTTTTGAACAATTTTAAATTAAATGGAATTACTCGAAGGTATGATTTTTATTTCGTTTTATCCCAGTATTGATATAAAAATTCTATTTTGTGAATTGCGTCATTTTTATTTTATGTATTGGAAAATTGTATTTTGAAATTATGGGCGAATTTTATAATTTCCCCGTTTTAAAACAAATTTTTTGCATTTTTTATTAGAAGATACAAATATCAAGAACTATGTTGGGCAAAAATAAAATAAGCTATTTCAGAAACAAAACCAACCCCCTTGATTCATTTTTTACATATACAATGGCGTACTCAGAAATTAAATTCGCGAGGGGACAGGAAGTGAATATCGTCATTGCCATGAAAAAAGCAACTTCTTTAATTTAGAATCATCACTTGAAAAAAGTATATAGAATATAGTATATCTGTTTTATTTCTCCTGTTTAAAAATGTTCAAGCATTGATATAATTTAATCGAGTTATAAAAAAATTCAAAACTGTTTTGTGAATTTTTCTTCTATAAAAATCATAGCATCTAGAGATAGATTATAAAAATGGTTGTCCTAAAATAAGAATCAGGTGATTCTACTGAAATATTTAAACGATGAGATTATATTTTGCTAGATGTGAAAGAAAAATTCTGTTGTCCTCATTTTTAGTTTGTTTTAAAATCGATTCTGATTTTTAGAAAATAGAAATGAAGAACTCGCCTCTGCTTTACTGTGAATCATTTTAGGTTCTTTAACAATATGAAAGCATGATTGAAACGCAGCAGTGAAGTTTCATTTCCTTGGATTGAAAAATCATAGATAAGGGTAGCATAAGAGAAAGTGTTTTTTCTTTCGAAAATAAAATAAATGAATGTAGAACTTCTCAGTGTATTTAAATGAATTTAGGCCCTACCAGACGAATCCTTTAATCCAGTTTCCAATTAATTCAAGAACCATGAATCATTCTCCAATCTCTTTCTAACATGTAGGATATCATTTTTTTTTCAAAGCTTCTTTCCTGGAAGAAGATCACAGTTTTAATATATTATCCTGCAAAGCACTATTTCTTTTATCTGCATTCATGAACGAATAAAGATTTTCAATGATTCCAAAGCAATTATGAATGCCTAATCTGACATGTATTTGAGTTAGAAAAATTTAGAAAATGAGAAGCGGAATCTGCATGAAGTGCTGATGAAAATTTTTCTCTTTGGCTTGTACACTGTTGAATGTTCCAGACTAGATAACAGCATCATATACTTGGCCTCTTATATAACTTAAATTTAGACCGAATGATTCTAAGGTTTTCAAAATTCTGTTCGCTAGATCTTCTCCAAGTATAGAAATTAAAAACACAAACTGTTAAAAAAATCTTTGATTAGAATTTGTTTTCTTAACTTTCTAAAAATCTTATATATTAAAGAGACTTGCTTTATCAAACAAAAAAATATGATTTCATCCACTTTAGTAGATAAACATTAGTTTCATTTTATTTATGAATAGTTTTTTTTTTTAATTTTGTTCTAAGCATACATTATTTCTTTTTGTATTTTAGACGATATTAACGATTATTAGCAGATGATTTGAAATGCTCTTTCAACATTTCATCTCTTGCATCAGTTTGGTATTTAAGCAGTTGAGGAATCTTCTCTTTGTAATGATTGTATTCCTTGCTTTCATTTGTTCCGTAAATGTGGCCATAATGACGATGTTCTTTTAAACGAAACTCATTTCGAGCACAGAAAATTGTTGTTTTTATAACAGGAAAAAGTTTCCAAAAATACGAATTTACAATTTTTCTCGTATATATATCATTTCGTATTGCTTCTCGCTTTTATATCATTTTGAGGTAATTTCCGAAAAATAGTTAATTACTAAGCTTTGCACTTTTATTTCCGTTTCCGATTCAGATAGGTAATTTTCTATTTCTTCATTGTTATTTAATGCCCACTTTTCCTCTTCAAATTGACGTTTGGAATGTTTTTCTCTGGAGTTAAAATAAGTTAAAAGCGAATGCTACTTTCTCTCATCGATTGTCGAATCGAAAAATTAAGAAAAGATTCAAGCAAAGTTAAAATTTAAAATTATAAATATAGCAATTTGAACAAAAGAAAGTAGATCGAACCAGATTTTCTAACAGCAGTTTGTCTACGGAACGCGAGAGCTTTGACCACCGCTCGTGAACGATTCGACTCCGCAAAGATTTGATACGCTGAGATGCTCACTCTCAGAAGATCTATTTCAAGTGCTCGTAGATGACTGAAAAAAAAAAAATGCCTCCTGTAGTTCTTTGTCAGCTGGAGGAGGGGCAGCAAACATCTTCTTTAAGGATGCACGCATTTTCTGCGTCTTCAAATACTGACCCAAGACAATTTTTCATAGACAACGTTAAATTTTCTTTTCTGTTTTTAGGACTTGATGGTATGAAATAATTTTTTTCTGTTTGTGATGAAAAAACTTAAACTTGAGGGGGGGGGGGGAGCTTTTTTTTTTTTTTTTTTTTTTTTTAAGTTTAAAGAATTTTTAATAGTATAGTAAAAGAAAATTCTGAAGTATTTCAATTTCGAGGAGAAATCTTGGAAGGAGAGGACACATATGCTCCTTTGCAATCTTCATGGCTATGCCACAGAGTATATGAATACATCATTCGTATGAAATAGTATTTTCAGCTGTTATTTCTTTTTTATAAGATGGTGAATTTTTAAAATTATATCTTTATCAGGGGTGTTTGTGCTCCGGGGATTTTGAACTTCGATCCCCGGAATTTCCGGGGATCGTCGTTCAAAAGGAAGTAGGAATAATAATGAATTATTTATTTTGATCTGGGTAATTTTGTTTGCTTTTAAAGCAGAAAATGCAAGGTCAGTGTGTGTGGTGAAAACTTTTCCTTTCTTTCTCCAAAGGCAGTGATAATGCGTGAAAAGGGGGAAAAAACTTCTTTTTTGTTCTTTCCTTATTGCGAGTTATGACTCATTCCCCCGGTTCTCGGACATTCTCTTCTGGATTCTTTTCGGCAAGCAGGCGCGGCAGAAAAAAAAGGGGGAGACTTCGTTCGACCAGATGTGCGATAACGTGACTCTGGGTTCAAAGGTCTTATCTCTACTGGCGTGGCGCCAATAAGTAGAGAAGGGGGATTTTTCGCCGTATCAGCTATTTGTCATTGATCGCTTCGCAACTTTTTTTTCTCCGCTGTGTAAAATTTTCGTTTCATTTATTGATGCACGTGTAAATTTTTCGTTTCGCTTATTGAAATATTTTTTTATTTATGTACGCAAGAGAATTTCATTTAGAAATTTCAGCATATGAAACAGAAATTACCCCTTAAAAATTCATATCTAATTAGTTTTACAGCATTAGATCCAGAGCTAAGAGGTAAAACCAGTACAATATTAGCTTTTGAAAAATTATCATCTTTTATGTCCCATATTTTTAGTGATAATGAAAAGTCAAAAGTAGAAGCTGAAATAAGGTTATACCAGAGTGATATTGATATCACCAAAGAAATGCTCCACACATCTGATGAAAGTGGAAATCAAGTCAAGTGTACAATTGATAAATATTGGTCTAAAGTTTTTAATTTAAAAGATGATTTCACAAATGATTATAAGTATCCTACATTGGCTAAATTGGTCAAAGCCTGCCTTAGCTGCTTCCATGGCCCATTAGTGGAAAGTGCATTCAACTTAATGGATGCACTTGTCACTGACTATAGAACCTCTCTTAAGATTGATTCCCTAGATGCAGTGCAGACTATTAAATATGATTTAATGGCTTCTAAAGAAACCTCATGTGAAAAATATGGCTCAAAAAATCCAATGACTGATCCAATTCACAAAGATCTCTTACTGAATATGAACAGAAGTTGGAAAACATATCAAGAGGACTTAAAAACATGTATTTCAGATGAGTCACCTATAAAAGTCTCTGAAAAACCTTCTACATTAGCAGAAAAGCAAACTGCTTCTACCTCTGCATGTGCAGTTCTCGAGGAAATTTCTTCAACTGTAAATGAGGAAAATAAAAGTCAACCTTCCTGCAATTATGAAGTTCACCACAAAAGAAAGACAAGCCCACAAACATCAGAAAATAAAAAAAAAGCAGCAGAAATTAGATAATTTTTTTTAAAAGAATTAATTCAGGTAATTTAAAAGATTTGCATAAAATGTAGTAGTTTATATGTTTGAAAATTTATGGTTATTAATTTTGCAAAAAAAGTAATTCATTGAACTTTTATAATTAGGTCATTCAATACTTCATAATTGTAATTTTTCATTTCTCCCCCCCCCCCTTCTCGAAACTCCAAAATGCCGGTAGTAAGTCCGTAAAAGTTTCCGGGGATTTTTTGGGGTCCCACAAACACCCCTGCTTTATTTACTGTCTCGATTAAAGGTAAAGTTTGTGTTATTTAATTTTTTTCATAGTTTTGAGTCTTACTGTTTCTTCCCAGCTATTTCTTAAAACCAATGTTTTATAGAAATTTAAAGGAATCTTCAGCTGTTTTCTAGAAACCTGAATTATTTCTCTTTGTAATTTCTGTATTTATTTCTGTCTGTTCCTTGCTAATTAATTTTACTTTTTTCTTATGTTCACTGATGGGGTTAATTAAACCACCAAAATTATTTTCTGATGCTTTAAACCACAGTATTGAAATTTCACATCATATGCATCAAATATATGACTATGATATTCCTTTTGTGCACGATTCAAAGTTACATTTATCAAAGGATTCGTGATAGTATTTGCGTTCATCCAGAATTTTTCTTGCTTTAAATGAAATAAAAAATTATTTTACTAAAAGTTGAATAGAATATTTATCAATAATTTTTTGTTAATATAATTAATACATATTGCCATTATGGTTTGTTTCCTTGTCTGGAAAATTTATTTTTTATCCAACTTAAAAATCATAAATTGTATTAACCTTTTGCTCTGATAAATTGTTTTTGTTCCCTTATTCTTTGATAACAATGTTTTAATTCTATAAATCCTTGTTTCTTGTCCTGTTTTTATAGCTTTTTGCTGTTTTATTTGTCCGTAAACTTAAAAGTTTATTTCCATTTCAAAAACTACTGGCAGATCCTGAAATTAAAAAATAAAAAAAATTGTATGTTAATATGTCGAATTATTGGTTTCCTTAATATATCCAGTGTTATGATTTGCTTTCAAGATTTCAATGATTGTTCTCATAAATTTTAATCTGATTTTGTTATCATTGTTTTAAAATATTTCCATATGAAGGCAATAAGTTTGAAGTTAAACAAAATTTGGTCCATCATGTTTTTTAGGTCAAGCATAAATAAGCATTCAACAGTGTATGTTTCACATTAATATGTAATCTTTTTTGAAACTTAATAATGAAATTTTTTTTAAAGTCTGTCTGTAAATTATCTCAAGGATTGAGTGCCGAGTATGATATTTTATTGCGAATTTCACAATATCATCTTTAGGCTAATGAAAGGCATCTTTAGGCTTTTTTTGCTTAATGAAAGAGGAATTCTAAACTAATTATTTAAATCTGTGTTCAGCTTTTGCATGTGTATTTATTTTAGACTGAGTCTTAAATTTGAAATTTAATTTTTTTTGTAGTAATTATATGATAAAAAAGAAAACTACTTTATATAAATAGAAAAATTTCGAAATAATTGAGTTTAGAAACTAAGGAAATATTTCATATTTTGTATTTAATTTATTTGCATTTTTCAGACATCCAAATTTTATTGCACTTTGTGAAAAAATGAAGGTTTTATTATCTGAAGAAGAATCTCCAACATCAGCTCATCCATTGATAGAGCCAGTGATTCAAATTCAGCACATTGAACTCAATAAAGTAAGAGAGAAAAATGAATTTGAATATAATTAATATGCTTAATGTTGCAATTGTTTGTTAAAACCTCAAATGTTATTTTTTTAAAAACTATTTTCTGAAATATACTACTTCTGTTGTAAATTTTTCCTGCTGCTCTTAATGTATCAACCAAGAATCCTCATTTTAGGAACATTTCTGTTAATATTTAAATATCTTCTGATTTTCCTACAAAATATTCAATGAAACAAAAAGATTGGAAAATGTATTACTTAGTTAATCTTTTGTAAACAATTTTTGAGATGCTTTAGGCCTATTTTTAAAGTAATTTATACCTCAAACATGTTATTTTTTATTCATAAAATATGCGTTGTTAGGTTTATTTTGAATTTTTTTATAGTTTGTTTACTTTTGAATTTCTGAGTGTTATAATATTTGGATATCAGGTTTAATTGTGTTTGCGATTTGAATTTTTTTAGTAACTTGTTGAAAAAGAATGAAGAGTGTCTATTTACTACAAACAATGCATTCCATATAGAGTTGCACTAAATCTAAACACAATATTTTCTCTTTTTCGAATTGGAATGACTATTAAAATCGATGCATTCACTTACATCCTTTGTCATTGACAAATGTTGAAAGATTACAGAAAGTGCCCTTAAAATTATCTTGTTCTTTCTCGATATGATTGGTCTTAATGAATCACTAATATTATAGATTTTACTTTTTTCTATATTTTTTGGAAAATTATTCAACTGCAGGTAGTTTTTTTAATGAAATATTGTTGAGGGTTAATAGTGCATCATTGAAAAACTCTTATGTCTGCTAAAACTGACCTACATTAGATACATTCATATAAGAATTTTAAAAAATGACTAGTAAAATTATATGTATATGCAAGTTGATTTAAATTAAACAGACTGTATTTAGATTTTTCTGTAGGGGAAACTACTTGGCCAATTTCAACCCATTTTCGTACACATTGTTTCCTGAATATGCAATTTCGATTTCTGAATGGAACATTTGCTTCATATTTCAGCCGCTAGGGGAGTAAACAGTGCTGTAGAATAGGCAATTTACATAGCATGCACAACATCTTCTTCCTATCCAGAGTCTTGGACGAATTTTTAGTTTAATGTATACTCCGTCATGAAACTGACTTTACCAGGTCGCGCATTACTTATTAAGCTGTTTTATCAATAAAACAATAATACTTCTGTCACAGTTAAAACATTTCAGCATGCTAAAGATTTATGAATAGTCCCTCTGACAATTACAAATCTTCGAAATTTGTCTTATGCTCTGAAGAGACCGGAACATCCACCTGTAAATTAGAGCCGCGGTGGGCTGGTGGTAAGGTCTCGGCTCGTGAGCCGTAGGGTTTCAGGTTCGAGACCCGATTCCACTGAAGAGTCGTCGTTTAAGGCGATCTGTTGCATGTTAAGCCCAAACGTTCTCCAGCTGGTGTGGTGTGGTCTGGTCTGGACAGGGGAGTGCCAGCTCAGGTGTCGTCCTCGTCATCTGACCGTGTTTCAAAATTACGAGGTCCGTCCCAAAATAACCCCAGTGTTGCTTTACAAAGGGACATTAATTTAACTAAACTAAACTAAAACCGCCCTGAAACTAACGCGTCAGCAGGAAGTCAAAGAATTTGTAACTGCAGTAATGGAATAAGTTGCAGTAAGTGCACTTGGTAGCAGTAGTGCTCATGCGATATCACAGGAGTTGAATATGTCATATACAACTATGTGGATAACTAAGAGAAATGTCTTGATTTTATCGGTTTAAAATTTTTCATACTCAACAACTGCTATCTCTTAATAATGTGGTACAGAAAACATTTGCTTTCATATTCACTGCCCGGACGACAGTGAATGAAAAATGGCCTTGACAAGTACTGTGTAGTACTACTTTCTGTAGTACTTGCAAATGCTACTTTCATCAATAAATTCTATCCCATGCTCCAAAAAATGACAGTGTGGCATAATTTCACCTCATCTTTTGTAATTGGTCCTTACTTTTACGATGACAAGATTTCAAAACTATTATATGTTCTATTACTGGCTCTAGGTATCTTTTGATGCTTTAGAATTTAATAATTTCGACACAGGGAAATTGTCTTCACGCCATAATCTTTATGCAAGATGTTACACCCATGTACATCATTTGGCCTTATCAAGCATTATTATGGTAACACATTGCGGATAACAGAGTGGTTAACAGGTCACTTTCAAGGTGTCTAGCTGACCGGAAAAATCGGGAATAGTCAAAGAATTCTGGGAGGTCGGAAAAAATAAGGGACATTTATTATAAAATTGGAAATTCTTCTATAAATGGGTAATTTTTATCGAACATGATAAACCGCGGGTATTTTTTCACAAGTAGAATGAAACATCTGTAGCGACTTATGAAAATCAAACTTTTATTGATAGTCTAAAACAGACTATGGAAGAGAAAGATTAACCACCATATCTAATTTTTTGCATATATGTATAAATATATAATATTTTCGCCGAAAGTTTTTGTTTGCTTTTTTTTTCAGAACGTCAAATTATCGACATAATTAGCGAAAAGGGTTTTGCGTACTATGAGAAAAGGCAGCCTAACTGAAGTCCAGCTCTTTTTACTGTTCTGATTTTAAGCGTTAATGGGTCTCTTTTATTTAAAAAGATATACATGGAACTAATACCCTCCTCCCTTTTCTTCCTTCGAATGTCAAGTCGATATAACACGTGTTACGAGAGTGAAAGTATGAATTTCGGGTATTGATATTCAAAACTGTTGTAAAATATTGACCTATTATTATAATTCCAAAATAATTTATTTTAATTATATTTTAAGTATTTTACAATAATTATTTTTTTCCTCTTCTTAGAGATTTTTTTTTGTTGAATTTTGAAGTATCGGACATTATTGCTATTATTACCATAAAACATTTTTGTTGGGATGAAGCGAGCGGACTATTTTTCTCGCGTAGGAATATCTGTGTGACTACGCTTCTGGCGCTTCGTTCCGGCACCATTCCTCCCGTGAACAAGATGCTGTGTGCGTAATTGTCAATACCTGTGTTCTTTTCTTTTCGTTTTCTATGTCCAATAAATGTGCTGTCTTCAAAAACCATGCTGAGATTATTGAAAAGTAACAACAAATTGGTAGCAGTCCGTGGTTCTGGTTCGTGGTAAATGTTTCGTTAAAATTTCTAAGTGAACTGTGTGACTGAAACGAAACTGTCAAAAACGAAATTGCCAGCATGGATAAATTAAATGTCCCTGAGCTGAATGGAACTAATTATTTCATTTGGGCATTGAAAATACAGGCAGCGCTGAGTTTGAAAAGATTGGACTCTGTTATATCCTCGGTGAAACCAGATAATATAAGTGAAAAAGATGCAGCAGAATGGAACCAGAAAAATTCTGACGCCGTTGCTTACATTAAGTTATCATTGTCAGATGAACAGGCCCTACAGTTCGCTGCAGAGGAAAATGCAAAAATTCTTTGGGATAAAATAAAGTCAACATTTACGGGTCAAGCAGAAGACCGCAAAATAGATGCCGGCAATGAATTGAAAAATCTTCAAATGAAAAATAATGAATCGGCAAACGATTATGTTGCCAGAGCAAGAGAAATTGCTAAAAAATGTCATTCTTTAGGACTGGATGTCACACCTAGGGAGTTCGTTTATTATACAGTGCGCGGACTGAAAGGAAAATTCTCTAAAGTGCGAGAAATTCTCAAAACCCAACGTGACAAGTCAATGGACTAAATATTAGAAATTTTACGTGAAGAAGAAAATACCTGTTATTCGCCGACGAGTACTCGCGCTGAAGGAATCAGTGCGGAAGTGTTTTATTCTAGAAAAAACAAAAGTTCTGGTGTAAGGCTCTGTTACATCTGCAGACGCCCAAATCATATCGCCAAGGACTGCTTTTACACGAATAAAAATGCTAGTAGAAGTGCTCCATGTAATGAAAATAATCAAAGGAGAAATGCACAATATCGTGCCAATCAATCAACAAAACGACGAAGTGTTAGTGATGTGTTTACTACTTCTCATCAAGAAGAAAGCCTAAGTGATAAAATATGGTTGCTGGACAGTGGAGCTTCTTGTCATATGGCCAAAGACAGTATGTGGTTTGAAAAAATAATCCCTGAAACAAGGGATATTTATTTAGCTGGTAAAGACTCTAAAATTTTGTGTGAGGGAATTGAAACAGTTAAAACAAAAACTGTAAGTAATAATCCTAGAAATTTAACAATTACTAATGTTAGCTATGTTCCTGAACTAAGATATAATTTATTGTCAGTAACTTGTTTGATGGATAAGGGTTGTAAAATTAAATCGAATAATAATTGTATGTTGATTTTTGGTAAAGATAATAATTTAGTTACTAAAGCATTTAAAAATAACAATAGATTAGAATTATATTTGGATCCATTGTATAATTCAGAGTGTTATTTTTCTAAGCAATCCACTAGTAATTATGAGATTTGGCATTACAGATTATGTCATTTAAATCCTAAATATATGCTTAAAATGAAAGATTATATTGATATTAATGATTTTAGATGTGAAACTTGTGATATAAGTAAGATAACCAGAAAAACTCAGCCTAATATTGCCGTAAATCAAAGTTCTGAAATTCTTGAGTTGATTCATGCTGATCTGTGTGGTCCTATTCAACCTGAATCATTTGGTGGCGCAAAATATTTCATGATATTGGTGGGTGATTTTTCTGGCATGTATTTTACTTATTTCTTAAAAAATAAAAATGAAGTGTTTAATATATTTTCACAATTTAAAGCCAAATATGAAAATTTAACCGATAAAAGAATTAAAAAATTAAGAACTGACAATGGCTTAGAATTTGTAAATGAACAACTTGATACTTATCTTGCTAATTCAGGAATATTTCATGAAAAAACTATTCCATACAATAGTGAAAGTAACGGTAAAGCTGAAAGGGCGAACCGCATTCTTTTAGAAAGGGCTAGATCTTTGTTATATGAAAGTGAGCTTCCATTAAAATTTTGGGCCGAAGCCATTAATTGTAGCACCCAAGTGTCTAATGTAACCCCACGTAAAGGAAAAGAAAAAATACCCCTTGAAATTTGGACAGGTAGAAAACCGAAATTAAATTATCTTAAAAAATTCGGCTGTGTGGCTTATTTTCACGTTCCGAAAGTAATGAGAAATAAATTTGAAGTTCCAGGGAAACGTGGTATAATGCTAGGATACGCTAGAAAAAGAAAGGGTTATCGAATTTATGACATCAAAAGCCGAAAAATAATAGAAGAGAGATCAGTTAAATTCAATGAATCTTTAAAAGGTAGTACGTATTTGGGGAAAACGAAAGCAGAAACTTGAGATATTAATTCACTGCTTGAAACTTCTCCAGCGGCATGCGAGATAAATAAAAAAACAAAAAATGAAATATCTAGTTTAGAAATTCCTGATGAATCGGCAGAGGATGAGAATAGTGATTCATCAATTCTATACCATATTAGAACTTCGCGTCAGACACACGCCGCTATGGGGGATGAAAACGAAACACCAGATGTTGAATCAAGTAGTAATAATATCGTAAATCAGATTCCAGTCAGACGTTCGGAAAGATTCAAATCTAAACAAATGTCAGCTAATGTAGTTTATAACATTCCGAATACATACTTAGAGGCAAAAAATAGTGCTGATTGGAAGAATTGGGAAAGAGCAATGAAAAATGAATTGGATTCGTTAAATAAACATGAAGTTTGGGAAATAGTAAATAAGCCTGCAAAAACAAAATTAATAAAAAGTAAATGGGTATATTCTTTAAGACAAGGTAACTCTGGTGAAACAAAATATAAAGCGAGACTTGTAGCAGCAGGTTTTAATCAAATAAAAAATAAAGATTTTTCCGAGTCTTATTCACCCGTTGTGAACATCGAATCTTTCAGAATGTTAATGGCACTTGCATCTAAATTAAATTTATCTTTTAAGTTCTTTGATGTTAAAACTGCATATTTATATAGTGATATTGAAGAAACTGTTTATATGTTACCTCCACCTGGTTATGAAAAATTAATTGGAGATGAAAAAATTTGTAAGTTGCAAAAGAGTTTGTAAGTTGCTTACCACAATCTGGTAGAAACTGGTATATGACTATAAAAGGTGAATTAGAAAAATTAGGATTGATGCAACTGGCCTCTGACAATTGTGTATTCATTAAAACTGTTGATAAAAATATTTTTATATTATGTATGTATGTAGATGATTTAGCAATTTTTTCTAATAATGATGAAATGTATCAAGAGATTGTAAATAGCATCAAAAGCATATTTGAATTACAAGAGAACAAAACCGTTAAATTTTTAGGTATAGAAATTGTAAAACATGAAAATGGTATTGGTCTGTGTCAATTTGAATATATTGAATCATTATTGGTTAAACATAACCTAGAAAAATGTAAAAGTGTTAAAACTCCAATTGTAAAAGGAGAAGATAAGAGTTTCCCTTCCACAAATGAACTGGTTGACATCACGATGTATCAAGAATTAATTGGTGAACTTTTCTATTTAGCTAATAGAACGCGGCCTGATTTATCATTTGTAACAACATATTTGTCACAATTTAATCATAAACCAGAAAAAAGGCACTATAATTCAGCTAAAAGAGTACTAAGATATTTAATGGGTTCAAAAGATAAAAAATTGTTTTTGATAGTAAGTTTGGTTTTCTTAATGCAAGTTCTGATGCTAGTTGGGGGAATGCAGAAAATGGCAAATCATTTTCTGGTGGTGTAATTAAATTAGGTAATTCATTAATTTCATGGAAATGTCATAAACAAAAAAGTGTCAGTCTGTCAACATGTGAAGCTGAGTTATTTGCTATTTCTGAAATATGTAAAGACATTATTTGGACTGTAAACTTATTAACTGAGTTAAACTGTAAACAATTTATAAATAATGCTGTAACCTTAAATTCAGATAGTCAAGCAGCAATTCAGTGGATTAAGTGCACCAGGTCTTCAAATAAATCAAGACATATGAATTTACGTTTTCATTTTGTGAAAGATTTGTTGAAAGATAATGTAATTAAATTAGAATATGTTCAAACAGAATGTTTAATTGCAGATTTTCTTACAAAAGCTGTTAGTGAAGAAAAACTGAAGTATTCTGTGAAAAATATTTCGTTAATTTCTTAATTTTTGTATGTACATATAATTTTTTGTATTGTTGTGTGCATTTAATTTTTATGTGTATTATAAATGCTCGAAAAATGTCACTCGCAGGAGGGGTGTGTTGGGATGAAGCGAGCGGACTATTTTTCTCGCGTAGGAATATCTGTGTGACTACGCTTCTGGCGCTTCGTTCCGGCACCATTCTTCCCGCGAACAAGATGCTGTGTGCGTAATTGTCAATACCTGTGTTCTTTTCTTTTCGTTTTCTATGTCCAATAAATTTGCTGTCTTCAAAAACCATGCTGAGATTATTGAAAAGTAACAACAATTTTTTTTATTTTGTTTATTTTTAAGCATGAAGGCAGATTACTATATTCATATTAATGGATGTTATGGACGACATGAAATGGACGTTATTGCTAATTTTTTCTTTTAACATTTTTTTTTATTTTGTGTTCGTTTAAAATTCCCATTACATTCAACAAAATAATTTATACTATAAATCTAATATCTCGTGTTTAATATGATTTAAAAATAATATTAAAAACGAGAAATTAATTTGTTTGATGCATTATAGGTATACATGCCTCTTGTAACTTTTTCAGATTTTTTTTTTTTTTTTTTAATAGGAGGGCTGCATTTTTTTATATGTTTTTGTGTCTATGAAACTGTATGCCGCAAAAATTAACAACATTCATGTTATCTTTTGTGAAGAACATTTTTTGACCGATTGAAAATTGAAAAAAAGAACCAATTTCCCACCTTTTCTCTATTTTACGGGTTAAGCATTGAGCCAATGTTTAAGCGATGTTTTTATTGTAGTTGGTGAGCTAAAAGTCAGTGCTATTTTGATTTCATTTTAGAATTTTTCTTATTTGGATGCAGAGATTTCATTTTTTTTATTTGTAAAGGATATTTTTTTTTTCTGTTAGTAAAATTATTGTTCAGTTCTGATTGTCCTGTTGGTAAACAGTATGGATAGGGGAGAGCCCACTGGAATGTAACAAATCATTTCATTCTTAAGCATTCCGCCAATGTGCATATATTTTTGTACGACATTTTTCGTGAGTAAATTTGATAAACAGTTCAGAGATATGACTGGTTGGCAAAAAGTTTGTCTAGATGAGCGTGTATCTTTTAATGTTAGTTAATATGTTTGCAAATAAGAGAGATGGAAGAGTTTTACATATTTAATCTGAAATTCAATAAGTGAAATTTATTTTTCTTTCTGAGAATTAAATTTTATTTTACATTGATTTCAGTTAAAAGAGTAAGACAGTATTTCAAATAAAGTTTATTACATATTTTGCAATAATTGAAGAGGATAAAATAAAGCGACATCGTTGTGAAGATATTAGAAATGTCAGAAAAATGTCAGGGAACCTGGGAAGGGAAAAACCAGGAAAGGTCAGGGAAATTCAAACAGCAGAAATGTTGACCACCTTGCTTTTCAACATCTTCGGCGCTTTGGTCATCCTATCTAAATCTTTTGATTCTTGGCTGTGGGGATATTTAAATAGTTAATAATAGGGCAATGTTCCGAAATTGCTATTTGAAAAGTCAGAATTCAACGACTTGCATCCCACCTCCAAGCGAATCATTTACATTAATTATTCTACTGCAGACTGTGTTATGCATCAAATGCAATTTCTAGAGCAAATATGGAAGGTATATCTAGCCGTATTTCTGATGATATAGTGGTTCTGCATGTGATTCACTGAAATTTTTGCACAAATAGTTTTTTAGTCATACTGTCGAATTTGTTGTTAATTTCATGTGATTACTATAAAAGTTATTGCATATTGAAACACTTTATTGTGCACATTAAAGACTGTTGTTAGGTATATTAAGAAAAATGTAAATTGCCTACTTCAGAACTCCATTTTTCCCCTTAGCGGCTGAAATATGAGCTAAATTTTTCTTTTTGTCAGAAATCGAAATGTTATACGCATGAGAGAACATGATGAAATTTGGGGGAAATTGGCCAAATAATTTTTTTTTTTGAGAGAGAGGTTTCTAATTTGAGATCCACTTGTATTTGTAAATGTTATATAGGAACTCTAAAATTCTCTCTCTTTTTTAGTTTTAGTTTTGAATTCTTTTGATTTATTTAAAATCATTTTACATCAATTACAATTAATTTTATAACATTTTATTTCAGGATTGGTATTTGAAATTCATCAAGGAACGGTGTTTCAGTAGCCTATCTCCAGCAAAAGAATGTGCACACTTATTGAGTCATTTAAAATATGAGGATATACTAACAGTCATGATTTCAAAAGTAAGTAAATATTCTAAAATAATTTTAAAATTGCAAAAAAAGTCGTTCTTATTTTCATACCGTGCATTGCATTCAGATGTTATTTAAAATACCTATAGCATAATACAATGAATGTTTCTTATTTCAACCATTTTTCTTAGATATACACGTTGCATTACAATATTCAAAATATTATTAAGGAAAATTCTTCTCCCCTTCTTGCTATCTCTTATCTGTTATGGTAAATGTGAAGACAAACTTGCTGCTGATATGCACTCACAATGAAAATCTGAATTTGCTTTTTTCACTCTGGAGTATGTGCAGAAGTAAAGAATAATAATAATAATCGTATTCTTTTCATTTTTCTTATGTATTTACTGTATCTGAAATTATATTATTACATATAGATATTTATGATTATTTGCTTGACAGAATCTAGAATATAGTGACTTTTTCCTCTAGATGGTAGCATTATTTTGCTAACACAAAAAGTTATTATGTGCCTTGTGTATTAAATGCTTTTTAATAATAAAATAAGTGGTGCAAGCTATTTCACATTTTTGTTAGATTGCTAAATGCTGTTGAATAGTGATTATGTAAAGTATCCTGTCTTATTTTTTTTTTTAGAGAGAGAGAATGGTGAGTCCAAATTTTCAAACTGAACAGCACTACTGAACATAATTGAAAAGCGGCAATATTTCTTGCATCAAATCATTTATTTGATTTCTTGATCTATACCATTCTTTCCATTATTTGAAATGTTGCAAATATCCGTATATATATATAGTAGTACAAATATTCCCCTTCTTGTATGATATTCCTGTTCAGTATAAAATAGCCATAAGAAAAACATGGTGTTTCCTAACGGCTCTTTGCATTTAATTGAATTCGTTTCTACTTATGTTTATTGTGGGATTTACAGAGAATACTCACTGAACTTTTGTCTTGAACATTAAAAACTATATTTGCTTTGACTACTTGATACCTATTTTCTCTTTAAATTTGAACTTTTGCCTGTTTTTATAATCTGACTTATTTACTTGATCATATATAGTTAATATTGTTTGTGTTTATTCGGAAATGAAGAGACTGCTTGTGAAGGAAGTATATTTAAAATTTTCTGTCTTTAAATTTACATGTCTGTTTATAGATGGTGCGTTTTCATATCAATGATTGTATTTTGTGATTAGTAACTTTTAATGATTTGTTTGTGTCAAACAAAGCATTTGCAGAATTACTTATGTTTTCTTTTCTAGGATTTTCAGCTTCCTATTCTCGAGCAATGCCTCATTCTAGGAGCAAGGCTTGTATCCTGCACTGAAAAATATTTATCATCTAAATCAAATGATCCATTTTTGGGAATTACTGAAAGTCCTGGAAGTGCTCTCTATCGTTCTGCTCAGAGTACATTGTTACAACATTTAGCAGATTTTATGACTCTTTTACCTAGAACTTCTAAACATCAATCACGTATGCATAAGTTATTTTCAGAAAAATCATTTTGGGAAATATTGTTTTTCATTGTTCCTTGCACATGTAGCTTTTTAGTGACTCAAGAGTCTCTTCCGGATAGAAATATTCCTAATGATTCTTCAGATGACATTGTGCATTTAAGTGCAATTTGCTGCGAGGTAATATTCTCCTTTTTAAATATTTAGTCTCATATTGTATTGTTATTTTTTTTATGAAATGGTATTTTTAAAAGTGAATTTTTCTTTCATATACTGTTTTCTTATTTACAGGCTGTTGTTTGGCTCATTGAAACTACCAAAACTGTGTCATCAGAAATGTTAAGGAGTACTTTGTTTCTCCTTGATAAAACTTTAAAGAATACTGAGTTATCAGTTATAATCGGTTCACAATCACATTTAACAAAGATCTTTTCAATCATTTCATCAGTTCATTACTTAATGAAATGCTGTAAGTCGGAGTTTTGTATTATGTTTAGAAAAAAGCTCTTAAAACATTTTTTTAAACTATAGAAAAGTATTTTCATATTTTTATTGAATAAGTTACACTGGTGGACAAAATTAAGAGATGGAAAGCATTTTCGCACATTTCTCTAAAAATACCGCACAAACCCTGGACAGTTGATTGCCATATATGGTCACTGTAGCGCTATTGGCCCTGAGATAAGTTTACGTATTATTGTGGGCGTTGCTAAGCCAGCAGGAGGTATAAATGTCCGCATCGAGCTGTTCATCTCATTCCACTCTTCAACACAGTTGCAGATTTTTGTGCATTTTTTTGAATAATCGTGTTGTTTCTTGCTGGTTTTTAGGTGAAATGAGTGAACATCATCGTTTAGACGACGGTAATGGGTGGAGAATTGTGAGTATACTTGAGGCAGGTCAGTCCCAAGCTCAGGTTGCTAGGGTATTGGATATAACACCAAGCGTCATTTCCAATTTGTGGAGTCAATTTAAAACTAGTGGGACAGTATGCAGACGACCAGGACAAGGTCTCCCGAGGGCTACAACGGCCAATGAAGACCGGTATTTGTTCGTTTCAGCTAAGCGCCAGAGGAGACGGCTACAGCCACTCAATTGTCTAGGGACCTCACGGCTGCTACAGGAACATCAATTTCGAGTAAGACAGTTTCCAGAAGACTCCATGAAAGAGGGTTGTATGCCAGGAAGCCCGCTATTTGCATCCCACTCACTCCTTCCCACAAAAGAGCGCTTGCAGAATGGTGCAGACAACATCAGAATTGGACACAGCTTTAATGGGCTAATGTTCTCTTCACCGATGAGTCCAGATTCAGTCTACAACCTGATTCTGTACGGTTATTGATATGGAGGGAACCTGGAACCCGATACCATCCCAGCAACATTATCGAAAGGGACCATTATGCTGGTGGAGGACTCATGGTTTGGGCAGGGATCATGCAAGATACCCGCATACCGCTCCATCTGTTTGACAATGGTTCCGTGAATGCCCAGAGGTACAGGCAGGAGGTCCTAGAGCCCTATGTGCGTCTTTTCAGGGGCGCTGTTGGCCCTGAGTTCATTTTTATGGACGACAATGCGCGACCACATAGGGCTCTCATGGTTGATGAGTATCAGGAAAGCGAGGACATTCAACGAATGGATTGGCCAGCCAAATCCCCAGACCTGAATCCTATTGAACATGCTTGGGATGCTCTTGGGAGAGCTACTGCGATGCGCCAACCTTCCCCCAGAACCATTCAAGAGTTAAAAATTGCTCTGGTGGAAGAATAGAGGGTCTTCCACAACCCCTCCTTAACTCCCTTATTAACATAAGGGACAGACAGCATGCATAACGAGTATGCATGCTGTCTGTCTGTCAGGGGTGACCATACACCCTACTAGAGGCAACACACACTGTACAAGCCTCACTTTTATTGTCATTTTTTATCCTTAAGTTCAGACTACATTGGATTTATTGGCAATAGGTCTTGCCAGTGAATGGCACTTTCATTTTTGTTTTGCATACTTTATTATCATGGTATAAGCTATATCCATACAAAATTTCATTTATTTATATTCAGTATTTTTTGAGATATTTGGGAAAATGTCTTCCATCTCTTAATTTTGTCCACCAGTGTATTTAAATAGAAGTTATAATTATTTCATTTGAAAGTTTAAAGTTTTTCTAAATATTTATTTTATTTTTCTTAATCTCATTAAATCTTTAAGTAGAAAATTTATGTATTATTATGGTTAATTATTATTCTCCACTGGGATGGATAAAGTTACTTAAAGTGCGAATTGCAATCCTTAATGAAGCTGTCATGATGTCATTCTACATATCTCATTGTGTCATTCTACATACGTCTGCTGAAATTCTTTAGCGCCAGTAGCGCCCATTCTTAGTGGTCACATGATTCAAAAGCTGCAGGCTCCAGATTTGTTTTCATGGTCGACCAGCCATTTATCTGGAGCCATTTATCGCATTGAATTGTTGAAGATTCTAATTCCCTTCCTTATGAGGAGATGTGGAGGCTGTCTCAGGTGTCATGCTACCTTGACATTTTCCCATGGTTCAACGTTACAAGGTTCATCTAAAAATAGGCCTTTTATAGATTCAAGAATTGAGCAGAAATGTAGCTGGAATTTAATACACTTAAAGAGAAGTCTGATAAGTAAATGGTTTCTGTATTTTCCTGACAACATAGTAAATTATATGAAATAGCTAACAGTCCAGTTCATGTGAAGAATTGAATTATTCTATGCTCAGGGACTTGATGCATTAGGCACGCTATAGTGGATTTTCAAAGGGAATTTTGTATTTACGATTTATAATAGACTGTCATCCGTGTGTGTGCTTAGATCATTGAAATCATAAATCTTCAAAATTATTGTATCGTAATCATAGTTATCGAACCTCATAATTATTATTAATTAATATTTTATAATCTTATTTCAATTCTGGTGCCATTTAAATAGTTTTAATATGGAAACACGGCCTGTAAGGATTTTTCTGACCTAAAAGAGGTATTGAGTTGAAAATGTTTAAGAAATTCCTAGAAATTCAAAATGCATACTCTAAATTTCAAAACAATGATTTTTTAATATATATAGTTTATAGTTGTTTATACTTTCTTACATTCAGAATGTCAATGAACACAATACAGAATAAATAAAAATCGTAGATTCATATATTAATCAAGCTCATTTTTTTTCATGGGAAATTGAATTTATATGAAGTACAACATTTTGAGGGAAATCATGCTAGGATATATGTACAAAACTGTAGAAATGATTATTACTAATGGTTCAAAAAGGCTTTAAGACAAGATATGTGATACTAGTTTTGTTTCTCAATTATTTTAATTTTTCTTATAATTATTTAGCTTATAGTACAGCAAGAAATGAAACTCAGAATTTTCACTTTTAGGAGATGTAAAATAATGTATTATGCACTGTTATTATAAGCAATTAATTAATTTTGGCAAGGGATTTGCTTACTTTCTATTAATCGTTTGCATTCTAAAGGTATTTAAGAATTTTTTTTGACATATATGACTGTTTTTGTGCTTAATGTTATTTCTTTTCTTTTCTTTTTCTTTTTTATTCTTTAAAATAAATTACTTTGTAAATTTTCAGTGCAACAGAATAAACACTCACTCTCTCAACCTACTCCACCAGAAAATCCATCCCTTACCACAGGTAAAAAATTTTGTTTTCAAAATTTAATCTGATGTATACTGTCTTTGGATTTTAATATAAATTTAAAATGTTTAAGCCAATAGTTTATTTTCTTCTTAATTTAAATAAAAAGACACTAGAAGAGTTTGCCCATCTAGATGGGCTCTTATCCTATTAATGGTATCTCAGATTATGATTGTCACAGATTATGTAGTGGAAGTTGTGATAGAAAATCTCATACACATTGGCAGAGTAATTAAGAATATTATTATTATAAAAATATAACTAGTACAAAATGTTATTTATAGTATGCTTTAAACATAAATATGTAGAAGCATAGAATGTTTTTTTGTTCAGTGGGATCTTATATATCCATAATGTTCATAAATACTGAAATCGAAAATAATTATGAAAGTTGGTTTGAAGCAAATAGTGATCCACTATCGAAAAGAGATGAGACGTGACACTGGCTAGGGGGGGGGACCTGCTTAAAAAAGATAATGAATGATTTCAAACATTAACACCAAAAAGTAAAATATGATTAAATAAACAATAAAATGAATAAATTTATACAAAAAGTGCTTGAGATATTAAAAATATTGTAGAATTATTACATGGTAGAAAATTAAGAATGATAATTTTTTCCGAAAACCCTGAAATACACATTTTTGTGGAAATTCATCTTCAAATAGAAAATAAAAGTGATACTGAAGCAAAATATTTGTAGACCTCATCCCATTAACCTTTGCTATAATCCAGCATTAAAAAAATGTAAATAAAATGGGAAATCTGTGATCCCATAACTACATAATGTTCAGGAACGCTCAAATTAAAATTAACCATAAAAACTGGATTGAAACAGATAGAGAACTACTAACAGAAAAAATACTTTGCCAGATAAAGAATAAAAAATTGCTGAATAGAATAAAAAATAAAAAAGAAATAATTCTATGCTGTTCATATGAGCGCTCATATATATTTCTAGGTTTGCTCGCATTCCTAAAATAAGGGAGAAAAATACGGATATCGAAATTCTCTTACATGCTAAGCAAAGGCGGCTCGTCAGAGATTACGATTACAAAATAAATCAATTAATTAAAAAAAATATGTAGCAAATTTTTTTTAAAAAAAATTTCGAATCCATATATGAAGTTCGTTTCATTTCAAACACATTAAATAGCCAGTGCATGATATGAATTATTTGTAGTTTTGTCATTAGGAAATTATGTGAATGTTGAAGTGATAATTCAAAGAATCCCCCTCCTGTCACACTCTCCTCTCCTCAAGTAGACATATCGATAACATGAATATAAGATAAGACGTAAAAAAATTATTTGCAATTCGCAACGGTTTTTACTCGTTATAATTTAATGATAACTTATTCCTTTTTAAGAATTTCATCTGAATGACTTAAGAAAATTTTCTACGCATCATTTTTTCGAAGTCTAACCGCAATCAAAAGAAAGTGAATACTGTATAAGTATATGAGATTCTGTCAAGCAACGTATCGAAAACATAAATGTACAATAAGAAAGGAAGGTGGTGGACACCCGCGAGAATATAGACGAAAATTGGGGGGGGGGGAGTGATCAGTACTCCAAGCTGGGTTTGCTGTGATTGCAGCTACAGCGCCTAAAATTTTTTTTTAAAAAAAGGAAAATACTGTTTTTGATCTTCAATCAAACAATCAATTGCACGCGCAATAGGTTTATGGACTGCGTGACAAATCGCCCGACACATTGATTCATTTTTTTATTTGATATTTACGTTTTTAATACCTTTTCCTATTTTCTTTCATCGTCGAGCTCTCAAAGTGGAGAAGTAAAGAAATTCGTTAAAAAAGCGAAAATATTATTTTAAAAATAATTTCAGGAGGTACTGCAGCACTTATGGACGAATAACCACTGATGATAAGTCAGCTCAAATTTTAAAAATAGAATATATGCTAGCTTTTGTCCTGCTGTTGTCGACTTTTTTTTTCTTTTGTACCATTTAGGATATATGTAAACGTTTATTAAATTTAATTGTTAAGAACGATAGGCCGTTCTTAATAGTTATATTTAACAAAAATTTACATGTATTTTAATAGAGGTATAAATAGTTAGATTTTGTAATTTTTCTTATGTTTTTATTTATTTATTTTCAAAAGAAGTTTTATTATATTAATGTTTAAAGTATTTGAAAGGTTTTTGTGACTAAAAGTATATGTCGACGATTGCGAAAACCAGGGTTAGATAAAAATAATATGTTCATACTATATATATATATATATAATATACTGTGTGCAACGTGTATACAGTGTTTTATATGTATAGACAGGGTATCTCAAAAACCTTGACCGCGGCTTTTATTCCTTAAATATTGATCATAGAGATATACTGTAAATTACAAAGTTACTTAAAAAAAGATGCAACATGTTATGAAATAGATGAAAACTTTCAGAAGATTAAACTTTAAAAAGAACAAAATTTAAATTTTTATACGGACCCTGTACAAAAAAATTCCCAGTGAGTAAAATGTGCCCCATCCTCTAATAAGGTCATGTACAAAATTTCAGAATTTTCTCATGAAAATTCTCAAAGATATGTTAAAACAAAGTTGAAGAAGGATCAATCACAAATTAAAATGCAAAGGTTTACAGCTTCAGTGCAGATGTCGCGACTCAGGAATGCATCATAAGAAAATTAAATATACTTTATATCTTTAGTTTTAAATACATATTTTAAAATCTATGCTCCCTGAAAAATACTTTAAAATTTTATATCATAAATTACAGAATATAATTTAAAAATAGCACAGTCAGTGAACTTGTAAAAAATCTTATTTAATCTTTCGTTTAAGTTATGTAATCTTTCTTTTAAGTTATTATTTTTACACATTTTTAATACTTTTGAACAAATAAATAGTAAAATTATTATTTATTTATTCAATCATTACTTTCTTTGTTAATTTGTGTACGACTCCTAAAACACGAACATCCGACATGATTTTTTCTCTTTGCGAACTCATATCCAGGCATCGAATAGTGGTTTATGTCAGCATTTATGTAGTTTCATATGTTTGAGACTTTTTGTGATAAAATACTGAAATTTCGTACATGACCTTATTAGAGGATGCGGCACATTTTACTCAATGCCAATTTTTTTGTACGGGGTCCGTATAAAAATTTAAATTTTGTATTTTTTAAAGTTTAATCCCCTGAAAATTTTAATTGATTTCATAGCAATTTGCATCTTTTTTTACGCAGCTTTGTAATTTACAGTATACGTCGGCGATCAATATTTCAGGAATAAAAGCCGCGATTAAGTTTTTTGAGACACCCTGTATATATAACATGTAAAAGAATGTTGAATATAAAAGAAGTAAATAATTTGAAGATTTCAATCAGTATGGTTATTCTTAGAAATAATTTTGCTAATATAGAATTGTATTTTATTTTGTGTATATTGTGTATTGCTAATATAGAATTGTATTTATGAAGGTAATTTTTATCATAAGATTAATTTAGTACAACATAATTGTGTGATGTGTTTCTTTTATTGTTGGTGTCGTGTTCTATTATATATATAATTAAAGTGTTTTATGTGAATACTTTTGTAGAAGTCACTTGACAGAAAAAGCAGTCAAAGAGGAGAAATTATCGCCTTTTGAAAAGAAAACATGCACACATTTTTGTTAGATTAGTATTGCATTTAAAATTCTATGTTTTGCTAAAAATTAGTCAATTACCTAATGAGATTGATGGATTGTTGTCATGATGCTATTATTGATCTCTGTATTGTTATAAGGTATAGGTCATGGCAATTTATCAGACTCAAACACTGTATTATGCAATTCCTCCAAGATTAGTGTTATTCCATTTCTTTTTGGTGTTAATGTATGCGATCTTTTTGAAACCATGGAAAAAAAATTCCTATTTAGTAAATAGACAGAGGGGCAAATGCTTATAATATCAAGATTAAGATTAGAAGGAAAATTTCGACGTTACTATCAGTCTTCATTAAAATTTGATGAACTAACAAATTTTCTTGTAAGCTTACAAACAGAGGTGGCGGTAGTAGGCGGGCAAGGGTGTTCAATTGCCCCCGTGTCGGCAGCGTCTTGCTCCCCCGTCGGCGAGAGATTCAGAGTTTCGTCGGTAAAAGTGTTTACCACTTCAGGATGGTTGTAGAGAGTAGAGGTTGTAGGTTGCGCATTGTCGAATATGATTATTTAAAAACTGCTTTGAAGTTAATATATTGCAAACAGTCGAAATATCCAAGTAACGATTAAAGTGTTTCGACTGTATTTGCCAAAATAATTGATAGAGTGGTAGGTCAATAATATGACGTATTTTGCGGACAATTTTTGATAGACCAACTAAGAACTGAATGCAGTAGATGACGAAGATATTAAGTTCGCAGATTTTCTGACATCTGATTCAAATATCGTTCATTCAGCTTATAATTTATACTACTTTTGACAAATAACCGTCAAGCTAACAAGTGAATAAGATATCGACTAGGTGATAGGCTCATTTTGTTGGGAATTTTCGATCGCCCGACTATGAACTCAATGCGGTGAGTATCGAAGACGTTAAGTCTAGCCGATTTTCAGACATTTGATTGAAATGTCGTTCATTTAACTTATAATTTGCATTAGTTTTGGCAATATATACGATTGAATAAGATATCGCCTTCTGCTGACAATTTTAATTTGGCCGAGTGTTAACTGAATGTGATGAATGTCGAAGACTATACCTGTAAATTTTCAGACATTTGATTCAAATGTTGTTCATCAAGCTTTTTATTTCCATTATTTCAGGCAATATATAACCGACAAGGTGACATGTGAATAAGACATAAAATATGTCGCATTTTGCCAAAAAAATTTTGATCGGTGGGCTAAGACTTCAATGAGATGGATGCCGACGGTGTTAAATCCAAATTCCCAGTCATCTGATTTAAATGTTATAATGCTCATTCAGCATATACTTTATATTATATTTAGCAAAATATTCAATAAGCTGACAAGTGAAGAAGACGTCACATTTTTCTCGACTAATCTTTTTCCCTTCGGCTAAGATTTTTTCATAGATTATGGGAAAAAATTATTTTCATTAGACACTTCGATTACCTGTCAGTAGAATTATTAGAGAAATTGAAGCTTTTATATTATTCATGAATAAGACGATAGAGTGGTTTTCCACAATTCGTTATTCAAATTTAAGTTCTAAAGTTAATCATCGTCTTATTCATCTAATTGGTAGTTCCTCAATAGCGAATTGGTAAATTGATTTTATTCATTTCACTATGAGAATTGCCTGACTAAAATCTAGTTAAGGGTTAAACTAAATTTCATCAAACTCTTTTTTTTTTTTACATGGTTGTGTATATGCATGCTAAAAAAAGTTACTTTACTGTAGCGAAATTATGTGGCTTCCATTATAAATTACTGAAGTAAATTGCACAATTGCAAATTAAGTTTATTTACAGCAAAATATCTGTTTTCTTTTGAAATCTAATTTATCAAGCTACACTTATTGCACTAAAGCGGTATTACCGACTACAAATGACGACAAAAAATATTTGTGGTATGGAAGCTTTTTAGCTACACTAAAAGAATTTAACCAAGTATGCACTAAATTTGTTAAATAAATTACTTCCTAAATTATTCAAACTCTGTATTCAATATTATGACTATATAATCGAAAAATGTATCGTTTTTTTTTTTTTTTTTTTTTTTTTTTTCCAATTACTATTCGCAGCAAAATCTATATGATTTCAGATGTTTCTAAATTTTTATAGACTTTATATAAAGATATCTTGGTAAAAGGATGACTAAAATTGTTATTCAAAGAATATTCATATATAGCACATTAACCCCTTGACATACGAATGTACTTAACTTCCTAATTAGATGGTAGATATTATTTGGGATAATTATTGTTATCTTAATCCCTAGAATAATATAAGGGCATTTGAGGTAATAATGCGTTTTTAAGTGATTTTTGCATTTTAAATTATTTAATACTTTCCCTTAATTGCAGAGTTTAAGTTAAAAATTTAGTAATTCCATAGTGAATCAGACTCGTCATTGTATACGAAGGGGTTAAGAAAAACCAATGCATGGAATTGAGGGGATAAAACTCACTTGTTGGGAGAAATATTAGCTTGCAATAACTTTAAATTAAAAAAAGTACTTAACCATAAGAACGCATGCCTAAAAATGAAGATAGGTGAATTCCTATTCAAGATCTAATTGTTTCTTAGTAAATTTCATTGGTCTTTTAAGCCTAAATATATATTGAAAAATAAATACATGGGGGATCTAATGTTTAAGCAGTCCATTTTTCATAAGAATATTTTTCATATCTTATATAAAATAGTAAGTTTGTACATATATTTACAAAATATTTTCTCCAGTATTCTTAAGAAATGATATCATTGTATCTTTTCCGCATTCTATATTGATCTTGTGCGAACTATAGTAAATTTTTTGTTGTATTAAATTAAATTTATTGTATTTTTGTTGCGCATTAAAATCCTTGGATTCGAAACACATCTGAATTCCTGCTCGTTGCTGCAATCCTGATTTAACAAATATTTTAGATAGGGGGAACTTGCTGAAAAATCTATTTTTGGTGAAAACATCGAATATTTTTTATTTATTTTAGATTTCTGAAAAAGCTTCTTTTATAAAACTTTTTCTTTGAACACTTTTTAAAATTGCTTCTGATATGAAATACGAGCATGCATTTGTTCATGTAACATGACACGTCATTCTGGCGCAATCTGTGTTTCTATCTATATTCAGCAATCTAGAAAGGAATATAACATATTTTTTTATAATTTTAGATCTCAGAGAAATGAGATCTCAGCAGTCTCAAAAAGAAATAGACTCAAATATTGACAGTTTGTTTTATGCCCATTAAAATAAACCGAGAACATTTTTTTTTTTTTTTTACAAATTCCTTTGTAAAGTTTTAACAATGAAAGAAAGGATCAGCATCTCAATAAAAAAGAAGTTAAATAATACTTGATTTTCTTTAATTAAATGTAGAATTAATTATTATGAGTTATTTGAAGCTAAATGAGAGATATTGTGCTTGCCCCCCTGTTGGCTTTGGCTTGCCTTCCCGTCGGCAAATGTCTGCCGCCACCTCTGCTTGCAAAGAAGTTATAATTCATCGCTTTAACCATTTGTGATCGTATTAAGTTTATACATGAGTGTCATGGTGTTCGGATTTATGAATTTCCGCCATACTCATTTTCTATTTTACTATCTTTGGAAATTTCTAAAGTCACACGTCACTTCATTAGAATTACATCACTATCAGAATTACAAGTATAAATATTTTGAAAACAATGTTCAAAGAGTCAAAATCAAATTCTTCATCGCTGTTTTTGATTTCACGGTACATTTCTTTCTCTAACTTACGTTTGGCCATTTTAGAACATTATTTTTTAAAAAATTAAGAGGAAATATGTAATTACACGCAAGCGAAATTTCTAACATATTATTTCCAATTTTATGTATCTCCTAAGCTTCCCGACTCAGTATAATATGAGTATGATTCTTTGCTGTGGTGGTTGAGAGTTGTCATTCTATCACAAAGAATTAAAAATAGTCACTCCTTCTCTATTGTATTTCTGAATATTTCTTTGGCATTCTAATATGAACTTGAATTTCTGAAAGATTGTTCTGATAGTGGTTAGGTCATAAGAATTTAAGTTAGGGAAAGGAAAACGTACAAAGTCTGATATCCCTACTTATTGTTTTACAGAATATTAAGGCCCAAGTTTTAATTAAAAGTCTAACTATTTTTTCTGAACTGTTGAATTTGCTGAAAGAGTATAATTACACTAAGTAATTCTACTATTTACCTCGAAGTAATGCTCCCAAATGTAAATGTTTGTCATGGCGCCCGCCAATCATTCCAATATGGTAATGAGACGGATTGTAAGTTAAAAAAGAATTTTGAATATGTAATAGTTCAAAGTTAATCTAACCGATACAATTTCTTTCTGTCTTCCTTCTTCTTTTTTAAGTGATGATTCTTCCTCTTGGTCTGCTCTTTTTGCTAAGTTACCTTCTCACAGATATTGACATAAAAACTTATTTTCAGATTATATATGTGTGTACAAAGTAGAAAAATAACAGTAAAGTAGTCTAAACTTATGATTATATATGTACCTTCATATAAATATTACAAAATACAGCACTACACTGATAAAATGATTTCTAAAACGTACAGTTGTGAATGGCATCTCCAATTTACCACTTTTCTTTCCTCGTTTCCAAAACTCTCTCACTGTGTGTGTGTGTGTGTGTAATATAGCTTTATATTACATGTCACTAGTCACATGTTATCTAATTATATAATTCCCATTTAGAATTAATCCCCATTTTAAGGAGCTGTTCTATCACTAATGAAGAAGAATGAATATAAAATTCGAATATTATTTCCCTTAAAGTAACACTCTTCCTCCTCTTTACAAATAAAACAAAAATGTAAAGATTAAGATCAATTATAGAAAATTACTAAAGAAATTGAATTTTGAAAAAGAAATAATAATAATAATAATAGTAAATATGGTGCTTATTATTTTCCGAATGCGCTGATCAAGGGGCCTTAAGTATGGTCATTTGGTTAGACAAATCATATCTAAAGGTATCAATGCAATGGTAATATTTTACAGAATAAGTATTAACATTATTTTATCGGAAAGGTACATTAAATTCATGAACTCTGTTAATATTTCATAATTTTTTCAAGGATAAAAGAACTGTTAAATAAAAATCAAAAATTGAATCATAATTGCTTTAAACCAAGGAAATAGAGTAATAGCTCAACAATACTGAAAACAGTTCAATATTAAATCAAAAGTTGTTAAAAATAAAACTATTAATTAATTTTTTTTAAAAATTAATAAAAAAGTATATAATCATGGTAAAACAATAATAATTGATTACTAATTGAAATCAAACAAGAAAAATGAAATAATAGTTTAAACAATAATTGTTGTAACATTGCATTAAAACAATATTTGTATTAGCAATACGACATATATTCCAATAGTGCAAATGCCTTAAAAGTCGAAAAACTGATTAAGATCTATTGTTATCATTGAATTTCCATATATAATACTATCCAGTCACTGTAGAATTGCTGTTAAGTACTTGACTCCTTTTGATAAATTTTTAAAAAGTAATTAAAATCGGTGAACCTTTTTAACAGTTAATTTTCCCAACCTTTCGTATTCCTGAAAGTTAAATGAAAAAGTGGTATTTTAATATTTTAAATTTTTGAATGATAAGTACATGGTAAAGAATTTTTTCATCAGTGTTTATTGTTTTTATGTTTTTGTAGAACAGTTTCAAGCCCGAAAAGCCTGCATATACATGATTGAAATGATAGGTTGGCTTGAACAAATTACAGATTATCAAACAGATATACCTGAGCACTTGTTTAATCCTTTGAAAAGTGTAATAAGAGGTAAGAAATCAATCTTCTCAAAAATTTCTGCTATTATTAATCGAATTATTTTTATTACTTAATAAAATATTTTATATATTCTGAAAATTCAATAAGCATATATCAGTTGAGAATTTAAGTTTGACTTTCAATTACATTATCTCGAATTTTCTAAGTTTAGATAGTGTGTGTGGTAAATAAATTAAAATTAACCTAATGGTTTCATTTCAAACATTATGAGAACCAGGCATTAACTTTTGTTTCTTTTAATTATGTTTTTATTATTTAATTGTGGAAATTGTTATGTATTGATTAAAGTGTATGCTAATTTATGTTTTATACGTTTTGCTGTTTGAATCGGATTGAATAAATGAAGAATTGAATAAAATGAAATAAATAATTTTAATGCAGGTTTAGCAAGATTGCCTTTGGTAAATAGCTTTGCACGGACGCCGCCCATCTTGTGGAGTATTGGATGGAATCCTGAGTTCTCTGGCAATCTCAAAACTAATATTCCTCCTCCGCCTGGTGAATATTTACAGGATAGAGATGTACTGAAGCAGTTTATTTACAGAATTAATCTTCTTGGTAATTAATGCAATCTGTATTATGGTATTATTGTGCTCTGATTGTTGATTAAATAGATTCATTTATTTAAATTTCTTTATGGAAATTATTACAAATTATATAATATTAAATCTTGTATTGCATTTTTTTTTGTTCATTTTTCTTTAATTTCTGAAATTCATTCACTTCCATATATTTTTCTTCTCTAGGTATGCCTTCATTAAAACAAGATGTATACCTAATATTTAAAATAAAATAAAATTCTTCCAAGAACTTATAGTAATCTTTGATTGAAATTCTTTATAAAGTTCGTTTTATTCAGTATATTTAAAAACAGTTTGGTAATTTTTTATTCTAGTTTAATAAATAAATTCAAGCTTTTGTTTATTTTAATTTTTAATTAAGCAATATAACTATGCATTTAGATTTTTGCCATATTATTAATAAATTTAAATCGTAAAATGAGGGACAGTTGCCAAATTTAAATGAATGCTAATTTGTTTAATCCCATTTAAAACTTCCAGTTTTATATATAACTTCATTATGCACTTTAATTATTGCTTTTAGGTTTAAATATAATGCAATATTGTATATTTTGTTCCTTAGATTTTTTTTAATGCATGACTAGACCAGATATTATCATCTTGCCTAGTTTGTTCTACAATGTTTGCATATCTGTTTGGTAATTATTAATTTAAAAGCTCAGAAATAAGTAGAATAGAATTTAAAATTTGAATAGATTTAGGGATTGCTACTAGTAACAAATAAGACTATGATAAATAATAGAAAACTTTGTTATTTAGGAGATTAAAAAGATATCTTTAAAAAAATAGTAAGTTATTAGAACTTCATATTACTAAACAGAGGAATGATTGTAATCCTCAGTACATTATCTAGTTATCTTCTATTGTTTTAAATTCCTGGTGAGTAAATCTTAATCAAGAAAATGGCCATAAATCCCAGAAGTCATGCATCTCTGTTACTATATCCAAAAAACTAATAGTTGATTATTAATTGGTAAAATGTGAGTAGAAGTATGCAAAAGGAATAATTTAAAATTTCACGACTCTTGATATATCCCTTTCTGGGGAACAAATGAGTAAATAATAAATGACCGAAAGTCTTTTCTTAAGGTTGGATATCACGCCAACAGTTTGAAGAAACTTGGATGGCATTGCTTGGAGTTTTAAGCGCAACTCCAGTAGATGATATAGATGGGAAAGAGGAGGATCAAGAACGTATCAGAACTAGTTGCCTTGCCGTGAAAAGTATTACATCACTTTTACTGCAAACTTTGCTTCTACCTCAACCTGGAAATCCTCAAAACAGTTACTTTTTGATACAACCTCGTGATAAGCCTTTGGCCTTTCAGCATACAAAGTGAGTTTATAAAATTAATAGAACATTTGAAGAACTGAAATTTCAAAACTTGTTATACTAAATAAGATAACAGGCTAACATCTTGAGCATTATCATATAGAAAAAATTTTCTTTTCCTTGAATGTTTTTTCACTGAATGTTTCATAAAAATTCCATAATATAATATATTTATTTACATAATATTATATGTTTAGGTATTGTTTCAATCTATTATCAATTTTTATTCCTTTTAGACACATAAAACATGTGGGAGAAAATTTTGAATAGATCTTATGAAACATTATTAATATAATATTTTTTTAGGCCTGATTCATCTGATGTGATTATATCAGCCATTTAATTTTTATACCACACAATTTACAGGAAAATATATATGCTGATGTCCATTAAGCTAGCTGACTTATAGTAACTATTTTAAGTACCTGTTTCTTTCCATTTTTCCAAATAAACGATTTTCGCATCATGCAATTTTCAGATTGCATATAAGCCCAAAGTCTGCATGTTAAAACACCTAATTGTTCTATTTTATCTTGTTGAGTATAGGTATAGATTGGTTTGAACTTGTTCTTAGAATGTTCAACTAGAAGTCGTATATGGACATTTTGCTCAATCAATCTTGCAATATTCAATCAGTTTTTGTCCTCAGTATCCAGATCAATACCAGTGATCTGTTAGGATAACATACATAGTAAATGGCATATAAATGTTGCTTGTTGTATTCATACTATTCAAAAAACACTTGTAAGAACTCCTAACAAGTTCTAGTGTAGGAAATCAATTTCAAATATTTTGAATTTTTGTAATTTCTATATCATCATTAAAAATGTTTTAATAGTTTAATTACTTGATGGTAATTAAAAGAATGAAAAGTAAATAATAAATAATATTGGTCAATATTATCTGGGTGATAAATAGAGTAATAGATAAAAAAAAATTTGTTTAATGTCGGAGAGTTTAAGTGTATTCAGGTAAACAAATGGAAGATTTACTACAATCAAAAAGCAAAATTTTGATGATGATTAAACATAATCATGCTATTTTAAGTGTGCTTTATATTTATCATAGATGTTTCCATAATAATTAATTTATGATTTATATTTCATTTCAGGTGCGGTAAAAAACTTATGTGTGTTAGACTTCCAATTCACACAGCATTACAGAAACTTTTACATTTCGAAAGGTACAAATTCTTATCACTTGTTAACGACAAGTTCTTATTAAACTGACAGTTTTTGTTTTTAACTTTTATATGACTGAAATACCTAATGAATAGTTCTTTCAGTTGTTAATACTTTTATTATTATAATATTATCCTAGTAATTGCAAAGATTTGTAGTTTTTATTAGACTTAATATTTTCTTTTGTTCAGATTCCCAACCTGTGGTATTCGTAAGCATGGACTCCAATTAGTGATACCCGACAATGATCTCGATAGTGGCGGAAAACACGAAATGCAAATCTTAAAATAAGTTTTAAAAACCCTAGAATTCTCCTTTCCCCAAATTCGAGTGAAAATTGAAAATTAAATTTATGAAAGTCTGAAAACCCCTTTTACGAAATATCGGAAAGGAAGAAGTGCGTTAAAACCTGGTAATTGATTCATATTTGGCTATCAGCACTCGTATTAAACAGTTATGAATGTCATCTATGTCTTTGCAATAGTTATGGCTTTACGCTATTGTTCATATTATGGCTAAGCGCTATTGTTCTTACTGTCATTTTTATTTTATTTTTTCATTTATAATTATTTAAAAAATCCCATCCCAATTTCTCTTCAAGCGTCTTGTTTCGACGTTGTTTTTCCAATGCGATTAAAAGTAGGCTAGAATAATTATGTGTTGGCTCTCGTCTTTCATATCATTCTCGTCTGTTATAAAAATTATAAAACTTGATTAAAATATGGAATCAAAAATACTTGAAACGACTTAAATAAAATATAGGAAGTATGTAAATTAAATCAGATGCACCTGATTTATAGTTAAAAGAAAAAGGAACTAGATAAAACTTTTAATTTCTAATACTGGCTTAGTGAAAATTCGAATCCCCCCCCCTTAAATTATCTTTCTTCCTTGCTGTTACTAAAAAATTCGATTTTCCTGAAATGCTTTGAAATTATTATGCATCACTGAGTAACTACTGTGAAAACATTAAAGTCGACTTAATATACATAGTATATTTTATTTCATTTTTAGAGTTAGTAACCTTGAAGTTTTGATACCATTTAATATTTTACTTCGTTTTATGAAAAATTAGATTTTTGTATCCTTATGTTTCATTGTTTAGACTTAGCAATATTCCATTATATATTTTTTTAATTGTTTTATTTCCGTGCGATTTTTTCTCAATTTCAGGCGGTAATTGCGTTATTGGAATACTGTGTTATTTATCGCTTCTAAACTTAAATCTTTTGTTAAAATACAACTCCGTTAAGGTTTTAACTGGATTTTTTTCACTCTTTTCTGGTTTTTCAACGGCTGAAATTACTACAAATCACATTGAATGAAATCACTATATAACGATAAAAAAAATTATGTTGATTTTAGCCTAGCTTAGATTGCTTTTCTTTTTAAATTTAATTTTTGTCATTTTGTGAATTTTAGTACTGTCATTTTAACTTGTAGTGAATAAAATTTCTCGAGTTATAATTTGCTAGCTGTAGTGACCTAGTTATATCTAGATTTGAATTCACCAGAATTGGTATTATATATTTTAATAAAAGTTAAAGCATCAAAAATAGTAGAATTAAAAATGTAATTTTTGAAATATACTGATTTTAATTACGTATGTCTGAAACTGATACTTGAGAAAAGAAGAGAGACGCATGTAATAAACATTTTTTTTTCTCTGGGCGTTTCAAATTATAAATACTTTAACTTTCTCACCCTTGTTCTCGCTTTCAATCATTATCGAGAGTATCACTAAAAACACTGAATTAGCATTTTGGATTACATTACTGATACTTCTCGTTTTCTTTCTGTGTATCTTTGCTTTGATCAAACTTCTGTTTTTTGATCATTTCCATCTGAAAATAAACTGGTGCTTAGTAAAAAATATTTTTCAAGATGTAACTTCTCAAGATTGCTTTTTTATTTTATATGTATACTTTATTATAGAAATCGATTGTTTTCGAAATTCAATAATTTGTTTGATGAATAATTCATTAAAATTTAGATTAGAAGAACAAATACTGAATGTGAATACTGAAAGGACGGCCACATCAGGTTCTTATTCTTTTAGCCAGGTAACTATGGAAAATATTTGTATATTTCATATAATTTCTTTTGAATTTAACTTTTCTTTATGTATGTCTAAAATTCTTTGTACAACTTTTAATAGTATTATAATTAACCTACAATGGAACCTCGATTAACGAGCCTAATTCATACCTGAATTTTTCTCGTAATGTGATATACTCGTTAAATGAAACAATTTTTTCCATAGGAATCCATGTTAAATAGGAAATCCGTTCCATTTTGAAAAAAAAAATATTCAAACAAATTGATAATAATGTAATTTATTATTTATAATAAATGTTTTTTTACAAGAAACTCTAAAAACATTTGGCCTTAGTTACACTTCAAAAATTTTAGAAAATGAAGCACAACATTATCATTAAATGAATTTGCAGTGCGCATAGTTACTGCCTTATCAGAGTAATGCTTCGCAACATAAGAGGCAATAATTTCCCATGCTTTCAGCAACTCCCTTAATTCAATAGAAGATTGTTGCACTTATGCTTCCATTATATCTTTCTCTCCTAACCAAATCTCTTCAGTAGCATTTTGCTGTGACACAGAATGCAGCTTCATGAGCTCTTCGATAGTTCTGGGTATGTTCTTTCACCAGCTTGATGGGTGCCGTTGCCATTGTCCATACTTTTGGCCACAGACAAAGGCTCACCAATTGCAGCTGTTCAGGCCTGAACCCCTGGGAATCACGTTCGACAATGTTATCTTGACAAAACATCTTCCATGCAGTTATAAAGGTTCTCTTGAAACAAGTACTCAGCACAAACCATAAAAGCCAATCCAGGACTTTACGTCACAGTGACTTTTCCCCTTTCGTTCTGCAAAAAACTACTCGCAAGATTTAATGGCATAATTATAGTAGTCTTATTTCCAATGTTATTTGATGCTTTTTTCACACTAATATCTGCATAATAATAAATATTCAATTGAAATAATTTATTTTAATGATTGACATTTTTGATATTACAATGTTGCATTGAAAGTAGAATGCATGTAGTTATAATTTAGATTTTGGTAGCAAACTAATGATGTTGCTTACTATTTAGTTTCAAAAAGCATATAAATTCAGTTTGCCTTTTTAGTTAATGAAACATTTTGCATCGATTCTATTGTGATGAAAAACAGAAAAATTTATAAATTTTTATTAATATTAATGAAACAGATTTTGTGACTAAAGTATTAAAATGTTTGTGTTAATTTCTTCAAATTATTAACTCACCTAAAATATTTAGTTCAGTGCAGGGAAGCAGGCTACCATTTTTCTGTAGCAATTTCAAATTGTTGAAAATTATACTTTTACTCTCTTTCTGTGTTTTAGCATTTGATTCTACTGTACGATTGCTTATGAATGTATTTAGATTACTTATCTATTATTCTTAATTTTTATATGCTTTGTAGCTTTTCAGTTGAAAAATGTTTGATTTCGAAATTCTGTTTATCAGAGATCCATTTTCTGAGATTTTTTTTATTTATGGTTTTTTTAATAATTTTGCATTCCATTTTTTTATGTACGAAATATTTCATTAGTTTTATTTATAGGTTTCATTGGAATATCTGAATGCTGCAGCAGGTTTAATTGAAGACAGTGAAGACCTTGATGGGTCGGCATCTTCCAACTCTAGTCCATTGTCTGCTAGTGTTGGAGGAATTGCCAGTTTTCAATTGAGAGAGCAGTGTCTCACCGCTATGGGTTTGGATATACATTCCTGTCTCCATTTTCTCCTTGATCTTTATAGCCAGTGGCTTTCTCCTCAAACATGTCCATACACGCCATTGACATTGCTGACAGAAGTAACTAAATCGGTAATTGCCCCCACTTTTTTTTTTTTTTTTTTTTTTGCTTGGTCGGTTTTGTTTGTGAAAGGTATATTTACATATTCTTAATTCAATGTTATTTTCTTTGAATAATATATGCAATATGTCGTGCTGCGCTTGAGGTATGTATAGTTTAAACGCTTTGAATTGATAAAAGTGATGAGGCATCTTCTTAAAAGATTGTATTCAGTCTTTGATGTAGCAGTTAACACACAGACTAATGTGCATACAAGTTCAAAAACTCTCTTGTAAATGTGGAGTATGCAAAAAGTACGGACTTTGTTAACTTTCAAAGAAAAATTATCGTTGAATAATAATGTGGAATTCCGATTACCTTTGGAGTTATCGTGATATCTGAGCTGTACATCCGTCATATTAGTGTCCGAGAATTATTTTACCTTCTATAAGAAAAGAATATATAATATTTATTATTAAATGCTGATTTACTGTGTTATATATGAACCTTTATCACTTTCTTAAATCTTTCAATAAGCCTCGTCATTTCTCCTTCCCAAAATTGTTAGCTCTGGCTTACAAAATATTTCTCGAGGTGTATTTTTATTTCATATAAGAATTATAACCGTTTATCATATAACAATTTTTTAAAAAACAGTAACAAGTAATTATCAGTTCAAACAAGACTGGGGAATGTGGAGAAGGCATTAGAACGTCCCAGTCAAACTCTAAAAACTTTTCTCTTACGGTCTTGCGCCATGTAGTTTTGCATTGCTGTGATAAAAAATAATTCCTCGTCAGTTTGTCAATTCTGGTCTTTTCTGTTGTGGTGGCTTTCAGTTTATCAAACTCATTGCAGTAGTTGTCAGATTTTATGATTTAATATTGAAGAAAGAGATAGTAGTTGACTAGACGTTTGCAGTCCCACAAAATAGTCAAAAAAGTCTTTCTTCCGGCGAAGTGCAGATTTTGAGACAGGTGAAGGTCTGTTGTCTTTAGATAAATGTGTTTTCGACACATATTTTGTTACAAAGCACCAATTTCATCTCCTGTGACAAATCTTTTTAAGAAAAAATATCTTTCATGTTGCTGAGAAGCAAATCGCATGTAGAGATGCGGTTAATAAGATTCCTCTCCGTCAGTTGGTTAAAGCCGAACATTCACATCTATTGATATATTCCATTCTGATCAACTGATTATGTACCAATTGTCCTGGGAATATTTATGGCATCGTTCTCTCGCGCACATTATATCGTGAACTTCCAGCGAGCATGGCTTTGATAAGGACCGTATCTGTCATTACTACATTCTTCAACTTTCAAATAAAAATTGCCACCTCGTAATCACTTGAACCAAATTCTGATAATACCATTCCTTTAAACGGCATAAAATTCGTCTGCAGTATTCTTTACTCTCTTAATAGTTTTAAAAGAGACTGTCTCAGCAACGAAACATAATTTAAAGAACACTAAGACGACCGATGTCAATGCCATAGAAAGTGCCGCGGTGGCCTGGTGATAAGGTTTCGGCTCGTGAGCAGTAGGGTTTCAGGTTCGAGACCCGATTCCATCGAAGAACCGGCGTGTAAGGGGGGTCTGTTGCATGTTAAATCCGTCAGGGCCAAATGTCCTCCCGCTGGTGTGGTGTGGAGAGGGGGTGCCAGCTCAGATGTCGTCCTCGTCATCTGACCGTGGTTCAAAATTACGAGGTCCGTCCCAAAATAGCCCTAGTGTTGCTTTAAAACGGGACGTTAATATAAACTAAACTAAAGTCCATGCCATAAACATCTAAAAGATTGGCCTGCATCTTCATCGTGCACAATTTTAATCGATATAAAGAGAACCAGTTAAAGTCATCTATGGTGTGGTGGTGAGAAAGAAAGTTGTAGAAACTCTAATAGCTAGAGATTACTATTACCTAATTTGACTGAGCACAGCAATGCTTTAAATACAGTTGTTATGTAGTAGTAGCTGTTTCAATATCTAAGGTAATTTCGACAAGTTTTAAATATATATAATCTGGGAATAATTTCAAAATACTTTTTTGCTATTACTGAAACGGTGGCATTTTATTTCATTACTATTTCTCCTTTATTTCATTATAGTACTTTAAAATTAAAAAAAATATATATCAAAGAATATTTGTTATTTGTTGCTTTTTTTAAAAACTGTATGTAAGTAGAAAAAATATGCATTGGTTCATTAAGAGATTGAGAAAGAATTTATATTCCGATTTTATATATAATATTAGCTGATACCTGGTTTGTTGCTGCCGCAGAAGAAAAGATTTCGGAAATAGCTATTTCAAATTTCAAACGATATCTTGTTTAATTAGGAATGATAGAAAAAAGATTTTCTTTCATTTCATCTAAATTGAATGGTATGTAAAGGAGAAATATCTATTATATATATATATATATATATATATATATATATATATATATATATATATATATATATATATATATTACATTACTTTATTAATCAAATGCTTTTGGGTAGACAGTATTTTTTGTTTTTCTGTCTATATGAAAAACAAATAAATTTCTTGGCTGTCAGACTCCTGAACATCCAATGTACAACTGACCGTGTGAAATTCAATCTGCGCTGTGTGTAGGTTCAATCTGCGCTTGAAGTGATTGATCTTCCGCATTTGTTGATGGGCATCGAGAATGCAAGTCGAATGGGGAACTGCAGTCGTTTGAAATCAAAAGGCATGTCGGTGGGAATAATGGGGATGCTTGGAATGAGCACATCTTATCCACTGGATTTTCCGTTAAGTAGAGTTGTGTCGATTCTTGCCGCATGTTGGTCTTCTGATTCTGATGCGCGTGATTGGTTAGCACATAAACGTTGTCTGTCGATTCTTGCCGCATGTTGATCTTGAGATTCTGAAGCACGTGAATTTGCAATTCATAAACATTCTGTTTCATTGCTTGCCGGTCTTTCCTCGCTTGTTTGAAAAGCTCGAATTTACTGATTTTTACGTGCTGCTCTGGTAAATCTATTAAGTGACGAACGTTTGCGAGACATATTTTTTGACGCAGCAATTAACATAATATACTCTTGTATAACTGAAAGTGAGCTATCAGTTCACTGAATAAATCAAAAAATTAATGTTTGCACTGGAAAATTTCCATCATATATAACTTACCTTGATCGGCATCGATAATAATAATTCTATTTTGTATTTGTGAAATAAATTCTGAATAATATGTGCGGTTTGCCGCAGCCAAAATATTGTGCATGCTAAATGACAATATTTTGTGTATATATATGTAACAAATTCGAATCCTGTCTGCTTTTTAATATGTAACATTATTTGTTGTGAAGCATGAGGCAGTTTGAAGACAGTGAAGAGATTCCTTTTATCTTTTTAAATTATTTTTAATCCATCCGGAAAGCATAATTATTTACAAGCAGAGACGCGGACAAGACGTCCGCCGCAGCGCAGTACAAAAAGCCGAAGTGGAGAAGAAGGGCTGAAATAAATTATCCCTCGCCTTATATAACCTTAGATTTTGATAGGGAATATATTTCTTCACAGTACCAATATATTAATAAGATTCTGATAGGGATTTCTGACGCATGTTAATCACATGTAAGGGAAACACAGGAATCTTTTAAGAAAGAATGTGCTTACTGGACATTTTTACCCCTTCACGCCGAGCGTGTGAAAATATCGGCGTTTAGCTGACTAAGCAATTTTATGAAGCGTCTCTTGAATTAATTTAGTAGAGAAAGTGGAATTGGATCACGAAATAAGAGAATATTTTTAGAATGAAGTTACTATGAGCTAAATTAAGATAAAATCTTGGAAATTAATTAAATTGAAATTGAGAGTTTAAAATATCATTACATATATATATGACTATTCATTAACGAAAAGAAAAAAAATTAGCGCTTGCACTAAATATTTTCGCTTTCTTTTCACTCACATTGTTTGGCATCGATTATAATAATTTTATTTTTATATATGTGCAATTAACTCCGAATGACATGTGCTGTTTGTCAATTTTAAAATAATGTTGAATAATAGAAACGTTTAAAACGATTCGTTTGTAAATTTTATTATGTTCAAAATAAATGCTAATAATTGTACGATGCCTATTACCTTCGCGCAAGTGCAAACAATAAGTTGGCAAAATTTTATCACAGTCGGATGGACGGTACGGCAGCTTATAAAATGCGAACAAGCAAAAATTCATTTTTATATATTAGATATGTATTAAAATTTTTCTCTAATACCATGTAAAAATTAATGTTAATTTGGTTATAAAAAGGGCTTTTGGAAGTTCTTTTAAAAATTTTATATCTATTTTGATAGTTTCTTCGATGGTTATTTTATTTATACTTATTATTCTTGCTATTTGTAAATATGTGTGAAATTTGTAAACTATGGAACTTCACAAAAAGCTTATTTTTTAGGTTGTTGCTTTATCTGATATATTTATGGAAAAGACACAGTTTGAATGGATGCTTGATACATTTTTAGAGGTGCACAGAATTCATCCTGCCGAAGATGAAGTGATTGCTCAATATCTTATCTTTGGTATTTGCAAAGCTGCTGCTGTTTTAGGAATTGTAAGCTGATTTTCTTTGATAAAACGCTTGATTAATTATTATATATAATTAGCTATTAATACTCTGAAATCATGAATACTGGAAAATTTTCCTATTTTCTTAAATTTTGCATTTTTTACTGTTTAAAGTATTTTATTTGATTAACAGGAGCAAGACATTTTAGATAAATTAAAGAAACTTTTAGAACTCAGCTTAAGAAGTACCTATCTCCCTACTAAAATTTCTACTCTTCACGGACTTCTTTATCTACTTGAACAAGGTGGAGGAGATGAATCATTTCCGTTGTTACCAACTGCAACAGAGTATATTTTGAAGCATCTTGATACAACAGATTCGTATGTGTATATACTTAAATATTTTCCATTTGTTTGTCTACATTTGCAAGTATGACTAAATGCTTTTAAAATTTTAGCTTAAAACCTTGCAATGATAACGAAGATCATGTTCTTATTCTGTGGGCTGTAACATTCTACATAATGGAAAATTTTCAAGAAGAAATTTCAGAAGAAGAATTTTCTCAAAAAATTTATCAGGTATAATTAAATATTTCGCTTTTCAAACTCACTCAATTTATTTTTGAATAATCATTTTTATTTGTGATGCAACTTTTTGCTGAATAATGCTCATAACAGTTTCTAAGTCATCATGAGGAAATTGGACTTTCCGTTTTCGTTCTCAGATTTGTAGGTTATTTCTTTGACTTATACAAATGATTTGCAAAATTCTGGTACATGATTTATTTTTACCTTGAATCCTATAAAAGGCTTATAAAACTTTGTTCCTATTGAAAAACTTCTCTAAAATATTTTGAAGATTATTAATTTATACTGAAGTTTTGTCATGCATCATTGAGTGAACAATATGTATTTTGTAGAATTCATTCGAAGAAATAAACTAAATCAAAAGGATTTACTAGAGATTTTATCACTGGATGATTTACTATGTATCTTTGAGCTGAATCTCTTATATTAAAATGAGTTATTATTAATATTCATCACTAATTGTTTTTAGAAAACATGTAACTTATTTAAGAATCAATACCTAGGTTTTAAAGCTTCAAGTATTGGAATGTTTTGACTGTTCTTTTAAAAACGCCACCTCAAAATTTTCAATTTAAACTGGTAATAAGATTTATGTTTTAGTTTTCAGTAACTAGATGACAAAAGTAATTTAAAATTGTTGGTATAGATTTTTATCTGATCTTCTTCAACCATAAACTGTACAGCTTTGTATAAAGCATTATAATCATTCATTTTATGAATTTCTTCATTCTTCATAATTATAGCTATAGTACACTTCATTTTTTTATAAAGTAATGTAAATAAACAATTTCTGAAATGAAGGAAAAGTGTGTTACTGTAACAAGTATGCGAAAGTCACCGAGTTTCTTGAATTAACTGTCATAGCCTGCATATATAATTCTTTTTAAAAATTTAATTCCTTAAATTATTTTACATTTTTGTGATAGAGAAATCCCTCTTTAAAAAATGATAATATGATTCATGTTTTATTTTGTTTCTTTTTCTTAAAGATTTGTCTTAATGTTTGTGGAAACAGTGAAGAATGTGTATCTGGTGCAGTATATTTAACTGTTCTCCATGGCTTAGAACGTCTTCTTGTTGCTGAAATTTTAACTGGGAAAGAAGCAAATGTTTTGTTGAAATTAACTGTTGAAAGGTAATATTTTTAAATTTTATAAATTTGTAAATTCACTCATTTATGCAGATGCTTTTTATGCTTTCAATCTGTGTAGCTTTAAGTTGAAACTTGTTAATTATTAAGTAAATATTTTTTGTATGGTTTGTTTTATGGAAGTGTGCATAATATAATGCCTTTAACTTTAATTGGGAACGAGGTAGCCCTATTCTAAATCATTTTCTGATGCTTTATAGATATTTTTTTACTGCTAGAGTATTATTGTTTTTACATAATTTACTGTATGCATGCAATAAAGTCGGTTTTTAGATGTATCTAATAATTAAAAGTAGGGAAATGGGAATTCCAATCAAAACACCCTATAAATATGTTGCATTTTCATGCAATCTACATTTTGTTTTTGTAAGCATTAAAGAAACCCAGTTTACAAATAGTGATTAAAGAAATAAACCGCACGATTTGTAAATTTAGAATAACCCATACAAAATGCAATATTCATTTCGTAGGGAAAATAACATTAGAAAAAATGCTTGATAAAAAAATTTCTAATGTGGATTGTCATTGCATCTAAATATCAACTGAATTTGGAGAGTTTCAATTTAACTCATCTTAAGAAATTGGCATTATACTACTTACTACTTACTCTTCTTTATTTTATCTGGAATATAAAGCTGTACCTGGTTTCAAAACTGCTGTCAGTGTTCTATATATAACAAGACCCAGATGACTGAACTATAACAAAATATTTCATTTAATGCATCAGCAATTATTTTGGAAATATCCTATCAAATTTTCCATTTTAATCTTGATTTTATTAATGTTGATGATCGTTAGGGTTCTAAATAAAATTCATTATGCTAGTTTGATATCGGTATAAAGCCCCCAAAAGTCTCCAATATTTGCATGTAATGTATAGAGTTTCAAGTTAAATATGTTACAAACCCTACAATTAAACGAGCAAATACTGCAACTTCTGTTTTCAAACTTCCTTTATATCTGTATTTAATTTCAATTTGAATCTGTATTCTACTTTTGTCTAATTTGGAGTTTAATTTTTAGAATCCGCACTGGAACTCCTGTTTTTTCAATGGCTGCATTAGGATTTTTTTTATCTTGCATGTATATAGGTAAGTTTAATGAATTTATTTCAGCTTATTATTATGATGTCTCTGTGAAGTAATAGTGTAACACACCCTCTTATTTCAGAATTACAATTTGAATCTTTGTGCTGCCAGAAATTTTATCTAACTTTTCCACTAATATTTTTGGTGACAAATAAGGTTTTATATAAAAACAATATATACGCAGCACTTAACATATAGATAGATCACTTAGTAAGTTTAGTCAATAAGTCATTTCGTTCACTGTTACTAACTTGTTCGATAGTTTAGAAGATTTTTCCTTTTAACGACTTTATGGCAAGAAAAGAATTGAAGAATATCTGTGAGGTTTGAAATTTGGAATCGCTAGTTACTAAAGAATATTATTGTACTAACTTGGTTTCCATAGAATTGTTGTAAATAACCTGATACTGAAGTAGCCTAAATTTTGAGAGAAAAAAAAATGGAAACAAATCTTTTTATAAAGCCATATATAAAATGTTGATTTGTTAAAGTACCTAAAGTATAAAATACATTTTGTGATATATTTTCACTGTAAAATAGCCTAACTTATGCAGATTAATTATAAAAATGTCTGATTTTTCCTCCTTTTCGTTACTTCGAATTTAAATATGTGCTAGCAGTTCTGAAATTTAATAAATTTCTATTTAGGGAAAAGCACTAATATGTGGTCTAATGAACTGGTACCTGATGTTTCCAAAACATCTGATAGAAGTCATACTAGTGGAAAGCAGATGGATTCAGAATTTTTATTAGTAGCTATGGAACGAGTGACTACTTTATTTGATCGGTAAGTAATTAATTCAACTAATAGATTGATTGGTACTTGGAAATTGGATTTATATAAATGAAAATGTGATTTATCATTTTAAATACTGCAGAAGTCCATTTATAACATTTAGGTTCTTTAGATTGTTTTAGTAATTTGCAAAAAAAAATTAGTGATGGGTTAGTAGAGATTTTTTTTCCCGTTGCCATTTTTTTCATCTATTTTATTGTTGGTAATAAACAATGCATAGTCATTAACCAGAATATTTTAAAACGTCAAAAAAATAAATTGTTTCTCTGAAGTATAGAAAGTAAGGCAAACCACGCAATAATACTCTAAGAATGCATTTCTTAGTTAATGTAAATGTATAATATTGATTTGGAAAAATTGTTAATATAAAAAGTGTTTCTGAAAGCTTTTTTACATGTGTGTAATAGATCTAATTTATAAAACTAAAAATTGTCATGATCGAAAAAAATGGAAAAGAACATAAAGCGGTAAATTAATTTCTATGTATCAAACACTGTTTTTCACAATGAAACGTATCCTAATTTTACCATTTGAATTATTAATATCGTGCGATTAAACACTGTCATGTAAAAAAATCAGAAAATAATTCCTTTAAGAAGAAATGCATTTTTTTTTTCAAGCTACTCTTTTTCATGTAATATATTTTCTAACGAGTAGTCTTTTGAAGAGCTCTATATTAAAAAAAATGCATAGTTGCCGCTTTATCTTTTGAAAATAAAATATTTGAAGAATACTTTTCTGAGAAAGTGATAGATGACATATGTTCCTCCGCCTATTAAGCATTTGAGCATTCCTCGAAATCCTTCAGCAACTCGTGTCACCTTTTGTTATTTCTTGTTTATATCTGCAGCAGGAAAAGGTTTTCTTGTAATGTCTTGAAAGTATTTGTGTCCAGCTGGGATTGTAAGATTTTCATATCATCGACACTCAAATCTGACAATTTTCTATGGTATTTTGATAGATGCTGTCATCTTCAAAAATTTTAGAACAGAGTTGGCCACCCACTTTCTGTCAGTAAAATCTTACTCTCTTCCTCTTTTTTTTTTGGAAGGGAAAGATTTATCATCAGCATAGCTATTTGTAACTATCCAGTTCCTACTAAAAAAAAAGCTCAAAATCCTTGTAGTGGGTACTTAAGTCCAGCGAAAATCATTGAAAGGAGCCCTTTCCCCCATTTCTAAATTATCACATAATAGTTAATTATGCTGATTTTCCCTTGAATATATTCAATAGCCTAAATATACTATATACTTTAGTTTATGCTTTGAGGAATCTGAAGTAATAAATTTTCTGAAGCAACATTTTATGGTAAAATGAAAGAGACACTCGGCCATTCCAAGGAAATGCATTGCAAATTGTTGAAAAAAATGAAATGTGAATAAGTTGGTTTTGCATCAGTTGTAAAATTGCAGGAAAAAAAAGGAACATCTTTATTGCAACAGTTCACTTGAATTAAATTCAGGTTTGGCGTTTTTAAAGAATATATGTACTTTTGGAGAATTATATTTTTCTTGCTGAAAACTTTATTTTATTGTGCTATAATATATGTATATTGTTTTCATTGTACAGATATTCACTTTAAAATACTAGTTAATGATAATTTATACGAAATCCACTAAATAATAATGTATATTAATAAACTTAAATTAATAGCTGCATTCAGAAAAAAAGATAAACGTAACTGATCTACTTATTTAAATTAATGATAGCATTCAAACAAAATTAAATGCAACTTATCCACTTATTTAAGTTATTAACTTTCAGACAATTTGAAAGTAACTGATGTAGAAATTTCTATACTACCACCTACTGGCCGACAAAGCTTAGATTCACAATGGGATCTTTTTATATCACTTTTTACAACTTCAAAAATTGGTGTGAGGAAAATGCATTAAATAAATTAAAAGCAAAGAATTTCAGCATCAGAAAAGGCTTAAATTTAAAATTATTTTTGTGACATTCTAATTGATTTGAAATGATACTATATTTTTTAAACTATGAAATATCTAAACTATTCAAATATCTTTTTAAATCACTTTTGTGATAAAATGACTATTACAACTTCATAAATAAAATTTTAAATGATGAGACAGACACTGTACCATCATCCCTCCAAGAGTTGTTACAAATTTAGAACTGAAAATTGTGCAAACCAAAGTAAAGAAAGAAAAGAAACGGAACTACACTTTAGAAGAAAGACGAATTTGCATAAAACGAATTTGATTATGAAAAGGCGATCAGTGATTCTTAAGAACTGCGACTTACAAACCATTGATGGTTTTCATCTCCCTTTATAGTTAGGGAATATACAGTAAATGTACTTTTACTGGCTCTTTCTCATTATTGAATTTTGAGGGAGTATATTCAACTAATATGAGATCTCTCCTGGGTAATGAAATAAATTTTCTTTGCTTCTGATATACTTATACTGTGTAAACTCATAGTATGCAAATACTGCATGATTCTGTTATATTTAAAATGTCCTTAGTTATTCGGTGTTTAAGAAGAAATTTTTTCTCTTCTTTCAGGATTAAGAAAGCTTATCCGTTTGAAGCTGAAATTGTTTGCGAAATTCTTCCAGGTTTCTTAATGGAATTTTTTCCTGTTCAAGAAATTTTAAATAAAATCATAACCGAATTTTTGTCTAGTCAACAACCACATCCACAACTTATGGCTAAAGTAATTTTCGAGGTAAATGAATTTCTTATTGTAAATTTATGTACGTTAGAATTTATTGCATATGAATGAGAAAGAAATTAAATTTTGTATCCCTTTGGCACATCTTTGGAAGAGTTTATACCCAAAGTGTAGTATTAAGTTTTAAAACCATGCACAACATGTTACGCGGGAATTTCAAATGCAACTAAACAAGATAATTTTTAATGATTATTGATTATTCAAACTAAAAATATATTCCCATTTTAAATGTGTATTTTGTTATCTCTTATGTGTTATACTGCTAAAGCAAAGAAATATGTTTTAAAATTTCTTATCAAATGCTGTGCAAGTAATTGTTCCATTTTATTAAATCTTTACAAAATTTTAACTTAATATTTGTTCATTATTCTTTATGATTGGTCATTTGTTGTGACCTACTTATTGATAGATGAAAACATTTGAAATAAGTTTTATTTCAAACTAATGATAAAAATTACAAGATTATAAAAACATTAAAAATTCTATATTTTGATTAAAACATCTCAGTGGAAAATTGGTCACTATATAAGAGTTTTTGCTTTCAGAGAAGAATTTTCTTACCTTTCTGAGAATTGCATGTTGAGAAAATTGCTTGATTTATCTCCGTTCTTAATTGTTAATTTAAAAAAACTCTGCATACCAGTGGAGTTATTTGTTATAAAATACCTAACGTTTCATTATATATATTTTGATGATATTGCATCTGATAGCGCATTTTTCTTCTTTAGTCTTGTATTATTTAATATGCAATAAATGTATAATAGTTGTTGTTTTTATTGCCACACTGTTGAGCTGCGAGTTCTTCTTGTTTAAATATGTGTAATCTCAACGTAACTGCCATTTCATTATTTGATATGTTTATTTAAGATTTACATCGAGTGGACATGTCTCTTCATTTGCGAACGTGTTATTACCATGAAGGCCCTAGGGTTGAACAAATCCCCAATGGAAAGAGATGAAAGTTGCTGATCACTCACCGATTCTAGCTTGTAGCTACCCGCCAATATCGAAAGTTTTAAGTTAATGTTATCCTTCTAACAGAAAACAAGATGATTGATGATTACAAGCCGATGAAGTTGAGCAGCAAAAACTAACACTCTTGAGCGATACGAATACGTGCTACCCTAATCAGAAGCAGTATTGTGAAATCATAGGCCCAGAATTCATACTTTGGTGCAGACTTAAGACCGTTTAAAACTAATTGAATACATCGGGCACCATTTTGCGTACTGCTGGGCGAAGTAAGGCCAAAAAATGAATTTCTGAAACAGACACTCAATTTATTTATAGAAAATTGCCAGTAAGCGTGAACTTCTCTCACAAAGAATTATTATTATTATTATTTTGTTTCAAAAATGGAATCATGCTTGCGTCTCGATTTTAGTGACATTTGATTATCCAAGTTATATTTCTCAGGAAAGGAGTTTGATTTTACCTGAAGTTGGACCCTAATGCAAAACTATTCATGATCAGATAGCCACCTTCCACGAATGCCGTATGAATGTCAGCGATTATTTTGAAGTGTTATCTAATCTACTGTTCTTAAAGATTGAAAAAATAAATCAAAATGACAATTCCCGTATAATTTGTGTAGTTACATCCCTCCCATTTTCCCCTCGGCGGAGTAAATATCTTACAGTTTGAGGTCGCTATATCGTTGTGTAAATACACTTCCTAGAAGGGTACCAGGGATTCAGAAAACGACGAACGAATTATTATTCAGTTAGACCAACTTTATGGTCATACGCAACATAAATTATTCTTCCAAATGTAATGCAAATTGTAGAGTGAATGCGTGACAACTGAGTCAGATATCTATCTAGCTGGTAATCGATCGTTAAAAACGGGACCAAACTTCTTATTTGGACTATTTATTGCATATTAACTTAAAGTGTAATTTAAATTATCATATTATTTGATATGCAACTGTCTATATCTCCTTTTAAAAGGATGAAGAGCTTTGTCTTAATTTCTTGTTCGGTGGGGAGGGAAACAGTAGCCCTTCTACATCGGCGAAAAATTATATCACCACCTCTGATCAAAGGACAATATTGATTGTCAAAAATCGTGTCTCATTTGAGAGAAGCAAGCATATTGATATTAAATATTGCTTTCTGCGTGTTTTGGTGAACAACAAAACTATGTTCTATCTCTTGAGAACTTTGCAGCTTTATTGACAAAAAGCGCATGTCTAAGAGTGTTCTATATGGCTTAAAGTATGGGGTGACGTACTTTAAGTATTAAATCGATCCAAGTTTAGATTTGAAAATGAAATCTTAAAATTGCCGTTGGGAATTGTTATACTTTTAAAGTGCTTCATTTAAATTTGTGTGGTTAACACAAGATCTTATTTGTGTGCATTAACTATTGTGTTTGAAGTTGTCAATATGATGAGTAAGTGGTTGCTTTATTAAATGCTTGTATTCGAGATGTAACTGTCTTATCATTATGTAATATATTCACTTCAAGTTTTATATCTCCTTTCACTGATAAATGTGCGAACAAAATTTATCTCTCACTTTGGAAATTGTGTGTGGGATATTGCCTATGGATTTTATTATTTTGAACTATAGTAATATGAAATATTTCAACCTGAAAAGAATGACATATTTCAAATCTGATGCTATTGTAATTCATGTTATTTAATTTGTTGAAATGCCTTAAGATTGATTGAATAAATAGACCTGCAAATTCTTATAAATGCTAAAATTTAGTGAAAGAAAGGAGAATAGTTTTTTTTCTTTTCATCTTCAGTGATGGAGTAAATTAATAAACACAATTTTTATCTTTGTGGGTGCTGTTAAAGTATGTTCAAGAATCAAGCTATATACGAAAGCAGTAAACTGTTAAGAGTATAATAACATCGAAATATCATTATGAGCATGAATATATATATATATATATATATATATATATATATATATATATATATATATATATATATATATATATATATATATATATATATATATATATATATATATATTTGTTTTATTTTAGGTTTTCCAATACCTACATAAGCAGTCTCAAGAAGAAGTGATACATGAATGGGTTTTATTATCTTTGTCCAACTTCATGCAAAGATCTCCTCTTTCTATGGCTATCTGGAGTCTTAGTTGCTTTTTTGTTAGCGCAACAAGAAATTACTGGCTTCAGGCTCTGTATCCTTTAATTTACAACACATTTACAATCATATTAAAAATTGCGTATTATTATATAAACATTTTCCTTAATATTTGACACAGATTTCCTCATATTCAAAACAGAATGGGAATAATGGAGGAGCAAGACCGAGTGTTGTTTTGCATTGCCGGTGTAAATTTTAGAGATCAGGTAACTTGAAATTTTAATTTTTTAATAATTAATGGTACTGACTAAAATATTGAAAGATTAAAAATATTTAAAACAACTATGCTACAATTTCTAATTTTTATAAAAATTGTGTCAACTGTTCATATTGTAGATTGAGAAAATCCTGGGTTTGAAATTTCGATTTGATTGCCTTGCTTAGATGCAAAATGTTTTGTAGATGGTAATTTAAGTACATACTAAAATATTGATGTGTTGAACTTATAGTTCCAATCTTGTCTTTTCTAAACTTTAACTGTTTTTGTTATTATTTAACCATAACTGTTTTATCTTCTGTTAATTCATTTTAGTTCAAAAAGTCTTTATTATTTATTTTTCTAACGAACCTATAAAATCAATTTTTTTTAGTGTTGCTTTTTCTCAAAGATTATTGATTTTAGCTTGTGCATTGATTTCTAAAAAATTGTTAATTTATAATTTTGCAGCTACAAAATGAAGGGCAAAAACAAGCCTACTTCAATACAATTCAGAGTGTTGCTTTACCACACACACCGTATGCTGATCTTCTGAGTTGTTTGTAGCTTGTCTTGTTTTGTGTTTTTCATATTTTGAAATGGAACTTATAGAAAAAAAGTTACACATTAAAATATTGAAGGTAAAATACTTTTCAATCATCTTGAATTGCACAGATATGTTCATTCCTATTTTTGTATATTTTAATACCTTATGTTACCATTTTGTTATTTACTTGTGTTTCGTGAAATATTTTTCTTAATAGTATTTCAAAGTTTTTCCTTTAAAAAAGTTTTTGAGAAATATCGCTCATTATTTTTATCAATAGCGCTGTTTTTATGACCATTTTTTTATTGTGAAGCAATTCAATTCAAGTAGTTAGGTTGACTAAATATGTAACAGGTTTATTGCACATTACATGATACAAAGAAATTCCATTGAAAAAAACGTGAAGGTACTTTAGATATACTAATTAAAATGAATCTGTGTGATCCCATTAGGTGGTTAATTGTGACGAATGTGTATATTTTGTTGTTAATTATTTATTAATTACTTGTTTTGTTAAAACTAGTCGGAATATTTTATTAATTTCTGATTTGTATGTATTTTTAATTTTCAGTATGGGCAGCAAATGTTTATACATTTAAAAATTATATTAAATCTGCCCTTATAATATAGAATAAAATTAATTGGTGGTGGATTTTTGTTCATTGATGCTTGCAGGTAAACTTATATTAAGACTAAACATTTCAAATACTATATGAAAATAACTTCAGCTACTTATAAAATTTCAGAGATGAAGGAAATATATGATGAATAATATATTATACTAGTGTTTATAACATTGAATGCATTTATATCCAGTGATTGATATTTGCGAAAATGTGATAGCATGTTACTCTTTGAATTATCAAACCAAAAATCCCATGCTTAAATGTTGATGATATCTTAGACTGTAACGATATATTTAAAGCAACGAATTCATTTATTTATGTAACAAAAGAAAATGATGTAAAAACTTTGTACATAATAGAAAGTATAAGATGAATAAATCAGCATTGAGTCCTTTATAACATAGGAAATATTTGAAATATGCCTTTTCCATATTTCCATAGTTTTCTCAATGTTTATTAAATTAGACATGTTTAACCAAAAACAAATTCAGTCAATCCTTTATTTGCCATATGACAAAGATTCAAAATTCATTTGCAAAATTTGAGCATTTTTAATAACTTATTACAATGTATGGATATCGCCTGTGTTAAAATTTCATAATATATAGTATTCTTTTGTTTTCATGGATATCGATAATTTATTTGGATACTATGTTCTCAATACGCACTATATACTGCCATAAATCTTCATACTCACTTAAGTTAATAGTGTCAAAAGAATTGTTTTATCTTCAGAGTGTTGTTAAATTTATGTTTATTTCTTTGAATTGTATTTGTTATATTTAAATTTCTTCATTATATTTGAAAATTGTATTGGTATTTTACAATTAAATATCCTTTTCCTAACAGAAAAAAGAATTAAATTCATGCTTTATATGACATTTCAAAAATCTATTTAATGTTTATTTTTGTCATAATGTGAATTTGTAATTCTTTATTTATGTCAATAGGTTTTTCAAAAAATTTAGTTATTATCTTTATTCATTGCAGTTTAATCTATGCAACTTTGAAACTCTTGGTCATTTAAGGGTTAAATTTTATATTTTCATGCTATTGAACTGTGAAATGTAAATATGAATTGTATATAATGTGAATAAGTTATTTTTATTAACTTTTCATAAGAATTTTATTACAAATTGCAAATAAAATACTAAAGATTTCATTCTATTTTTTAAGCAAAATCTACTTTCTTTTCAAGACTGTCTTTATTATATGTAATATCTAACATTTTATTTGTGGTTTTATTCAATATTATGTATTAGTTAATTGATGCACACATATTTTAATGAGATTGCTGTAATTAGGCTTTGATTATATAACAAAAGCATAGAAAAATATAGAAAACTTGGTGCCAGGAAAGTTCATAAATAATAATTTCACAATGACCGCTTGCCATAACAATTATAGCAATATGGAAATCATCAAATTATTTGTTTAAATGCCTTTTTTTACTTAGTGAACCTGTAATATGCTCAAAGCGACGGAAAGGTCTTGTTTTCATTTTATAGTGTAATACAACAACGAAATACAACTTATGATCAACTTAAAGTCATACAGCTATTAGAGGAAGAGAGTGCTTTTATAATTTAAAACCTTGTGTAATACAGTTGGAGCAGTTGGTTGATATACTGTCTTTTTTCTCAACTTTCAGCCCAGTTTCATTTGTTCAAATTTTAGTAACTGTTATCATTTGTATTACGACTTATCAGGTCTGACCCGAACTAAACCGGAACTTGATGCATCGTGGATTTGTGGGGCCTTGAAAAAATTTCATTTCACAAAATAACTTTTACATTTTTATATTTATTACATGGTACAAACTGATGTAGAAAGACTACAGGAATATGATAAATAATTAATTTTATAAAGCAAATATTTGATCACTCAAAAATCGTTAATAATTAAAAAACTAATATTTAGCTCAAAAATTTATAAATAAAATTTGATATGCGAATTACTCGAATATGATTACAATATTTAGTTTTCGTTTCATTTTTTAAATAGTAAATTTGTTGATAGTATCGTTGTAACTTAAGATTTTTTTTATTGCTAATTCGGATCTAGAAGATTAAATGTCTTTGGTGGTTAAGTCGTTTTGAGCAAATGCTAGATCTCAAGCAATTTTTTATTACTTTTTATCTTGAGAAAGAGCTTTTTTGCAGATACGACTGTAATTAGTAAAACCGATTTAACTATTAACGAAATAGTAGAATGTAAATGCAATTAAAATAATTTATTTTTTAAATAAGCATTGTAATGTTTATATTATAAAAATAAATTCTAAAAAATTTTCCTTTTTCAAATGCAGTCATCTTGTGTGATAACACCGTTCCCAACCTCAACCCGGCTCTGTAATGCATTGTCGTTATAAATCTTTACAGATATTGTCATTTAATCCTGCCTGTAATATATTTTCGCTTTCTGAAACACGAAACATATTATACTTCCAGAGAAATAACAGCATTTTTTTTTTGTTTATTTATTTAATTATTGGATTGTCACAATTCGCAGGCAGTGATGTTGAATTCCTTTGATTGAAAATTTTATGGAAATGACTCCCATACGATCAAACGTTATTACTATTAAATGTTACTGTTTAATGATTAGCCAAATTAATTTAATACCGCATCGGAAATCAATATCTATAAGTCTCTTAAACTATATGCGCTATTCATAAAATGCAGATATTTTAATTACGTATTGCAACTATATTTTAGCTCACTGTCATCGGCTATTTTCTTTAGTTATTATGGTAAACAATGTTGTAAGACTTTTCTTCGCAAATTTCATAAGCGGCTGTATCAAAACCGTAACAAAGCATTTTATATTTATTTAAATTGGTTGTTCATTTATACGAGCATTCTTCCATGTCTCTCTGTTTGTGATTCCTCTATTACTTTCTACAGCCATCCATTTCAATTTATTATATTTCAGTGAGAAATCTCTTAAATGAGGCTATTTAATCCTGCAGTTAAAATATAACTTCTTGATTCATAATTTTAAGAAATTTTCTAAACATTTTAGGCATTATTGCATCTGATGAACATTTTAGCATGCTCATCTGTCTAGAATATCCAGCTAAGAGAATAGTGTATGAAGTTTCAATATCGTACTTTGTTCTCCGTATTATTTAAAATTAAGAAATTATACCATTTATATATAAATTGAGCAGATGAAGATTTTTAATATTAATAAGATACCACTACATAAATTCGATAATGACATATAAATGTACAACTGTCAGTTTCGATTCATTTTGTTGTTGAAGGTTTAATTAGTTAATCCATATATATAACTTAGCTATGCTGAAGTTTTGTATAGAAATAACATTTTCATTCTTCTTCATATGGACATTCGTCAAAATTTTAATTTCATTTTTATTTCTTCTAAACCTAGAAAATTTAAAGTGAAATATACTTTCTTTCATTTGGGGAAATATTTTCTTTTTGAAATGACATCTGTTGTACCAATAAGAAATAATAGAAAAATTTAAATAAAAAAAAAAGGGGTATGCTTATAAATGGGTTCTGATAAATGAAAAATAATTTTATTACACAAATATAAATATCTCTTCAAGAAGATGCTTTTTGGCTCGATATGGATCATCATAACTGATTTTATGTTTCAGTATTGTGATAAAAAAAAAAAAAAACTTTATCTTTCCTATATAGACAAAAAAAAAAAAAAAAACTATCTTGCATGTGTTTTGAAATTAAATATATCAGAAATAAATTTATAAATGTATATAGGCATACAGCAGTTTTTTTTTTAATTTTTGTTTGCTGTTGTAAAAAAAAAAAAAAAAAAAAAAAAAAAAAAAAAAAAAAACTGAACATTTTTTTCGCCTTTGTTTAAATTTCATTTTGGAGAATTCATGATTTTATCTATCTGCAGTTTAGATACAATCAATTTAGATATAAATGCAATTTAGATGAACAGTTTAAATGTTGCTGTTTAAATTTATATTAAGTAAATTGAATTGTAATCAATTGATTAATTTAGTTTAATAAAACTAAGCTAATCGTTATTCATACAAAAAACTTTTCTGCAATGTTTTGATTTTAAAGGAAAATCACTCCCATTCAGATCTAACTGCATATCTGAAACTGGAGAAATGCTCAACCAGAATGTTTACGTAATCTCTTTCAAAGTCGTGTCTTTTATTGTCACTACTCAGGTTTAACATTTAACTTGTATGCCAGAAGAAAAAGTCGTCTGCTTGCGTTGCTGAAAATATGTCTCGAATATAATTTTTCCCAGGTTAAGAACAAAAAATAAAGTAATTTATGAAATAATGAATTATGTCAAACATAAACACCGAGAAGTAAAATATGATTAATTGAACAATAAAATGAATAAATTTATGTAAAAAGTATTAGAAATATGCATCCGTACTCATAGAATGTTTAACATGGGTGCTGGCAATATCTATCTGACTGAATTCATGAATTTTAACGGCAGTTAGATTTCGACAAGCGAGATCAAAACTATTACTTTGAAATTTAAACCTTTGCTCATTTTACTAAACGCTATATGTTTTTTTGAATTATGCCGCATCAACGTCTCTTTTTTTCCCCCACCTATCCCTCTCAAACGAAGATTTTTTTAAAAAATTTTGTCTTCTCATTGAAGGTAATTTTTTTATACATTTTTATTTAACTTCATGTATTTCAAGCTAGTGCAGATAGAATTTTATAATTACTTATATTTTTATTTCCTGATTATGCAAGTTTGAAATTTCGCATTCTTATGTTGACATAACGACAATACCTTTTTGTATTTTTAGAACTCAGCTGTCAGTGAATCGGTGCATTTCATTCAATTCCATACTAGTAGAGAATGGAGATTTGAGGGAGGGGGAAGTGTGTTTACGAGATTCCTTAATATTTATAATAAATTTTAAATATTATAACAGAAAATAATTAAAAACAGAACACATTCCTAAATTTTAGTACACTAATAAAAGTTTATTTTTTTAAGCTGCTTTTATTAATTCCATTTATTATGGCTTTAAAAATTTTCTGAATTATTGTTGTGATTATTCACAGATGATTTATTATTATTCCCGTTTTAGAATAATCGCTTTGGCAGATAAATAATGAAAATTCCCGAAATTGACATGATTCTGGTATGAAATAAATGCCTGGATGTGGTATTTGAGTAGTGGTTATTAATTATTAATTCATTTTTGATGTTCTTGAAAACTTCTTAGTTTGAAAAGATATGTAAGCACAAACCGTACTCCCCATCACCTGCTGAGAAATTACAGAAGGGCTATCCATATTTAAAATCAACTAGAGTTATCTCCCCAAAATCTTCTCGCAAACTTCCCAATAAAGATCTTATCCAAAACTAGTCGCATAAAATTATGGACCTCGGGTAAGGCCGTGATTGTCTTATTTGGCATTAATGAACTATAGTTACGAAATGTAGATATTTGGTTTGAAGCTATTGCGATAATATATATTGTGGACAGCTTTTTCCCGACCGATTGGAACTAAAATTTGGCAAGAAATGACAGTCGTGGTCATAAGATTACATACTGAATTTTATAGATTTAAGTCTGTGCGTTTATGAGTTATTGCGATTACATGCTTGCGAAAGACATAGATATATAGATTTGGTTAAAAGTTTGATTTGAATTTACATTTTAGATGTTAAATATGTGTACCAAATTTTATCTATCTATTTCTTTGTATTTAGTAGTTATCGAGTTCACTTGTACTGAAACCGCCATGGTGATAGGCTTCCTCTGAATGAATTTCGTTCAAAATTTAATAGAAATCTACAGTTTTTTTCGTAAGTCGTCTGTGTACCAAATGTCATCTCTCTAATTCAAAACGTGATGAATTATTGCTTTCATAGAAAGACACAATGCCAAAAATATATTTTTCGAACTCGAGGAATTCTGAAACATGGAGATTCGACAAAATCTCGAGTTCGAATTTGTTGATGATTATAATACTTTCTCTACACTTCGTATATGAGAATATAAAAAGACATAGCATATCAATGGTCTTCCCAAATAACAGGCACATGATACTTTTGCTCCAAGTTAACCCAACAATCTTGTTTTCACTATCATAAATTAATTTTATGGCTGTGTTAGAACTTGTATAGAATTCATTTGAAAGGTTTGATTTAATATTGAAATTTTCTTACGCTACATTTTATTTGTGATGAACTTAACAACGTCGGACAGATGATAAGAACAACATACAAATTAGCCGTATTTAACACAATTTTGATTATTCAATCACTATTAACTTTACTTAAACCAGCTTTTAGTTCTAAACCTTTTTTTGACCTCTTCAACAAACTGGCATCATGGAATTTGTCCCGTAAAAGATTTAATGATTAATTATTTGAAAGTTGTAATATAAAAAATGACTGGTTTTGATCATAAAATCAAATTTTACCACATTAAATTTCATAGGTACATTGTCGCATTTATTTGTGAATGAAGGCGGCCATCATCATGGTATAATAAATAATAAATGCCCAATTTTATTTTGACTCCCACATGTGGCAATATATAAATATATTTTGCAGAATAAATATATTATTAGAAATAAATTTATATGACAATTGAAGTGTTCGATCATCTGAATATAACTTTTTAAGGCAATAACACTACTTTCACTTTTTATTAGAAGCTAAATGACTTTAGAAAAACTTATTTTAAATAGGATATATTTTTTTAAAACTGTTGTGGATGTATATTTGTTTTGAAGTTGATTCAAATCTACAAATGAACTAAATACGATGTTTTTGTATTCTAGCTTTTGTAATTATGTTTGAGTGCGTCAGTTACGAATGTTGAAACAAACTTATTAACGAAGAAAAGCATGTATACATGTATAATTGAAAGATAAGTTTTCTAATTAATACTAACAAAGCATTGACGTTCATATAAATTATATTAGGATATGTAGAACAACGCACTTCTGATATTATGGCAGCTATTTGTTATTTCCAATATGATTCATTGTTTAAGACATGTACATTTTATCAGATATTCTCCCACATCGTGTTTGTGTATTTAAGTGCTTTTTTAAAAGTCAGTTTAGAAGAAAAAAATTTAAAAATCTTCACTGTTTCTAACATTTAAATATTTAATTTTCATAAATTCTGGTATATTGGTCATCAGCGAAAATAAAATTATCCATATTTAAATATTTTACTTGTCTGCAATTATTGAAATAAATTTATAGCTTTTAAAAATTATCTAGGATGAATTTGAAATTGCAGCCATTGTTTAATTAATTCACCCCTATTTGTTAATAAAAATCTTTTAAACTTGAAAATGTTTCGGCCTTTATTCTGCTCATTATAGTTGTAGTAATTACAACACGAATAGATTTCAATTCTTATCATAATTATATATAAAGAAACCTTTGCATAAACTTGAATTTAAAATAAGGAATTATAAAAGTATTCATTAATTGCTTTAATAGAAATTTGTACATGCTCAAGTTTCGTTTGCCAAAAAATGTTTGTTAAGTGCATTTGCTTACAAATGTGATTTTTGGGAAGCCTTTTTTTAAAAACTTTAAATACTTTATTATCTTTGTCTACCTAGAATTATTCCAATTAAAAGTGTGCTTGCTTAAAATGCAAATAAAAGCATCAAATTGAGAATTATTTTTATTTATCTAAGAAGTGAAGGTAAATTCTGATGCAGTTGGCTTCAAATAATGTGTCTTTAAAACTGGATACTTTTTATGATTGAATTCACATATTTAGTGTTTCATTGCATTTTGTTATTTAAGTTGAATATAAAATAATTTTGCCTTTTGAGCATGCATGCTAAAGCATTTTATCATTACTGTTAAATGCAGATCATGTGAAAACTTCATCTCAAGATAGTAGAAATCAAAATAATATATAGTATTTGTTACAAAGCTTCAGTGTTTTTATAATGTTATTATAGATAAAAAAAATTATATTGTATAGTTATATATGAAAATAATATTTTGTAAATAAAAGTATTAAAACTTACGCTTTATTGATATTATTTTCAGAACAGTTATATTATAATATTTTGTAAATAAAAGTATTAAAACTTACGCTTTATTGATATTATTTTTAGAACAGTTATAATGCCATTCAAATATTTTTATTGAATGTGTTATTAAAAAATAATTAACAAAAAGTTGATTTCTACACAGTACAATAACAAATAATGCAGAAGGCAAAAACCTTTCATTTCAAGAATTTATGGAAGAAAATGCATCACACAAAAATAAAATGTGAGTTTCTCCTGTCATCAGGTTGATGATTTGAAAAAAAAGAGAAAAGAAAATTACACAGTAATTGCTAATGAATCTACAAGTTGTTAAAACATGCCAAAAATTTGGAATAAAAGTTTTATATTTTCTAGAGCTAAGAAAATAAGACACTTGCAGAAATATTTAAATAAATACAGCAATAGGAAAAAATAGGTACGCATATTTAATAAATACACTGGGCCCTCGATTACCACAATTAACTTAGATGGGCATACTCAAACAAGATATCTGAATATCAGAAATTCTCTCTAGATTAGATGCTACTCCATATTTCAGATTTGCAGACTTTTTATTATAGTGGTTGTAAAACACGTGGATAATATAATCCTGAGAATAACTTGGAACTATACTTTTTTTAATGATTTCAAATTACAATAAAATCTAATCAAATTGTCGATTGATTAGATCGGCGAGTCTCTTGGTTTATAACACATTTTCCCGGAAAAAATAAAGAAATCTTTGGTTTGTGTAGCAGATAATTAATATTTAAAGTCTATTATTTATTCCTGAAATCATATCAATCAATTATAATTCAAAAGATCAAGCTTATTTACACACTTACATGCAGGGTGACTCATAATTCAGTTTAGTAATTGTTAGGGGAGGTAGAAACCACAAAAAGAGGTCAGAATTACGTAGGATAGTACTGCCATAAAAGCAAGCGGATGAACTAGGGCAAAGGTCCTCAATCTGTGGGCCGCGGATAGCATAATAGTAGGTCATATATGCTTTCTAACATTCGAAGACGAAAAATCAATGAATCAGAAATTTGTCTCAGTAAAACTACTGAATGAAACTGGAAGTGTCAACAAATGAAGAAGATCCGGTAATAAAACCATTATGTGAAGAGATTAAAATTGTTTTTGTTTTTTTCAACTATTTCATTGGTTCCGATTTGGATAAATGTTCGGCAACACTATGCAGCAAAAATTTGCAGGGACATTTAATGGACTTCTGTACCACTTATTTGTTTGAACGTGCTTTCTTAATTTTATTTTTTTAACACAAATTTAGAAACAAAACTAATTGTAACCACAAGATAGGAAAAAAAACAAAAACAATTCTTAATAAATTAAAGGCTACACATATATCGGGATGTCATTCACTCATTCTAGCGTTACAAATAAAATTTACTTATATATACATGTAAAGCCGGCATTAAGTGATTCGGGCTCTGACTGAAAAAGAAAAAATGTAGTCATTTTTTTGTGTTTTAAGAATCTAAAGATTTCAAACTTGGGGGAGGGGACAAGTGTTATTGCTCTCTTTTTGATTTTCTAGTTGCTTACTCAATATAAGGTGTTACATACTTCGTAATATAGTGAAGATTTCTATGCGAGTAGCTCTTTTTTTCCCATTAGGAAACATAATTTTATGCAAAACTAGAATTTTAGTGACATGAACACATAACAAATTTTTTTTATCTAAGATATTACATTTTTGTATAATAGTTTTCATATACCCGTGAGTAAACAGACAGTCAACCCTACCATGGATTTGATTCAAAATATAATCAAAAATATGAATAAATGAACAATTACTAGGGTAAAATTGTGTGCTAAATTTAATCTTTCTAGCTCTTTAAATTTTTAAATTATCAAGACCGCATACAAATAGGTCTACAATATACAATAAAAATAATAAATACAAATACAATAGGATGGGCAAGTAGGTCTCTTGTAAATGGATAAAATTTGATCGATATCTACTATTTTGGTTCTTTGATTACAAACCGAATTCCATCTGCCGCTTTTGAGTTAACGTATTAGACTGATTTAATTCCAAAATAAATCAGTAAATAAAACGATAAATATGTTTTCTGGTCGTGAAAAATCTGAAACACGAGAATTCGTTAAACTCTCTAGGTTAAATTCATTGATGATTGCAATATTTTTCATTGGTATATTTTATATAGTACAAAGTAAGAAAAAAAGTAGCTCTTAAATCTTTTTTACTCAATTTTGCACTCAGTGAGGATGCGTGAAAGGCGTTTACCCTGCTTAATCCAACTCTAGTATTACCACTGAACTGAGCTTAGAGTTAGCAGAACTTGGGTGCGTGGCTCCCCAATTAAGCTCGCAACCCAATTGAGAGCAATCGGCTGAAAGTCGGCCCAATATAAGTGCGACGATCGAACATTCGTTCTTATGCAATGACATGCAAATTTGCATCCATCATAAGCTTTTATTTCTCTAAATATTGCACTTAAATATATACTTCCAGTTACAAAGTTTCATTAAATAATATGGGCAATTATATGAAAACGCGTTGGCTTCTATGGAATTTGATTGTAAAAAGTTTTACAAAGAAAAGAAATTACATTTTTATATATGACTTATGGTGTAAAAGTGTCAATTAATAAAATGCTTTCCTTGCATTCATCAATGCACACACAAAGTTCCACATTTCTATTTACAAAATTTTTAGAAGGTGTATTTATTTTTAAATTTAGAGGGAATAATCATAAATTTAGATGAAAACATTTATTTCAGAAATGCAAATGTATTAAATACAGAAAAACGGACATATGCAAATATCTGTGTAGTAATACATCATCCAATCATCGTGACTTGAAAGAAATTAGGTAATCATGTATAATATTGTTCTCTTTGATTGGTACAGTTGCAACTTCCACTTTATAAAGGAGGGAAGAGAAACTGAACACTAAAGATTTCTCAGAGGAGTACTGGAATATTGAGTAAGAAAATAAAATTACTTGTTGGTACTGGTGTGCATTCTAAAAGGATGACATATTTCAGTAACAAAGAACTCTTGGATATGCTGACGATTTATGCTATATTTAATTGTAATGCCGTCCTAGTTTTAAAAGAATCCGAACATCGTTTTCCGAATTCCCGACATCTTTCTAAGAGGTGTGTTTATAGAACGAACGAACAATTGCGAACCACAGCATCCTTACTTTCTCACAGAGGCTGAGATGTTATACACGTTTAGCAGAAATTGATATTTTGCTTCATTTTTCAAGTTACCCTCATGCAAGTCTGCGAACAATCAGTTCAGAACACAACATTCCAAAACCAATAGTGTTGATAATTCAACGTAATAACTAGCATCCGTACAGTATCTGTGGAGTCCATGGACTATTACAACAGTTAGTTACATGGACAACTACACAGTCGATGTTTAGAGTACTACTACAATTGAGTACTACTTGGGATTAAATTAAATTTTTCTTTCCTGATAAATGCAATTTGGAGAGACAAATGTTGTTATTATCGAAAAAAAATATTAATCTTCGAGATTAATTGGTAAAAAGATTTAAGAGGGTAAAAATCCACTTACGTGCTCGCTGAATCGAAATGCGTTCGTAAAAAATTTAAGAATGGGAAGAAGAATCATTCAACATTTAAATTTTGTGTGTACTATTTCATGATTTACGGATATCAGTGGATTATTCAGTAATTTTTTTTTTGATTCTGTAAAATGATGCAGCATACTATAATAAAAAAGCAAATCGTCAAGCTAAAAGAGTGATAATATTTTTTATGCATCCAGCTGTATTACAGGAAAGACCAATAGTGTTTCAAAAAATTTTCAAACTTTGAAAAATATTCATCATTGCTTGCTTCTGAAGTTAAGTGTTGACTGTTAATATTACAAAATTAAATAAGAAATTTATTAAAAACGTGCTTTAAAAAAAGTGAAATAAAAACCTATTCAGTATGATGAAATGAACCTTGATTATAAACGATGAAAGAAAGATGCGGGATCAAATATTTGTAGCAACAATGAATACGATTTTAATTTTGTTAGAAAAATGATAATAATGTTGTAAAATATATTACTTAAAAACTTCTTTAAAATTAATTAAAGTTAGACACAAAATTTTGGGACAACTAATTTGGTATCATTGTTAAGATAATTTTTTGAATTTCGTGGTGTTTAATAATTACTTTTATGCCATAATATTTTCGTAAGTTATGACGGGAAAACACTGAAAATTCAACTTAATTTTTAATTAATTAAAATTCTTATTAAATTTTATACAACTGCTCAGAGGTGTACACACCCGTCTTTCAAAGTATATGTGCCAAATTTGGAAGTTCTTGGTCTAATGGTCTGTTCTGTAGAGTGTCTATGCATAAACACACGCACTCTTTCTCCTTTATTAAAAGTATGTGTCCACCTTGAGAACACTTCCAGACAAATGTCTATGTTTAGGCGGGTGTTATAGAAACAGGTTTCTGTAGGGAAGATCTATTTTGAATAGGAGGACTCGGACGGAAGTCAAGGGGTTATTTCTTTGCATGGCGTCAATTTGAAGCGACATTGGGTGTGAAGAATTTTCAACCCCAAATGATAAAATGAATGCAGGAATTTATGGATCCTTTATTGCTACACTGCTCAGGACTACTGATATATATTGAAAATAAAAGCTCATTTATCACTTTATTTTTTGAAATCACAGTTCGTGAGAAAGAGTTTTCTTTGAATTAATTGCATTTCTTTTTCAAACCGGGAAAAATTAATAAATGGTCATCTAGAATACTATCTTAAAACAAACTTTTACAGCTTTTTTCGGCAAATAATGTAAAGCGATGTAGTTATTATTTATTTGAGTTTTCCTTTAAGTCCGGAACTTCTGGCACACGCCTGAATGAACACTTGAATTATTTTCCAATTCAGAATATTTCTCCATATAAGCTTTGCGAAATTAATTATGTTGCGGAAAGCTTGTGCATAGTGCAAATAAGTTATAAATAAAAGTTAATTTTTTTTTTAAATCTAAAAATTGATAGTATGATAATTGTTAATTTTATGTTTTGGAAAATAGTATATACTTCGGAAAAAATGAATAAATATAAATTTCGAAAAGTTTCAAGCATATTTAACAATGAACATTTTACTTTATGTTAGAATATAAACAACCTTTTATAAAAATTAGGAAATAATTACGATTAATTACACTATTGTTTTTATGTTAAATTAGACAAATTACCTTGCGTTTGCTTCAGAGAATTTGATATTAAATACTTACTAAATTTAAAATATACTTATATGCTTAAATACTTATTAAATTTAAAATAAATAAAATGAAGACGATTAATTTTTTTGTCGTGCATAATTCTACTTTAGATTTCTTAATTATTAAGGATAGTTCTTCTTGTGCAATCGTTAGACATACAAATAATCATTCGGTTTTTCTATTTGATTTGCATTGTTCTTTGTATACGTATGTCAGGAATATTAGATATTTTCAATATTCCGAATATTCAAATAATTTTCAGCTTAGTAAATTATTTTTCGAATTTGTTTTTAAAAATTAAATGCAATAATAGCAAATATCACCAATTTGGCGCTAAATGTGCCATTGTAAGAGACTTGAATGAATTTCTACATATGCGAAATGAACTCTTCCTACAGTAATCTGTTTCTTTAGCGACCATCGTAAACACAGACAATTGTCTGGAAGAGTTCTCGTGGTGACTGTATTTTTTTTTTTTTAGTTGCATATTTTATTAGTGAGCCTCAAAATATTTTTTTTACACAATTTTACATCCGCAAAACGAAAACGTTTGGGAACCACTGAGCTAGATGATACACGGAGAAGCAAATATGATAAGCCAATAACGAGTAAAAACTCATTTGGCAATACTTTATACTCGAACAGAACAACTGTACAGTATTGCAGATTCAGACTAGTTAAAATTCACCCCATATTTAGAAAAATTTATAAACGTCTGGTGATGCTACACACATCTATCCGGTTTCATTCCACATACCAGTAATATCTCATCTCTTCCGTTGTCGTCAACTACTAATTGCATAAAATCGAAACTAGCAGACTGAAATACAACCACATCCCCCTCTAACTTGCTGCTGAATTAAAACGATGAAAGTTTCAGCAGTTTTTAAAACGCGCGAATAAAAAAAGATCTATTGCATATTCATAAAATGACATTTTTTCGGTTTCATTTTTTTCAGTTGATCTCACTCTAGTCTGACAACATATTCTCATTACTTTAGATAGAATTCATAACTCTTTTTATGAATAGCGTACTTGCATATTAACAACAATCGAATTGAATAGAGAAAATTCTCAAACACGCTGCGCTTCTGGAATCCAGTATTTTGCAAAACAAGTAAAAGGGATTGAATCCTACTGAATTTACCGTGCATTTGTTAAGTGCTTGAGAATTTATACCCCAAAATTCTCAAGTGCATAACTTGAGAATTTATACCCCCAAAATTAGAATGTTTTAATAAATTATTAAGAATATATAGTTTTCAGATATATGATAATTTTCAGAAATATTGCCATAAAGGATAGTTATCTTTCCTGAAGGAAAGATGCCCAAACGATGTTTTATTAAAATTATGTAGAGGTAATAACCATAAATTCGATTAAAATGCTATATATGATTCAAGATATTCCTGCAGCAAATGATAAATATCACTCCGGAACCACGGTAACAGAAGTTTCAGTGACATTTTCTTGAATGTAATGAATCCCTGGTTCTTTCTGTATGAATATATGACGCTAGTCATATAACAAGGAAAGCCATATCACTGATTCTCCGACAAGCCTCAAAAGCACACGGAAAAAAAAAAAAAAATTGAATGACCGAACCGCCGCTACAGCAACACTGGCGGAAACTGTGGTCTTAAGGACCATCTCCGGCCACGGTACAACCCTTCCCTAAGGAATTATGTCCTGTCCTTCGTCAATGGGAGGAGCTAGACCCCTACCTTTTCGTTTACTTTCCAGAGTGACAAGAACCAACCAAAATGACAGAAGTTTCTCATGCTCATTTCGAGGCGGCCCCTCGGGGAGATAGAAAGAAAAATTTTCTTCCAACGATTTCAACAAAGGTTAAAGGGCTCAGAAAAACAAAAACGAAAAGATCATAATTTACATTTTATTATCAAAATTCTATGAATGACGATAATGTGCAGATATAACAGGGAAAACATGGATTGTCAGAAAGCAAAACACGGATTCACTACCATGGTGGCTAATTAATATTTTATCTGCACTAAGCTAACCGCGTTTTACAGTGAATTGACATAATGGAAATGTATCTGATAAGCCTTCTGGCCTATAAATCATTTTCTCCAACTTTCTATACATGATTTACTCCGAAACCACTGTACCCATGGAGTTCGACTACGGTCGGAGCAAGTCTGCAGTAGTACTTTCCAAGTTCTCTTCAGCATTTTTGCAAAATATCGCTTATCTTATAGTGTTGTAACTCCGGAGGTAACCTGTACTGAAACCTTTGCTTCGTTTCCATCTTCTTGGAACCGCTTTCATAGCCTAGATATGATTTTCTATGCAATTATCACTTTCTGGGATGCTTCTTTCTGCGATTGGCCATGTCTATCCTCTGAGTCGTAATTAATTATTTATGGCAAACTCGGAATTATACGTTGCGTCACAACAACGATTTTTTTAATACATATGCCCTTTTCGAGATACTTTCTGCGCAAACCAGTTATTTTAGCTTGACATGCAAGCATGTTATTCCAAAATATATTCATAGTTTTATTTATTAGACAATTTTATTCAAGTGCGTTTTTTTCTGAAATTATCAAATAACCTTAATTTATTGACATGATTATAAGAAAACGGCACTTGAATTTTAGCCTCATATCTTTGTATTTAATAATAATGATATCTACTTGGCAGTCTGTGTGGCCATGAGATCACCTGGCTGCAGCAGTGGAGCAGGAACACTGAATTAGGATTTCATTTATTTATTTATTCGAATCTGTCTTTAATAACATTAACAAAATAAGATAAATTTACCTCTATTAACATATGGGGGAAACTGAGTATATTATTACGGAATACTTCCGCCGGGGTTCTTTTGCGATTTGTGGGTCAATGAAATAAACAGTCCTTTAGTAAAAAACAATGACGACGTTTATTAACACGAAGACACTAATACAAGGACAACAAATATACAGCTTGAGATTGTCGGCCTTTTATAATTCCCAGGAGGTGGGTGGGATAAGCCTGATTGGTGGGACCAATCAGGCGTGTCTCGATTCCTATTGGCTGAATTGCTAAAATTCTGGAAGTTTCCAGTAATATCTATTTTGTCGCCAAAGTCGCTAAATTCATCGCCAAGTTTGCCGTCAAACTCTGAGATCACTGACGCTGCACCGACCAGCACCCAACAGAGCTGATCGTAAAACGGTCTTTCCAGTGATTGAACTAACCGTGCTGGGAAGCAACATTACAGGTTTGTAACAATATTGAAATTCACAGAAGGAAACATCAATTAATACTTCATTTAAGGAGATATGTGGATATAGAAGCGATATGTTCTTTTCAGAGATTGTTTTATTTTATTCAATGGTTTAGAAAACCATTTATGTCGGAAAGAAGTATATATATGTGCATGCGAGAAAGACGAATGTTAAGGGCTGCCCACTTTTCAATATAATGGAAATAAATTTCATTGAGAATAACTAGATTTTTGAAAGAATTAAAAACGTTTTTTTTAGATAATACTATTAATATGAAATGCTTTCTAATAAGGCGAAATGAATTTGTCGACTAAACACTAGCCAGATGCAATATAAAAAATTTTTGACTTAAAAGAAATTGTGTGTTAAAATTTATGAACTACCTTATAAATAATGCAGGGATGAAATAATTAGAATAGGAAATACGCAGCATTTAATTTAAACGCAGCATATTATAGAAGAATAATGGAAATGAATTTAAAATATTTTTAATTATAGAAGTATAGAAGTCCTATTTTGCTATTAATGAAATCATTGTAACATGGAAATTTGAATTTCATTGAAGGAGTACAGTCATCAACAAAATTAATAATGCACTTCTTATTTGCTGTTTACTATCGCATCTTCACGAAACTGGTATCGATAAAAATGGCTCAAAGGGTCAGGTTTGTTTTGATAAACACATTGATTAACTGGGATAATTAATATAGTTAATGAATTAGTGTCTCGAAATTTTCCCCATGACGTATACCAATTTTTTTTCACTCAATCGATTGCTTATCATGAAATTAGCCACCAAAGATTTTTTTGTAAACTTCTGATGAAAGTTTCAATAATTATAAAGCTTTGAAAAAAGGTTCGTCCAATGTTAAATGAATCGTTTGGCGATATGTCGGAAACTATAATGTATTTCTCAATGTTTTTTTTATTTATTTATAGAACATGATTTTACTACACAAATAAATGAAATAAATTTATAAATTTAAGAAAAAAACAATATTTTTTACAAATTCTTATACACGACTATGATTTAAAAAAATGAATTGTAACATACTAAAATTGGAATTCTAAAACATTGGAATCTTACAAATTACGAACCTATCTGTAATAGTTTCTGAAATATTTATATTAAAAAAAAACTGCAAAATTCTCACTGCCTATTGATAACGCCTTCACGTGCTTACGTGATGGAGGACTGTGTATTATTTTTAATTGTTTCTACAGATATGATCGTCGTGATTTATTAGTTTTAAATACTATAATAAAATTTCAATTAGATAATTTCCAGATCAGATGATTTTTATAAGGTGGAATTTCTTTTCTTATCAAAAACAACTATATTTTATGAGTTGATACAAAAGTTGCAGAACATTAGGAAGTAATTTTTTGTATTGAAAGAAAAAATACTAATGTTACTTGATTGCGATTTTCAACGAATCATTTATATTTCTTAACTTTTTTTCTTAAGATTTAATGATCAATGAGTTCCCAATTTCGTTTCTATTAGTATTTCAAATAAGAGTGATAAATTTGCCTGATTTGTAAATGACAACCAAAGATAGTTATAAATGTTTCTTACTCAGGATATTCTATTGATTGGAATTGCTACCTTATCTGTGCTTTAAATATGAGTTTATATTTTTTCGGAAATATGCAATTCAGGTAGTGCAACTCAAAGAAATTAAAATCATTGAATCTGTCAAATCGTGGTCAACCAGTTGCCATAAAGATTGAAGTAAATAAAATTTATTTTTACTTTTTCTATCTCATCAGTAAGAGCCCTTGTTTTATACTGAATCGCATTTATAAATAGCTTCATTTTAGAAATTTGGAATGGAGATACTAGAAATGGTGTCCATTGAAGCCGATACTGAATAATCGTTTTTATGATAGTTCTCTCGTGACGTGAATGATGACATCTCTTCTTTCAAATGTATTAACTTTTATACCTATCCAGATACTAATTCACCAATATAATCTTATTAAGTCTCTCATTTTATATAGCTAAAAAACTCTCTTGATTTTTTTTATGTTAATTTAATTATGTGAGAGCATCAGTTGTTCTTATCACATGATCTTATTAATTGAAGAAAAATAAATAAAATTTAAATATTGTAAAGAATTTACATAATTTACATATTAAATAATTTACATATTGTGTCTGTATTGCAAATAAATACTGTTACTGAAAATATTCAAAAATGCAGTAGGTGTTTTAACTATTTTATAATAATAAAAACACCTGCCTCATGGTTACAGATTTAGTGCTAAAGCTACACACTAAATTTCATATATCTAGCTTGTTACACATATGAACAATCCAGTTTGAACACCCAGGAGTCGATAAACTAACTCGCAATCAATCATTTGACAGAGCTGACTCAAAATTTAATGCAGATATTTGAATCTTATTTTAAAGCCTTACACCAATTTCCTACGTCTAGCTGTTTTAAAGTTATCCTGTTCCAGGCATGTAGTAGGATAGACATACATAATAAAAATTATTTCAATTCTGTATAAAGCAATATGAAACTAATTTGAATGAATAATAAATCGTAATTAGAAATTAAGATTTCTGTAAATAAAATCAAAACTGTACAACAAATAAGACTGCTCATTCGTTTTTTATATTCACACACATAATTTTGGTATATGGTCTTTGCACCAAATTTGTAAATTTCTGTCAAATTTTGAATGAAATCCATTGGCAGGAAATTTGTCTAGCCAGCTACCCAAATACAGCACACTTTCGAGTATCCGGCCTAATGTGGTGGAAGGGCAGACCAGATAACAAAAAGGCCGGATATGCCGAAGTTCTAAGAACTCATTTCTTTGTCCATCAATACTAGAAGACAAAATTTTTATACCAAAACTCACTTATAATACGTATTTTCTCACTTCTTTTTGAGTACTAAATCCTCCATTTATCTCAACCACGTAGAATGTGAATCTACGAATACTGTATGTACTGTGCATTTATAATCAGGAATAGTGGTAACAAATGAAGTCCGTTAAGAACTGACGAAACAATGAACAACAAGCAGAACGCTGTTCTTTTCCTATCACAACTTATATTTTGCAGACAATACGTAGGAGGATTGTAGCAGATACTCGCTTCCAATGTCTTGGCAATGGTGCCAATGCAAAGCCTTGCCTCCCCCATTTAATCACAAAAACGAAAACTAGACCGGATAGTACGGAAACCGGATAGTCGTGAATAGGATAATCGAGAGTATACTGTATAAGCTAACACGATAACTACAATATCGTAGCGCTCGATGGATAAAATTTGATTGGCAAGATTTAACATCTGAAGTGCCGATATGCATCAAATTTGGAACAAAATCTGTCAAGGGCCGACTGTCTGTACTTTCACAAGCACGCAAACACGACAACTCAAAAATGAAATGATTTAAATGTATGAAATAAGGTATATCATTTTATAATTACAATTGTAAGTTCATGTCAAATTTTGATTTCAATCGGTTGAGGAAAAGACGCCCGAAGTGCGTATTCGGTTTTCTGGTGCTTGTGTATTATCCCAGCAAAGATCGCATGTTAATAGGCTCTTTTGTAGCTGATGTTCACCATTGGCATGCAGTTAATAATACACATTTATTACAAAGTATAAGATAAAGTTTCGAAGAGACCTTTCCTGCTGATTATATCTAATGACAGGATCGAACTCAACATTTTTCTCCCTTTTGCTCTGTTTGTTGATAACTAAACTTTTTCAGTTCTATTTAGGGTAATTTCCATTTCCATTCTATTTTCAAATTCATTCCGCTTCGAGATACAGAGCACAAAATTCGATCAGTTTCGATTTCAAAACTGAAATACGAAATGCCGAGCAGTTCGTTTTCTTTCGGGTTATAGAATCTACAATTGGTTCAATTTCACTTTTCAAAGCTAAAATTCAACGTTCAGCTCTTTTCTTATTCGTAAGTTCATATCGGTTTCAAAGTTTATAATTCATAGTTCCTCCTGTCTCCAAAGGCACCACATACTTTATATTAACGTGTAAAATACGCTCAGCAGGTTCTATGATGAATCCATGAAAATGAAGAAACGAAAAAAATTAAACATAAATATCTTTATTAGCTATATGGAGCACCCACGCAGTAAGGACGAAAGACACAAGACACATGTTATATGCTCGGTATCGGTAAGCTGTTCACTCTCCTTCCAACATAGTCACTTCACTTCGTGACAATACTCTAAGCTCATAAAGACTTCGCTTCGCTTCATTAATGCACAAATAAATTCGCGTCATCATGATTATGGCCAAATTAACGGAACAAATAAAAACAAGAAACATAACCATAATGGGAAGTGTAGACGACTACTTAAATTCCGAATTGATGCAGGCGAGGAAATGCTGAAACAGCATTTAAAACCATCTGTGAATAATCTTACAAATCGTCTAAAATACGAAATAAAATAATGCATGCTTACAATGAAATAATTTTTTTAAAATTGAATGAAAAAGTAAAGTAAAACGAATTTTCTATAATATCGGATGGAACTATAAATATTTTATTAATAAGACAAGTCTCTTTAATGTGTAAGATTTGTAGAAAGTGAGAATAGCAAAGTTTTCTTACTTTCTAGTATTTTGTATTTATTTGTTATTATTATTTACACTTTGCACCATTACCTTCATCTTGTGGTGAAAATGTAACACAGTTTTAAAAACTTTAGAATCATTAGGATTAGATTTAAGATATACACTGAAGTGCTACTACATTATGACCACCCTCCATCTATAACAAAGAGCTCGCCTAGGAACAAAACCACTGTGCGTGCTCGGCTGATGTGGAGTATATAAAGCGATTAAGCATTATCTTTCCAAACATAGCGCGATTAGAGAAAGAATGGGAAAAGCAGCTGATTTAGCAGACTTCGACAAAGGTCAAATCGTTATGGCTCAGCGACTGGGAACATCAATATCAAAAACGTCGCGTTTAGTGGGCAGTCCGCGTGCAGTTGTTGTGAGCATATATCGAAAGTGGTGTATGGATGGTGAAACGACAAGTCGTCGGCCAGTGGTGTGTCGTCCACGGCGCATTGATTTCAGAGGAGAGCGGAGATTGCTACGCATTGTTCGCCGTGACCGAAGAGCTACAACAGCCGAAATCACCACCAGCTACAACAGTGGCAACCCAGACAGTGTTTCTCAACACACTGTGCAGCGTACATTGTTGCGTATGCGCCGACGCAGCCAGAGGCTGATGCATGTCCCTGCACTGACGGCATGTCACCGTCATCTGCGTCTGCAATGGGCCAAGAAACATTGGAATTTGACAATAGAAGAACGACAGAATGTTGCAAGGTTCGACGTATTACATTTTCTGATCCCTCACATCGAGGGGCGTGTGCGAATACGCCGATTTACAAAGGAAACCCTGGCTTCCGGATGCACAGTTGGACAGACACAAGGCGGTAGCGGGTGTATTATGGTGTGGTGAATGTTTACATGGAGCACATTAGGACCCATAATCCCCATAGAACAACGTCTGACGTCTGCGCGCTATGTGAACATCAGGTTCACCCATTCATGACAATAGTATTTCTGGCAGGAAATAGTGTTTACTAACAGGATAATGCACCATGTCACAACGGTCGAATCATTAGAGAGTGGTTCGAGAAACATTCCAATGACTTTCAAGTCATGTTTTGGCCTCCAAATTCACCTGATATTAATCCCATAGAGCCTTTGTGGCCTCACCTGGAAAACCAAATTCGTGCTGTCACACTACCTCCTCGCAATGTGAGGGAATTGCAGCCCTAATTAGTGAGCGCTTGATACCAGATACCTCAGACTGCCTATCAGCACCTTGTAGAGTCAATGCCTCGTCAGATGCTGGCAGTTTTGCGGGCTAAAGGAGGTCCTACATGTTATTAACAGGGTAGTCATAATGTAATGGCTCTTCGGTGTATAAGAGGTCAAGAATATGATGATGTAGCTATCTTGCCTGGAACATTCAACAGTGTACAAGTCAAAATAAGAAAATTTCCATTGCACTACTTATATATCTCGCTTTCATTCTCTAAATTTGGCAAAAGGCATGCCAAATTTAAGATATCCGTAATTGCATCAAAGAAGTCGGAAAGTTTTATTCATTCATGAATATTTCTAGAAATAATATTTTATCAGAATAGTATCGTTACGAATCTGTAATGCTGCTTTGCAGCACAGTTAATTCCATCGTATGAAAGACAGTTTTACGGTCAGGTCTATTGGATGCTGATCAGATGCCGGATAAATGAAGCCTGTGCTTGGCCACGAATTTGGCAACAAAATGGATCATACTAGATTCTTTTGAAATTTTGACGATAGGACCAGTAAGAGGCGAATTATGCTTGATTGTTCGAGAACCTTCTCAACCCTGCTTCTGAATCAATAAAAGGCTGATTATCCAAGCCGAAGTCAGTCGTATAGTGAGTCAATGACGAAATTCTTAGATCAGTCCAGTGAAGCGCAGGTGTTGAGTGGAGCTCAAGCGATTAGTTGATTGAGACTTGAACCATGTGCCGAGTCTCGGAAAGAAGTATTGAAGCAACATCGAGTCGTGCTTGGAGAAGTCTATCATATAGCAGCGAGTCGGCGAGCCATGTACAACTAAAGCGATTAGTCAGTGGAGAATAGTAGGCATTTGAAGAGACCTTAGTGAATAGCTACGTGGATTTTCTCTTCATGCTGTCTGGCCGCTTTGTGTGCTGTTTTGGTTGTTTACTACTGATTACTACTTGTTGGCTGCTGTTTGTCTGCCGATATCCGTTGCTTTGATTTCTTAGTAGACATACAAAGAATAGCCGGCAAAATGCCACATCTTATTCCCTTGCCACCTCGTCGGTTCTTCTGCCAAATGCAGTACCAATTATAGGTTGAATGTCCAACAATTGAATCATGTTTGACGTTAACGTTGCAGTGATTTCTTAGTCCACCCACTAAGAATAATCGGTAAATGCGACATTTTATTCACCTCTTGTGTTCCGACCTGTCACTGTGCTGCCCTCTTGCGGCAAAGGGAAAAACACTTCAGTGTATCGTGTAGCGTGAGTGAGAGTGTGTGCGGTAGCAAGGCAGCGCCTGCTAAGCAATGATGACCAGAATAAAAGGAAAAAGAGTCCAAATTTATTCTTGTGTTGTGATTTTTTTAATAATGTGATAGCTATCGACAAAAATTTAGTGCGTGTGTATTCATATGGTCCGTCTCGGAGGAGATGAAATAGCGATCAGCGATGGATTACGTTTTTTTGTGTGTGTGTGTGTGTGAAAATATGCGAAGTGGATTAGCGTAGGCTAAGGAAACGAAAGTTGTAGCTTGAGTGGTGTTTTCCGTTTCTGTTCTCTGTGTTTTCGCGTATTCTCTCGTCCCAATTCTCAAGGATAATTATTGTGGGTAAGTGTTCAATTACTTAAATTTTCATTATGTCTTTGTCTAGTTTGAAGAAAGACGAATTAAAGAGTTTGTGTACGGAACTAAATATTGAATTTGCATCTTCCGCTAAAGTTGTAGATTTGATAAGTATAATTGAGAATAGTGACATTTATAAGCAAAAAATTGAGGTTGTGAAAAATTTAATTAAAGAGATTTCAGACGAAAGAAGTAAAAATTCGGATCAAGCCGAAAACGAAAGGCGTTCGTTAGAACAAAAATTGGAGATTGAAAGGCTTTCGCTTTTGCGTGTAGAGAAAGAAATAGAGCTTTTAAAGCTCAAATCCTCATCGTGTGAGCTTAGCGATAATGAACAGAGTTTTAGTTTAGAGAATTTAATTAAGAGTATCAAAGTTTTGACGATTCCTGTTCCCAAAAATGCTGAATGTTTTAATCTGTTTTTCAATTCGCTCGAAAAAGCTTTCAAAACAAAAGGAGTTAGTGATAAATTTAAAGCGGAAATTTCATTAAATCTATTAGGGGATAGAATTGGCAATTTAATGGTTTATATCAAAGAAGAAGAGTTGAGTGACTATGAAAAAATTAAATCTATTGTCTTAAAACAATTTCAACCAACTTATCAAGAATGTCTAAAACAATTTAAAAGTGCAGTAAAATTGCCAACAGAAAATTATGTGCAATTTGCTTCAAGAGTTAGATCTGTTTTTGAGTATTACATTCAACTTCGTAATGTGAATGATTTTTCTAAATTGTGTGAGTTAATGGTTTCTGATCAGATTTTTAGCACTCTTCCTCAAGATTTAAAAAGTCATATCAGTATTAAACAAGGAGAATCTGTTTTTAATGTGCAGGAATTAAGTAGAGAATGTGATTTATTTGTGGCTTCTAAAACCGAAACCAAAACCAAAACTGAGTGCGGTTCGTTTTCCCGCGCATTCGTTACGAATAGAAATGAGCAAAGGAATTTCGGTAAAAGAAATTTTGAGAATCGTAATAAAAAAGTTTCTAAAGTGTTCTTATCGAATACTAATTCTAAATGCGTTATGTGCCAGAACAACCACTCAATATTTAAATGTCAGGAATTTCAAAAACTTTCTGTTAGTGATAGAGTTGCATTTGTGAAATCCCAAAACTTATGTTTTAAATGCTTCTCACCAATATGCAATGTGAAAAAGTGTTCTGCAAGAAATTGTTTTTGTAATAAACCTCATAATAGGTTACTTCATTATCCCAGAGAGTTTGATCATTTCAGTGGGAGTGGTAAAACCGAAACTAGTACCATAGTTAATAAAGGGGAAAGTTCAACTTTAAACCCGGAAGTTAATTCCTTTTATCCAACTTCTTGCGCAACTAATGAAAATGTGCAATCGACATTTTCAGCTACGAGTACGGTTGAAAATAAACAAATGAGAACTGTATTGTTAAGCACGGCTAAATTTTATATTCGAGATAAATTTGAGAATCTGCAATGTGTTAGAGGGTTGCTGGATGTAGGAAGTCAGTCCGATATTATGACCTCGGAGTGTGCAAACAGATTAGGGTTAAAACAAGAAAAAATAAATGTAACAATTTCATGTTTAAATAATTCCTCAATGACTGTTACCAAATTTATTAAAGCTGAAATTTCAAATGCTGATAAGAGCTTTAAGCAAAATTTTGAGTTTCTTGTTGTAGATAAAATCACTGAGTTAACCCCAATTAAATATTTAAGTGTTAAAGAACAAATTCCTTCTAATATTAATTTGGCTGATAATTTTATGGTTCCCCAAAAAGTTGATTGTCTCCTAGGTGCTAAATCGTTCTATCATTTGTTGAGGCCAGAAAAGATCTACTCATCAAATGCAGAGTTGTTTTTTCAAAATAGTGTTTTTGGATTTTTGGCTTGCGGTAGTGTAATGGAATTTGATTAACCAAAAATTCATTGTGGGTTAATTATTGATGAAGATTTAAACAATACCATGAAAAAATTCTGGGAACTAGAAACTGTTGAGTTAGAGACCCCTAAATCCCATGAGGCAAAAATCGCTGAGGAACATTTTGTTAACACTCATTATAGAGAGCCTAGTGAAAAATATGTAGTCACAATCCCACTTAAAGAGGAACCTAGTTGTTTAGGCGAGTCTAAAAGTATAGCATTAAAAAGATTAAATTCACTTTGGAGTAAACTATCTCGTGATAAAACTTATTTAAAATTGTATGAAGAATTTATTAATGAGTATGAAAATTTGGGACATATGAGAGACGTGACGCATGAGACAGAACCAGAGACAGTGTATTACATGCCCCATCATGGAGTATATAGACCAGAGAAAATGACCACTAAACTTCGTGTAGTATTTAATACTTCTAGTGAAACTACGAATGGAACTTCATTCAATAGCTTGCAAATTAATGGGGGAATTGTGCAGGAGGACTTAATTTCAATTATGATGCGATTCCGCAAACATCCATATGCATTTATTGCGGACATTGAAAAAATGTATAGGATGATTTACATTCATCCCAGTCAGCGAAACCTACAAAGAATACTTTGGAAGGACAGTGAGTTTGGTTCAGTGAAAACGTTTGAACTGTCGACAATTACTTACGGTACTACTAGTGCCCCATTTTTAGCTACTCGAACGCTAATTCAAATTGCAAGGGATGAGGGACACAATTTCCCCCTTGCAGCGCCCGTTGTTGAGAAAGATTTTTATGTGGACGATGTGCTATCTGGTGCTAAGACTTTACCCGTATGCATAGAGATGCAACAGCAGCTCACTTCCACGTTAAAACGAGCTGGCATGAACTTGCATAAATGGCGAGGCAATCATCCTCAGTTGTCTACCACTTCTGGATGCAACTACGACTTTGCAGACTATGATAACAAAACTTTAGGTGTCACGTGGGACCATACTAATGACTGTTTTTCTTTTAAGTTGTCCATAACTTCAACGGATGTTCATACTAAACGAACAGTTCTATCCACAATAGCCAAGTTGTTTGACACTCTGGGCCTCCTTGGTCCTGTGATTTCACTAGCGAAAATCTTTCTACAAAAATTGTGGCTTCTGAATCTTCAATGGGATGATCAGCTTCCTCCTGAAAATCATAGTGAATGGGAGAAGTTTTCAAACGAGTTACAGTGCATTAACAACATCAAGGTGAGCAGATGTATTCTTCCATTTTCCGACGTCGAAGCTATAGAGCTTCATGGGTTCAGCGACGCTTCTGAAGCTGCCTTCGGAGCTGTTGTGTACTGCAAATCCCAAACACCTGCTGGTGAGGTTGTCAAGATGGTGGCCAGTAAATCCAGAGTGGCTCTACTGAAGAAGCTCACGATCCCGAGATTGGAGCTCTGCGCTGCTGTGCTGCTGGTGAAATTGATGCTGCGTATCCAGTCTGCTCTTTGACTGAAAGTGTTCAATACCTATTACCGGAGCGATAGTATGATTGTGCTGTCATGGATTAAAAAAGAGACGTCCCAGTTAAAAACCTTCGTGGCAAACCGTGTAGCCACACTTCAAGACCTTTCGTGTCAGGAGCAGTGGAGACATGTTTCGTCAGGAGATAATCCAGCTGATCTTATCAGTCGTGGTGTAAATCCGTCCAAAATGCTCGAGAGTAACTTGTGGTGGGAAGGCCCTGCCTTTCTAAAAAACAGTGAGTATCCGTGCAGAGAAATCACTGACTCTGTGATAAAGGACGATGTAGACTGTGAACTTAAAAAAGTTGACTGTGAAAGTGTTTTAGTTACTACATTGAACAATTCATGTGTTACTGATATTCTTAATTGTAGTAATAGTTATACTAAAATATTGCATGTAATAAGTTATGTTTTCAGATTTCTCCACAACTTGAGGAGTCCAACTGAAAGGAGACTGGGTCCCTTGACAACAGAGGAAATTAGGAAGGCTGAAACCTTCATAATAAAAGAAATCCAGAGTAGGGAATTTTCAGAAGAGTTAAGGTGTTTAAATAAAAATAAACCTGTTCTTGACAAAAGTAAGATCAAATGTTTAAACCCCTTTTTAGATGAGGTTGGTGTACTAAGAGTCAATGGCAGAATAAGACATAGTAATGTAAATTTTAACTGTAAGTTCCCAATTATTTTGCCTAAAGGTCATAAATTAACTAAGCTTATTATAGAATTCTTTCATAAAAGATATTTTCATTTAGGCCCTACTGCTTTACTACATTATGTCAGACAAAGTTTCTGGCCAGTTCAAGGTAAGGCAACGGGTAGGAAAGTAGTGCATGATTGTATTAAGTGTTTCAGAGTTAAACCCATAGGAGTTAAACAATTGATGGGCGATTTACCGAAAGAGAGAGTGACTCCTGACTTCCCATTTAATTGCTCTGGAGTAGATTTTTGTGGCCCATTTCTTGTGAAATATAAACATCAAAGAAAGGGCACTTATCATAATGTGTATGTCTGTTTATTTGTATGCTTAGTTACTAAGGCAGTGCACCTGGAGATGGTCACTGATTTAACATCAGATGCCTTCATAGCGTGTTTAAAGAGATTTGTGGCTCGAAGAGGTTTATGTTCGAAATTATTTTCAGATAACGGCACAAACTTCATAGGAGCAAATAAGGAACTTTCTAAGTTATACAATTTAGTTGTAAAACCCGACGATAGTCTTGCTAGTTATTTGTCAACAGAGGGAATTGATTGGAACTTCATTCCACCTAGAGCACCTAACTTTGGTGGCATCTGGGAAAGTGGAGTTAAATCATTTAAATATCATTTCAAACGCATTTTAGGTAATTCCAAATTGATGAAGAATTCCTAACAGTTATTACGCAAATAGAAGGAATTCTAAATTCTAGACCACTTGCACCTCTGTCGTCCGATACCGCTGTGTATGACGTGTTAACCCCTGCTCATTTCTTAATTGGCAGATCCTTAAATACTGTTGTAGAGCCAAATTTAATCGAAGTTAAAGACAATCGATTATCCAATTGGAAAAAACTGACAAAATTAATTCAAATGTTTTGGAGAAAATTGCATATACAGTATCTTAATAATTTGCAACAGAGGTCCAAGTGGAAGGTAGAAAAAGATAATGTAAAAATCAATGAGTTAGTGCTTCTTAAAAATGAAAACCTACCCCCTCAAAATTGGGCATTAGGTAGAATAATTGAATGTTATCTGGGTGAAGATAAAAGGGTCAGAGTTGTAAAAGTTAAAACTCAATCTGGAGTTTATAAAAGAGCCATTTCAAAAATTTGTATTTTACCTATTGATGTGTAATCTTATATTAGTGTTCTTTATTGTGTGATTAATGTTATTACCTTGTAATGTGTAGTGTTTAAAATCTGAATTTGTGTGTTTTTATTCAGCATTGTGCATTGAATTGTGATATTTCATAGTTTTTCCTTGTGTGTGTGTGTTGACAATATTATGTCAAGGCGGTATGTTCCGACCTGTCACTGTGCTGCCCTCTTGCGGCAAAGGGAAAAACACTTCAGTGTATCGTGTAGCGTGAGTGAGAGTGTGTGCGGTAGCAAGGCAGCGCCTGCTAAGCAATGATGACCAGAATAAAAGGAAAAAGAGTCCAAATTTATTCTTGTGTTGTGATTTTTTCATAATGTGATAGCTATCGACAAAAATTTAGTGCGTGTGTATTCATCTTGCTTTGTCGACTTCTTGCCGAATTTTCCAATTTAAGTCATTACTCGGATATTTCGATTGTTTATAATACATTCCCGGTAAAATGTGTTTGAAATTATTATATTAGTTAATACCGAACTCGCGACAGCATTGTTCCGAAGTAATAAAGACTTTTATCGGCGGAATTCTCAACTTCTTGCCGACGGGGGGAGGGCAATACCCCTGTCGCCACCTCTGCTTTATGGAGGATTTTGCAATTTAAGGCAGTGGACCTCATTGCTGCAGTGTATCTGAGTGACGATAGAGCAAGAGAATTTGAAATGATGTGCAGTCAATCAGAGACGATTTTCAGTTCTATTTTTTCAAAATCAGAATCTGTTTTAAAACAAACAATAGATGAGAACTATAGAATTTTTCTTCTACAAATATCACAAAAAAACTTCCTTAAAATTGTTCTCCCCACCCCTCCAAAAAAACTCTATTCTAGCATTCCAGCAGAATCATAAACATCTTATTTTAAGATGTGTGAAAGACAGAGTGCACTAGAAAGGGAAGAACATGCTCTAGCAAAGATTTTCTAGAATTTCATTTGCATTTAGAAAATAACTAAACAAAATAGAAAGAATTTACTTTTTGGTACAACAAATAACTTTCTTCAAAATGTAGCCACAATGACCTCTTAGATTTTTATGACTGTCGTTGGTCTGCGGTGAGACGGAAGAGATGCTACCTATCTTTGATGGAAGTGTGTAGTGTATGTATTATTATTATTTACAGTTGCATTTTTCTGTCACAAAACTGATGGACAAATTAACTGGCCTTTTTAAAGTAAAAGAAAGAATTCTTCGGATTGCTAAAATCCTTACAAAAGGGGGGGGGGGGAGGGAGGAATGATGCATTTGATGATCAAAGCTACATTTAATTTGCATTATTGAAAATTATGAATAAAACAGCATTGAAACTAAACTGGTTCCTTTGAAAAAACTGATGAGAACTTAATGGATCCTAGCTGTAATAAATTTAAAAGTTGCAGCGCTTGTATAGCGTGCATGTTAAAGATTTTAGCATTAACAGTAATAATGATAAAACGCATAGTAACCTCTATGAACTTTACAGAGTCATTTGCATTCCTTCAGTCTCTCAAGTACACAATGAAAGAGCATTTTCAATGCTGAAGATCATTTAGAATAGATCAAGAAATTCATTGTCTATTGAGAACTTAAAATCCTATGTATTGCTTTCAATTGAATGAAATTGTTAGATGATTTGGATGCAGAGATAATTATTGATAGATTTGCACAATTATTTAGAGAACTAAAACACTTGTTGACTTCTGCTTAAAGTAGTGTATTTATTTCCACATGTTTTACACTTCTATTATTTAAACTGTTAATCTTCGACAGTAAGAAGTAGTCATTAAAAATATTTAAATTAGTAGACATTTTGCGGTTTATTTTAAGCTCGGATACAAAGAAACTCTCAAAATAACAATATAGTTCAGAAATATCTGTATGCTATACACCCATCAAAAATTAATGTAAAATTCAAATTAGTTTGCATTTATATTTTATAATATTAAAATATAGTATTGATATAGTATAATTATTAATATATCCAAGATATTTTCTGACTTGATAAAATGGATAAATTATGTTAATTCATTGATTTTAATTTTATACATATTTGCAAGTTTGAGAAGCCTCCCTTTGCCAGATGGCAACCCTATTTTCAGATCCAGTATGCCACCAAGCACAACAGATTATATTAACTGCTTTAGAACTTTTACAAAAGTGTAACGTTCCGCCCCCCAAATATTCCATAAATATTTTTAAAATTTTAATCACTTTGCTTGTTACATGTACTGCAGAAAGATTATATTATATTATATTATATTATATATATATATATATATATATATATATAAAGAAATAGTACATCTGAAATGCGTTTAAAATTAATTATTTTATACATACATAAAAAGTATATCTAAATGAAGAAAAGTACTTTACACAAATGAAAACTGAATTAATAGAAATTTGTAAAACTAATGTGTATAGAATTTTCTATTTCATTATACTTACATCTTTTAAATTATTTTTATCAAATGTTCAGGATTAAATGATCTTTATCTATTTTTCAACGACGTTCGATTCCACCGTTTCTGATAAATAGAATTTTTTTCCCTCATTGTATCTTTATTATCATTCTTAAGTGAATTATATTTTTGTAATTTTTAAAATATGATAAAATTTGTCATGGAACAATTTTAAATAGAAGAAATAAAATTGATATTGTGTTTTCTTTAACTTTCATCAAATACTAATTGTAAACTAAAGAAACTGCTTTTTTCACGATGTAGTGCTCCGCGCTTGTCCATTCATTTTTGAGGCGAGCATGCTAGCTTCTTTTACTTCCCTCCGCTCTCAACGAATCACCGGTAAGAGAATTTCACTAGATGGAACCAGAGATAGCATGGAACAGAATTCCGCATGGAAGCAGCAGAGTTCTCGACTGACGAGTTGCGTTATTTGGAAAAGTGAAATGTTGGAAAAGAATATTTTTACCACCCAAAATTAATTTCTGCGTACGCCATTGCAATAAACTATCAAGTTTCATACAAATATCAACGTATAATATCACCAGTAATTGATGAATACCTTTTTTGCTAGCATTAAGATAATGTTTAAAACATTTTTTTCCGTGAGCACCTTAGGAAAATCTTATTAAAGCCTTTTTATTGTATCTCTAAAATTATATTATAACATTACTTTGAACTATTTTAAGAAAAACGCGTTTCAACGCCGCTAGATCAACATTTTAAGCTCTTGAAAGGAAAAAAAAAAAGGCCAAGAATTTCTTCTATGTAGTCTATGAAAGGTAAGTAAACAAATCTATGATACAAAAATCTTCAAATTTTAGTAAGTAAATAAAGTGTTCTGTTTCTTTATAGAAATTTTGTTATCATAACTATTTAAATTGTTCTGTTTTCTCGTTAACAGCTTTTCATAAAAATTAAATTTCGTTAGTAAAATTTCTGGCTATTTTTTATTGTTGAGAAAATGAATTAACTTTACATTCAATTACAGCAATTTCTTTTCTTAATAGTTTTTCAAGAAAGAAATTTTTATATCACTGCAACAATTTCTTGAGCCTTTGTTCCTCAAAAGATATTTTCAATTCTTCAGTAACGTTTGCTGCTTTACACTCAATTTTACAAGCCTTAAGCCATTCAGCATATTCACTTTTGAAAGTCAAAAGCGAATTAAATACACATTTTTCTGGCACATTATAAAAACGTTTGCACAGCAATTATTTGAAACAAATAATTCACTATAATACTGCTGAAAATTAACAAACAAAAGATATATAAATTAATCCTATGCAGAAAAGGAACCATGAGCAACGAACAAAAGATGTATAAAGTAATCACATGCAGAAAAGCAACGTCACTTACACACAAATCAGAAATAAAATTATCCCACACAATAAACTTATTTTCTTCGACTAAACAAAAAAAAAAAAGACGAGAAGATTCACGCCAACAATGAAAGTGATATATTTTCCATACAAGCATTTCCTTACACTGAGGAAAAACCATTTACATTGACAACCAGATTCATTAGGAATACACCAGAGATAGAGATCAAATATCGCAAAGAAAATGCATTCACATAATTTGACAGACCAATTATGGGAATATTTTTTTTAATTTTCAGAAGGGGAAAAATGAGAAGTGGAGGGGGGGGGGGGGGGAGAGAAGACATCTGGGTTAAAAAAAAGCATTTTTAAGATCCTTATATATGGACTATTAAAAATAAAAGGTTTTTAGGTGTTTCAAAAGATACTATACACCCTGGCAAATCCCAGCTTTGTTAGATTTCAAATGACCAAAAGAAATGAAAAATCTGACTAAAATTGAGGATAAAAACTGATACTTCCAGCAGAACACCTTCAATTTGTATAAAACAAGCAAAATGAAATGTTCCAATTCAACAAGGAAAACAAGAAAGAAAAAAAAAATTAAAGCTATTAATGCCTCTCTCAATCTAAAAGAAACACCTGGCTGAAATGAAACTCTACGCATATAAAAGCTATCAAATGCTAATTGAAGAATAAGTAAAAAACACAAAAGCATTTTACATTTATAAATTTTTATTTAATGAATGCTACAAATGATGAATACAAAAAAAAATGATTTAACAAATTTAATGATAAATACAAAAACAGTATTTTTTAAAAAATTTGCTAACAAGATGAAAAAATTTGTACATTCACAAATTTTCTGCATTATTCAACATGACAATGATGGCGGTCATGTTGTCACAGCCTGTTCCTTCCTTAATTGGGTTGGGTGACAAATTAAGATGAAAGATCTGAAAAAAAAAAAATATTTCCGTTTATTTTTGTACATTAATTACAATTCATTGAATGACAGCAGTTTCTTTCAAAACAATTGTAACGAGCAAAAAAAATATGAATGAATTATATGAAGTGTTAAATTTATCATTCAAGTTAATACTATAATAACATATATATAGTTCGTCAACGGATTCTGAGACGACCATATTTCGACGACTCCATCTCATTAAGGGGTGAGACGCGGAACGATGAGTGCATTTCCGGTATTCCCTTTGACCTTGGATTTTCCCTATTACATAGTAGTAAATGTAAACATCTCCTCCTTTCATCTTTCCTTTCACCCCTATTTTGAAGAATTAAACCCATCCTAACGCATGCGCAAAAACGTGGAGGGTTTTACAATCCGTTGCTGAACTATACTAATGATAATAATTCTAAATGTTCCGGTTTATTTATGATAAAAAATATTTGAAAAAAAAAATCAAAACTCACGTTTTTACAAATTTCCTCCAAATCACACTCTTCATCTTGAAATCTCTCGGTGACAAAATCGACGACATCTTGGCTCCCCATGGAATTCCTAAAATGTACAAAAAAATTAAGCATCTTAGTAAGAAATAATCTAATGTGTTTTCTGAGAGTAAATACGTTCCAATAAACAATATCGAACTAATTAAGAGTAAAATATAAACATTAAATCTTAAATGTTTGTAATGAAAAACATCGCTAAGATTCTTTTTTTATATGTGACGCATGTATAAAAAAAAAGGGATGCTATAACACAAATTCTCTCAGATTTCAAACAGAAGACTTTTATCTGAAAACGTATCAAAAATTTTAATATACATGTAACAATTTCAATGTATTTCACGAAAATTGTTTCAGTTAACAAGATCGTTCTATTTCCGATTCCCTTTGCCTTCAAAAAGAGAAATATAAAATGATGTGCACAGTGGTCTTTATCATCTAAATTCAACATTTTAATTTTTAATTCATCGTTAGATAAAAGTATATGTAATAAAACCAACCGAGTTTTCTCACTAAATGGCAAAAAGAGTATAACCGTAAATTATCAAGCAACTTCATTTTTAAAAAGTAAAACCATTGATAAGATTCTACATGAATTGAAAGGGTTGGGGCAAAAAAGTGCCAATAGACGAAATAAATCCTGCACGGCAATCCGTCGCGTATTAATGAAAATTATAATAATGTATATATTTTTTGTTTCTAATGTTACTAGGTAGCAACAAATGTCAAAAGTTTCGTTTTTGTCATAGATGTTTCTAGAACTTTTCAGCTGGAAGAAAGTGTCAAGTAGCAAGAAGATGTAATCATGCAATACTGGAGAAAAATGAAATGTAGACAGTAATTCAGAAGGTTCTTATACAAATAATACTTGGATAATGATTATCAATTTACAGAAAAAAAAAGTTTCATTTACTGAAATTGAAATGGAAGTAAATGTCGCTTGGCATTATTTTCACTCAAAATGCTATTGTTTTTCAATGCTATTAAAGAGATAGTAATTTTTATTTCATGCAATTATGTTTATAAGATATTTTATGCATCTGTGATTGGCGTATTGTTTTATTATTCATAAATCTGTTTTATATTCGGTATAGTTACTTTCAGCGATTAAGAAAAGCTAAAAGAAAAGCCATTTAGAAAGGCTTTTGCGGTTTGGTATTATTTTAACTAAAATAAAAGTAATTTGTGCGTAATTTCACAATTATTGCTGTTTTTATTCTATAATATTTTAATTATAATCTGCTCAAAATATTGTAATTAATGAAAGATTTTGAAATTGGTTAATATTATTATTAAAAACTTTTAAAATATGTAAAGTTTATAATGAAGTGCTAACAATACATGCAATTATTTTTTTAACACAACAGTACAATGTGTTATTTTATTATTAACTTCAAAACTTTAAAAGTAAGAAAAAATTATGAAGCACTTTTTTCCTTTTATTTAATATTACATTACATAAAGCTCCTTTGAATAAGTTAGAACGGAACGGAATAAGAAACGGAAAAACTCACCATATTCCATCAGAAGCAATTATGAGAAATTCATCGTTTTCTTCTATAGCAATGGATTTTATGAAAGGTTCGACACTAAGCATCTGTTGTGTTGTGTCGCAGGTGCTTTTGAAGCGGAAATCGCCTAAAACAACAAAAATAAACAAACTTTTGAGACTTAACTCCAATTTTAACAAAAATCATAATAGAAAATTTGCTATAAATTCAGATTTCATAAGAATGATATTAAAAAATGAACTTGGTAGCTGGAACATAATTATCACACATATTTAACATAAATAAAAACGATGCACAATTTTCAAAAATTATTTTAAATCGAAATTTTGTCACGATTTATTATTATTATTATATAAAACATGACTTGAAGGAGCATGCGTGGAAGTTCTTTAATGATATTTGTTCATCATATTTTCAAGGAAATATTTAATTTTTTTTTTTTAATCTATAGTCAAGACTTCTTTCTCCAAGCAATGGCGAGGGTAGCACAGCATGCCGAGAAAGATGGAGCGAAGGTGAGAAAATATTCTGAGCTTATATAGTTTTTGAAAAGAATTTGTTGATACATTCTGTGGGAAAAAATAATAGCACGCACAATTCTGAATTTAAAATTACAGTAAAGACAGAGTTCAAGCGATTAGAAAATTATTTTTAAAACATAGATTAATCAGAAATTATTACTTATATTTCTTTGGGCTTTGAAATACAAGAAAATTCTTATAAATATTCCTCAGAAAGAGCAGGCAGTGTTGCTTAATCAGTAAATTTGATGTCACTCTGAATATAAACTTTAAAAAAATATATATACATATAATGGAATTTTTTAAAAATCAGTTTTCTAATTTGCCTTTCAGAATTCAAAGTTTTTGCGAGAAACAAGAATAAAAATGCTAAACAGTATCCTAAATCTTGAATAATTTAGGACGTTTGAAGATGCAATAAGATCTTATGAATTACTCCACCCTTTTAATTACTTACCTGTGTACATTGTTTTAAAGTATTATATTCACCTTAAGAAGTGAAGTTATAACCTGAAATAATTGACTCACACATCTAAAAATATTAATATTATTCATCACAGTGTTCTTCACTGAGATTAAAACTGACAAAATTGGGGGGGGGGGAACATCCGCAAAACATTTTATTAGCTATGACAAACACAAAAATTTAAATTTGAAAAATGATGGAAATAAAACAAGAATAATTAAAATAAGTTATTAAGGAAAGTACAATAAAAATCTAATTTAATCTCCTTGTAATTAGATCCCTGTTTTCGGTTTTATTCTTGATTTTCCATCAGTTGGAAATTTTCAACTAAGAAAGTTTTTTACGAGATATTTCTATCTCCTAAAATTTATCAAGTAATTCACTCTAGATAATTGATTACCAAAAGGACAAGACGTATTGCACTGATCCAAACTATGATATATTTGTTTTTTAAGGTAGTTACAACACTTAAATCTTTCTAGGTAATAATATTTCTTCGCATGTTAAAAGTGTATGAAAACAAACTAGTAAAAAGGAATTTTAGAAAATAAAAGTAAGAGTTAAGTAGGTAAGACAAACAGCAAAGAAGCAATTTTTTTCAACTTCACTACTCACCAAATCCGCGGGACAAATTTAAACTACCGTTTATTCGTCCATCCTGGCTCACAGTACCACCAGCGTTGGTGATCCGAATTCTTTCTTCCAGATCATCAGGGCGATGATCTTTAGAAAGATCGATAGCTATTCTATCACGAGATAACACACATCTAGAGTCACCAACATTGGCGACATAGATGGTGTTATTTTCTATGATGGCTACAGTAGCCGTTGAACCACAGGCAAAGGCAGGCTAAAATAAAATTAAAAACTGAAGTCTTCTCTTACTTGTTCTAAAAAAATAATGTCAAATTTCTAAAAACATATTTTATAAAGTACAGCACACAAATCATGCTTTTAGTTTATATGAAACGTTCAAACATTTCTTATTATATATATTTCACAGACTATCAATGGTTTTTTACAATAAAACATGGAAAATAAACACACTTATACATAATATACAGCAAATTAGTTACAAGAAAGATTGATTATATTAATTTAAAACCAAAAAAAAAAAATTATGATTATCAATTTAAATGTGACACGCTGTATAATTTGTACAGGCTGTCCGCTCATACCATAGCCCAATAGCAAATTTCTAAACTGTCGGAAATAGACACTGTTCCAATGAGAAAAATGTTTTAAATGATAAGAAGAATTATATTTTAAGTTGTTTCAATAAGAAAATGTATTTCTGAAAAAGTTACGAATTTTAACTTTTTATACAGTTACCAGGTCTTCTCCTATTTTTAATTAAAAAAAAATGCCGATGGAATATTTTATGACTAAAATTGACAGATTTAGATTTACTAATGAGTGTCATATATAAATTTATTTTAAAGGGCAATTTGAAAAAGAAAATATTCAAATGAAGATAGAACTATCACATTTTTTTATTGCTTTATATATTCAACAGAAGCATACAGGATAGATATTCAACTTGTGCATAAATACTAATCACTTTATATAAATGTCATCTTCCGATGTTCATGATACATTTTTTTGGCATCTGGTTTGTTTGTTTTTATATGTAATAATAATTATTTATTACGTAAGCTTACATTTTATCCCAAACAGAATTCAGAAGTTTGAAAGCGGATATAAAAAGTCCTGAGTCCTTTCTTCCTTTCCCTGTATTCAGCATTTTCTATATATTTGGTTTTTGGATTTTTTTTTTTTTTTAAAGCAGAACACCATTTGTTTCAAATCCAATTTTAATTATTAGTTTTAATGTGAGTATTTCTGAACTTTATGTAGTAATTGGATCGCAAACTTCACATTTTATTTACAGGGTGTCCCACAAGGTATGGAGCGTCTAATTTTTACAGATTCGGACAGAACACTTGAATCCTTTGTAAGGTCGTGGGAAGTATGCTTCCCACCAAATTTATCACTCTTTGTATGAAATTACGTATCTTAGCATAAGTTCTGACAATTTTTTAGAAAGGCAAACACTTAGATGCTTCAGTTCTTTATCTTACACAAAATGATGCGTCTTGATTTGTACTTAATTATTAATCAAATTAAATTTGTCTAATAAGCTAAATGAATCCCTTTTTTTATTCTAATTTCAAGCCTAAAAATATTTTAACATAATATGACTAGAAAAAAATGGCCCTTTAAAGGGTTAAGACGAGTATTTTGATATACAACATATGGGGTCTCCGAATATAGCATCAGTCTAATTATACGAAGAATGTTGATTACGAATCCGACAGTTTGTATTCCAAATTTCGATGCATACGACGATTGCACCGCGTGGAAGCTTCCCTAGGTGACTATGCAAATTCGTGGCAACCAATGAGAGGCAAAGCGCATCTGCAAGTGAATATGCAGCAGCATATAAGGCTATTAAAATTATTACTGTATAATGTGCACATTCGTTGTGGTTCTGAAATGAACAAACATTCGATTGAACGTGTTTTCATGGTGCTGACTTATCATGAATTGCAATTATATCAAAGTGTGGTGAAAAAATTCGGCAATCACCACAACATAAACGGCACGACGATCAAAAGAATGTACGAAAGATTTAAGGAAACCGGTACTAAGTTGGACTGTGCTGGCGACGGGGAAAAAAAGAGATGTGGGCAAGAACGAAACCTAGTGTTCAGAAAGTGAAAGAAGTAAGAAGCAAGTCCATCAACTTCGGTACGACAGGGGACACGAAAACTCGACATGTCCAAAAGCACGATGCATTGAATAATGAGGAGGGATGTGGCTCTGACTCCTTACAAAATTCAAATCAATCAACCATTGATATATTTCGATGGTTTAAGAAGGTTTGATTTTGCAAACATCATGATTAATAAAGTCGAATGTGGCGAAATTGAATTTAATCAGACCTGGTTCAATGACGAGGGGCACTTCCACCTTCAAGAATATGTTACCAAACTGAAGTGGAGGTTCTGGGCCACTGAAAATACTCATCATGCAATAGTTCGGCCAATGCACCCGCTTAGGCCGAAGTTTGTGTGCGTTATCTGCCGAAGGCATAATTGAGTCAAATTTTTTTTTTTTTTAAAAATCGAAAATGTCACCGGTGAAGCTTATTTTGACTTTTTGAATGACAGTGTCATCCCATTCTTGCATGGCATAGACAAGAAAAACGATTATTGGTTTATGCAATTGGTTAGCTAGACCTCACCACACTTTTTCGCAACTTCGATCTCTTAACTGAACGTTTTCACGATAGACTGATCGAGTTGGAGTCCATTACGAAACAGGTAATGGTAGAGAATGGCCACCTGATATTCACTTGGTTTTGTTCTTATTTCTCAAAGTTTTCAGAATACAAGTTTCACACCTTAGACTATGACGTTATATTCGGGAACCCACATGTTATACATCAAAATACTTGTCTTGACGTATTATGTCCGAATCAGTAAATATTAGATGTTGCATACCTATTATCTTGGCCTATATACCTATTATAAGGCCTATACCTATTATCTTGGCATTCTTTTTCTTTTGAATATGGCATTACATTTCCATGGAAACACGGATATCAGCGGCTTCGGAATCGAATTTTATCATTCTTGAATTCGAATAATTTTCTTTTATGTAATGATTCTACAGTTCGATTCTTTTTTATTCCAATCCTGTTCCATTTCGGATTGTCTTCTGTTAATGAATCACCATTTCTTTCAAGCAAACTTAAGTAACTATTTTTGATCTGAGTGTCCATGAGCATTATGGATAAATAAAGATCCCACTATAAAGCAAGGGAAACATTTAAAGATAATATATATTTATACCGAAAGTGTACTACAAATAATAATTTCTTTATTTCTTAAGCACTCAGCGAGTGTCCATGAGATTTTCAATTACAACTTTTCTTGGTTAATCTGCGACTATTATATGTAACATATTGCTATTAGGATAACAGCCCATCTAGATGAACACATTTTCTAGTAGAAATATGATACAGCTTTTTAAAAAAACACACAGGAAAAACCAAATTAGCTTTATTTCAAAATATTTAAAAAGAAATTTTAATCACCGATTTTCAGACAAAGTGTAAATAATAGTAATAAAAGTATTAACACATAGACGCGATTTTAATTCAAAAACAACCATAGTTAATTAAAAAAATAAATTCTCCATATAAAAGAAAATATAAATGATAAAGACAATAAAAATAATAAAAAACTAAGAAAAATAATAAAATATTAAGAATAACATATTGTTACTAGCAGCTGAAATTTTATGTCACAGAAGGATTTAAATTTCATTTATTTGTTGAGAGCTGGTTTGTGATTTATTAGACATAATTATCATTGGCATTTAGAAACAAATGTTTTCTTTTTTCCCCCGTTATGAGTAATTTGATTCCTCTCAATTACTTATTGATTTTAAATGTTTTATAATCTCAAAAACAAAGTAAATTTTTTGACTAAAACTAATAATAAAACAATGAATTTCAGAAACAGAACAGAATTTTGAAGAAGCAGGAAAGCACTTTCACATCTTGTCAGGTCATTAGCAAACAAGAGCTGTAACTTCCATCAACAGAATAAAAAAATTATAATACTATTCATCATTTTCCCTACTAATAATTAGAATTACTATCACATACAGGGGTGTAAAATAATCAGTTAACCAATAAGGGGCGAGACAGATTAGCTCAAATAGATGGGTGAGCTAATAAATTAAATATCAAAACTGCTTCTGACAAATTTATACTTAAAATTCTTTATTTGTTGAATTTAGGTTTCATTAATTTAGTTAATAAATACATCAAAGGGCACCCATGTTTGAAAAAGTAAACAATGCCATTTCTCTATTTAAGATACCAAATATTTATCAAAAGTCTTAGAAGTTATGTATAAGCCACATGTTCTCAATGTGTAATGAAAACTTCAAGTCAAAACAAAATTCCATCAGGATTTAGTTTAATAACATTTACAACCAGTTTTGAAGTAACAAAGCATTTTGTGGTCAGGCTAGAAACTTTGATCAGATAAAAGCCAAGCTAGCACCTTCTCTGCCAGCTTCCACACCACATCTAAAATCTTCCCAAAAAGCCTTAATTTTAGTAACAACTCTAGTAAATATGAGAGCTGTGAATTGCAAATTTTGCCACACAGATTCTTATATTAAAAATCAAAGCATACAAAATAAAGCTATCAAAATGAAAAATCAGGAATTTTTCAAAAAAACTCCATATATAGAAAGAAATACAGCAAAATGAATTGAAGGTAGTAGACGAAGGCTAATAACCTTTCTATTACAACTTAGGGGCTTCGCCCCTACTCGTTTTCTCTCGCCAATCCCGATGTTATCAGATACTGCGCAAGATTTTCGTGAGTTCCACTCAGCAAGTTTTTAAACTCCACTGGCCATTCAGTGCTGGAAGCTTAATCTTTCATTATGAGAACATTCATTTTCCGATCGGCCAACTTCCGCCTCACAACTAAAAGTCCCTCAATGAGATCATTCTTTGCTTCTATCTTCAATATCTAAATATTGAATCATTTTTTCACATTTTGCTGTCAATTCAGCAGCTTCAGGATCAGCTTTTCTTTTCAAATTGCCAGATTCTCGATTTTTTTTCTTTATTTATTTATTCTTTATTATTACTAATTAAAAAAAGCAATGTAGAGTCAAAACGTGTATTGTTTAGATATTTAGACGATTGCTAACCAAGAGACGAAAAAGCTCCATTACTCGAAAAAGGTAAACAAACCGGAAAGTTATTTATCAGTATTGCCACAAACGGCGTGTCTAAAAGTAGAATTAACAAAGAACATTGTTTTAAATGTTTGAACAATGTTTACTGTTAATTAAATCTTTACTTTTTCTTTTTTATCACCATTTCACCGTCACGAGCAATATAAATATTTACTATGGCGAAATAATAATTTTCATTAAATATTTCAAACAATACTGACAAAATAAATCTAATGTCATGGTCAGGGAACTCATGATATTTGAGATCACAAAGCGAATAAAACGCAATGCTTACATATTTTTTATATAATAGATAGATTTAATATAAAAGTATTATAGAACTACATAAAATTATAATTTTTTTAAAAGTATTTTATAAAAGAATATTAAATAATCTAGAAATACTCTGAAAATTATTACTGAATTACTGAGAATCAAATTTAAAAACCTTCTAATCCTTTAAACCCGCATGTCGTCAATAAGTAACTTAGCAAGTCTGCCTTGCATTTCTCTGATTGCAAATAGATTAATGTTTCTTCACTTATAATTTTGTATGACGATCGCCATTAGATGTACAGAATACACCGGTAATTTTATACTTTAAAATCAACTTTTAAAAATATATTTTTTGCATTTGGCTTTGTAAATGTGTATAGCTACACCTATAGTTAAAGGCTCAAAACGAATCTACACGTTTTCCCCAAGGAATACGCCTTAGACCACATTTTCTAACCACTTAAAAATAATATAATTATCTTCCTTCAAAAATTTGTAAAGAATTAACCCATTACTACATGCACGAATTTATATAACTTTATAAAATACCTTGTCTCTGAAATTGTTACTACCTGCTATGGTCCCTGGTTTAAAAAGCAATAAATTTACTTTGAATATACGTTCACCTAAGACAAACTTGTGTCTTTGAAAAAGGGACAGAGATATTACAATAAATGTGGGCCGAGTAGGATCACATGACATGGTGGGGGGCAAATAATGTAAGATTTTGGGCAGTTAAGGGATATTCAATATCTAACAAACTCAACAGAATGATAAGACAGCATACTACCCAATAGATAAAACCACATTAATTCACTAATGAATTAAAAATACATGGCCTATATAATACATCTCTTTTTCGATGCTATACTGACCCATTAATAAATTTAAAAGTTTGTAAACACAGTGCTAAGTCTATTTCTTTGACAATCTGTCTAGTTATTGAAATATTCTATAATAATTAAATGACATTATTAAAAGTTAATAGTTTTAAAACTTATATCCTAATACGATTACTAGTAAATTATTTCAGAAAACACAAAATATACAATGAGAAATTCAACATTAACCTGAAAATATAACTAAAAATCATTGCTAGAATATCTTCCAAAGACAAGCCCATTTAAACATTTATTCAGAATTTTGCGAAAATATGATTATGCAAGAAGAATTAAAGTTATGATAGATTACTAAACAAAGGAGGTTCTATCAATCAGGAATTAATTTTTGATTAAGGAACAAATATTATGAACGATTAAAAACAATTATATAAATCCAAAAGAATTATCGATTAGTTTAAAAGCAGAAAATGTAACTCTTCCGATCGTGATTGGAATTGGAAAAGAAAATATATTATAAGAAAAATGGAAATTTGCAAGTCAACAGACATCCTACAGGATTTGGGCACTACGACAATGTATTATCAATCGTAAGCGCCATAATAATAATAAAAAAAGAACTTGTTCAAAAAACAGTTAATGCTTTTTGATTACTTCCATGTCAAAAATGAAATTAAATATAATTAATTACTGCACTATCAAAAATACAATAAGTAACATACCTGTCGTATTTCTTCGTCACTGTCGGAACTCCTAAATTGTGAGAGATTAAGCAAATGTATTACATGATTATTTATCATGAAAACAGTTTTAAATGAAAAACTATTGCATTGAAGTCGAATGTAATTAAATAGTGAATAAAACGTTTTATAACTTTGCAAAGATGCTTTCAGTTTAGGAATAATAAGCAAATTATTTTATTTTGTATTAAAAAATTATAAAAGGAATAGCAAAATACATTAGTAATTTATTGTTAATGTCAAACAATATAATATTCAAGCAAAAATGCATTACACAGACAACATTTAACAGTTCGAAATGTCTGACAGACTGGCATAATAATTACAAGAGAAATTCTATTTTTCTATATTCTGACTAAATGCATAATATTAGGGAAAATATCTAATACTCTATTCATAAAAATATATTGACCAGTAAATTGAAAATATTTTGCCGATTTGAAAAAAGATTAAAACACTAATTCTAGGTTTATTGACAAGCAAAATACGTTTTTAAAAAATCTGTATAGGTTACAAAACAAAACAATGAAAATTCATTCATTCATTATTCAATGAATTACATAATGCATACAAAAGACCATTTGTTAAAATGTAAAATTACTTTTTAAATGGGGTGAAAATAGGAAAGAGTAAATTAAATGCCTTTAAAAGATAATATTTTATAACTTACGATGAATCTTCGTCATCATCATCATCAGAAGAAGAACCTGTTAATGAAGAGAGAGAGAGAGAAAAGGGGACATTAAAAAATTGGATACTAAAACAGAAAACATTTCTCTAAATTTTATTTAAGGGGAACAAAAATTGGCTAGGTTTTGTAAAATAACTTATAAAAGGTTAAACTTTTTTCTGTATAAAAAATTTCTTTTAACACATTTGCTGCAATGGACATATTTATATGACAATAACTAGTTTATTCTCAAGAACTTTTCACATGAACCAATTTTTGAAAACACATTTTTTTTTTAAACCTAACTAAGAGTATCTCAAGACACTTGCTATATCATTTATAAGGTAAAAATGTCCTGTTTTCAAGAAAGGAAATAAAGAATACTCCTGTACTCTCACAACATGAATGTGTTAATCAACTACAAGAAAAATGGTCATATACTTAATACTTCAATAGACTTAGGAGAAATTTACATTATTTTAAGCTTTACAATATTTATATTCAAAATAAAATAAAATAATGATTGTTAAATTAATATTTTTTATAGATAAAGAGTAACAAGATCTTCATTAGCTCATCCTAAATGCACTAAAAGTGGACATTAGGATATGCCTTAAAAAAAAAAAAAAAAAAAAAAAAAAAAACCTTTTTTTTTTGTCATTATAGTATAGTGGAAAGGATATGAATTGGTAAGAAATTGATGGAGGAGAAAAATTAATTGGTGTCTTTTGCCCCTATATAAAGCTTAAAAATCATAGAAAAATTTCAAAATTTCTGTATGCTTAATATAGCATTGATTGTTAAGAACTCATTAAGAATAATAAAATGTACCTTATCAAAATCAGTCTGAGACTTCCACTTGGATATTTCCTTTAACGTTAAAAAAAAAAAAAAAAGCTTCATTATACACGTTTTAGTATCTGATCATTACCATAATCCCTCCCCCACCCATCATTTTGTTGAAGTTCAATCGTTAAACATACATGCAGAGCAACAGATTATTTAAACATAAATAAGTTATCAGCTTCATTTATCTTCTTTTTTTTATGGTAATACACAGTAAAACTAAACTCCAGACCAAGAATCATTTGTTAGCAAAGAACTAAATGTAAAAATATCGAAAGTACAATATATGTGTGTGTGAAAAAATGTTTAAACCTTTAAAACATTTTCATGTGTTTAAAATTTCGTTTTGGCACTTGTTCAAATGTTATTTAATCCCTTTTTTTTTCTCTCATCAAAAGACATTTGGAAATTGATTTATGGGAGAACTCGTACATAACGGCCAATAGAGTTTTTTTGGTCTGTCTTGCAATCTTTTTATGACCCCCTCCCAGAAATATCTAATAATATTGATTTGACATCTTCACAATATTGTGCAGCATTTGAAATATTGAATAATTTTGTAGAGATGAGTACAATATCTTGTGCTAATAGGGGAACTACCCTTTGGATTTTGAGGCCTTGGGCATAAATATGGAGCAAAGCCTCCCAACACCTAAACAAAAGTTTTTTTTTCTTTCTTTTTTTTTTTTAATAATTTGGCAGCAACTTTTTCATGAGGAAGAAAAATCAGGACATGAAAACATAAATGGAGCTACAAGTTAGAAATTATATATTAAACCATTTTAAATCAGCAAAAGTGTTTTTTAAAACAAAAACGAATGGATTTAACATTATATTCCAGATAGTTTTGACCTAAAATTTTCTATTGTTTTTATCTTTTCAGTTGACATTTAACCTTTAAATTTGTCTAATGCCTAGTTCTCTGAAGTACTTTCTGTAGCCATTATTAATTTCATATTTTCTGTCTTGAGTAGAAAAAAAAGCATTATATTCGTTCACAGGGTCGGTAATTGTTACCAAGTTTTCTGAAAGGTAACAAGTTGTTTCAATGACTTTTAACATGTGCATAAATTCATTAAAACAGACTCTGACTTATTTCCTAGTTTGATATTTAACAACTGTGGAATAGGCGATTTAAAATTCGAATTATTTTTCATTTTAATGCCATTAAGTGTTTTGATTGCAATAGTTGTAATAGTTAATTAATAGTTAATTATTAAAATGAGCAAATTTGGCAGGACTATGGATAAGCAATTCTTCCATACATTTTGTTGATTTTATGCCAAATGAAATATTGACTTTTGATAACTGAGCATGTTTTTGTCAATATAAGGTCTGTAATGAGCAAGTAATCATGTAATGAGCCAAATGAAATATTAACTTTTGATAATTAAGTATGTTTTTGTCAATATAAGGCTTTAGATCTGTAATGATCAAGTTCACCCTTAAACTTAGAAACTAAGTATCATTTGGTGAGAAGAAAGAGTAAAATGGTGTGGTGTAGCGAATGGGGAGCAGATGGGTTTTAAATAACCTAGAGATCACTCTTAGGGGGTGCATGGAGATAAGGCAGTGGTGTGCTTATTCCATTTCTTTCAAATATGAGAGGGTGAAAGTGTAATGTCATGCCCTGTACACCATTTACTCTTGCATAAACTACCAATGGTGTTTTGAAGTGAAAAAATTACATTGTGCTGTTTATTCTCTCTACACCATTGGTAAAATGCCCAACATTTTTTTTAAAAAAAACAACAACATAAAGATGTTTTAATAGCTAAAAAGTTTTCTTCAGGGTTTTTCATTTTCTGTATTCATGTCATTCCCTTTTTGTTAATAGACAATATTCTAGTTCTTAATTTATGGTTAGTTTCATAATGTGTTACCATAAACAAACAAAAAGTTGACAGCTCTTTAATCTTAAGTAACAGTTTTCTATGCATCTACATTGGACAACTGCAGTTCATAGACAAGATTATGGATGAAGATTATAGTAATTATTAAAATTACAAATTGAATTATTGAAGTAATTTCACATATTTTTTGCTAACTTTGGGAGACATTCATTGGTAGTTATAGACTGATTGTGATAAAATAAATTTTATTATTCTTAAGAAGTTGAAATTTTAACAGTTCATGTTAAGATGAGCTGACAAAGAGAAATTTTAAAACTGTCCCACAAAAAATTTTCCCCACATTTTATGACTTTCAAGCCCTACACTAAGAAGTGTGGTAGATATTAACCAATTTTATTATTTTTTCCTCATTTCCTTTCTAACCAATTTCAAATTTCTTTTTTTTTTTTTCCAAAAAAGTAACATGAAAAAAAAAAGTGATTTTTTAAAAATATATTCAAGCCTGTATCTTATTCACTATTTTTTTTAATGGGTAAGCAACAGGAGCTATTGATAGTGCATCGATTGATATAGAATTCAAGTATGTAACCTGGTTTAAACATTTATACACCTATTTGAAACAACTATAGCATTAATTTTAGGAAAGTATTTTGAAATGAAATGGAGAGAAATTTAAAATGATGAACAATTATATTTATAGCAACAAAGCCAAGTTAAGATTTAAATGATAAATAAATACTTTAAGAAAGCAAATAAAAGTTTAAAAAAAGCAATATCAGGGAATATTCAACAATCTGCATTCACAACCTCAAAAAATTCCATCAACCTATCAATGAATAAAAATTTTTTGTGACCTCAAGTGATTATGTAAGAGATTGAAATCCGTTAAATGGGCATAAACTGTAAAGGAAAAGGAATTATAGTATATTAAAGCAAAGCTTAAAATTTTTATGTTATATTTACAATCTAGATAGCATTTCACATTATATTTAGTTTAAAAAAAAAGAATTTGGCATCAGTGTTTACAAGATCTCAAGGTTTTTTTTTTTTTTTTTTTTAGTTTTTCCTCTATCAGTACCTATAGTTTAAGAAACAACAAATTACATCAATTATAGCAAATGAATAAATAAAAAGGAACTTAAATTAATTTATAATAAAGCAATTAACATCTTTGTGTGATTATTCTTCATAAATTAAGAGAAACCTGTATGTATGCCTCATATTTATTTTATGCACATTTTAAAGTTGTTTCTTTTAATATTAAAGTGTAAACTCATCAAATTTCAGTAATAGCAAAACTCGAATCATACAAACGAGAAAATTTATGCATAAAAATCAACAATTAAAACACCACAAGAACATTACATTTAAAAAATCACTTAATAAATCAATACTTTTCAAAAGGTTTTATGACAAACAAGTAAACTATTTTAAAATTATTAAACTTTGCATGATATATAAAACAATACATAACAAAAGCAAATATAAAATATTATTTAATCCTGTGTTTTAAATAAAATAGCTAATAGTATATATAAAGAAAAAATTAATATTACCAAAGTGTTCTTCAATAATGCTGTTTAATTCGTCAATCGTTTCAGGTGTCCTCATACTTGAATCACATGTAAGAAATCCAGAATGCAGAGCGGTTTCTGTATCTTGGCCATCTCTTAAAAAATACTTGATTTCAACATGCAATCGGCGTTTCAGAAATTCTGCTACCACAAATCCTAAAATGATACAAACAACTCTTTTAACAATTTTATATATATATTAACAATTGTCTAAAGATGAGAAATAATACTGTTGCAGTCGTTTTTCTTTTAAGAATTACTAATTTACTCATGGATGGCGTTATCAGAAGATTCTGTTGAAAGGATACCAATATTCTGCATGCAAATTATGCTAAGCCATAGAATTACATATAATCTTTTACTGATTATAAAATAAAAGAAATTTCATCAATTAAAATGTATTATAAAACTAAATTCAAAAGTGAAATATACATTTTCTATAGCTCATGAACTGATAAATAGTTTACTAACTATCTATGACGACTTTCATTCTAATGATTAATTATTTTTAAGACAAAAATAATGAATATGATATATTCTACAACTACTAATTTTAAAGATCACGTATTCAGCAAAAAATACCGCATTGAAATAATTATTTAAGCATTTAACACAAACATTTCCGTATACTTATAAATACAATCGACAGTCATTTTAGCAGCTTATCCTCATTAAGAGAAAAATCTCAATTTTTTCCAATATTATGCCAATTTAAAGCTTATAAATATGCAGTTTATTTGTTTAATAAGTAAATATCTGTAAACAAAGGATAATTAAACATATAAAAGAGCCAATTTAATAAAAAAAAAACTATGCCATTTATATTTAAATTTTTGAAATATATGTACACAGAAAATATAAAAAAGTTTGAAAAATCAAAAATTATTTTAGTTGTCATTAAATTTGTCAACATTTCATAAATTGTCTCACAACAGCTTTTGCTGTGAAATAAGCTTATTAAAAAAATTCAGAGTGGCTAGCACTTCTGCTGTTTGAATTTCCCTGGCATTTCCAGTTTTTTTTAAAGAAATTTCCCTGAAAGTTTTCGGACATTTCTAATATCTGCAGAAAGATATCGCTTTATTTTATTCTCTTTAATTATTGCGCAATATGATCTTAACTTTATTTGAAAAATTGTTTTACTCTTTTAACTAAAATCAATATAAAATAAAATTTAAGTCCCAGAAAAAAAATTACTTAATGAATTTCAGATAATCTTCAATTACATAAGCCTCCATTGCAATAAACTCAATTACCTTCTCTTTTTTTGCAAATATATTAACCAACACTAGTGGATACATGCTCATCTAGAGCGATTTTTGGTCAACCAGTCATATCTCGAGAACTGTTTGTCCAATTTACACAAGAAAAAAATGCAATACAAAATTAAATGCACATAGGCGGAGTACTTAAGCATGAAATGATCTGTTTCTTTTCAGTGGGGTCTTTCTTATCCATATAGTTTACCAACGCACCAATCAGAACTGAACAATAATTTTACTAACAGAAAAAAAAAATCATTTACAAACACAAAACGAATTCTCTGCTTCAAAATAAGAAAAATTCTTCAATGAAATCAAAACTGCATTGACTTTTAACTTACCAATTATAATAATAATAATAATAATAAAAAAATGTTTGCATGCTCACTCAATGCTTAGCGTGTAAAATAAAGAAAATAGTGAAAAATTGGTCCTTATCAATTTTTTTCTTAATTGCATAAAAAGAAAAATGTTTTAGAGGTATAAATTTAAAAAAAAGATAGCATGAATGAATTTTGTAAATTTTTACGCAAACAGCTTCCTAGACATCAAAACGTATAAGAAAAATGCTGCCCTCCTATTTTTAATAAAAATCTTGAAAAAATTACAAGAGGCATGTGTACCTTTAATGCAACAAATAAATTAATTTCTATTGTTTAATATTATTTTCAAGCTATAAAGCCTTTTGTTGAATGTGTGGGGAATTTTAAACGAACACGAAATTTAAAAAAAAAAAAAATGTCAAAAGAAACTATTAGCAGTAACATCCATTTTATGTCTTCCATGACATCCAGTCATACGAAGAATTTAGTTATCCGTGTTCATAATACTTAAAAAAAAAAAAAAAAAAAAAAAAAAAAAAAATGATTTGACAGAAATAATAGCAATGTCCGATGTTCATTCACCAAAACTATCTCCGAGAAGATGGAAAAAAATAATTATTGCAAAATACTTAATTAAAATAAATTATTTTGGAACTATAATAATGGATCAATATTTTGTAAGTAGTTTTGAATATTAATACCCAAAATCCACACTTTCGCTCTCGTAACACGTGATATGATCGATTTGACATTCGAAGGGAAAATAGGGGGGGGGGATAGCTCCATATATATCTTTTTAAGTAAAAGAGATCCATTAAATAATTAAAATCATAACAGTAAACTGGAGCTGGGCGTTAGTTAGGCTGCCTTTCCCATAGTACGCAAAGCCATTTTCTCCAATTATGCCGATAACTTGGCCCTCTGAAAAAAAGTAAACAAAAAATTTCGGCGAAAATATTATACATTTATACATATATGCAATAAATTAGATAAGGTGTCTGATCTATCTCTTCATAGTCTCTGCTTTTGACTATCGGTAAACGTTTGATTTTCATTAGTTGCCAACGATGTTTCATTCTACTTATGAAAAAACAGCAAATTTTCATGTTCGATAAACATTACCGGCCCATAAAATTTTTTCCAGTTTTATAATAAAATTCACTGACTTTTCCCGATCTCCTGGAATTCGCGTTTCTATCAGTATATTTCAAACATCTGAAACAAGGGCAAATGGATCTGTTTGCAATCTAGCTGACTTAATATCAAAGTACAAATACTTCATAATTTCAAGAAATCTGTCCTTAGCCCTTGTCTCGGTGGAAAATTTCGGTGCCCAGGATTCTAACCATAAGCTCAAAATGGATAGTCCTTTTGTATCCAGAGCTCCAAAAACATATAACAGTGAAACGAAAGCGTCTCTCCCATGAACAGCAAACACCAATTTGGATGTTGGGATTTCTTACGGGCTTCTTCTTCAGATGCACTGTTGAATGTGATGCAATATTTTTTCACTGATAAATAATTTCCATGCACTATTTGTGTTGTAATCAGTTGTTTTTCTCTTTGCATACGAAGCTGGTCCATCTACTTCTCGTAAGATGTTTTGTTGGGGAAGTCAACAAAATATTTCCTATTTTCTAAACTACTATCGTTTGTTATTTCTTCATCTCTTTCATTTTCCGCACATTGTATATGTTTTCTTCGTCCTCAAATTTGTTTGGTCGCCCTAGATTACTTTTTCTAACTTGGATATCACTACTGATTTCACTTCTAGAAACTATACTAGCAGCTGGAAATGAAATATTTTCTTGATCTAAATTTTTATTTTCATTTGTTGTTTCATGAACAGACTCCGTACAAGATGACTCGTATTCATTTGTTGCAGTATTAAGAATCCAATCTTCATCGGATAAATTGAAGGTACTTTCGGTATGAAATTCATCAGGTTCGATTTCTGAATCGAATTATCATCACAAAGATTTACAAAAGCTTTTCAGCATCTCTTCATTCGTAAGATATTTTCTACCAATACTTCCATGCGACACAAATCACATAATATTCAGGTCAGAGCACTGAAATCATTCAAAATGAATTGAAGTTAGTTACACCTGCATCCGTTGAAGGGAAAATAAATAACACACGTACAAATGCACATTCAGATGGCGCACGAAACATATAAACAGATGTTTTCCTCCCCTACCTCTCCACTGATTTCCGTTTATGTGAAATACACAAATTCCATCTTGGCAATGGCATCTATTTCTCTATCAACATATAGAAATAGATGAGAAAATCATAAAAAACAATGTGAAAAATAAATATTTTTTTTTGGATACAATGAAAATTACCGGTAGCCATAATCGTAGGCACACACAGTAATACTGACAAAAATATTTATTAAAAATGAATAAAAAGAAACTAATGTGATATTTGGAAGTTTTTAGAAAAAGTAAAATAAATAAAATTATTAATAAGAAAATAAAAAAAGTTAATTCGATTAAAATGGATTTTCGATCAGAATGATTACTGTTGTAATTACATATGACTTGAATTAAAATATATTTAAGCAGACTTCAAATGGGTATAAAATATTATTAATCAATCACATATGAAATGGTAACTTTTTTGTTTTTAATATAAAAACAATAATAAAATGGAAACATTTTATTTTACTGCTGCTGAACTTATTGCTTATACATTTAATCAGGCAAGTTTTAAATGGATAATAAGAGAAAATATATACCTCCGTGGCCATCAAACACTCCAAAGTAGCAGCTGTTTTCATAAAAATTAGGCAAACATATGTACCTATCCTGTAACATAAAAAGGATATAAATAAATGTAACTCCCATTGATAGCTAACAATAACTTTCCTACATTTCATTACAAGAAACAGCAATAAAATATTTTAACACTCGTCAAAGTCAAATACAGAATAATTGACACAAGCAAAATAAAGTTCCAATAAGCTAAAATAAATAAATAAAAAAAAAACCTTTTATTGCATTAACTATTTTGACTTATAATTACACTTACAAGGAAATTAAAAATGAAGAAAAATAGGTGTGCAGCAAGAAACTGCAGTAAAAACTAAGCAAATTAGCTAAATAAATTAAGTACCACACAACATACACTGGATACATAGATCCACATATTTTCAGAGCATAAGATGTTTTCTGTTTTATAATACTGCACAGCTTTTTTTTTTTTTGAAAAATTATATATATATAATTTTAAGTATGTATTTTATACTTTTAATATTTATTTCTGAATTAGCACAAACATCTACTATTGTGAAACAAGAGATACCATTTTGATTTGACCAAAAATGAAGATCATGCAAATTGTCATTGCCAAAAAAATGAAGTCAATTTTTATGAATTAATAATAAAAATCTGAGACTTTTTCAACCTTTCTTAAAATTAACAAACTAAAATTGATTTGGATGGGCATATCATCTCTGAAAATATTGAAACCAATGTAGAAGCATAACATAAGAAATTTTTAGAAGAGGGCAATAATTTTTTTTTCATTACATTTATATCAAAACTGGATCAGAAATTAGAGAATGCATTTAAAATAATCAATTAATATTTTAACTTGTATTAAAAATGTTTCAAGAAACTTTTAATACAATTTATGCTTTTTATTTTATTCTATCGACTTTTTAATGTATGGATTTTAATGCATTCAAAAATCAATTTGCACTGAAAAAAATTTAAATAAAAAAGTTAAATTTTCTATTTTAAATGACATATTTTAATATGATATGGCACATTTTAAAAATGATACAGGATCTTATTGAGAACATTGACATTATTTTTAAGTAATAATGAATATCAGAAAAATTGATTTATATTGATTAATCAATCTATATTACAAACATATTTTTGAGTGACATTATGCTTTGACAGAAACATGTCAAGATTATGTCCCTTTTTAAACTAAATTTCTAATTAAAATTTTACAAAATTTATTTTCAGTGAGTCAATAATACAAGGTGTGCAATCAGAAATTATTGCTAAAATTAAGCACTTTTAAACACTTTTTAAGAACCTTAGCCCTCCCCTCCCCAAAAAAATTAAGCACCTCTGTACATTTATGCATACATAAACCTGCTTATTTTCAAAGCATAGTATGTTATCTGTTTTATAATAAATCATAGTTTTTTATTGGAAATTTTTTAAAGAAAATTAATTTTAATATTTATTTCTGTATTTGCATGCCTTCTATTGTAAAACTAATGATGTCTTTTTTACGTTTTTTGGGAAAAGCTTAAAAGTGGAAAAACTATCATTATCAATAAATTAAATCTTTTATAAGATTAACAATAAAAATCTGCGATTTTTTTTTTTTTTCATATTCCTTAAAATTAACAAATACCCACTTAATTTGAATGGATACATCAATTCTGAAAATGTCGGCATTAATACAGAAGTATAGCATGACCAAAGATTTTGCATTTGAATTTTATATATGCAATGATTAATAAGATTAAACATAATTGGAATGAAAAGTGTAATTTTCTTCCTGTGCTAATTCACCATACTTATCAATCTAGAACCTTTTATTTTCAGCCTTATAAAGCGAAAAACTAAAGTATTCCAGGATGGCTACCATCATAAGATTGACGAAACTGCTACGAAATTGATGATAAAACAACGTCCTATTCTAATTAAGTTATTTCAGATAAAATTTTTAAAATCAAAACAAACAGCAGAAATTTTGCCAAAGTTATTTTCGAAAATTGTCAGAGTATAAAAAAATTATCTTATTGCTTCTTACTCACAAAATGTAGTTTTTTTTTTTTTTTTTTTTTTTTTTTTAATGTTTTGCATTTTGAAAATTTAATAAAAACTTGTTTTTATTTTAACCAATATGCAAAAATAAACAAAAAAGTTCTTACTTTAGCTTTAAAAAAAAAAAATGTAATTACATATTTTATGAAGAAATGAAAATGATTTAACAGTTCCTAATTTTCATAAATAATGGAAACAAATTCATGAAGTTAAAAAGACACCAGCTCTGTAATTAGAAGCAAAATGAAAATACCAGTTAATGCTTTTTTGAAAAGTATGTTTAGAGAACATTGTGATTGAGGAATATATCACATTGCCTCAAAATTTAATAACATTCATCAAATGAAAAATTTTATTTAACGAACCAATTTAAAGTTTAAATAAAGCAAAGTAAGCAAATTTTTATCTCAATGTTAACAGTGATAAAATTACATGATTCAATGAGGTAATAATATTGCTTTGAATTGCATTGCAATAAAAATCTTTGTTACAAATTGTATCTAAATTGATATAATTGAAAAGCTAGTTTTTAACTTTTAAAACAGTAAAAATAATTTTTAAACAGTGTAAAAATAATTTTTATGCAACAATACGTTTTGATGCTACAGCGGAAATACATTAAAATTCAGTTTTTATTTTTTAAAAATTAAACTTCTAATTAAAATTTTGAAAAAGCTGTTCTTAATGGTCCTCTAATACCCAAGAAGCAACTTCATGCCAAATTTCATGTTCCTAACTTCAATGGTTTAAGCTGCCTGTAGCTCTATCAACCAGAATAAACCTTTATATGTACAGAGAAATTTCACTGGGAAACAAGAAATTCCATAAGAGTTACAAAAGGAGAAAAAGCAAAAATCGTTTAAAAATTATAGAATCTGAACCCTGAAGAATAAAAGTTTTTTTTTAAAAAATTTTTAATATCAGACTTAGTAATTTTTTCTATAAAACTAAAATTTAGATAAATTGGTTCAACAAATAATAATTTTCAAATGGATGAGAAAATAAACAAACGAATAATAATTATATATATAAAAAAAACCCATAATAACTGAAAACTTATGTCTTCAAGTTTCAATTTCATCAAACTGGATTTTATGCTGTCAACTAATGTAATGAATTACAATTTAATATACTATAGTAAAACCCCTTTATCAAATCATTATAGGGATTGTTCCAAAACAACATATAAATGAGAAAAATCATCAAATTTGTAACATACTAAAGAGCTTTATTGTAATAAGAATAAAGACAATTAATTGCCACTATTTTCAAAATATCCATCTCTTATTCGAAACAAATACATTTTGCTTTACTCTGATGATTCCATGAATAGGAGGTAATGTTCCATTAATGGAATGTGAAAGGCGCTTATTCTTCTTTAGAATACATAAAGGGTCATATATATGCTTATCAGGCATAAATAAAATAAATTCTTCATCATCTAAAAGACTAAAGATTGAAAGAATCCAAGTGTTTTTCATATCACAACAAATCTGGTACAATTCATATTTCCCCCCTTCTCAGGATAGCCACTCCAATATTTCAGTATACAGGAGTAACTATTTGTGAAAAAAGGCAACCTATCTGATTTGAGATTCAATTTACTGTATTCTGTCCTGAATTCGACTCTTTCAATAGTTTTTCTTTCTTGATACAACTGATAAGTAAAGTTTTATTTATTTCAACTTATTGTATTGAATGTCTGGAGAAAAAAGTAAAGAAGAATGCTTTTTTTTTTGTAGAAAATTAAGTACTATTTAAAAACCCTTTTTACAAGATTAAGCACTTTTAAGGGTTTAAAAATGGTTTTTGAATTCAAACACTTTTCTTGGCTATACAAGAGAATCGGGCACATGGTGGACATTTACGTCAAGTTGTAACTTTTTACTGCTGATAAGTCGTCAGATGTGGCAACCATCTTTAGTGCTTTCTAATAACCCTAAAAATGAAAAACTAATGCCTCAAAAGTGATAAATTGCCGAATTTTCACTCATTGCTTTTAGAGAAAAGCAATAAAATGCTCTAAATTCGAATTTTTACTTTTCCTTGAAGGAATGTGAGTTTTTGCTCATCGTTTATTTCACTCAGCTACCAGCTTTAGATTTAGAGTATCTATCCTTTTCGATCCCTAGTTAATGCTGCAAGTAATTCTGCTTTCCCTTGCTTTCTTTAAGTGTTTTTCTTAAAATACTGTTACGGCATTTTCTTTTGTAGGGTGCAGCTGAATTGTGTGTTCGAATGAGTGAAGGAGAAAATGGTCACTATATTAAAAGGTTGGTGCGAAAGAGACAGCATTGAGAGTAAGCTTAAAATTTGGGTGAAAGAGACAAGCAGCAAATAGATATGGGACAAAATTCCAATTGATGATAAAATTTTGCATGACTGGATGAGTTTGTGTAGAGAAGAAATGGGGCTACGGCTTTTTTCTTTCTTTCTATATTTAGCATTTTCTCCATTTTTGCAATTCTTCTAATTTTTGTTACATTTTGGGTTAATTTTTTTTTTTTGTTAATTTTGAAATAACTAGATTCCAACAATTTCTTTGATAATTTTTGCCACCATTAATGATATATTATGTTTAGCAGCAAATGCTGTCATATAATTCTCTTTTATAATTTTGCATTACTTGTATCATGTCCAGTTGCCATATTGTTCCTGTTTTTTGCGAGTTATTTCTTTTTTCCACCATATAACGGCGACCATTTTCAAAATTGGCGTTTAATGCTCCATCCAAGATTGTGGATGTTTAGCCAGCCTTATGTGCTTGTAAAGAAACCTGGTATCCAATTCTTTTGTATTACTGTTTTCATAATGCAACACACCCAGAAAAAAATGGACAAACTATTAGAAACAAGATATACATTATCAAATCCCCAATTATGGCAAAAAGTGAAATTGAAATCTTAAACTAAACAAACCTCATAATAAAGTACATGAATAAATGGCATTTGTACTAAACATTAAATAAAATGAAAAACATTACAACATTAAATAAAATGAAAAACATAAAGTACATGAATGAATGTCATTTTATTAAATACCAACAAATAATACAGGATTTTATGCTTAGTTCTATGAAATAACGTTACTAATTCAAGAATATTTACAATCACGATTCTTTAAAATATTCCATCTTTCACATAATAAAAATATCATAAAATAATTTAAGATTCTTTCAAATTCCACACATAAAATTTGAAGATAACGATACATAATTTATTATGATAATCATATGATTCTTTCGAGGAATTTTTTTTTTTTTTTTTTTTTTGTCTATCGATTTAATTTGTGCAGCAAGTAATGCGCACTGCAGTCCACTTAAAAATATATTTAGGGGAAATTAAACAATTCTAGGAATACAAATATTTAGACAAGTAATGGAATCTCTCCAAAATGAACTCTGAATTAGAATGATTGAAATATATTTTTCATTTATAAATCTAACTTTATCTAAAAAAATTTGTACATACTTCTTGGTTCTTCCTCCAGCCTTGCATAGAAGCGGCTGTATAAGATAACTCATCAGCACTCCCAGTTTCAATTTCAATATCCGTTTCCGCAGCTGGGAGAAAACGGTGAAGGATTCGAGCCATTATTTTTGGCTAATTATACACTCAATCTATATCGAGCAAATTTACAAATTTTCTGATCGTATCCTAATGTTTTGAAATTTGTGGGCAGTTAAAGTTGAAGTTGAAGTTAAGTTTTACTGGCTTTCGCTACTTGAAAAACGAGGCTTTTGCGGAGACAGTTAAAAAAAAAAAAAAAAAAAGGATGGAAAGGGGAACCCAAACTTGGGAAAAGAGGCTAAAATTCTGCAAAACGCAAAAACGATTTCACAACTAAACTATTTTATTTTCGTTCTAAATCTCTAGTTTCGCTGTAAAATAGTAAATGACATAGATTCAGTTGTACTGCAGGACACTAGTACTTAACAATAACGAAGCTTATTTCTTTGAATGTCAAATAAGGTGTTCACTACAACAAAGCGATTATTGCGTATTAATTTTGGAAAGTGCAGTTATTTAGAGTGTAGTGACTGTTTCTGAGCAACGCACCGAAAGCGATGGGATCTGGAAAGAAATTCCTAATGCATTCTTTAAAATAACTTTTAATCTCAACTAAGGGCTCATTATTGTTACTGATGCATCCAACATACTTCAATTGTTGCTCTTTCCTCTTTAAAAATTCACGTTTCAAATCCATCCGGTCAACTCCATTTTTACTGCAGAAAGATTAGCCATTGCGGATGCATTCGATTTCTCATCGTCCCTGCGAAAGAGTATCTGATTTTTACAGATAGCTACTCTGCGCTTACATCCTTGAAAAATGTCTCCATCCAATCGCCAAAATATCGTACAATGTATAGCCTCCAAAGTATGCATTTTTTTCTTTCAAAACTAAACCAAAGAATATCCTTCCTGTTGATACCTGGTCACTCGTATATGATCTGGAATGAGATAGCAAATTGTTTAACCAAAGAAATTACAGAAAGTACACTCTGTATTGAATAGATCTCTACTGAAGATTCTATTTCAGCTTTTTTAAAAATTATAACACTTAAATAATATCGAAACAGCAAATACTTCATCTCCCTAGGAGAGATTCCATTGAGGCACTTTTGTTAAAGCTGCCTAATAAAAACACCGTTTTCTTTCGCTTTTTATATTAAAATAGAAAAACGATATCCCACCGGTAAAAAATTCAAACTTGCTTTATTGGGATCTTGGATTAATCTACAAGTTGCCATCTACAAAATGAGATAGAAAAAATATTTCTTAAATAACGTTGCCATTCTAAAATAAATAAAATAAAATATTATTACATTTTCAACATCCTCCCACCTTTTGATTATAAATAATAATTAAAATACAATACTATTAGTTAAATACAGTTAAGAGATTCAATTAATGGCAACGTTTTACAAATTTTCAATTAATATTTAAATATAAAAATGAAAATAAATGTGAAAATGTCCAATAAAAACAAAATAAATCCCAAGTTCAGTCTCTCTGGCAATTTAATTCTTCTTCCGGCTCTACTAAATTTCATCTCGTTGCCAGAAGTACTGTCAGAAGTTTTGGTGATGTCATTTGATTTATTCAAATCATCTGGTGTCATCGAAGTGGAGAAGTCATCAGAGGATGTTAACTCTAATGGATATATTCTTTGAATTGATCGCAGGAAATTCTGCTGTGAAGTTTGCACTCGAACAAGTCGTACATGTTCATCTTTACCTGGTATGATTTCAGTGATACGACCTAAAGGCCAGACAAGTCTCTTTTTATTATCTGCTCCCACCATAACAATGTCACCAACAGTAACTGTACATTTTCTTGATTTTTTTATTTCTCCGCTGTATGAGAGCACCCAAATACTCAGATCTGAAACGATTTCTTAAGTCTTTAAGCACTGCTTGTCTGTATTTGAATCTATTGCTCACAGAATTTTGCTCTACAGCATCTATATCAGGAAGATTGCATTCATGCACATCTTGTATGAAGATCGATGGAGAAATTGGTTTTATAGCTTCCTTTTCGCAAATGTAAGTTCGAGGTCTTGAGTTGATTACACGCTCGCAGTCTGCCAAAACCGTTATCATCTCCTCATAATTGAGACGTGCCTGTCCTAACACTTTCTTCAAAAGATCTTTTAAAATTCTAATTAATCACTCCCACCACCCGCCCCACCAGGCAGCAGTTGGAGGATTAAACTTACAGTCAATAGAGTTTATTGCTCCATATTTTTGGATACGGTTCCAATCCAGTTGTTTTAAATAGTTGGCTGCTCCAACAAAATTGGAGCCATTATCGCAGTATATTGTTGCGCATCTTCCTCTGCGAGAAACAAATCTCCTAAAGGCCATTAAAAAAACATCGGTCGATGCAGCAGTAACAAGCTCGAAATGAACTGCTCTGTACACTGCACAAGTAAAAATTAGAACCCTGCTCTTCTTGTCTTCTTTAAGGAATAAAGGTCCAGCCATATCAACGCCGGTTATCTGAAACACCGTAGCATCCTTTACTCTATTTTCTGGAAGGGGGGGACTTATAACTTCTATGTTCTTTAAGCTATATCTTTTACACGTAATGCAATTGACCACCACATGTTTCACCGCTTTTCTTCCATTTAGGATCCAGTACTTTTCTATAAGTGCATTCAATAGTATCTGGACTCCAGCATGACAGTTCTTAACGTGAGCATTATAGATTAACCGCTTTACCACTTCATGCTTCGGAGGAAGAACAATAGGTTTAAGAAAATCTTTACTGTCCTTGCGATAAATAATTTTAGTTTTCAAACGGATGATGCCAAGATCGTCTTTAAATACTTGTAGGGTTCTTAATCTCTTTTCTTCTTCTGGGAGAAAAGATTCATTCTGTATCATAAATAAAACCTTCATTTCTGCTTCCTGAAATTCTGTAGCTGTTAATTCGCCATGCTTCTTCTCAGTTATATTTTTGAAGTTGTTCTTGAAGCGGAGGATCCATGCAACAAGACGAACTATTCTATCATAGTTCGAAAAATATCTGTAGTACCAGTTTGCAACACCACAGGCTTCATTATTTGATAATATATAAGTCGTCTTAGACTTTTCCTTTCTAATCTCTCCTTCATTCCAATCATGGTTGGAGGAACCCATAATGTTTTGAAATTCAAAAGCATTTTTCATCCATTGTGGACCCTCCCACCATCTTAGGGAGACTAGATGTTTTGCCTTGCAACCTCTGGAAGGTAAATCTGCAGGATTCGTATCACCAGGTATGTGTCTCCATGATGTAGGATTACTCAACTTCCTTATCTCTTGAACTCTATTCCTAACGAAGACAGACCAATTTTCTTTCCGTAATATCCATGCAAGCACTGTTGTAGAATCACTCCAGTAATATATCGTAACATTTTTCCAACCAAGAGCTTCAGCAACTGAATACGCTAGCCTCGCTCCAATCACCGCCGCAAGAAGTTCCATTCTTGGGATAGTTGTGCCTCTTAAAGGAGCCACTCGAGATTTCGCTGCAAGTAGAAATAGCTCGATTCGACCATTATTTTCTATTCTAAGGAATGTAACAGCAGCATATGCATCTTTGCTTCCATCAACAAACGTATGAATAGTGCAGTTACTTATATCTTTTGAAGATGCTTGAACACACCTAGGAATCTGTATGTCAGACAAATGCTTAAGTTCTTGAAACCACTGTAGAAATTCTTTACAAAGCTCACCAGTTATTCCTTCATCCCAACTTGTACCTAATTTCCATGCCTTTTGTAGCATTATTTTCGGACAAAGCATCACTGGTGCAGTGAATCCAAAAGGATCAAATACTTTATGTACTGTAGATAACATACCCCTTTTAGTTACTTTTTCCACATTAATGCTATCCAGCCATTTCATGTTAATTTTCAAAGTGTCTAATTTCTTATTCCAAATAAGACCTAATACCCGAGTTTCTTCCTTTGAATTAGTTTCACAGTCGCCAGACCATTCCCATTCTCTAAGATCAAAACCACCTTTTGCCATCAAGGTTTTAGAATTGTCGATGAATCAATCTAATTGGTCTGTACTGTCGACACTAGTAACGACATTATCAATGCAGAAACTCTCCAAAAGTCTTTTCTTCAAAGATTCTTCAAATCCTTCACATTTTTGAATATGGTACTCAATTACTGAAGCTAAAAGAAAAGGGCTACATTTTACCCCAAAAACAACTCTTGTGTGACGAAAAACTCTCAATTTCTTTTCTTCTCTATTTTCCCACCACAAAAACCGAAGGAAGTCTCTATCCTCTTTACGAATACTAATTTGCAGAAAAGTTTTCCTGGTGTCAGCTATAACGCCAATCTGTCCCTCTCTGAATCGAAGAATATTTGGAATAAGCTCAATGAGATTAGGACCACATCCCAAGCACTGATTCAAAGATGGATAATTTGCTAATCTCGCTGAAGCTTCAAATACCGGACGAATTGGAGTAGTGCTGCTGCTTAGTTTTATCACTGCACGGTGAGGAAAATAATTACCATAAAAGTTCATTTCGTTGGTCGGAACTTCCTCTATTATGTCTTCATCTAACCAATTTGGAAGAATATTTTCATATTTCTCATACATATTCATAACTATAAGTTTTGAGGTAGTGCAGTCGAGCCTTTTCTTCGCCAAATCCAAGTTGTCGGGCAAAGGTGACTTATCAGACCATGGTAAACAAACCTCATATCGACCATCTTTATTAATTGTTACCGTTTCTAAAAAATACTCCTTGGTCCGAAGGTCAATCTCGTTCTTAGATTTTTTCTCAACAGGATCATTGATTCCGATTGAATCTAATTTCCATAAATTTGTGATTTCAGCTTCATTTACAAATAAGGACAGCACTGTTATCGCCAGGTTTTCTTCCGAAGATTCTTCCTGTGGTACCTTACCCATTAAGGTCCATCCTAAGAAAGTTTCAACAGCGACAAGACCTGAAGATAAGACTTTTCTTTTGCCAGTTAACATTTTCCCCATAACGTCAGCTCCAATTAGAATATCAATGCCTTCACAAGTATCGCTAATATCAGTTAGATTAATCTGATTTTCCTTTAATTCTTTTATCCAGGGACCTTTAAAAACCGGTCTAATATTGTCACAAATGATAGACTGATCCAGAACTTTAAAATTACAGCCGAAATTTCCAATCAAATTTCTCAATTTTACTTTATAACAATTATGTTTAAATTCGTTAGTGATAACGCCACCAAAAAGAATGTACCAATTTTTCACATCGAACGGGTGTATAATTCATTTCTTCAGCTACACTTTTCAAAATGTGATGCAGAATCAAAAAGTAACCTCACAATTTTCTGTTTATTATCCGATACCAGTTTAGCTTTGAGAGTTTGAAGAAATATCTTAGGGCTGTGTTTATTAAAATTAGCCATATTAACATTTAGTGCGGGTTTATCTTCTTTTCCCTCTACAGACATCTTTTGCGAATCAAGCACATCACACATTATAGGAAAATGTTTTTTAGAGCATATCAGGCATTTTAAAACTGTTCGGCATCTTTTAACTGCGTGAAATGGCGATAAACATGCAAAGCAGCATCGTTTTTCCTTGACTATTTTTTGTCTTTCCGATAGTCATTTTTTGAGCCGTAAAGCAATCTGAACTTGAATGTTTACCACCGCAAAAAACGAAAGATTTCTTTACATCTTTATTTGCAGCAGTCGTTAACAAACCTATAGCTGTAGGTACTTTATTTCTCAAATTTTACTAGCTATATTGTTTCTTTTTCAAAGGTTTATATTCTTGGCCCTTTCTTAAACCGAAACCGGCTACAGCCAAACATATTCTTTCTTCTCCTTCAACTTCCGTTTTCAAAAATTGCTTCAAATTATCCAATCTTCCTTTCGCGTCAGAGTTAATACTGGAAATATTACTACGATTCCAAGCCTTTAAAAAATCAGCTGGGAAACAAGATTCAACCATAGGATACAAAATGGATGCACATTTATCTGTGGTTACACCTAATGTTTCTAATGCACGTAAATATGATTCAAGCTTATCATACAAAGAAGTTAATGAAAATGTTTCTTTTGTTTGCACAGAAATAATTAATTTTAATAATTCTCTCACATATATTTCCACTAAAATATCTTCTCTACCAAAACGCGATTTTAAACCATCAATAGCCTTTTGATAGTTGGCGCCAGTTGGCGGAAAACTTTCAACAACCTCTCTAGCACGAGAACCAGAAATTGTTGCTTGAACTAGGTACTGAAATTTGTCTTCTGGTGCGATATCCTCATCTTTATGTATTTGCTCAAATGGACTCCAAAATGGGAGCCAATCTTTAATATCGTCGCCAAATTGTCTAAATTCTAATCTAGGCAGTGTAAACTTTCTCTTAGAATTATTTAAATCAGCAGTAGAATTAGCAGAAAATTACTCACCTCTATTTTGAGATTGTATTCTTGCCAATTCTATTTCTTTTTCAACTTCAAGCTGCAATCTTCTATCTTCTTTTTCGGTTTCTTCTTTTAATTTCCTTTCCGAAATAACATTCCTTAAAAGTTCTTGGAAGAATTCTCGATCATTCTTGTATTCACAACTATTTAAAATAAGATCTTTTAATCCAACTATCGTAATATTTTCTGATACGTCTTCTCCAATTTCAGACGCAACATATTTCAGATCTTCTTTTTTAAAACCTTTTATCGCTTGAAACATCTTGATTTATTTTGTTTCGAGAAAGTCCTGTCGCGGACGCCAAAAAATGTTAAAGCTGCCTAAGAAAAACACCGTTTTCTTTCGCTTTTTATATTAAAATAGAAAAACGATATCCCATCGGTAAAAAATTCAAACTTGCTTTATTCCATCTTGGAATTAATCTACAAGTTGCCATCTACAAAATGAGACAGCAAAAAATATTTCTTAAATAACGTTGCTATTCTAAAATAAATAAATAAATAAAATAAAATATTAATACATTTTCAACAACTTTCTCCCAGGTCAAAATATGAATGGAAAGATGTTGTTTTGGCTAGACAAATCACAAACAGTTATAACACCAGGACATTTGAATTGTTTAAACTCCCAAAATGATCCTCTTTGTGATGATTGTAACAGCATTAATGACATTTAACACTTAATATATTTGTGCAAATATTATATTTATTATAAGCACAAGTTGTTGACTAAACTTCAATTTGATAAGCAAGATAATATTTCTTACAAAAATTTTTTTGGGGGAAATAAATACAAACAAAACTAATCTCCAAAGCCTTTTAATATTTATCAAGCCGATTTCATTCTGTAACAGCATCTTTTACTAAATCTTCACTCCTTCTTGATTAAACTCTGCTTTGTTAATTTTCTTTTGGCTAAACTTTAGAAACATTGATATGGACTAAATCACACCAATGATACTGCTCTGTGATCTTAAACTGACTGAATCTTCATTTATTATGTGTTTGTGTATGTTGCTGAATGTACTTGCTGTCTACATTTGGAAATGGATAGCAGCCATTGTTGATACAAATTCCAAACTTATCATATTTCAAGTTCGACACTGAGCAAGTAAAGTATGTATCTTTGTCTTTCATCCTTATAGTGTCTATACTATGCAGCTAATAAAGAAATTTATGTTAAATTTTCTTGCTTCATCATTTCTAGAGACTCATCCTAGAATCTGTTGAGTGAGATTTTATAACTTAATACAAAATAATTGCTGTTCACAGTAGGACGAACTGGAAATTATGAATTTTGAAACCGAAGCGAACTAAATTATGAAATTATTACCAGAAAAGGGTTCACTTTTGAACCAGATTAGAGCTTTTAAAAATGAAATTGATTAAATTGTGGATTGCATATCCCAAAACAAAATAAACAGATTTGATTTTGAATTTCGGTGCTGAAAATGAAACTGATTGAATTCAAACTCTTTTCTCTGAACTATCTTGAAATGAAATTAAAAATAGAATTGAATATTTTACGCAATCAAAGAAAAGGACTGAGGATGACTTTTCAATTTTGCCAATACAATTTAATGACAAATTTCAGTGGCTTGACATTTATCAAAATGCTATTTTGAGGAATTTCTGAAAACTGAAGATGCTGAACAGTCGTTTAGGGTAATCCAGAAGAATCTGAAATTTATAGAGATAGATTTATAGAACCATGTGTTAAAATGGATTCAAAATTGAAGGAGTTTTCTATCCCGAATGACATGGAAACCAGGAAGTTTAAATTACTCAAACAGAGATGAAAAAGCTTTGTGGAAATGCGAAAGATTATCTGACCTTTAGAAGTCAAATCAGTTTAAAAAGATGCGTGTAACTAAAATAATGCTGATGCATTCTGTACAACCTTGATCCAAAACTCAATGTTTAGTTCTTAATTTTCCAGCTAAAGAGATAATTGCAGCAAAGCAATAGAACAACTAAAAGATTATGTTAAATGTGAGGATTCACTAAAGCAAATTCATGCCAGAGATCCGCTAAATTTGGTTGTAAAAAATACTACAATGCGAAGTAGATCTACTGAGATTATGTGATGAACTGGAGGGAAAACCTTGAACCTTGGAAAATCTTGATTGAACTTAGGAAAAGAACAGCGATTTTTTTTATTCCTTTGGCAGAAAGCTGTCTTCTGGAGGATATTTTATTTACCTGGGAAAGAAATAGAAATCATCATACACTGGAAAGAAATATTCATAAACTTTTTGCGACAGGAATTTCAAGGTGAAAAAATGGTGAATTAATCTCAAACTGGATTTGCAAGCAATTGGAACATGATATTCAAAGAAAAACAAACAAACAACAAAAAGAAGCGCAAGCGATTCTACCAATTGTGTCTGTTTTGGTAAGTTTAGAACATACAGGTAAGCATCAACGATGTGTATTTGTGAGAAGATGCACATAAAAGCGAATGGCCAACAGATGCTGAGAAGGTTCCATGTGTACTGTTTTTAAAACTGGGGTTGGTGAAGAACCAGTTCAGTGAATATTGGTTGCAAAAACTTTTGAGTCACTGATGTCATTATCTGCATGCATGTTGTCGGTGCTATGCATTCTTGTAAACGAGTTTGCGATTGAAACTTCCTTGTACCTTTCTGAGTTTTGCAATTATGGCAATGAAAATTTTAATTCATGTTGTTTGATTCAATTTTGTTCTTGTTGATGATGATAATTCTTCTGAGTGATAGAACGTGCAAATTCAGCAGTTTCTTCGAGTCTAAGGTACTTGAATCTAAAAAGGAAGTTGTTGATGTCAGGATTAATATCTGACTGATAGATTATCTGATGGTTTTATACCTATGACTAATGACACTATCATGCTGTCTTTCATTGAAAAAATAGAAGTGATAAATGCTGAATTAAGATAGCTTTCATCCGTCCTAAGATTTCTTTCTTTCCTCCCTTTTTTTTCTTTCTGTCTTTTAGTGGAAATCCTGTTCAGAATACCTCAGTATAGACTGATTATATTTTAATTTCAAAGGCAACAGTAAACTATCTAATGATTTTGAAAAAGCATGCATACTCAGCCGAACAAGTGTATTGCTGGAAAATAGAATTAATCGTAAGTACTTAAATTTAACTAGCAATTCCATGTAATTATTAAATGGATTATAATCATTGAATTGTTATTTTTACTAGAATTTTTTTCTATTGCATATAAATAACTGAGAGTGATAGACAAGAAGTGATTAACAATGGAACTGTGAAATGTGCACCATCAGAGATAAATATCTCTCCCCCTTCAGATTTATACAAATGCTTTATTCTTTTGTTCCTAAAAAAATGATAGATTAAAATATTCCATTTGATAAAGTGTGTAAAAATTCATTCTGCTGTTCAATGAATAACAAGCAGCTCTCCTTTTCAACTGATAACTCTCTGGCAATGCTTTCTTTTCTCAGCTTATTATTAACTTTGGCTGTCCTACTTTTTTCTAAAATGGTTAGAGCATGAAATCTTAGTTAAGCACATATTTGATAGAAAATAAAATGAATCCTTAATTTGTTATATTTAACTGTTAACTTAAAATATCATATAATCTTTAAAATGCAATATCTGTTTACAATTATTTTTACCAACTTAATTTTCTTCTATTGAATACAGGTAACTGAGAGTGACAGACAGGAAATGATTAGCAATGGAATTGTAGAAATGGCAGCACTATCAGAGGTAAAAACCTTTTTTACTACAAATTCTATATGATTACTTTATTCATTTGTTTTTCAAAAATTAGTCGATCTGAATGTTGCATGTGATAAATGTATAAAAATGCATTCTGCTCATTCAAAAATAGCAAGCAATTCTATTCTTCTGATGACTTTCCAGCATTTCTTTCTAATAGTGCCTCTTTTTTCCTTACATACTATTGATTTGGGTTGTTCTACTGCTTGTATATTTGATTCAATGCTAACTCAATCTTCTACCTGTTCTTTTTTTCTATCAATTCACTGTGCCATTTCACAGGTCCTTTTTCCTCAATGTGTTCAACTTATTTTTTTTCTCAAGTTTCTCTTTCTGGCCTTATTTTTTCTTTGTTCACACCTATTCCAAAGTTTGGATTTTCTTCTGTGTTTTCCAGCTTTTACCTCAACATTCTCCCTCTTTTACTTCTTCTCAAGCTCCCGATTCTTTCTTCGTCTCATCTTTTCCATCGTATTCAAACTGTTCTTTGATATTGCTTGCTTTAGAGAAAATTACTTACTATAGAAAATGTGATACTTGCTTGAACACTTTTAAATCTCCCAATTATTGACACCCTTGTAATAAGAAGATCAAACATTTAGATGCAGGAAAGGATTTTTCGAGCTTTACAGATAATTCATCATGTTATTTGGCACTTAGTTCCCCTATTTATTCTTGTAATATGAGTTTAAAAATATTTTATAATAAATTTTCTCTTAATCATCCTGAAGAAGTTTGTTCATGTCTGATTGAACCTTTGTATCCATGTATGAACAAGAAATGCAATAGATTTTTGAAAGATAGAAATTAATTTTTACAAACATATTAAATTTTGTACTGCAAATGTAAATTCAATTATTCATTACTGTCTTTTTTGTAGTTATTTGAATTCATTTGTTTATTTAATTTATTTGAATAATCATATATTAAATGAGCATCAGCTTGATGAAATTAAGCAATATAATTTATGAGCAATATGATATATGATTATTTGGTTAGAGCAGGAAAGTGTATCTATATTTAATTCTTTTAGGAAATATTCTGGTTTTAAAAAAGAATCTTCTAAAAGTTTTCATTATTATTGTTGTAATTTTTTTCATCAAAGCCTTACATTGGAGCAACCTAGAAAAACTGCACATAAAAATAATAAAGGTTCTATGCCTACACATGCAAATTATCCTGTTAGGATTTATGCCTATGAACAAAGTGATAAAATTGGCAAACAGATATGAACAAAGTGATAAATAAAGTGATAAAGTCACTTATTATATTGTTCATAACCATTATATAGAAGTTGAAAGCTTAAAGTATCTACTGCTTAAAAAAAGTATGTGTGATATAATTAAACATTACTTACCCTTTTTTGTTCTTATTCTAAAAGTACAAAAAATGTTAAGGGGAGAATTGGGATTTTGTGAGAATTTTTTCCAGTTAAAGAAGCATTAGTTTTGCATAAAAACATTCAGGTATTCTCAAGAAATTTAGAAAGATCTGTGTTTCTAAAAGATTATTTGACATCTGTTGTTTATATTATTGAATAGTAGTTGTGAAAGGAAGTTTATGATTATATATATTAAATATCCCGTTTGATCTTGATTATTTACGAACCAATCAAAACGTTATCTGTCTTAAGAATTCTGACATCATTTACCTTAGGTTGCCAACATCAGAAGGATATGTTGGTGAGCAACAATGATAAAGTTATGTGTATTGATTCTATGCACAAAACTAATCAATGTGATTTTTATTTGATTAATTTGATTGTTCCTTATAAATATGGGAAAAGTTGTCCAGTAACTCATTTTATTTCAGTCATTTATAGACTTAAATATCATGATTTGCTTGTTTTCGTGTTCGAAAATTAAAGTTCCTGATTTAAATGTTAATTGTATAATGGTGGATAATGATCAGGATATATTTATAGCTTTCAATATAGTATTTGGGCCCAATATTAGACATTTTCTATGTAAATGGTGTGTCCTACATTCCTAGAACAGTCAGTTACATCATGATGTATATCATAAGCAGCTGGTCAATGAAAGGAAATCCAATTTAAGAGAGTTGCTTAATATGAAAGAGAGAGAGGTGTATTCGAGAAGCTACTGGCTGAATTTGAAACTATTTATCTGTCTAAAAGTTCAGAATTTGTTGAATATTTCAGAAAAAAGAGTTCATCTATGGTCTGTTATTTATAGAAATTTTCTCTGTACACCAAAATAAGTAAATAACTATTGTGAATCTTTTCATAATCAACTAAAAATTGTTTATTTTTAATAGAAGTCTAATTAGATGGATTGATAGGCACGTACTTACAATTCTGCATATGGAAGCAGATAATTATTTAATTTATGAATTCAAAGACCTTAATTGTATGCCATTTAAAATTTATTCTTATTAAAAGATAGACATTCTAAAAATAAGTAATAGATAATGTTGTAATCTCACTTGCTGATACTTCATAGTTGGTTAGATCATAATCAATGGAGGTTGACTATACAGTGGTCCAAATTAATGATATCTCTTCTTCAAATGATTTTTGTTTTTTAAGGTACTTGGAAATTAGTTGTATGAGACTATGTAGTAATTTATATCAATGTAATTATCAGGATGTTAGGAATAACAATTTGTAAACATATTCACAAAATTCAATCATGCAAACTTAAAGGAAAAATTTCTTTTCAGAGTGAGGAATTTAAAGTAAAAGAAAGTATTTCAAATATAAGAACTTCAGAATCAGATTATAAAGTAGGTTGCACTTCATAGTTCAAATAGAGTAAATTCAAACTTGTGCAAACGTGTGCTTTCTTATTCAAAACTTGTGCTTTGAATCATTAGAATAAGTGAAAAAGTGCAAGCTCTTATATCCAGTAACATTGTAAGTGTTTTGAGAAATTTAATTGGAGGAGGCCATGGAATGATAAATTCTTCAGTTTCTTAAAAAAAAAAATCTTGTGTTTACAAATTCAAACAAATCAATAATTGATTCTTCAAAATGATTTTTTTAAGACTAAAGATAAACATACAAAACAAAATGTCTAGAAAAGATTTGTAGAAAAAGAAAATATCAGGATGATGTGGATGATTCTAATTCTAAACATCTAAATATATATGTTACGGCCAAAGCCCGAAGTACGGCCAGTTCGCAAACTGGCCAAGAGTCCGAAATACTTGCAATTAATATTGTGTTTTCTACTTTGGCTGGCAATTTCGCGAAGTGGCCGAGAATCCTTGGCCAAAGCTCGATGTGATAATCTATACTTATAAATATAGTTCAATGTGTGTGTGTGTTGGCGCTCTACAGCCCAAACCGTTTGACATACGGTTATCAAATTTGGCATATATATACCTTAGAGGTCGGGAATGTGCACCGTGGAGCGATTTTTTAAAAATTTTAATTTAAAACTAAGCGTAATTTCGGCGTTTTGTCGCTATAACCAGAAAATAATACAGCACAAAATCGATTTTTGGCATCAAATTAAAGCTCAAAAAATTATCTTTCAAATGATACCAATGTTTTAATTTATAAATTCTGCTTAGAATTTTAATGAATTTTTAAAGAAATATTTTAACCATATTTTTCAATAATATATTTCGCTCAAAATAAAAATAAAATTTAATCTGCACAAGCACGTCAAATTAAAAAAAAATCTTTTATCAACGTGTTGCCATCACATTGATAGAAGTTTAAATTATAAAATAAATCAACTGTTATTGCAAATTTAATAAATAAAATTATAATTTTCGGCAGGTGTCTGTATAAAATGAAAAAAAAAAAAATGAAATAAGATATTTTCTGAAAAGTAAAAGGAGGAATAGTTTTCTATGAGCTTTGACAATACCTATATTATTAATTCAATAAAACAATTTAATTTAAGGCAAACATAGTTTAATATACTTATAATCATTCTAACCAGCGACCATCAGCTAATTTGGGGTATACATTTGCTAACAAAATGGTCTAAAGGAACTAAATAATTATATTTAATATAAGTTTAGTCAATAAATGCTCCGATGAATCAGAAATTTTAAATTTTTTCATAGATTATCTGCCCTTTGAATCATATTTAACAAAATATTCTTGAGACACCAATATTTTAAATAAAAATTGTTGAACTCCAACCAACTAAATCAATCACTAAAACTGACTGATTTATGAAATTTCAATATCACTTTTCTATGAAAACTGGCGATTTTAGATTACTTCACCGACTGTCTCAATGAAGATACGCTTATCTTCTGCCAGGATTTATCGACAGTGATTGGCCTGTGATTATGAAAATGTTGATTGTTCTAAAATTGATGTATAAAAACTTCATAAATCGATCAGATTCATCGCTGAAGATAGGAATGTTTATTTATTTATTTAAAAGTTGAAGTGTCAAGAGTATTTCGCAGAATATGTTTCCTTGAGACCAAAGGACTGTGTAAAATTTAAAATTCGTAATTTTTTCATAATTTTATTTATTGACTGAAATAAAATAAAATATTTTTATTTGCATCATTTAAATCTTTTGAAAGTAAAAAATTAATTTTATGATGAATCAGAGAAATTTTTGTTGAATAATTCTTTAAGATATTATATAAATTTTTCTGCAGTGCACATATAATTTCACTGCCAAACGACTCTGATTTCAATTTTCACATTTAAAAAAAGATATGGTTAGCTTCAATATAAAAAGCTTTTATATTGATTGCAGTTTAACATTTCCACTTCAGTTTAAAGTAGAAATTTTATGGATACTGACAGAACGTTAGAGAAATTAGTACAATGAACAGAACTGTTTAAAGCCTACATAAAAGTATGACTGAATCATAACTACCAAAATACGAAGCTTAAAAATATTTTGAAGAAAAAGCTAGTAAAAGAACAAGTTACATTAATTGAAGATTTTACCGATCATCAATACAGGCGATCCGGCTGGTCGCCAAAGGCGGCTAGTGGTAAATAAATATACTGGCATTTATGTATAAAATATAAATAAGGTCACATTGGTGAAATTCGACAGATGGCGCTAACAAATAAATGTCTTTAAATGATATTAATAGCAAAATTATATTTCCTTCATATTTGTTTTAATTAGCCCTTGTATTTGTTATTTGTCTTTGCAAAAAATTTCATATTTTTGAAGCGATATTTCGGGGACAATGTGATCTGGGATCTTTAACATTAGGTCATGGAGCAGAAAAAGACTAAGGTTCACTCTTAAAGGTAATTGAAAACTGAATACTCGGTTTGCCTTTGTATTCATACACGATACGCAACGCCTTTGATCAAGATATAATTCTTTCATTTTGACGGGCGCAAATCTAATCTTCACGCTATTAAGTTGTTACAGCATACACGTTCACTGAATAATTTCTATTATGGCTTTAATATGAGAACAGAATAACACGAGATCATATTTTTATATATTACAAGCTTATTTTTAACTCAGAGGTGTCACTTATATTTGAACTCGTTTCTGAAACAATTGTACTTAAAAAAAAACAGTACACAAAAGTACTCATTTTTAAATACTTCACTTTTAACAGTGTGTAAAACAATCCGCTCTTGATTCCTTTCTTCCTACTTTGGCCGATCGTCCCAAGCCACTTCGCGAATTGGCCGGCCAAAGCCCGAAATCAAGAAAAGGTCGGACATTGGACGGTGAGTTTACAGCAACGTTGGCCAGTTCGCGAATTGGCCGATTTCGGGCTTTGGCCGTAACATATATATAAATTCTGTAAGAATCAATCTTTTAGTGCTTTAGAAAACCTATACAGAAAGTAGGCATTTATAATTTAAGATATGAAGATTTTAGTTTATATCCCTTTTTGTTAAAAAACGAGCTACTTCTCATTAAATCAAAATTTCTAGATTTTTTGTGGTTTGTTATATGATGTTGTTATTGATGCTTTTTTTTTTGTATAAATTGGGCCCTAATTAAGCAACATTCTCTTTAATTCCTCAGTGTCTCAATTTCTACAATGGAAAACTTTTAACAATTTATTTCAAGCTTCTATAATATTTCTGCCCATTTGTTTAAACCAGCAATAGGTTTTAATTGTTGTACAAACAGATAATAAAATTATTAATATTTTTGATTTGGAAAGTAAAATATTATATAATGATTTTGCATATTTTATTAATAATTTAATTAAAGTATAAATGCTTAATATCAATGGAGAATTACTTAAATTGATAATATCTTTCAGGAAGATGCTATAAATTGTGGCATCTTCATATATTATTATGCTCATCAGTTGATTTTTCATTTAGATTACAAACAGAGTTTTGACACTGTTTCATTTCTCAAATGTGCATGTATATTATGTGTTACTCAATGATTTATTTATCCATAAATTTTGTGAAGACAAAAATGCCTGTGATTTGTTAAAAATAGGAAATAATAAAAGTTCCAATTTTAAAAGTATAGATACCAGAAGACTTTCTGATTATGTGTTGTATATAAATGCTATAGAAATCACTAATTACATTTTAAAGTCCCTTGATTTGTTTGTATTTGAAGAAGAATTATTAAAATTTGTCTGTTTCACTTTTCAGAGTTGGTTGTATGATGTCATTATTCATACATTCTTGTATAAACATTTGAACTTGTGCAACTTTCATGTAGTTGCATATCTTTTCTCTTTAGCGCTTTTATGCAATATAATATAAAAAATGTTCTTGAACGAGCAATTTTCAATTATATAAATTCTAATTCTACTTGTAAATCTGAACTGCAATTAAATACTATTTATAGCTGGTGTTGAAAATTATATTTTAGAATTTATGATCCTTTAAGTAAGTCTCCAACCTTCAGTTGTGTTAGTTTGTTAAAAAAAAATGGCATGGTCTTCTATTACAAAAGTTGTTGGTAAAAGATAATAATTGGAAATTTGAATCATATATTTTTTCCACATCATATTTCTCAGATAGATACTGCTAATTGTGACATTTTTATTTGCTATTTTATTCACCAAAAATTCACTAATGCTTCATTAGAAAAACCATTTACAATCTTAAATTTTTGCAAATTTATGTGAGAAGTAATAATCGACCAGTGAAGTAAACATATTAAGCTATACAATGTGTTATTTTTAATCAGTGTAGATTAAATGATTTTTTAAATTCTCAGAAGGAAATATACTTACTGGGGAATTGGCTTTACTATATTCTAAAAATGTAGAAAGTTGTAATGCATCTGTGCTTCCTACCTCCGTGATAATGTGGAAAATGATGCCATATAGGATTGCTTTTGAAATGCAATACAACAAAGGAAGGATTTAAGGATTTTAATTCTTTTGGTATACTTTGAATATATATAAGTACAAAGTGGGACCTTGCTTGGTGAGCATAATTTGTTCCAGAATCTTACTCATAATGCAAAAAACTCTTTAATCAAAACTATTTTTTCCATAGCAATCCGTGGAGAAAATAGTTTTAATTGTAATTCGTCTGTATTAGATGGAGCAGTCTTGAAGAAATGCATCACTTAATTAAATCTTCTGTTAACTTTTTAGAATTATGGACATGTATAGTTCACATTAAGTAGTTTTTCCTTGAAAAATCATGAAGACGATTGGTCTTTTAACTGTTGATTAACCAATATAATCAGTTATAAAAAAAATTGCACCATAACAGGAAAATAAATCAAAACTAGATAGTGTTTTTTATATGTTTTTATGACATCAATAACAAACATTTTTTAGTTAAAGAATGTTTAAAGATTCTGGATGCTAAAGATCTGCATATGCTTTAAGATGCATACTTTTTTTTATTTTAGTGTTTTAATTTTCTAATTGTATTTTTATTGCTTTATTTTGAAGATAATAAAAATATTTTAGTTTGTTTTATGCATTATTTTAATTTTAAACAGCATTTTATCATAGAGCAAATAGTACTAACTTTTGGAAATCATTTTATTTGCTGAATATATTGACTGTACTTAATTAAAATTGAATCGTTTTTAGATAATTATATATCCATAGTTCCTTCAAAAGACTGTTTTTAAACTTCAAATTTCGATAGAAATTTAAGAAATGTTATTTATTAGCTTTACATATGTTCTGTTTATTATATACTTGAACCTCCATAATGTAGTCAGTTGCAGTCACAATAAAATTATTTCTGTCCATGACAGCTACAGATTATCTCATGTAATGTTGTAATTTCACTTTCTTAATCATCATGCAAAAATGTGCTGTTGATTCTATCATTCAATTGCTGCAGTATAATTTATTGGGCAAGCATATTCAACTGCATGTATTCATCACACCAGACATATTTAATCATGTAGTTAACATATTAAAGAATATGACAATAGCATTAGAATTCAAGCATTAAATTCAATTTTCAAAATTTTTAACTTTCGTTGAGTACACTCAAAAGCTCTTTTTTTTCCAGTTATTTCGTCTAAATTTTCTAAACCTTTCATCATTGTTTATTAAAGAGTGCTTTAATGAAGAATATATAAACACTTATTTGATTTTATTAATGAATTTCTTTCTGACAGATAAAAAATTATATAAATACATTGTAATGTGTTCTCGATTTGGCATATTGTTTTTCTGATGTCTAAACTGTAAATGAATGTTATTTAATATAAAAAGGTGTCTGCTCCACAACTTTAAAAATAATATTGCTGAAGCTATTTTTTTCAGCATTATTTTCTAATACTGCTGAAACTATTTTTGCAGCAGTATTGTCAAATACTGCTGAAATTAAGCAGTATTTGTTCAAATACTGCTTAGTTTCGAACAAAATATGACACCTTTTTTCATTTGAATGGTGTTGATTTATTGAATTTTTAATGAAGTATAAATAATAAATTTGGATGTGAGAAAAGAACTTTTTATATAGCAACAAATCCTGTGTTAAATTTGATTGAAAAAAATTACTTAAGTTTCAGTTGTTGTTAAAAAAATCTGTACTTACAAAAATCTATTAATAACCTTGTAATCAGTTGAAGATTAAAATTGGTAGTCTCAAGCAAAGATAAGTGTTAAAAAAAATAAAAATTTAGATATTTCTTATCTTGAAGTGTGAAATCAGCATGTAAACATGAAGACTATCTTGTAATCTTCTTAAGTAGTTGAATGTTCAAAGAAGTCATTAGTGTAGCCTTCCTATGGGCAAATTATATATATATATAATAATGATATTTTAAATTCTAATTTAAATCCAAATTAATTCCAAAAGTTTTATCGTAATTCAGCCCGTATTAACTTCCTTCTAAAATATTCTCTTATTTCCTGCTCTCATTCCACTTTTTCTATTTAATTAATTCAAGAGGAGCTTTATAAAATGCTTAAGTCATCAATTCATATGCTCCGCGTGAAGGGACAGAAAAATGTCCAGTAAGCACATTCTTTTAAAGAGATCCCTGTGTTTCCCTTATCTGAATCTACACGTGGAGAAATCCCTATCTGAATCTTGATAATATATAAGTACTGTGAAAAATATATATATATATATTCCCTATCAATACCTCATGTTATCTAAGACAGGAATAATTTGTTTTTCTCTTCTTGCCTTTTTTGCTCTTGCAACGCACCTCTTGTAAATAAATCAGGCCTTCCCGGGATGGATTAAAGCAAATTTAAAAATGCACTGTCTTTCTTCGAAACAGCCTTCTGCTTCACAAAAAATAATGCTTATATATATATATATATATATATATATATATATATATATATATATATATATATATATATATATATATATATATATATATAATAATTAACTTTTGTAAATCCCTTGTCTGGTGCTTGCTAATAATTCTTCATTGGAAACTCAGTAAGTTTTCTTAGAATTAATCAATATTCTAATGAAGGTTAAACTAAAAACTGAAGTTTGTTGACTCTATTCTTCGTAATATACGAAGTCAAAAATAGTACACAACTTCTACGCTATCTTTTCATATATTATTTTATGACCACTTTTTCAGTATTAATTTAATTATATTAATTAGCTGAAATTTAGTTATGCATTTTATTAGTAAACTGAAAGCAATTATTGCTGCAAAAAAGTTCAAGAAATAAAGTAACAAATACAAAAGAAAACTGAACATTTGCTTAACTTATAAATATTGTTACAAAATTTTTCTTCTACAACAAATATCGCTAATCAATTGTAATAGCGCAGCACATTTAATTGCTATAGTTCCGCAGCTTTCTTGCTGTCTAATTCTCCAAGACCTTATTTTGTCGGCGACTCCGACTGCTCACCACACACCGCCTCTGACTATCCACACAACTGCTGACGATCCACACGACTTCTTCCGATACACACGACACGACTTCCAGCTTCAGAGTTCCCGTCTTTTATAGTTCCGGGAGGCGGGGCTAGAATCTTCTGACCAATCAGGGCGTACCTGGGTGTATCTCTGTTATTACTGGATGGATCATGAAACTTCTCGAACTTTCTGGTATTATCCATTTAGTCGCAAAACTCGCCAAATTCATCGCCAACTCGCCAAATACTCGCCAAGTTTGTCGCCAAGCTCTGAGGTCATTGACGCGGCACCCGCTCAGCATGCACAGGACAGATCTTACAATGGTCTTTCTCACGATGACACTATTCGTACCGGGTTGCAAAATTACAGATTTGTAACAATATGTTAGTGTTTGTTATGTGTATACATAAAGAAAATATACTGAATGTTGTCTATAGATGTTAATTATTCAAACCTCTACATTTAATTTTATAAAGCATTTGACTGAATGAATAGAAAGTATAAAGCTTAATGAAGATTTTTTTTTTTAATTTCAAGCATGCGTATTTCTAAATTTCCATAATTACGCATTTTTTTAGCCAAGTTACATATTTAAGCTAATTATTGTGTTATATAAAGGAATGTGCAAAAAGTTAGAGATATAAAGTAAGCAAAATTCTAAGGAATCACACAGCTAAATATATCTAGAAAATATAAATGTTATGTGAATTATTCCTTTCAATTTAACATAAAATGTATCATGCTAAATACAATTCTGAAATTTAAACTATCATATGATCATAGTTATATATACAACGATTGTAATACCAGTAAACTGTAACATTTTGGTGAAAGATGATATATGCTGTATATTATTATTTTATTAACTGTTAAAGTCACACATGATTTTAAAGTTATAAAATAAACTTTATTTAACAAATCAGAAAATACAGGGTGGTCAAAAAAAAAAAAACTTCTCCTATATATGAAACCCTAGTGGCCTATCCGCTCAACCAATCGAACCAAAATTTCAGACATGGTTGTTTGAAGGTATGCGCTGGAGATTGTGATGATTCTAAACAACGCAGAGCTCACGGTTACGGTTACAGTGAGAGAATTTCGAAATTTTCGAATGGCAACACCCACTTTTTCCTTGCGCAAATTGATCAGCGTATTGAAAAAACACAAATGGCGTTGGAACGATTAGCGTGTGACGAAAATTGCCGCCGTAAAGCATTTGCAAAGAGCATTATAAAGGACTAATGACAACACAGACAGGAAAGAGAAAAAAAGCTTTTTATTGTAATGGAAAGTTATAATTACAGGTTTTCAACGTGTTCACCTTCGCAGGCGACAACGCATTGCATTCGGGAGATTCTGGACAACAATGCCGAACGTAACATGAAAGGAGGAATCTGCATAACTTCACGTGTTATGGCATCTTGCAATTCTGATAAAATTGCAGAATTCAGTTATTACTGAATTGCAGTAACGAAATGTCATTAGGGACATTGTATGGATGCAAGATGGGGCTCCTCCACACGTCGCCCAATGTGTTCGACCAATGCTGCAACACTTTGGTGATAGTCATCTCTAGTAACTTTGCAGTTTCGTGGCCACCGCGATCCCCCGACTCACTCCTATGGATTTCTGGTTCTGGGGTTATCTGAAATCTAAGGTGTACACGCCTGGTCCACGAGATGTGTCAGAATCAAAAATATTTCTTATGTAATAATATTTTTGGAAGTTACTGCTGAAAATGCCAAAATTTCAGATAAAGATTTATTAATTAAAATTTTGAAAAGATCATTTCAAAGTGCACATTTTTATTATTCAAGGCCCTTCCCTGTTTCCCATCCTTAACTTCCTAAATTCAATAGTTTTACTGATTTATTCTCTGTAAGGGCTGTTTCCAATTAATAAATACACTGGTGTAAGATATTAAGAGAATTTTCATATTTGGTCTACGATCTCCAGAACTACTGGCCAGATTTTAATAAAATTTGGTGTGAACATAGGTTGATATAATGCAAACAAAATAAACATTCAACAGTTATAATAGACACATATAATTGTGCGTAACACTCATGGAAGTCTGAAGGTCTGAAACAGCGGTTGCAGAATACACAAAAGAAATGGGTTCATAGGGGGTATGGCCCCCTCTTCCAGCTATACACGCCTTGCAACGTGATGTCATATTGGAAATAAGGCAGTTTATCAGTGCATGTGGCAATTGGTCCCACTCAATCATCAACGCTGTTTTTAGTTCCTGTATGGTTCTCGGAGGGGGGTTGCGAATTGCAATTGCCCTTCCCAGAGCGTCCCAGACATGCTCTATAGGGTTAAGGTCTGGAGACCTGGCTGGCCAATCCATCCGACGAATATCCTCACTCTCGAGAAATTCGTCGACCAGAAGAGCTCTATGTGGCCTCTCGTTACCGTCCATTAAGATGAACTCGGAGCCCACTGCACTCCGGAAAAGGCAAACATAGGGCTCCAAGACCTTATCCCTATACTTCACACCAGTCACAGAGCCTCTGTCAAAGACCTGTAGAGGTGAGCGGCCATCTAACATGATGCCTGCCCAGACCATTACACCGCCACCGCCATAACTGTCGATTTCGCGGATATTGGAGGGTAGCTAGAGGGTCCCTGGCTCTCTCCATATGAAAGTACGACGAGAATCGGTGTTTAGGCTAAAACGGGACTCGTCGGTGAACAGAACGGTTGCCCATTGCTCCATACTCCAATCACTATGTTGTCTGCACCATGCTAATCGGACTCTCCTGTTCGTAGACATGAGCGGGATGCAAACAGCCGGTCTTCTGGCAAACAATCCTCTTTCATGCAGTCTCTTGGAACAAGTCACCCTTGATACACGGGTTCCTGTGGCTGCATAAGGGTCTCGAGAGAGCTGAGAAGCTGTAGCCCCTCTGTTACGCCTCGCTAAAATGGACAAATGGCGATCTTCTCTGGCCGTCGTGTCTCTTTGACGACCTTGCCCAGGCTTTCTCTCGATTGATCCAGTATCCATGGAACTGTTTCCATAGGTTACACACGACGCTGGGCGTTAAATGAAACTCTCTGCACATCTGGACTTGCGATTGGCCTGCTTCTAACCTGCCCGCAATTCACCACCTCATTCCATCATCTAAACGTTGGTGGTTACTCATTTTTACTGTTCCGATGTGAATTTCACCGATTGCTGTACGATAACACCAAGAAATTCGCCGATGTGTGTTAGCGAACGAAATTCGTCTTACCCTCCACGCGCTTATAAAGCCTGTTTTTCTGCTGGCCCCACCTACACACACGTATACGTTTACGTATTAGCTGTACAACATTTGCATTTTTATATAGAAGCAGTGGTTTTTCCTTCAGTTCAGTTCTTTTCATGCAATTCGATAAAATATGCAAATTCTCTTAATTTCTTACACCAGTGTATTATATTAAAATAAAATAAAACATTTAAAAACATACATCTTCTTTCTCCGAAATTTTTTGCAGCATCTCGTATACAAAAAATTGAAATTTAGAGGCAATTTTAAGCAAATTAACAAGAAAAAAACTATTTAATACAATTTACCACTATTTTTAATACTAAATTTGGCTTAGCTGTTCTTGCTACCAAGTTATTCAATCAAATTTAAAAATAAACCTCACTAATTTGCAAATGAGTTTAAAAATAAAAGAACATTTTAATGATGTTCTGAAATTTTAATGTTACTCGATTTTAATTTGGATGAGGGTGAATATTATCATCAAATGAAAGTACAAAATTAAATTATTTTGCTAAAACAGCAATAATAATAATAATGCAGAATTTTTATGACTCTATTTCAACTTCAATCCAGGAATCCTCCATCATGTTAAGCCAGCTCTACTACCAGCGATACATTGTTCTTAAGTTTCACAACTATATATCCAAAACTGTATTTTGTAGAGTGTTAAATAATTAACACACATTTGTTTTTAATATTAGTCTATGTATATTAGTTTCAAATTGCTTATATAGAGAAAAAAATTATAAATATTGCTAAGAATAAGATTTGATTGTGTTATAAATGAAATCCCCCAATTATTCATCTTTAGATCTCATAAAATTCATTAACAAGGTTTTTGAAAATTGCCAAGAACTAATAAACCATGCAGACATAGCAACTCGCTCTTTTTAAAAAGTACACTTTAGCAAACATCGCCATTTTGCATACATGTGCCTCGTCCTTCTTTGTGGGGGTAATCATTTTAGTCATAGATATCTTTCTGAGATATAAATGTCTTTAGATGCTAAAAAAATTATTCTTAAGGAAAAGTGGTATTTGTTTTTCTTGTTCAACTCTTAATCATATTAGTAAATTTTGTGATAAGAAAAACCAAATTAAATGCTCTATGTGTTCTTGATTTCATTTTGAATTAATATACGATAATAAATCAAATATAAATGAGCCGACTAGTGGAAAAGTATGCCTTTCGAACTCCGGCAAAGGCAAAAAAGTTTATTTACAGATACTTATCGTTAAAATTTGAGGTCAAAGAAAAGAAAAAAGTATCGTTGTTTAACACTTTCAATGCTACCGATGAGACATATCTTTTTTCAGATACTTCCAATTACAGGTTTCTGTGGGCTAAAATTTGTCTCTTATGCCAGTTTGAAAAAAGTAAAAGTATTCTTCAGATATGTATTAGAAAGTTCAACCTATCTAAACGAAAGACCTATTTCTATTTAAGCCAAAGGTTTAATAACATTAATAAAGGTTAAAGGTTAAAGGTCTTTCCTTGCATATTAGATCACTCAATAGATGGCGCTGGGAGCCTACAATTTCTTACCTAATTTACCGTTAGTGTATTTTAAAAAGCGGGAATCACAATCGATAGCTTAAAATTTCCTTGACTACTCATGGTAAGTTCTTGCCTTTTCGTTTTCCCGTTAGTGCTATTTTATGATATTTTTGTTTATATTGTTATTTTTGTTATTGTATTTTTACTTTGTAGTGGTTATTTTCTTCTAATTTGCTGTTTTGTATTTTCCTTTCTGTTAAAATGGTATATCTCTTGGGCCTAATTTCAGGGGATTTTCGGGCCACGAGGAATCCTTATTAGACCTTTGTCTGGATTTCCTCACAGAAAAAATCCCTTTCTTTGAATCCCTGGCTGAGGGTGACCCTTGAAAAAGTCTTCAGGCCGGATTCTTTTTTATTTGGTTTATTTGATTTTCCTATTAACTTGATTTTAATACTTTTGTATATATATATATATATATATATATATATGAAAAAATGAGCCTTGTTATTCCGGAGCTTTTGTGAATTTGATAATCCTTTGCTTTGAAACCTGCCGCATTGCTGAGAGTATATATATTGTGATCTGAGAGTAAATATATTGTGATAATGAAAGGCAATCTTATAGCTTTAACCGAAATATGTGTACTTTTATTAATCGGTTGGTAGCAATTAATCATCAAAAAGCATCTGCAAAGATATCATATTAGTTTATTGACTACTAGCCGCCTTTGGCGACCAGCCGGTTCGCCAATCTAAATGTTCGTTAAAATTTTAATAATTAAATATTTTATGCAATTCCTACTTTAATAGTTTCTTCATCAAAATATTTTAAAACTTCAAATTTTGATAGTCATATAATTAATTCACTCATAATACTATAAAGGCCTTCAGTCATAACGTAATATGTATCTCTCATTTTCTGTTAGCTCCCGTAGAATTTATACTTTAAATTAAAGTGGGAAGGATTAATCTGCAATTAATATAATAATATTTTTTACTGAAAAAAAGTATTTTTTTTTGTAATATGATTACTGAAAACAGAGTCACTGAGCGTTTAAATTCATTCTTTCTCGCCATTTCAATAATATTCACGCACATCTGAGATTCATATTTAATTCATCAAAAAGAAAATTCAAACCAAATCACATTCATTTGTTTATTGTCTGAAAGTGAAAACATATGATCCATCAGTTACTGTCCATATTACCATTCATAAAGAGATTTTATAGTCAGTTTAAATATTCCTCTAACTTTATGCAAAATGAAGATTATTTATATTTCGAATTATTTTAAATGGATCTCTTTTAGCGCTTTTTTTAAACATACATTGTATACACTATGTTTCATCATTTTCATATTAAATTTCTCTTTTGCCTGCATTTAATTTTAAATATTTAGATTATTCCCATGAGCATTTCTCCATTAATTGCATAAGAAGAATGTATGTATTTTAGCATACATGTAATGTATGTATGTATTATTATTCTCAGTAACGGCTGAGAGAGCTTTTTATAATATTAATCCAGTATGATTATGGAAGATTTGGTGAAACTCTAAAGTATTTCTGTAAATTAAAACCAACATTTAAACTTCTAAATACCAAAACTATACTGAATATCAGTGTGATAGATCTATTGTGAAAATTTGTCAGTACATTATTAGCAAAACAATGGTATATAAGTAGCAATGTTTGATAAACAAAATTACAACTATGATAAATAAATTAAACTAAATTCATTTTGCGTCACTGTAATGGGCCTATCATTTTCTATGACATAAGAATTATGCCCTTGCAGCGGGCCTTTTTGCCATTAATGGTTAATAATGGTAGATATGTAAAGTTTTGTCATAGTTTGGGCAGAGCATTTCAAGTTGTTGAAAGTCTTTTTGATTTGGATTTTCCACTTGTTTCAATTTATTAAAATCTGCCTTTATTAAAATGCATTGTATATTTTTTGAATAGCATTCAAACATACAATTAATAAAAAATTCAGTAAAATGCTTGAAACACTAAGACTATGAATTTAATTTTCTTTTAAAGTGAAACTTTAAACTTTTTTGAATATTATAATTTATGAATTTTTAAAGAAAATCAGCCATTTTAAACAAAAAAGCAGTATGACTGTTGCCAAAACCATAAAAAAGAATTAACAAGAATTGTAGAAATAATAAAATATTATAACATGAGTCTCAGTTATTTTTTATTTTTTATTTTATAGCATATTAAAAAGAATAATGATTTTAAAAAATGCCCATAATTCTTTTTGAGTTTTTATGATATTAATTGTTTTCAATTTCTAAGTGCTTTAAAGTAACTAACGAAATTAAAAAAAATTAAATTTTAGATTAGTTAAGAATGTAATTAAAAATTTACATTCATTATAGCTGAAATATTTTACATTTCAATTTTAAAATAAAATTTGATAAAATGAAAATGAAACTTACTGAACCCTCCGTTCCAATCCTCTTTGTTGCTTTATTTCTTCACGTTCATTTTCCAGCTGTTTTACCTGGACATTTTCAGTATAAAATTAAAAAAAGAATATTAATATAAGGTTACAATGATTTCATTTTAGCTACATATTAACATTCTTTAAATCACTTTTTATATTTTTCAGACGTAAAATGCTCTAAAGCTTTATCAAGGAAGGTAATTCAACTACAATAAACTGGAACAACTTTGCTAGTTTTTGAAAAATGAATGCTTGATAATTTACTTAGTCCTTGGAGCAAGCAATAAATGTGCTAATATTCTCATTAAAAATATTTAAAGAACGCTTTTTTGCATGTTTCAACCCTTGTAAGTTTTTTACAAATTTTAATCAGCAATTTTGTTTCCAACTAGCAGAACAAGTGTTTTTGGCAGTCTAACTAAATTATTCGAACAGCATATTTATTCAAACATTAATAAAAACTATTTATTTTATTTAGATACACATTTTATGTTATATTTCAGCTTAATAATATAATTTGGCAGAAATCTGCGTGAAAATTAAAATAAGTTTGATAATTTTGAATTTCTTCTTTTTCCCAAATCCTTGTATTTTCTTCTAACTGCACGTTCTTCATGCTTGTTTTACAAATATATCAAAAGCCAACACACATCTAAATAAATCTGGGAAACCACAAGTACCAAAATTATAATGATATTATATTGTATCTTGCTGTTTGTATTGTGGAAATAAGCAGGAAAGAAAAGCATCTGTAATGTACAATTCTCTCTCAAAGAATCATTGAGAATAAAGTAAAATGTCTCCATTCGGAGAAACCAAGATGTCAGACTTCATTGAGCAGTATGAGGAAGAGGAAATTATCAAATAAGTCTATACTTGTGAAAATTGGAGGAATGTTTCTAGATGCTCATGATCTGCATTCATTGGCAAATATTTCTTGGATCTTAAAAGGAGGCAGAAAAAAAGAGAGTCAACCATTTTGTTGGTGATTTATTAAACTAAAGGAGGCAGATTTCGCCATGAGGCTAAATATCAATCTATTCTAGGTACTTCTATGACTAATCAAATATGGGAAAAGGATAAATAGAAGAACAATCAAAGTAAATTTCACAACAAAGATTAATCTATTTGTACATTTTCAATGCAACACATCTGACAAACATAACGATGAGTTGAAGATCAATATAGCTTGGAGATTGATATAGAATTCCAAATTAAAGCTTAGTATGTTTGTTGTGGTATTAGTTTTGGAGAAAAAAGATTGTTAAATATTTTGTTGGTAAACTCATTAAACTATATGGGGAGGGAGGCTTTGAAGTAAAGTACGCTCTGAAAATGACAAAGGAAAGCCCCTTTATTTTTCGAACACGCAATGTAGAAGATATTATGTATATAATTGACTCTCCCTACAATAAAAACTGTTGGAAATTTATCTGTTTTGCCGAAATTCTTTAAAAAAAATTAAAATCTTTAAGGTTAGTGAATTTCAAAAATGCAAATGACGGACAATACTGCGTTTTAACCCTTTATTTACTGACGGTACTTAAAAGTACCATTTAAATCTGGCTTACATCTTCATAATATAACTATTTTTGCTGATGATATTCTAAAGAACACAGAGAATGTAATCGAAATGGCAAAAAGTTCATATAAGCTAAAAGAAGGAATTAAAAATATTTAATTAATAATTAAATTAATTAAGATATTTTTATAAATTAATTTTTTTCTTGGTTTCTTTCGGATTATTCTGCAAAGAAACTTAACTACTGGTGCAAAAATGAAGTTAGAAACTTGATAGCAACATAATTCGATAAATAAAGGGTTAAATGTATTCCAAATATTTGTTGTATATAGAAAATCACTGAATAACAGAAAATTTTTAAATGCTGTAATAACTTTATACATCTTACAACAGCACCACAAATAACATAGTTATTATCAAAGCTATCAAACTACATTTCATTTGAAATGAGTGGTATTACAAGACATACTTAAAAATTCATACAATACCATTCATATACAGAAGTTGGTTGTATTATTAGCTCTGCTCAGAAAATTTTTTCTTGTACAAGGAATTGCAGGAAAAATTTTATCAATAAAAATGTTGCCATGATATATCAATTAAGATTGATCACAGTATCTTTGAAATAAATTTTAAATTTTGCTTAAAAAAATCTGTCTGAAAACAGGAAAATGGCAGTCACAAGAGCACTGTGCTTCATTGATATTATAAAATGATTCACCACATACAGAGATATATTAATCGGAAGCTTAGAAATTTGTGTCCTATAGTGTCACAGTATGGCCAGCATTTCTGCTGTTTGAATCTTCCTGACTTTCCGCTGACACTTACAGATTTTTTAAGAAATGCCCCTGACATTTTTTGGATGTTTCTAATATCTTCAGAATGATGTCACTTTATTTTATTCTCTTTAATTATTGCACAATATGTTTTTATATGTATTTGAAAAATTGTTCTACTCTTTTAACTAAAATCAGTGTAAAATAAAATTTAATTTTCAAGAAAAAAACTACATTTTTACTAATTCTGAAATTTATCTGAAATTCAGATAATCTGCAATTATGTAAAATCCATCCCGTTTTTTGCAAATATATTAACCAAAAGATATAAGCCCGTCTAGACCGACTATTAGCCAGCCAGTCATATCTCAGAAATGTTTGTCAAATTTACTCACGAAAAATACGATACAAAAATGTATGCACATTGGCGGATTTCTTAAGAATGAAATGGTTTGTTTCCTTCCAATGGGCTCTCTCCTATATATACTGTTTACCAACTCGCTATTCAGAACTGAATAATAATTTTACTAACAGAATGAAATAATTTACAACAACAAAGTGAAATCTCTGAATCAAAATAAAAAAAAATCTTCAGTGATATCAAAATTTTATAGACTTTTAGCTCACCAACTATAATAAAAAAAATCGTTTGTACGCTGGCTCAATGCTTAGTCCATAAAATAGAGAAAAAAAGTAGAAAATTGGTCCTTATCAATTTTTTTTTCTTTATTGTATAAACAGAAAATTTTTTAAGAGGGATGAATTTCAAAAACGATAGTATGAATAAATTTCGTAAATTTTTGTGGCAAACAGTTTTTTATACATCAAACCTTATAAAAAAAGTGCAGCCCTTTTCTTTTCTTTTTAAAAATTTCGAAATATTTGAAAAAATTACAAGAGGTTTGTGTACCTATAATGCATCAAACAAATAATTCCTCGGCTTTAATATTATTTTAAAATTATAGAGCATCTTGTTCAATCTATGGAGACTTTTATGCGGAAGCAAAATTAAAAAAAAAATGTTAAAAGAAAATATTAACAATAACGTCCGTTTCATGCCATCCATAGCATCCATTCATATGAACAATTTAGTAATCCGTGTTCATAATGTTTAAAAATAAACAAAAAAAAAAAAAAAAAAAAAAAAAGGTTTTACTGAAATAATAGCAAGAACATCCGATGCTTCATAATTCAACAAAAAGATCTTCGAAAAGAAGGGAAAAAAAATTTTTTTAATATATATATTTAATTAAAATAAATTGTTTTGGAATTATAATAATGGTGTTGGGAACTGAAATAAGTTGAATAATTGTTTCCAATTGCGCCGTTGTCTGGCGACTGTTTCTATGTATATATGTTTTGTTGTTTTTAATAAAATTGTCTTTTCTGTGATAAGAAGCATCCCAGCCAGGACTGTTATATGGTCAGAAAATTGACTTTAGAAGAGGGGAGGAAGATTTTATCTAGGAAAGGGGAATGTTTTTCTTGTTTACGTTTAAAACACGTGTCCCGAAATTGTAAATTTAAAGGCAAATGTATGCACTGTGGTAACAATCACTTTCTTTTGATGTATCAAGATCGGGATTCAAGTTCAGATAAGAACGGAACTGAAGTGTCTACTAAGGTTATGACTAACAGTACTCTGCAAAATGTTCTACTAATGACTTTAAAGGTCGTAATTGAGAACGGTAATAAAAGAGTAAATGTAAGAGCACTCATCGATACTGAGTCTCAGCTCTCCTATTTAAATACAAGAATAATTAAAAAGCTTAAATTGAGACCTAAAAAGAAGCAGCATTTAGGCCAAGCTTATTTGGGGGGAGAAATATTGAGACACGTTTGCATGAGGTACACGAAATTAAATTTCCAATTTAAACGGTAATTTTTCTGTAGACATTGAGGTTATGTCTGAGGAAAGAATATGCGGCTATGTACCTAAATATAGAGCTCTTTTGACATTGAGGGAGTTGAAGGAAAATAATCTTGCGATTTGTATTCAAAGGATTGTGTTATTGATTTACTTATAGGAGCCGATGTTACTGGAATGATAATGACTGGTAATTCTGCGCAATTAAGTTCTGGTGTAATTGTGTTAGAAACTAGGTTGGGTCACACTTTAATATGTACGGAAAACTTGGTTGGTAGCCTTATTTCCTCGGCGGAGGTTATTGAAGGTGATCGATGCAATAATATGCATGCTATATCGTTGCATTTGATGAATTTTGTTGTGGATAAACTATGGGAACTTGAGGCTATAGGAATATATGACCCATGGGAGAATTGGCCGCTCGCTAGAGTGCTGAAATTACTGCCGGGAAAAAAATGCAAAGTTTGGGCTGTAAAGTTGAGAACTGAAAATGGGGTTTTCCTGTGCCCAATTCAGAGAATATACCCTAAAACTCCCAAGTAATGATTCTATTTTTCAGGCTCAGAGACTAATAGGCATTCAAGATACTAATCTCGAGAAAGATGCTGATGCCTCCATGGATCCTCACTCAATTTCTGATGTTCCTCAGCACCGAGCTGAAATTCCTTGAGCTTCTAGAGTTTTCGTGGATCCTTACTCAGTTTCTGATTCTTCAATTGGTCTATAACATTCGGCCGCACATCTTCATGATACTACAGTTACTAGAAGTGGTCGCCGCGTAAAGAAACTCCAGAGGTTTTGAGCCTTCCTTTGTCAGCTCAAAAGGGGGAGTGGAGGATATCGGGAACTGAAATGAGTTGAATAATTGTTTTCATTTGCGCCGTTGCCTAGCGATTGTTTCTGTGTATATATGTTTTGTTGTTTTTAAAATAAAGCTGTACTGTACTGCTCTGTTTTTTTAGCAAGCGTTGCGTCTTTTAATTGAATCGACAGCCGTAAAGGCATCGCGTAGATGCAAGAGCCCCATTAAAGATGAGAAGATTTATTTAGATATATTTTATTTGCTTTGAAGATATTTTCACTTATGGGTCAATATTTTAAATCCGGGTTTGAATATTCAAAGTTCATGCTTTCGCTTTCGTAACATGCGGTATGATCGATTTGACGTTCGAAGGAAGAAAGGGGGGGGGGGGATAGCTCCATATATATCTTTTTAAGTAAAAGAGACCCATAAAAGCATTAAAATCATAACAGTAACTGGAGCTGGACTTTAGTTAGGCTGCCTTGTCCTATAGTACGCAAAATCAATTTTTCTAATTATGTCGATAACTTGACGTTCTGAAAAAAGCAAACAAAAACTTTCGGCGAAAATATTATACATATATATATATATATATATATATATATATATATATATATATATATATATATATATATATATATATATATATATATATATATATATATATATATATACGCAATAAATTAGATATGGTGGTTAATCCTTTTCTTGCACAGTCTATTTTTGATTATTACTAAAAGTTGGATTTTTATCAGTTGCCAACGATGTTTCAGAAAAAAATAGTAGCGAATTATCCTGTTCAATAAAAATTACTGATTTATATAAAAAAAAATCAGTTTTTTTATGATTTTTCCCGACCTTCTGGAATACCTTGACGATTTCCGGTTTCCAGGTCGGTTGGCCACCCTTTATCAGATCCTCCTAAAAATCGCATCACTACATAAGCAATATATTGATAGATGCAAATTTAAACGCATAAAACAATGTATGTGTGTTCCTTATAAAAAAATCTATAGATTTTGTTCAATCTTGATCAAATTTTACATTCATTGAAAAGCATAGTTTCTTTCAGTAGCATAGTTAAAACGTTAATAAAGACTTCAATTATATAAAAATATATAAATGGTGGAGCTATTCTGAAATATCTTTTAAAAAATACAAAAATAATATTTATACTACATTTTATTTTATGTTAAAAATACCTTTTTGATAATGTCAGTTTAACTATCCTACACTTTTTTCATGAATTTAATAAATTAACTTAATGATTTGCAACAATTCATTTATTATTATGTTGAACATCAAATTAACTACATTATTTCGTTGAATATTTTAATAATATTGTTACGGAACTTCCGCCTGTAAGTCCGTAAAATTAATGGGTACGTGTAGTGGATGTATGGAGACGCACAGTCAACAGGCCTCGGTTACAAACAACGACTTTATTAACACGAAGTCACTGATACGCAGACAAATTCACAGCCGGAGACGCACACAGCAGTACGCAATAGTACAGCTTAGCACAACAACGATAAGTTCGTCGAGGCATTCTGGGAGAGAGCTCGTTCAACTATTAACCAGAGTTGAACTCAAAGCTTGTGACTGGCGGCCTTTTATAGTTCCCGGAAGGCGGGCCGAGAAGATTCTGGAGCAATCAGGCATATCTCGATTCCTATTGGCTGGATTGCAAAAATTCTCGAAGTTTCCAATAATATCTATTTTGTCGCCAAAGTCGCAAATTCGTCGCCAAGTCGCCAAGTTTGTCACTAAGCCCTGCGATCACTGATAAAGCTTCCGATCAGCATCCAACAGAGCTCATCGTAAAATGGTCTTTCCAGTGATAGAAATAATCGTGCTGGAAAACAACATTACAGATTTGTAACAATATTATCTTTCTCCCTGCTTAAGTTATATATAAATGTTTGCTTTCTACCATGCATTAAAAATAAGAACTCCAAAGAAAATTTTGGAAAATACACATTTTAAAATTTCATTCCTCATTGAGGAAAATAATTTTTGTAACGTCTGGCAAATTTTGTTGATGAAATATTTTCACACAACTGCTTCAAATTAATATTTTTATAATATGACAATAGACTTAGATTTTTATTTTGTAATTATAATAAACATTTCTTTCCCCTTTAGACAAAGAAAATGAATAACTTTTTATTTTATCCGAAACTTATTATCTGGAAAATTCTGACAGCTCAAATATTTTTCTTGATACTGTTTTTGGAAATTCAATTTCTTTTTCAGGTTACAGCATTCATTTTTTCAAAGAACACAATATTCATTCACCTTATAAATATATGTGAGAATATAATGATAGTTATTTAACAAGTTTCCTCAATTGTAAATTTTTGTTGTTAAATTTGACCATGTACAGACATTTAGATCAAAACGCTTAATATTAAAATGATTGATCTTAGTATAGAAATAAGCAATTTTTTTTCCATAAATTTCAATTTCTAGAAGATTTGGATTTTCCAATTTTATCAAACAAGAAAGGTGAGATTTTAAGTAGTTATGCATTCCACATTAAAAATTGAACAATCAGAAAAAGCAATATTTTAGGTGAATAAGTAGATCATTAGAAGTGGTTATTCTAAAACTAAAACAATATTTCTTACAAGCATATTTTTACAAAATAGTTATTTCCAGTTTTCCCATAATATCTGATCAAACAGATCGATTAACACTGCATATGACGTTAATTATTAATGAAATTAACATATAAATAATAACTTAGTACAATAATGTTTTATGAAGAAGAATATAAAATAATTTTTTCAATATTTCATGTCAGTAAGCTCAAATAGCTAACTACTAACATCAATTTCAGGACTTCTAATTAAAAAAGTGAATGTAGGGAATCATTATACATTAACCTGGCAAGGTAATACATTTTTAATAACTTTTTTGTTATCATAGTTTTTCAAAAAAGAAATCTCTAACTTAAAAGATTAGTTACTTATACTTCGTCAGATGGTAGAATATGGCCACTTAAATATAGATCTTATTTTCTTTTGTTACTTGTTTAATAAATTTCAAAGCATATAATTGTAGATATAGATTCTTTATGAAAAACACTTTGAGGAAATGCTATAATCACTGACATATGAATGAGATGGCTCAAAATAGGGTGACAAAATTTCAAATTCTAACTTCAAACTTAAGGCCAAAGAAATATAATCCTAACTTAAGATCATTGAAGTCTGGTCGTATAATCTTAAATATAACAACTACAGTTGTCTATCATAATCAGCAATGCAAGCAGATTTGGCACTAACAAGTAATACGGAAAAAAAAAATCATAAACTAAATTTATAACTTGATTATTCATGTTTTTTCCTTGAATTACCTGGAACTCATCAAGGCGAGGTTTTAAATAAATTTCTTCTTCTTCTTTTGATTTTAATTGCCTATGCAGTTCTTCTAATTCCTGACAATACAAAATGGAATTTTAATTAAAATATAATTTATACTGACAAGATTATTCATTATTCTATTCTGAAATTTTGTTGTCAGGAACAAATTTTTACTAGCAACAATATACATTGCATAAACTAATGTTTACAGAAAAGAATTTCTGATAACTCTGCAATAGATGACACCAATATGAAAATGCATTTTGTTGGTCCATGGAAAGCAGACATTCTCCAAAATCCTTCCATTCACAATACGACTTTCCTTTTTTAAAAAAACATATAGTAACTCAGAGATTGTTAAATTTAAAAGTAACTGGCAAAAATAAATCAAATGACATTTAAGAATATATTATATGAATTGAGAATAATTTATTTAAAGTTTTCTTGTGAAACGATGCGATATCTTCATTATTTTAGAAATGCATTCCATATATATATATATATATATATATATATATATATATATATATATATATATATATATATATATATATATATATATATATAATATTATTTGTTGTGAAGCAGGATGCAGTTGTGACCAGCAGTGAAGAGACTTTTAACATTTTTAATATCCATTGGGAAAGCATAATTATTTACAAGCAGAGACGCGGACAAGACGTCCGCCACAGAGCAGTACAATAAGCCGAAGTGGGGAAAAAGGGCCGAAATAAATTATCCCTCGCCTTATATAACCTTAGATTTTGACAGGGAAAATATTTCTTCACAGTGCCAATATATTAATAAGATTCTGATAGGGATTTCTGACGTATGTCAATCACATGTAAGGGAAACACAGGGATCTTTTAAGAAAGAATGTGCTTACTGGACATTTTTACCCCTTCACGCCGAGCGTGTGAAAGTATCTCGGCATTTAGCTGACTAAGCAATTTTATGAAGCTCCTGTTGAATTAATTAAGTAGAGAAAGTGGAATTGGATCACGAAATAAGAGAATATTTTTAGAATGAAGTTATTATGAGCTAAATTAAGATAAAATCTTGGAAATTAATTAAATTGAAATTGAGAGTTTAAAATATCATTACATTCCCCCCCCCCCCTGCAAGACGTGAAAGTATGTCGGGCCCTTGACACACAGCCTTATCTTACAGTGGTGGTCAAGTAAGAAAAATTAAAATTTAAAAGCATATTAAAAGTGATACCAAAGTTTCCCTTACCGTCACATTATATAAACATATAATTCAGAAATCCCATTCATCATTTTACATTAGAAATATAAAAAGAATTATATTTATGAAAAATATTATATAAAAACCTTAATAATCAACAGTAATAACAAAATATTAAAATTTAAATGATTTAGTGCACAAATACGTTCTTGTATTATTCTGTAGCTCACTTAATTTGGTGAAAATAGTTTGACAGGCTTGCTTTTATTTTTCTTAAATTCTAGAAAGTCTGACTCAACAAAATTATTAATTTAGAAATAAAGTATTAAATATAATATCAATCTTGTTATGATTTCACCCAATTGAAATATCAGTATAGTTATGATTTTAAGTTAAGTATTTTAGCTGGAAATAAAAACACAAGATTCAAAACTTCAGGTAAAACTTGGATATGAAATTAATACTTGCAAAATTGAAATATTTCATATTAAACACTGGGAACTGAAACCATAAATATAAGATTCAAAAATATGTAATGAAAATCTTGAAAATGAGAATACTTGTAAAATTGAATGGTTTCATATAAAACTTTCGAAAATGCAAATAAATGTAAGATTCATATATTTCAAATAAATCATTTGGAAATGACAATAATAATAATTGCAAAATTCAAAAATATATAATGAAAAACTTGAAACTAAAAATAAATGTGAAATTCAAAGAGTTCAAACAAAACACTTGTGAATGAATGTAACAAAAACACAAGACCCAAAATACTCTTATGTAATATAAAAAATATTTGTATTTTGTAAAAAACAAGTATTTGGACACAGTGATAACAGACGGCAGCTCAATAACTGTCAGAGGTGCAAATATTTCCCCTGAGGTATTCACTACATTTGTCTAATTATCATGTGCCATTAATTATTAAGTATATAAGAATCTTGGTATGTTACTTTTTTCACAAGGTTCGTATGCATAATTTTAAAAAACCTTTGGGTTAGATAAATTAAATTAAATTGGGGAAATCATTTTTTCTTAGTTATTAATAACATGCATAAATTTCAAATTCAACAAATTATAATATTATGAATAAATTTTAAATAATAAATATGAAAAAATTTAAAACAATATTTTAAACTAAAACTCATGATATTTTGAATAATAATATAAAAAGATTATTTGCAATTATATTATAACAGAAAAATGCAATTTAAAATCAAATCAAAAGTACAGAATATAAATTTTGAATTTCATTCGTTGAGTCAGTTGATGGATGATTTTTTATTCTTTAAACACTGATCACTTTTTGAAGAATAATTACTTTTTTAATTAATCACAAAATGCAATTTTGAACACTGGAATTGGAGATTACGGCAGGTGACGGAAAACTATTTTGGTGATGACGTAAAACACAAGTGATATTTTGAAAATCTGGTTGATTCAATTTAGCACTGGAGACCACTGGCGAGTATTATATTGTGGTGATGATATAATAAGCAAATGACGTCGAGATCGGAATTATTCAGCACAGGTAAGCAGACAGAAATTTTTTTATGATGACAAGGAGACCCAAATCCTTGAAGATATAAGGAGCACGCACATGACGATATGGAGCAATAGTACAAGGATATCTATTGAATAGCAGAGCAGGAACGTCGGATGAGATCTCAGGTTATGGAATGCAGGAGATATTGCATCGGTTGACATGGAAAGACGCAGCGAAGCCATGCCACGGGAGACTGTAGACGGCTGGTCATTTCGAACCACGGCCACGGAGATATAGCAGACGGCTGGCCGGAACGAAGAGCGTCGGAGAAGAACTATTGCATGATTCATTTTCCTTACACGCGGATTTAATTTTAATTCTTTTCACAATTTTTCACAGGAAACTATCCTTGTCAACTTTTTTATATATAATATTATTTGTTGTGAAGCAGGATGCAGTTGTGACCAGCAGTGAAGAGACTTTTAACATTTTTAATATCCATTGGGAAAGCATAATTATTTACAAGCAGACACGCGGACAAGACGTCCGCCACAGAGCAGTACAATAAGCCGAATTGGGGAAAAAGGGCCGAAATAAATTATCCCTCGCCTTATATAACCTTAGATTTTGACAGGGAAAATATTTCTTCACAGTGCCAATATATTAATAAGATTCTGATAGGGATTTCTGACGTATGTCAATCACATGTAAGGGAAACACAGGGATCTTTTAAGAAAGAATGTGCTTACTGGACATTTTTACCCCTTCACGCCGAGCGTGTGAAAGTATCTCGGCGTTTAGCTGACTAAGCAATTTTATGAAGCTCCTGTTGAATTAATTAAGTAGAGAAAGTGGAATTGGATCACGAAATAAGAGAATATTTTTAGAATGAAGTTATTATGAGCTAAATGAAGATAAAATCTTGGAAATTAATTAAATTGAAATTGAGAGTTTAAAATATCATTACATATATATATTAAAAAAAACAACGTAATAAGAGGAAGGATGCAAGTTTACTTTTATCAAAATTAAGAAACTAGCATCATTTTCCATATGCTTTGTTTCACATATTTTACAAGCAAGTTTACAGTTCAAAATTTATTTCACTGTGTATTTGAAAGCCTACAAAACATAAGTTGAATGCTGTTTGATATTAATCAATTTTGCTTATTAAGATTAATGATAACAATTTCATTTCAAATTAATATTATTTAATCAGTTCTCTTCATTTTACTACATTTCATTTCAACATTTACAGTTAAGTGATAATTAGATCATAAATTTTCATAACATTTTCGAACTAAGCCTGCAGAAATGTTTATGAATTTCTTAAACATTTTAAAAATGAGAATGCACTAACTTGAAGCAACTGATAATGATATCAATATATGCATTTCATTAACATTTACAGAAGTTATTTTTAAAAATGTTGATCCTTTAAAAAATTTAAAAAATAATAATCATGTTTATCCACACAAAAATGCATAAAAATTCAAATTTACAGCAAAAAAGTTAAAAAGTTATCATACTTTTCTTCCTTATATGAAGTTGTTTATTGATTGATTCACGTTGAATCCAGCAAAAAAAAAAAAAAAAACTATTGCAAGGAGAAAAAAGTAAAAATTATTTTTAATCGCTGCCGAATATCAATGATTTTTTAAAGTTTAAAAATTAACAACAAAAATAAAAGAACTACTGGTATGCATACACAACTTCTAGATATTTCTGACAATATATTGTACTTCTATTTTTAAAAAAAAGAACTGAAGAAAAACGTTGATTAAACTTGATATCAATTATTGTTAAGACAAAATTCCCCATTCCCTTGTTTTCTTTTGATAATTATATTAATCTACAGTGTGTCCAAGCATTTACACTATCAATTAAAAAATTAATAGTTTCTCAGAAAAACTATCTCTCTTTTGGAAAAAACCAAGCATTATTATTATTAATGTAAATACTATTTTTAACATTTCTAATATCTTCACCTCATTAAAAAAATCTTTTGAACATCAAATTAAAAGTTTGCTTTGTGTAAACCACCATTTGAACCCACATTCCTCCATTACACTATTCAGATTTTATGCTAAAAAATAATAACAATATTCATATATAAATACCAATGTTTTAAGAATGTGTGATGGAAATAAAACTGAAATAAAACTTATGAAGGATGAAAAGTTCAATTATGCAATTTTGTATTTCTGATAAAAATACAAACTACTAGCAATTTGCCTGCCATTTTTTTCATATAAATTAACACTAGAGTTAAGATATGAGAAAAAACTTTAGGGCAAAGGGAGTATTTTTTTTTTGTATTTATGTATTGCACCTGTCTATAATCTTATCTGACCTTAGGATTATACCAAGATCCATTATACATAATGCAACAATCTTTATGATATATTTCAGTTACTTAACAATAGAATCTAAGGGTCAAAATAACAGATAAGTAACAATATTTTTATATATAAATTTGGAAATTAAAAAAATAAAGTACAGTCCTAAAAAACATTGGATAAGAAGTAACATTATACAGCTCCATTTAATAATGATAAAATGTTGAAAATAAAAATACAGTCCTAAAAAACATTGGAATAAAAAGTAACATTATACATCTCCATTTAATAATGATAAAATGTTGAAAATAAAAATAAAGACCGATGTACTTTTACATACTAAAAGATAAGCTCATATATAATACAATCATATGTAAAGGTTTAATTAATTTCTGTTAAAAAAGTATTGATATGCAAGCTAAACCAAATATTTTTTAAAAATCAAAAATAATAATTTCCTTGCCTTTAAAATTTAACAAATAATCATCATTTAATATCCGTATTGCAGATTTACAGAAAATCATTTTTTCATATTTACAAATCACACAAAAAAAAATTTGCATGTAGATACATAACATTTGACATTAGTAAAAAGTCTTCACAATTATATAGTAATGGAATTTAGAAAATATTATTAATAAAAAGTTAATTTCATCACCCTCAGCATTTAATAATAATTTTGAGATTTATAAGCAAAATTCCAACTATAATTAATGAGTAATTTCATTTAAAGATTCAAATACAAACTCATTTCAAAATAGAAAGTTTTAAAATTTCAAATAACAAAATTCAATAACACAGCAAGTATATAAATTTTCTGAAATAAAAATATTTATATAATCAATAAAAAAATTGAATGACTCTCAAACAGCACCATGTATAATAATAATAATAAACTCAGAAAAATTTATATTTTATCTTACACATCCTTTGCTCTATTCTGTCCAGATGGCCCGGGCTCTGTTTCAGTGCTTATTCTAGAAAAAAGAGAAAAAATTTCTTAAAATTATATAGTATAAAAACTAATTTCATGATCCACAACATTTTATATTAATTTAGCTTTGAGATTTATAATCAAAATTCCAACTTTAATTAAAGAGTAACTTCACCAGATTCATTTCAAAATGGCAAGTTTTAAAAATTCAAATATCAGAATTAAAAAAAACAAAGCAAGTGTCAAATTCTTCCAAAATAAAAATATTTATAAAATCAATAAAAAAAAATTGAATGAAGCTCAAACATGTATAATAAAAAATATATATACATTTTATATTTTATCTTACATATAAGCTCCTTTACCTAGTCCAGATGGCCCAGGCTCTGGTTCAGGGCTAATTCTAGAAAAAGGAGAAAAAAATTCCTCAAAATTATATAGTACAAAAAGTAATTTCATCATCCTCAGCATTTTACAATAATTTAGTTTTGAGATTTATTATCAAAATTCCAACTTTAATTAAAGAGTAGCTTCATTTCATGTTTCAAATCCAAATTCATTTCAAAATGGCAAGTTTTAAAAATTCAAATATCAAAATTAAAAAGCAAAGCAAGTGTCAAAATCTTCCAACATATAAATATTTTTATAATCAATAAAAAAAATTTGAATCAAACTCAGCCACCATGTATAATGGAAAAAATCATAAAATTTTATGGTATACCTTACTTTAAAGTTTCTTCACACTGTTCAGAAACTTTCGATGGTTCAAGTATAATTTGAGCACTTGCTTCACTAGCATCTTAGGAGGAAAAGAAAGGAAATTTTATTTTCTTTCGAAAATAGTTCATAATTTATCTGGTATAATTAAAAAATCTTTAAACGACAATGTTAACACAATGAGAAGGCTGTATCTTCTTCCTCTCCTCTTCCTCCATCTGTTGTTTCTTTTAACCAACTATATAATAGGATTTTGGCTAAACTAAAGGATAAAGAGTTGGCATGGAAATGACATTTTTATTAAAGAGAGGGAAAAATTATATGTAAAACTGAAGAAAGCAGTACTTTTCTTTTTGTCAATCTATTAAAATTGAAATAATTTTCCCATAATACTAAGTACGCCACATTTTTATATAAAAACTAAATAATAGAATTATTCTTAAAAATATATGTATATGTGCATTCAAAAATATTCTTTGAATATCTAAGATGAGAACTGACAAAACAACAATTGACAACTGACAAAACAACACACAATTTGACAAAAGATTCAATAGTTAACCTGTGCCAAAACAAATGCAAGAATCGGTTAGAGGAATATAAACCATAAAGCAAAGCATTGGTTACATTCACTTTCAATATAATATTTTTATTCAGAAAAACATAGATTTTTTTTTTTCTAATTCAGAAAAACATCTGCACACATTTCAAAAGTTCAACTGATACTATATGTATTAAGAATAAATATTTGTTTTCTCAACCATTAAATTTAACCTAAAGCAAAACAGCACTGTTAACACGAAAGCATTTTTGGATTCACTGAAGAAGATGCGGTTTTGTGAAGAATTCCTGAACTTTAATTGTATTAAGTTATTAAAATATTGAGAGGTGATCAATTAAATGAATTGTTTAATATAAAATGCAATAAAAATTAATAAATGTTATAAATATACTATAAATATTTTAATTATATAATGTTATATATATTAGTTATATAAGTTTAATTATTATATTTATTTTTAAATCGAGTAAAGTATATTTTAGTAATGCTTAGTATTTTCAATGCATAAACGACCATATAAAAAAAATCTAAATGTCAAAATTATTACTTACCGATAACTGGTCTCTTTCATTTGCATCATGGGTAATTTTAGCGTCGGCCATTATTCTTAATACCTTGTCGGCAGACAAATTTAGTTTCGGTAATTTATTTCTGACAGCGAGGGTACGCCGCCAATATGGATTGCGATGTGATGTGGGGCGGGGCCACAAAGGAGTGCGACTGTGATCTCATTAGTGGGCGGGATTTCGAGATGAAAGATGTTGCAATGGAGGTCCATCCCCAGTCATTTCGCCGCCATTAGATATTTTATTTTTATTTTATTTTATGTCTACTACTAAGACTTATAGTTTTTAATTGTTATTATTCATTAGAGCGGAAAAGGAAACTGTCATTAATAGATCCCATTCATGATATTTTAGGAAAATAGATAATTTTTTGCACATTTAACTAAATAAAGTAAGGGGACATACTTCGAAAAAGGGCGATATATTCTAGACGGTTCGTTACTTTTCTATTTCTTAATAAAATAGCGATTTTCTTATTTCGTTTCACTAATAATATTTTTGAGAATATAAAAAGCTTCCGACGAAGAAAAATCAATGATATGCGTTTTCATCGATCAAAAAAAAAAAAAAAAAAAAAAAAAAAAAAAGGCTCAAAACGAGAAATGGCGTTTTTCGAATCTCCTGCTCACTTTTCCCATCATTTTTCAGTTTCGACAATTATTTGGTCCTACAATTTTTCTCTTTGCAAATTAAGCGTAATTTTCAGGCATTATACCTGAAGCATTATATATTTTTCTGTAAAAAAATCTGGATCCTAAATTACAAATAACTTTAAAAAAAATGCTAAATTATAAACAAAATACGTCATATTTAACTTTATTATTATTTAGAACACTGGTATGTGCTTCTATAGTTCTATTTTTTTTTCCAATCCAATATTTTGAAAAAAAAAAAAAAAAAAATCTTGACTATATTTGTGAACTAAATTGATTTTTTTTAAAATTGAAATTTAGAAATTTTCCATAGAATAGGTAGAAAAGGCATTTTTCATATAGTGGGTGCATTTATTATAAATAATGAAAGGAAACATAAGTGCTTGTAAGTAAGTGCCTGGTGTTTGAGAATGTTCTATAATGATATATAAATATTTCTCAAAAGAAAATCAATTTCAACGCAGATCGATTTTACTATGTCGGCAAAGACGTACCTACATAAAATGGTGTCCAAGGCAAATACTAAAATAGTTCCCTTCTTTTCATTTTTAAAATTGTAATCTAAATAATATCTTCATGTCATTGAAGCTTTATGCCGAGGAGGCTAAGGCTGAAATTGCGATTAAATTTAGATAATGTATAAAATAATTTGAACGAATATGATTTACATATCACAAACTAATCGCCTTCTGTGAGTAACTAGTACGAATATTGAATTGATGGTATTTATTTAATAATGTCAACAAACTTTAATTTGCTGTTCAACTAATTAAATTTTTGGCAGACCGAAAACATGGTCTGTTACAAAAAAAAAAAAAAAAAAATTTAGACAAATATATTACTATTCGAACTAAATTTTGATGCACATACAAAAGGGACTGACTCAATGACTAAATTTTTTAGTTCATGAATTCAGCTCTTATTTTTAAATGTTAAGAAAGCTTTAGGCAGAATGATTTTCTAAAATAAAAATATGAAAATATTATTTTTTGCTTCTGCCAAGTCTTTAATTTAAACTGCATTAATTAGCTCATTATAGAACATATATTTAAGCAAATTTTACTAAACAATTGAGTTATAAATTGAATGCTGCAAGACGATCTTTTGCCTTGAATGAGACCAATCATCTTTAAAAACGCAAACTAAATATATTGAGAATTTAAAAAAATATCAACTGACTAAATTGTTTATCTACATACAGAAACGAATTGTATAGCAAATATTTCTAATATATTCATAATAAAAAAAGTTGTAGAAGAGGGAGAAAAAAAATAACAGTAGCATTTATAAGTAGTAAAATAAATAAAAAAATTAAATTCTTGGTGGAAAAAATATATCTGCTATATATATATAAAGTTTCTAAACCGTTAAAGTTTTTCACCATTCAAATGGTTATTACAATAACTTCATTAAGCTGATTATTAGAAAATGCATATTTAATCTACTCATATAATACAAATAAATGATATAAAATAATAGCTCCAGGCATTTTAACTTTTAAAATATGATAAACTGACATTATTCAATGAAATGCGCTATTAGAAATATCTGTAGCTTAAAAAAAATATCCTAAATAATTCATGCACTTTCAAGAAATATCACATGAAAAATTCAGTAGCAGTTTCTAAGCCGTTCTGCCTAGTGTCGTTACGAAGAGGAGGGGGGGGGGGGCAAGAAAATTGTTTAAAAAATGATATTTGCCTGGTTCTCAAATAAATGATTTTGTAAAGAATACGAATTCTTTTAAATATAAAACATTAGGATTACAGTGTGTATTGACATTCAATTATTAAAATTAATAATTAAAGTATAATTAATTATTTATATATAATGCATTAGGATATTGATCATTCATTAATTCTTTATGTTACATTTTACTTAATAAATTTTCCAAAATAGTTTCTATGTTATAATTATAAAGAGATTATTATTTCTTTATAATCTTTCGCAATAATGAAATGCTTCCATTTACAAATAAAGGAAATAATTAATTACAAGGGCGGTTAATTTTTCAAGAATTTTATTAGTTTAATCGTTTATCGAGAATATACATATAAAAAAAATTAGTTCCTGAGAGCGTGTTTTTTCATAGTTGCTAAAATTAAATAAACCATTAACATGTCGATTGAGTTAAAAAGAAAAGTTTTGAAATGTGAATCAAAATTGATCAGCAAGTAAGAAAAAAAGAGCTTCATAAAATGCATTATCTAAGGCATCAAAATACCTAAATCTACCACTTGCCAAATTTCATTCTGAGAAAAATTACTTTTTGCCTAAAATTCATGCAAAGAGAGAGAAAAATTCTAACATGCTTAAGTTATAAATCATTTTCTACATTCTCAGAGTTTAAGAGCAAAATAAAATTATCGATTAAAGAAATTATTTTCTTCTTCTTCTTCTTCAAGAAAAAAAAAAAATCGTTTTAAAAATTTGATAAAACAATGAAATAGGTTTGACGGAATTTTCAATAATAAAAATTATTATTTCAAATTATATCTTTGCTAATAATCGAGATGAAAAAGGCTGTGCTCTACAAGTCAGACAGTTTGACCAATAGCTACCAAACATGGGACATACATAGTATTTTGCATGGTGAAAATGCGTGACTCAGAGAGATTTTGATTTTTTAAAAATTATAAGTAGGATCTTCCTACTTATAATTTCCTTAAAAATTTCGATATTTTTCTGCGACAATTTCCGAAAATATTACAACATAAAAATGAATTTTAATCAAGATAAGATTTGAAAGAGATGTATTTGATTATACCAACTTTTTTTGCTGTACAGTTTTTCTAATTTTAATCAATTCTTTAAAAAAAATATGTGAAAAGTATTTTGCAACAGTATATTTCATTGATAAATTGATATTAAAATCATTTACATTGTTGCTACTAATATTTCATTCTGATTTTTTTTACCGTTGTTGATGATCAAGATACGAAGAGGTAGTTTATTTTTCTATGCTGAGTAAGATTTTAATGTAAGGCAGGCTTTTAACAACATTTTTGAAATTTTGGGACACTTACAATTAAGCTTTAGCTTGAGAATCAAGTAATAATGAAGCATTTTTAAAGAACGCCGGACACTGCTGCTATTTTATAATATACAGGGTGTTTATAAAGTCCCGGACCCATTTTGATGTTTAATAACTCATAAAATAATAAAGATATAAACACACTTATGGCATTTATTGATGGAATAACTCATATATTTTCCTTTTCAGGTTTGAATATTTTTACTTTTGTAAATATCGTCTGCGCGTGTGGTTAATTTCAGATAATTTCATTTTTCAGTCTAAATATGTGTACTTTTCTAAATATTGTCTGCTTATTAATTGCATTTTTCTCTCTTTTGTTTTTGGCAACTACTGCAATGTTATGTTTACTTTTGATGTGTTTGTTCTATGTAGTACTTTTGTATGTGATGTTTTATTCGAGCGGATATTAAGGAGAATGCATACACCACAAGAGAAAGCACAGATTTTATGGGGGTTCATAGAAATGAAATCGATAGTGCAAGCACAGAGAAATTTCAGAAGAATTTACCAAAAAGACCCTCCATCCAAAAACAGCATCTTGCGGTGGAAAAAGAATTTTCTAGAAATTGGAAGTATCGAAGATAAGAAACGTTCCAGACGTCCTTGCACAAGTGATTTTGATGTTGAGCGTGTCAGAGACACATTTTTACACAATCCTAGAATATCTGTGAGATCAGCGGCAACAGAATTGGATATGCCAATTTTGACGGTGTACAAGGTTATTAAGAAAAAATTAAGACTGCATGCATACAAAGTTCAAATTGTTCAAGTTTTGGAACCGAACGATAGGCCTAGGAGGATGGCCTTTGCAACAAATATGCTAAGGAAGATAGAAGATGCTGCTGATTTTCTGAAGAGCATAATGTTCTCCGATGAAGCATCCTTTCATGTTTCTGGCATTGTTAATCGCCATAATGTGAGCAAATGGCTCTGTGGATGCCGACATGCTTGCCGCTACCTGGCGTGAAATTGACTATCGACTTGATATTCTCCGTGCGACGAAGGGGGCACACGTGGAAGTTCATTGACAAGGGTCATGAAACTTTTTGAGTCTATTTAACCATTTATGTTATTAATTTAAACCTATCTTTACAATTTTATGAGTTATTAAACATCAAAATGGGTCCGGGACTTTATAAACACCCTGTATAATTTGAAGAATAAAGATATAGACAGAATATTAAGGAAACACGATGAAGATTTCAAAAATAATAAAATTTATACGCATTTTAAAAATTTTAATCATATTTTGTTGAGAAGTCATTAAACCCAAATTACCTAAAATATTTAATTGAAATTAATATTTTGGATAATTATTAATTTTGAGCAACCAGTATAGAACTTATTTCAGTATAAAATTTTTTAGATTCTTCCCTTAATTAACTAAATATATGGCTTGCTTTCATGAAACCTGCCATGACGACAGTGATTTGGGTTAAAGGTCAGGATAATAATTCGCATTGTAAAAAAAAAAAAAAAAAAAAAAAAAAAAACCGAAAAAGTATCTACAAATATAATAGTAATTTTTATCACTAACTTTGGTGTTCTTCCAAAATTCTTATATTTTTGTGTTACCATTCGTGATACATTTAATATTTGATCAGAATTTTCGGATACTTGTTGGCAAATATACTTTAAATATTTTTTTTAAATAGATTAAATATAGAAGATTATTTAAACGGCAAAACATTGATATCATTGAAAACATAATTTTTGAATATTAAATTGTTCTACAATTTTTTTGTACTTTAATAATTTCTAAAGTTAAAGCGCAAAAACTTTAGAAATTTTCTTAATTTTTAATTAATTAAAATTTCAAGACAATCGCTCCGAGGTGCATATTTATTTATATATATACATGTGTACCAAATTCGGTAGCTGTAGATCAGATGGTCTGGCCTATAGATCATTCACACACTCATTCATCTTCATTATTAGTACATATATTAATTACCTACTTACGGTACCTTTACGGTGATTTTAAGAATAGTGAGAACTGCATGCTAATTCATTAAATTTATTATCAATTGTATTGTATTACAAAAAGAGTTGAAAATTTTTTCCTACTTTATGCAGATTTTATACATAGGGATACTATCTTAAAAGCATTAATAACTTTGTACACAGAATTTGTTTGGATAAAATGTATGTCATGCTTATGTCACTAATAAGAAACTGTTCGATTAATAATTTATTGATAAACACTATATGACTAATGAATGTTATATTAAATAAATTTTACTTTTTTAGCTATAAAAACTTCTCCAACTAAACTAGTTAGTTAGACAGAATTGTGTCGTCGAAAAAAAAAGTGTTTTTAAGAGCAGCTCTACTCTTTTCATTTTTTTAACAAATATATAATATATTAATGAAAAAAAAAAGAATTGGCAAGGTTTGTTTTTTCGTTATTTTGTTGTTCGAATTTACAATATAATAAATTCAACCCAAGCCCAAATAGCAATCAAAATATCCATTACTTCGTCATTCCTTCACGCCATCTCTCATCCCTGGAAAGTTTTTATCGCTTATAATTTTTTTAATAAAATATTTTTAATAAAGTATTTAATATTTAATATTTTTAATAAAATTTATTCCAAGTTCTTCCCATTGAGTTTAGTTCTAAATTGAGTTGAGTTTAGTTTAACTAAATTCATTGAGTTGAGTTTAGTTTAGTTTAATTCTAAACAATAAGTTTTCAAATTTTTCAAAACAGTAATCACTTTTTTTGGTGATTAATGGGAATATTTTTGGTGAGCAAAGATATGCCCTTCTACTTTTATTTATATCAAGCCAGATTTCAGGCAGAATTTTTTCGGTCATGGTCCAAATATAGTGGCTAAAAATTTTTGTTTTATCAAATACTACTCGAATGATTTGTTTATATTAGGGCAATATATCTGATTTTGATTATTAATTATGATAATAATAAATATTCGAACATTCATGGCTCAATTTCCATCGTTGGAGAAATTTGCATAGGAAACTTAAATAAGGATTTGAATTTTGGAAATTTCTAAATTAAGGGAAAATTTCGAATTTTAATTGTTAAGAATATAATGAGTAAAATTAATTTTCACTTAAATGCCATAAATTTATTTATCAATTTGGCGTTCCTTTTCGGATCATGATTCTCACTGCTCTTGCCTTGCCTGTCCCACCTTAAGTACGCCACTGCTTTTTAATAGCAAAAAGGGAGGGTGGTCCCCTCAAAACTTTCAAACATACTCTATGATAAAAGTGTTATCTCCCTTCGCCTACATAAAATTGTGGATCTTGGATAAGACCACCAATGCCTTGCACGGCATTCGGAACAATAAATACGAAATATTGATCTTTGGTCCTGAATTTGACATTTTTTACTGAATATATCGTGTGATCGTCGGTGATTTTTTAGGACGATCAATTCCTGGCAAGTGGTTAATAGTACCCGAAAATCGAATTTGTTTTTATACGCTGTTTTACAAACCGATTGAAAGTTAAATTTGACACAGAAGCACAATTATAATCACAAAATCACATACGAAATTTCCTATATTTAAGTCATTATATTTTGAAATTATCGCGTTTATGTACCTATATACAGATGTTCAACCCCCCAGATAAATTTGGTTCCAAATTTGATATATATCTACACTTTAAGTGTTAAGTCTGTGCATCACATTTTATCCACCTAGTTGTCTCGGTTTCGCAGTTGTCGTATGAACTTATATTTGTACGACAGACTTCAAAGGTATAGATTTCACTCAAAATGTGATAGAAATCTACAAATTTGATATAAAAACTATATACCAAATTTCATCTGTCTCATTCAACGTGTTTTGGAGTTATCTTATTCGCAGATAGACATAATTCCAAAAATGTGTTTTTTGGACTCAGATAGGTCTGAATTGTGGAGATTCGTCAAAAGCTCAAGTTCGAATTTGTTTGAAGATTACAATATTTAAGTCATATCACTGACTCTCCAACCTGCCCTAAGGCACACGTATAAATTTACTGAATGACCGGATCGCCGTAACAGCAACACTGGCGGGAACTGTGGTTGTGTCCTGAGGGCCATCACCGGCCATGGTACAATCCTTCCCGTAGGAAGTACGTCCCGTCATCGATGGGCGAAGCCAAATCCCTCACCTTTTTGTGTATCCTCTGCGGTGGCTAGATCCAGCCATATTGGAAGCATCTCATCCTCATTTCGAGGTGCCCCCAGGGGGTTGAAACGGTATGATAAAGTGAAATAGAAAAGGCGTAGAAATGATTAATTTGATCCGAGAATTATTTACAAATATAATGGCCATTTCGTAAATAGTAGCAATTTGATCTTTTGAGTAGAGCTGGAGGGGGGGAGGAAAACTTTAGCAAACTGGTATTTTAAGGAGCCCTTAATCCTCAGTGAAAATGAGACGAAAAGCATCAACCTACAATTACCGAATTTCATTTTTAAAGTTGGTCTATAGAAGGAGAAAAGTAGTTGTCACATGTGTATGTGTTTTGGGGGGAGGGTTTCGTATTTCCCTTTGTATTGGAACACACCTGATACTGCCTAACTGAGCAGAATAAATGAATAAAGACACGTTGATAGGCTTTGTCAATAGTCCCTGGGTGGGGTGGGGTGCAGTCTTTCGGAAGAGCCCTGTCGCACTCTTTTTAAGGTTGAATTCTATTGTACGGGGGATTTCATGCTTATTTGTGAGGTTTAGTGTGGATATCCTTGTTTGATATTTCCATTCTATCCTGTGTATTGTAGTAAAAATTTCCCATCTTTTGCTTTTAGGTTTGGGGGAAGTAGTTTCTATTTGATAGAGAACTTTATCGCTGTTAAAATGAAGATGAATTTGCGTATATTTCTATGTGTCCCAGTGCTCTACAAGCTAGATATTTTGTCCCAGAACTATCAAATTTGATACCTTGGGTGGTAAAAAAAGCAGACTTTGAAGCGATGTTTAAAATTGTAATTAAGGTATGTGGCTATTTTAGAGTTGAATTAAAAAAAATGTTTGAAAATAATTATGTTTTTAAATATTTGCATAAAAAAGACTGAAAGAACATTTATGAAATTAAAATATACCAGTTAAGTGGCAAAAGTTTTTAAAAATCGGAAATAAAAGGCTAAAACAAGATATAAAGCAAAAATCTTCTAGTTTAGAGGTTTATCAAACGATTTGTATAAAATTTTGCAGATAGCTTAAAAAATATATTATCTAGTAATTGATCTAAAAAATAAGCGGCATTTCTATCCATTCATTACATATTGGAGTTCGATTGATAAACTTTACGAAAATTTCAATTTGTTTCGCATTGTGAACGATCATTTCACCACTATAAAATATTTCTAAATGAATAGATTATTATTGGGAAATTATTATACCAAAATTAAGCAAAACATATTTTCATTTTTGAGGTTTTTCATAAGAAAACTCTATCAAAGATTAGAATTTGAGAAAATATCATTCTAAAGATGTAAAATAGCATTAAAGTATATGCAAATGCAAATATAATAATCAGTGTAACTTTCTAAAAAAATAGATTTAGAAACAAAATTTTAATGATTTTAATCGATTTTTCATTGTAGTCACCTACATTAATTAAAAATTAAGTTGAATTTTATTGTTTTTCTTCGATAAATTGCTAAAATATTATTGTACAAAAATGAATTTTACACCATTCGAAAAATTTATAAAACTGTCTTTTTATTGATGCTAATTTAATAGTTGCACAAATTTTTCCTAGATTTTTGCAATTTTTTAAAAATTATTTTTTGCCTAATTTCCAACACTGCTGCCCTGAAATTCAAATCAATTTCAAATTCAAACCAATATTTAACTGTTTCATAAAATATTTAATTGCGAGATTTTCTTACATTGTTGAAATTTAAAGAATAATAATTCTGTTTAACATTTGTTTAGTTTACAAGACGAATATAAAGGTGGTAACAATATCACGAAATTTAGAAGATTCATGAACGTAGATAGATATTTATGTTTCTAATATCCTATGATGTCAAGGGATTATCTCCATTGAAAGATTCATGTACTGTTCGTTCTCTAAAAACCTCCTCACTTTTAAGCATGCGTCAGGATGCGTTTATTTAGTCAAAATAAGGGCGAGAGGAAATATGAAAGAAGGAGATGTTAGCATTAAACAATAAGGTGAATTTGGATTATAAGTGGATTTAGGAGGCGTAAAAACTGCGGATAGTTCGCAACACTATTGGGAAAAGATTCTAATTCACAAGTACTTAAAAGCAATTTTTATTTACTGTAAGAGGTCTAAATATAATTATGATGAATAAATGAACGGTTTCAGTTCTTAAAATTTGGTAGTTCCTTTTTTACAAAATAATAACAAATTTTATGTTAAAATTTATTTATTTTTTATTTGTTATAGAATTTTTCGATAATATTTTGAGATCAATAAAGGTAGATAACCCAGTAACATTTAATGATATTGTATAAAATATTCTTTACGCCTTTTCTGAAAGCTTTTTTGCCACTTGAATTAACCATACAAGCAATCAGTAAGCAATTTTGAGTTAAAATAAAATAGTACGGCCAGAAACGGTAAGGTACTCACATACGCATAGAAAGAAATTAAATGAAAAAGTATCTAATGGCGCTGAAATCAACAACGAATGATGAATTTCGGAAATGACTCTTCCTTCCCTTTAGCGAGGCAAAATCGTCGAAAAGTGGTATTCTCGGGATACTGAAACAAGCAGTACATAATGAAAAGAATATATGTAAAAACTATTAAAATAACATAATTTTAATATCTGTAAGTTTGATGGAGTCATGGACGTGAAGTTAAATCATATAGATATGATTTATGTGAAATCAAATAAAATCAATATTCCCGACAAACCAGCTGGTCCCCAGAGGCGACTATGTAATAATGGAACGCGTCATTTATTTTAATGACTATTTATACCGATAACAGCATTTATTATAATGGAATTGTACTCCATCATTATTAATTAAAATCTAATTCCTTATGGCAGTATGAGTTTTATTTTTAAAGCAATGACATTTCTTTAAATAGTTTATTTTTGTTTTATCATAGTCGTTAAAAATATTGTTACAATGAAGTTCCTGTTGCAATGAGACTCGCTAGAGGATTAAAAAAAAGGTTTAAAGTGAAAACATTTCCTTAGAATAATATCAATTGTTTGCAGATCTGTATGTATCTACATGAAATTGCAGTCAGAGCAAATACTGGAATGGTACCTCCTCCCCCCCTTATTTTTCAAAAATTAAAATTCTAACAATCCCCTTCCCCTAAATTGAAAGGCAGAGGGACTGAAATTAAAACCAAATAATTATACTATATGCAACAATTTTCATTTAATTTGATTTAGCCACCAACCAGAGTTTTTAATTTTTCAATCAAATTAAATAAACTATTTCTACAAATAAAATTCAGACAAAGAATTCTGTTATTAATGAACAAAGATGATTTTCGGCACAGGTCTCGTGCTTTGAGACTTGGGGGGGGGCTCAAAATTGATTTCAAGCATAATGCTGAAACGATGATTACAACCGTGTTCTTATAATATTTTCTTTTCTTATTTAAAAAAAATAAGGAAAGAAAAATATGAATGAAATGAAATATGAATGAGTCAAATAAAAAGGAAGAAGTAACATGGGTTAATGAAAACGCACGCCCCCCCCCCCCCACACACACACACACGAGCGCAAAATGTCAGAACAATAAATAATTTTAAAATTACTAATACCTAAGAAGTTTCTATGATATAAAAATGATAAAAAAGGGGGAAAACCGATATATATTAAATTAAAAAAAATCCGATTTAGAAAAACCAGAAACGATGATTAATGTAAATGATTCTAATCAAAATTTGTCCCTTTCATAGGATAAATAAGAGACTAACTGGGATTCTGTTTATGCTGAAAGTATAAAAAAAATTTTAAAGGATAAGTTTTGAGTAAAATTACTAGTTAGCACCCCCCCCGCCCCCCCAAACGCACGCACACAAAAAATGTCAGAACAATAAATACTTTCAAAATTACTAATATCTAGAAAGTTTGTATGATATAAAAATGATAAAAGGGGAGGAGATATATTATTAAATAAAAAACATCCCATTTAGAAAAAGCAGAAACGATGATTAATGTAAATGATTCTACGCAAAATTTGTCACTTTTATCGGATAAATAAGAGCTTGATAGGGATTCTGTTTATGCTTAAAGAATAAAAAGAATTGAAAAGGATAAGTTTTGAGTAAAATTATAAGTCCCATCCCCCCTTCCCCTTTAACTTCTACTCTCCACATTGTGCATGTAACGGAATTTCACAACTCGTCACAAGCCATAACTCTTCCCTGAATGCATCTAAAGGCTCAGGTCAATGGCCAATGTACTGCAAAAAACATAATATATGATGATGAATTCTCAGTCATCAGTTGCATCAGATTCTGGTGTTCTCAGCGCAATTTTTCTTTTTCGTGAGAATCAGTGTTATTGAAATAAGGTGGGTAGGGGATTTTTTTTTTTTTTTTTTTTTTTTTTTTTTGCATAAGTGTTATTGGCGTTCAAATCAGATACATTTGTCTTCAATAATATAAGATTACTGAAATAAGGAAGAATAATTTAGCAGCAAATTTATAAATCAGTGAAACATTTTAAATGCAAGAAGTTACGAATGATAATTCAACGTTCATTAAAATTTCTTTTATTGCTTTTTGTTTACATTCGTCCAAATTGAAATCTGGCGGAAATCCATTCCAAATTGAACTGCAATAGGCGAACGATCGTTTCGGGTTCTAAAACGTTTCAAAAAGGATTTGCGGAATAGTGTGAGTCAGCAGCATTTAAATGAAATGTCTCTCCCATTTATTATAAATGATGCACTACCACAATTAAATTATGAAAAGTTAACGATAAATTCTCCCAATTAAAAGCACAAAAAGTGCTATTTCAATATTTTGATGTAATTTTAATATCTGTTTCGGTGTTTGTAAAACTTTACATCCACTTATTTTGATTTCCTTAAAAAATATTTTAAAAGTAACATTTTAATGCTACTTAATACTTTTGTACCCCTTCTAATACAGATTAATTACATTTTTCATTATCATTTAGCATCATAATTTCTATCTTCATCGTTGAAAGATATTTATTTAATTTTACTTCCTTTTTCAGAAAATATGTTAATGGACTGAATTTAAGATGCCACTATATTTTATTTATGTTTAAATATATTGTATTGGAATTCACTATTTTGTTTTACAATTATACTGCACAATATAATAACATTACATGGCATCTTTAATGAAAGAAAAAAAAAAAGGAAAAGTGATCTTATGACAGATCAAAAATAACAACATACCTTCTCTTCTAATATTTTAGAAAAAGAGATAAATACCCTACCTTCTTACATCTTGGCCCTAGTGATCATCTTAAAAGAATATTTGAGATTATGATTACTTTCAGTCTGAAATTCTAGCTAGCCATTACTGACTTTGTTACAGATTTAGCAACTAACTTACTATAGTGATTCAAAACAGCGGCGGTTTTCCAATTAAGCAGCTACCAAGAGCTGCTTATTCGAGGGGGGTGGATACAGATAGTCGAGTAACTGATGTTATTAAACTACTTGCCAACTGAATAAATTTCTTAAAAAATGTAAATTATCTGATAATGAGTTCCTATCTTTTTTTATTATGTTCAATTTGTTATTACAGTATTTATAGAAATCGAACAACTGCTGGAATAGAATTGTGTGCAGACGCGGATGTAACAAAGAGATGAGAAATATTAATTAGAAACATGTATTTCCATAAACTAAAGTAAAAAATAACCTAAAATAAATTTAATGTGTTGATTAAATTGTAAAATGTGCTGTAATGACCACACAAATTGGCTACTTCATTAATGTGGGACTACATAATGTAACACTATGTAAGATTTAAAACCGCCACTGATTCGAAAATAACAGAGATAATTCCATAAAAAAAGGAAATTTCAATACATCACTCAATATTCATTAGAACTGCCTTTCAAAGCATGTTCGGTCCTTATGTGTTTTGAATACAAAAGTTGTATAAAATCATCAAGTGTGCTATATGATTTTATTATCAGATTCTTCTTCTTCTTTTTGCTATTTGAATGAAATGATTCCATTTAATTACTTTTACAGGAAGGAATATCTGGTAAAAATTTCAAATCGATATCCACGTTTTTCAATAAATTCAACTAATTTGAAGGGAAAGGAATGGTCGTTGAAAAATGATTACAAACACTTTTTTGTTGAGTTCCCGAAGCGTAGGAAAAATTATATTCTAATAGTTTTGTTTTACAATTTCAAATTGTTTCTGTACAATTATTATGCAGGCGAAAATTGGTGAAAATGCCTTTTTCGATATCCCAAGCTATGCACCGTTATGTATGTGAATTCAACTTTTTTATTACTTTGCGAGAAACAATTGTACTAGAAAAATATTTTTTTCTTTTCAAAAACTAACGTAGAGAAACCGTTTAAAATTGCAGATCACTTTTAAAATAGCATTTTTTTTTCTGAACAGACAGAAAAGCACTTTTAGACAATTTCCGATCAGTCTTTATTTGAAAAATAATGCATTTTAAAATTTTGCCTAATCTCCTCGAAATTTAAATCCCTGTATAACAAACATATTCTTAAATGGAATAAAGTAAGGATATTAAAGTATATTCTCTTACAAATGAAAGGAAATAAAGATTTTAGATGCTGAAAATAACAATATAAGAAATGCTTCAAGTTAAATAACAAATATTTAAAAATAAGCACAAAGATATAGTAGAAAGCGCTTTTTACTTTCTTATATACGAAGTATAGAGAAAGAATAGTAATCGTCATAAAATTCGAACTTGAGATTTCAACGAATCTTCATGCTTTAGACTTCTCTGAGTTCGAGAAACACATTTTTGGAAAATGTCCGTCTGTCTGCGAAAAAGATAACTCAAAAACGCTTGAAGCTAGACGGATGAAATTTGGTGTACAGACTTAATACCAAATTTGTCCATCTATGAAATTTTATGCAAAATCCATTCTGAGAAAGCCTATCTCTCCAGCTCATCGAATTTAATGCAAAACGAAAAGAGCTAGGCATATCAAATTTGGTACATAGATTTAACATCTTTAGTATAAAAGCCTACCAAATTTTGACTGAAATCTAATAAAGGGGGGGATCGCCTATCGGTCTGTACTTTCAGAAACATGCAAACGCGATAACTTAAAAATACAGTCACTTAAATATATAAAAACTGGTATGGAATTTTGTAACTACAATTATAGTTTTATGTCAGATTATTTCAATCGGCTCAGAAAAACACACCTAAAACACAAATTTTATTTTCGGATACTATTAACCGCGTACCAGCGATTAATCACCAAAGATTATATGACTGATTCAGTAAAAATGCAAAATTCATGCCAAATTTAATATTTCGTAACTATTGTACGCCAATGCTATGCAAGGCGTTCACTGGAATAACATCTTTATCAGAGAGTATGCGAGAAAGTTTTGAGAAGATCACTCCCTCTGGTTAATTTAGTATCCCTTCTTCGTCATCAATAAATTTTTTATAAAAGATATCTCTAAATAATTTAGCATCTGTAGCCTGATTATCAAAATCCCCCTTATTTGTGAGATGGCCTTTTTATTTCTTTGCAATAAAATTATTAGTTAATTTATTTAGATATCGATCAATAGTTTTCTGGTTACATTTAGCATTTGCCTGGCTTTAGATAGGAACTACTGCTCCAATTTTTCAAGAAGGGAAATAACGAAATATAAAAATGTTGTTTATAATTGTCGTGATTTTAAATATAGTAAAACATGATCTATTTTTAAGCATATTATTGGAGTTTTAGATTCAATTAGATTATTTCACGTTGTGTTTTTAAAAAGGATTTATATGATTTAAAAAGGTTTAGTTTGAACTAAATTCTCTATCTGGATAATTTTGGTGGATTTGAAGTTTCTCAATACTGTACTTCTGTATCTCTTTTCTTGTGCGACTGTTTATTGAGAGAATTACTTTTCGAAAGTTCTTAAATATAACTTTGGTTTTGTCTGACTCAGAGAGCTGGTCCATTCATTCCCAATAGAAGGGTTATTATCTCAGTCCTTCTTTTTAACCTCCTAGTTTTGTTCCATAGCATACCGTCATTTGCTGCCTTGAGTTCTTTGAAGTTTTATTTTTCATTTCAATTAAGTTCGGTTTTGATGATTGGATTTGTTAATCTTTCGTCTATTTTTTTAAATTTAATAAATAAATAATTATGGTGTATCTACTTTACGGCTGCTTTTCCCACCGTTTTGGTAGCGAATCTATTCACTTTTTATACCTTTGCCAGTTCGTTCGTTCCAGTTACACCGTTAAATAGCACAAACTGTAGGGGTGTGGTCTGCGTCTATTATTATCAACAGCTGCTTTTAGATACTTAAAAATATGTTCGGTCCGTGATTCGGGGTCGAGTATCTGAAGTGGAAGATTAATTTTACAGGGTTATGATTTCAGTAAAATTCGGAGTAGGGGAGTTTGCCGAATAGGGGAGAATAAAATCTTTTGTGATTGATGCCTCTTTTATTTTGGTTGGATTATATCCTCTTCTTGTCGGGGAGGGGTGAGCTAGGACTTCCACTCCAAAAGCTTGTCTAAAGCGTACCGATTCTTTCAATATTGATGGGGGAACCCCAGTACTCGAATTGCATTTTGAAATGCTTTTATAAAATGAAAGCTGCCGAAAGGGAATGCTATTACCCGGAAGGGGGCCTCTATTGTTAAGTTTGAAGCTTTTTGTGATAGCTTCAACACAATTATATCTGGAGACGAATATGTAAAGGAAGGAGTGATTTTTTTTAAAACTAAAATTCTGGCTCCCTACGTTCCAGGTCTGTGTTCTCTGTTTAGAACGTAGGGATCGTAATTTGTTATATAAAAGTTAATTTTATATCTCAGCTTTGTTTCTTAAACTAAGAATATATTAGAGGAGTTCTCGTCTATGAAAGCCAGAATATTGTAACTTCGTTTGTTTTCCTAATATAACATCCAAACTATGCAAGGTTTTGAGTTTAACGTTTTATTAGACAGAAGAAATTTACCAATTCCATTGATTGGTGAAGTAAGAACCGTCACGATAAGAATTATTCTGTTTTCTAAATGTTTTCCTTTTCGTTAATTCGTTTACTGCCTGTAATAAATTAGGTATACTTCCGTGTGTTTCAAACATGGTTTTCATCCTTTCCAAGAATCCGATAATTTTTTATAGGATTTTTTTGCTTTTGTGTGCTATGGGGTGTTAAAAATTTAGAAAATATTTAGTCCAACTAAGCCACTCATGTGCTGTGTCACCATGAGTTTTTATTGAATCTACTACTTGAGATATAGCGATCAAGAAAATTAAATGTTTGTAAACGAAAAAAAGAATATTCTATTAAACAGAAATCTACACTCTCTCGAGATTTACACTATCTACCAGCAATTTATGGTATCAACCAGATGTTCTGTCAATTGTACTTTCGAAATCAGGGTGAATTAATTCTCTTTTCTAATAATTATTATAACTTGATATAAGTGAATTAATTCATAATGGAGTGGTTAAAAACGGAAAAAAAAGCTTTAAAGCTATCTTAACCTCGTCAATAAATGATGCTGATTCAACTGCCTGGCAATTATTTCTTTAAAAACAATTACTTTTTAAATGATTTTAAATGACTGTTTTATTCAGTTTCTGAAACCTGCAAATCAGAGGAATTAGATGATTTTATTAAAGAGAAAGAAATCGTAAACCATTCTTTGAGTGAATTGAAACTAAGCATTAAACGTAAGTTGATTAAAGCAGATCCTGAACATTTTATTTCATCTATGTCAAATTAAAATGCAAATGTCTTGTCGGTCGTAAAATTACCGACATTATCCGTATCAACATTTAATGATTAAATTGCTAATTGGATCTTGTTTTTAAAAAAGACATTTTCATCATAAGTGTAATCGAAAACAAATCCATTTTCAATATTTTGAAATTTCAGTATCTTACAGCAATTGTCGGAATAAAGATTGCGAGTTGTACAATCAATTTCTATATCTGAAACTAATCTTGATATCGCATAGAAATAATTATTCATTTAAATGGAAATTATTAAATGGAATAATCAAAAACTTAGTGTCAATATAAGTGAATTATCTAATGCCATTTTAAATTTAATTGATACAAGGAATGAGTGTATTCGATCTTTAGAAGTTCTATGATTATGAAATTATAAATTAGAATATTTATCAGAAAAATAATTACGATTATAATTATAGAAAAGTAGATATATCAACTTGTTATTGGTAGGAGAAAGAATTGAATAATTCCAAAAACTTTGGTACAGTAAAACAATTAGTTTCGTTTTTGATAAGTCAAGAGAGAACCTTATTAAACAGCAAAATAAAAGAAATAAAAAAAAATCATAATTATCAAAAATATAACTATAAATATAGTTTCAACAACTGACAGAAAAAGTGTGAATTTTAAATGTAGAAGAAATTCATGGACTGTATAAACATCCAGAATTAATAAGCCTTGTTGTTAATGACAGATGTGAATTCATAAAAAGAAATAATCTTTGTTTTCATTGTTTAAAAATTCATCCAGGTCGTAAATGTTTTGACTTAACGGTGCCAGAAATGCTCTAAAAATCATTCAACATTGCTACCTTTAAAGAATGAAAAACCGGAAATGTTAAAAATTCTCAAAGCAGTCTGTTATATCGTTTTATATTTTTATTTTTCATGTATTTAAAATTATAATAAAATAAATTTGTAGGCTTAAAATAAAATTAGTATAATAAATTTTTGAACATCTTTAGAACAAAGACACTTCTTCAGCATCGTCTATTCAACAAAGAGATAAGACGACTCTTATGGTAACTTTCTGAAGCGATTATGAGGGCCGTGGCGGCCTGATGGTAAGATTTCGAATTTGGAACGAGAGGTCTTCAGGTTCGAGACCCGATTCCCAGGAGGAACCATCGTGTAAGCGGGCCTAGTGCACGCCAAATCCGACGGGGCCTAACGTCCTCACAATGGTGTGGTGTGAAAACTTGGAGAAAGGGTGACAGCTCAAGCGTCATCCTCGTCATCCGAACGTGCTTTAAAATTACGAGGTCCGTCTTAAAATAGCCCTAGTGTTGCTTTAAAATGGGACGTTAATATAGTTAAACTAAACTAACTCGAATAGATCTACCGATGCCGGTCATAATTGTATTTGATCTAATACTAAACGCCGTCGGCGACAAACATGTCCATCTCAAATTTATGTAACAATTCGATTAAGAAGATGAAATTAAAAGAAACTGAGCGTAATTTAACGTTTCGGATTGTAGGAGGCATTAGTAATTAAGAATGAAAGCTGTTCGAAGAAATTAATTCAATCGAAGGCAACTGCAACAAGCAAATCGATATTTAAAAAATAAAAGGGGGGGATGCGGAAGAATTAAGCATTGATTTCTATAAACCAAGTAAAATGTGAAAGAAGAGAACCAAAAGCAATTTTAAATGACTTCAAAAGCCTCAACATGCCTCATAAGAGGAATCGAATAAAATTATTATGATATATGTGCAAATTCAATCACATGAAAGTGACATCAGTTAAAACTAACTTTTAAACTATGAATCTTGGATTATTTTCTTTTTTAATTATCATTTGTTAGTATAAGAAAAAAAATGTCAATAATATTCTGAACGATTTGGTATTCTGACTAATGCTTTTGAAAGCTAAAAACTGAAAATTATTTTTTTAAAGATAAAAAGACCTATCATTGAAATAATAAGCAACAAACATCTATTCTATGATTTAATAATAAATATAATAATCAAACATCAATCGAATATTTTTTATCACATTCACACATACTATTATTTACACATTTCTTTACTTTTACATTATTTGAAGCAGCTCTGCTGATACTTATGATGATAGAAACATCAAGTACAAGTTACTAAAATTCTTTTTGCTAACTGAAACTTATATTTTCATATTTCAGAGCAACGAAATAGACTGTGGGTTAGTTCTTTTGAGTATAAACTGACTTCAACGAAATCATAAATTCTTTCGATCAATAAAAGCCAGGATTTAGTTTAGTTTAGTTATATTAATGACCCGTTTTTAAACCAACACTAGAACTATTTTGGGACGGACCTCATAATTTTGTGCTTTCAGATGACGAGGGCAACACCTGAGCTGGCACCCCTCTCCAAACTTCCACACTAAACCAACCGGAGGACGTTTGGTCCCGACGGATTTAACTCGCATCAGACAGGCTTACACGACGGTTCTACGGTGGAATCGGATGTCGCACCTGAGACCCTCCGGTTCCGAAGCCATGATCCTACCACAAGGCCACCGCAGCCCACGAACAAAAGACAGAAAGACAAATTTATATAATTTCCGACAGCTTAAGATTTCAAAATTTTTTGAAAGTAATTATCTCCTTTTATGTATATGTAAATAATTTTTGCTAACATATAACAAAGGGCAATTTTTGCATGTCATAGACAAATTAATAATGTGTTAATTTTAACTCTCCTTTGAATCGGAACTTTGAGTTTTCGTGTCATTTCACACCTTTTTATTTCATGCAATGCGTTTTATCTTTATTACAGGATGCTAGATATATTATTAAACGTAATTAATTTTAAATTTTGATAAATAAATTTAACGAAGTGTGTGAAATGATTCTGCATATTTTTATATATTAAAAATTTATTACTACAATTTTTGAATGTTTTTATATCTGTTAATAAAGAATTTATTTCAAAATTCAGGATTTCTCAGCCTATTCCACCTTAATAAACTCATAATCTGGGGCACTTGATTAAAAATGTGATGAATTATCATTTATGTGCTCTGAAATAATTATTTTATAGTGATAACGTGAACAACACCAGAGCTGGCACTCCCTCTCCAAACTTCCACACCACACCAATGGGAGGACATTTGGCCTCAACGGATTTAGCATGCAACAGACCCACTTACACGACGGCTCTTCGGTGGAATCGGGTGTCGCACATGAGACCCTCCAGTTCCGAAGCCGTGACCTTACCGCTGCGCCCTTCCTGTTTGTTCAATTAAAATCAAGTATCCTTTAAATTTTCGAAAATTATTCCAGCAGAATTCCTATTTAATTGTCTTTTGATATTTTATGTTATGTTATTTTATCATTCAAAAAAGATATATAATGTTTTAAAATTTAAAAGTTTCTTCTTCTATGATTGAACAGTATTTAGATTGCTTTAAAAATTGTCATTTAACTAATATTTTGCCTAAAAATTATTTTTGAATTTGAATTCTTTCATAAACGCGATACTGAAATCAATTCTCTTAAATGTGACTTGATATTAAATTTTTAAAATTTCAATTTATCAAAAAATTTTTATTTAAAGTTGTTAATATAGAGATTAAAAAAATCAATAAAATGTATTGGTTTCTGAAGGTGGAGACGAGATAGGAGGGCTCAGAGGTTTGTATTATCATAAAGACCACAAGAAGGTTTCATTCATCAGTGCTAACTGCAGGAAGACATTATTGATCCTGAAAAACTACCACAATTATTTATTTTAATTTTGAATCAAAAATTGGATTTAACAATAATTTTAAATATTTTATAACACCAAGCTACTGAGGTTCTCAAGTAATATGCGTAATTTTTTAATGCACAGTAGTAGCAGATTTCATAATACAAATTATAAAATCCATAGCTGATATTTATATATTTAATATTATAAGTAATTAGATATAAGAGGCATTACCATTTAAGGGGTCCGACTACGTTAAAAACACTGGTTTTCGACCACATTGGCGAATTCTTTTATTATTATTTCTTGTAGTTCAGGCTTTCCTCTTTCCAAAATAGTATTTTCTAGGAAAAAGAAGGTCTGATCTATCATCCAGGATAATTTTAAACAATTTTTTAGCTAAAATATTTTTTTAACTTCAATTTTCTTAAACTTTAATTTTTATAAGAATTTTCCACCGTTAACATGATATTTCAAAAACTAATAGAGGTATTTACATAAAAATTTCAGCGTGCGTTTTAAATACTGTGGGCAATGAAATGAACCAAAAGTTTTATTGTTGGTGAAATACTTTTTTATTTACAGGTGTTTTTAGAAAAATTAAGTTGTAAATTTATGGAAAAAAATGTATATATACGTACATTTTTACCCATAATTTCTTTGCATCTCAAAATGTTTCTTAGATTTTGGTTCATTTCATTCATCATTATATTCTATAACTTGTTTACAAAGAAAAATAGGAAATCTGCATTACAATTTTGTGTAGAGTGTTAACCGTTTAGGTTAAATTTCATTAAAATTTACTACAAATTTTCCTATTTCTCAAAATATATTATATTTCCAAATATTTTTTTATATATATAGTGTTTATAATTGACAATACATCTAAAACTCATAAATAGTTTTTAAAAAATCCAATTTTTCAAAAATATTGCTTCGAACGTAGTCGGCTACCTTAAAAAAATTTCTTGTCTGGCATCTTTTATGCCAGACAATAAATTTTTTTTATTATCGATTGGGAGGAGAAAATGTGTATCCAAAGGCGAACTCGAATTTAAAAGAATATCAGTCTTAAATTATACTTTAAAGGATTATCGTAGTAGGTTTGGAATACGATAATCCTAATAAAGTATATTAGAATGCGTATACGTAGATAATTTTGACGATGATAGTAAGTAAAAAAAAAAAAAAAAAAAAAAAGAGAGAGAGAGAGAGAGAGAGAGAGAGAGAGAGAGAGAGAGAGAGAGAGAGAGAAAATATCGTTATTAAGAATCCAATGGATTGATTCTACTGTATACACACGCGGAATCTGAAACTAACAATTGAAAACGCACTCAGCTGTTATCTCGGGAGAATTTTAAAAGAATGTGAACAACTAAAAATATTTGTTATTGATTCTTAAAATTAATATATTTTACAATTGATCATTTATAATTTAAAGCCGGATTAAGATGAAAATGTTTAAATATAGTAAATCATTCCCACGGAAGATGCAACAGTTGGTCTTAAATTATGATTGCGTTGATTAGACTGCCATTTAGTTGATATAAAACACATTAGAACTTGCAAAAGAAAAATATTAGTAATATTAAGTGTTGGCTATTGCCTACGTTCTTACACTCTAATAAAAATTATATTGTCATTGGCTTTTAGCGTACTTGTATTTGAAGACATAGTATTAAATTTTCAATCACTTGAAAGGTAATGCTTTGGAGAAAAATTGTTCTATTTTTACGTTCCATAGAAAAAAAGTCGAATAATAGAAGGACAATATAAAACAAATTGTGTAGTCAGATCTTATCTTAACATTTCATCAGCACTTTTTAAATACATTTATAGAGCAAAAACAATTAATATTTATATTAATATGCTATGTTGATGATATTTTTGATTATGGAATCAGATACTACACTGAAATAAACTAAACCAGGCCAGTATTAAATAAATAAGCATTCAATATTATAAAATATGAAAATAAAGTATCGCCATTAATTGATGAACACTTCGCACTAATGTCGAAATTAAATGATATAAATTGCTTTTAAAAATGTTATTAAAATACTTTTATAACATATCTAAAAAAGTTGTATATAAACTATAGTTACTAATGTTAAGAAAAAAAAAACACATTATATTGCTGTTTCATTAATACACAAGTTCCTTGAAAAAAAAGTTTCGAACGTAAGTAAATAAATCTTGGTTATAAAAATCACGTTAACTTTATTAAGTATTTAAAAAAAATTGTTTCTTGTTAGAAATATTTTTCTGAACTCTTTCGATCCATTCAACTATTTTAATAATGGTTTTCCTAATTCATTAGATTTTGTTAATAATGAAAATCTTTGGCTTATTGAAATAGTGCACTAGCTTTATATTACATTGCAGCAATTTCCTTTTTTAGAAGATAATTTATTTTCCATAAACGAAGCAAGAAGCCAGTCAGTGTAACTTTCTTTATGTTATTGACATCCATTTCTTAAGTCATCTGCTCCTCTAAAAATTTGATATTCTAAGTGGGCTGTTGTTGATGAATTCTAATTCATTAGTAATATTTACTGAATAGGTTACGTAAATGACCTGGTTATAAAGTGTACATTATGAAATGTGATATTCACTCGTAGATTCAAAACCTTTAAAATGCGTTTTTCGGTGCTGTGTTCTTAATTGCTTTCATAAATAAAGCGAATGCATGGCAAAGTTCAACTGTAATTTGTGTAGTAAGAAATACCTTGTAAACTGGCATTTTAGGCTCCTCAAGTTTAGTTATATTAACATCCCGTTTTAAAGTAACAATAAGGCTATTTTGGGACGAACCTTGAAATTTTGAACCGCGGTCAGTTGACGAAAACGGCACCCCCTCTCCAAACTTCCACACCACACCAACGGGAGGACGTTTAGCCCTGACGGATTTGTCGTGCAACAGACCCCCTTACACGGCGGTTCTTCTGGGGAATGGGGGCTCAAACCTGAAACCGTACGGCTCACAAGCTGAGACTTTACCAAGAGGCCACCACGGCCAGCTCGCTACTTGTCAAATAAAACTGTTAGAATGATTAAAGAACTATTCACATACCATTTTGAAAAGGATTTCAAATTTTTAAGAATGAATACAAAAATTAAGAATTTGTCAATTATCAAATTTTTAAGTTTAATTATGCTGCTTTTGATAAATTATTGTTAAATATGTTATTACGATTTATAACCTTTTTATTCATAATAGTACTCCATTTAATACAATTAGTTGATAATTGCCACTTTAATTGAATTCGTTTTGTAGTGTTTAATTACAAAAAGTTCTAACTTAAATCCTCGATTACTAAATTGGATATTTCTTAAAGATTTCCTATGGAATAATTATTCTCATTATTTTATATGTAATAATTGTTCCAATAATTATGATTCCATGCTTTCAAAATTTTATTCATTTCAAAAGCAGCAAAATGTGTTATGAATAATAGCTTTAGAAAGTGCAACAATAATGGAAATTAAATATATGTTGAATAAATGTAGAAGCAGTTGTGACAGTCTCCACGAGATGGTGCAGGCGGCATCAAGGAGATGGTTAATTCTAGTGAATATTGAAGGAGACTAGAGAGCGAGTGCTGGACTGTTCAGGTTGAATGGCTGTGAACCGTGGATGTACGATGGCACGATGAGGTGCCCACACTGTAATATGTACCAAAACTGTCAATATATACTATAGAACCTATATTCAACCCTAGAAACCGTTTCGTAATGAGTTTTTTCAAAGGATAAACACATTCGCTCCCACAACTTGGGGATTCGGCCTGGATCGAAACCTCAACTAATCGGTGAGCTGAGAAAAACGTAAAATTTATTTTTGTGGGCTTATAAAGCCGAAGATTTACTTGGAACAAACGGCAATGGGTGCCACAGCTTGAAGAAAATCATCTCCCAAATTACCTGCTTGGAAATTGGATTAACTGTTTAGGAAGATCGTGTTGGGATCAAGCGGATAATACAAAGGTAGGAACTTTTCAATTCTAAGCATGGCTAGTTTAAACAAAGCAAAGAAAGAAGATCTTTTTAATTTGGCCCAGGAATTAAATGTTGAGGTGCCGGAATCTGTCACTATATCAACACTTAAAGCGCTTATAGAAAACTGTGACACTTATAAATACGATTCCGAGTACGTGAAAGATTTACTAGAAACTGTATATAACTTATATTCTGCAAAGTACTGTTTTGTGTTTTTTTTCTCTTTTTCAGAATTCTTGTATTCCATATATGGTAATGTCTCTGTCTACCACCGAGGCAGGTGGTCACGAAGGATGGCCGAGCTGTAGAGGCAGTTATGACAGTCTCCACGAGATGGTGCAGGCTGCGCCAGGGAGAAGGCTAACTCTAATGAATATTGAAGGTGACTAGAGAGCGGGTGCTGGACTGTTCGGGTTGAATGGCTGTGTGACCGTGGTAGCACGATGAGGTGCACACACTGTAATATATACCAAAACTGTCAATATTTATAATAACACCTATATTAACCCTAGACACAGTTTCGTAGTGAGTTCTTTCAGAGGATAGAGTTATTCGCTCCCACATAAATGAATGAATATTTAGAATTTTTTCTGAGATTTGTCTTCCAAAACTTTGACAAGCCTATGTTCTACATACGTGTCTTCATATAGCGAAATCTATCTCAATTAAAAAGCTTTTGTCTAAGTTCTTGGTAAAGCATGGAAGAAAAGATATTTAAATTTATTAGCGAATGAAATACGCTGTTTTTTTATATGCTCGTAAAATAAAGCAGTGCATCATTTCATATAGATTTATGAGTAGTATACAATCATGATAGTAATAGTGCATACTAATAAAAGAATAAAAATTAGTTAATTTTTTCTTTCTATTGGTAAGATGTTAATTTTAACATTAAAAAATAATATTTCTTTGGAACAATAAAAAAATTTATTGAGTTTTATTCTTTTCGTTCATACAACAAAACTTCCTATTATAAGCTTTCAGAAAATGATGATTCAGGGTCAAATCCTATTTAAACAACATTTTCAATGCTCTTTGATATTTCATTGAAGCAAAATTCTCCCAGAAATTGTCACTGTAAATAATTTTTCAGGCATGAAGTAGAATAATTTTAACATGAAATGTAAAATAAAAAAGTAAATTTTAACATGTAAATTGTAAGTCTACATAGGCTTTTAAAGTATCACAAAAATGTTATTTCTGCCATCTAGAGAATACTTTATCTATACGCGTCTAAATATGGAAACAATCCCTTAACAGAAAATGTCGAATATCTCTAGATGTAATGATAGAATACTATCCAAAATTTGCACTCTAGGCAGTTTTTCCATGGGAAATTCCTTGATGACATGACAACGAGTGTTGCCGTATGAAATGTCAAAGTTTGTACACTTTTAAATTTGCAGACAATCCCCTACGAACATTTTAAGTACAACATCCTTCAGTATATGTTACTAGCTTTAAAATGGTATTTTTAGTTTTTATATAAAATAATCGACAACGAAATAAACTTGTGTGGATCATCTCTTTCCCACGACTGCATATCTAATATCCCCCCCCCATTTCATTAAATTGGTTTCAATTAAGGAAACCTTTCTCTAGTTCTGATTTCTAGTTCTGATTCTCTTCTTCTGATTCTCTAGTTCTGAAAAATTGCTGGAACTTTAAAATATACGATAACTTTTTTTGCCTAATATTGACCGAATTATAGCCTTATTAATAGGGCTAGTATGTAAATTTATATTAAGGAGCTATTTGAAAAGGAAAATGTTTGAATGTAATTAAAGTAAAAATGTATATTTTATTGGTTTTTATATTCAATAGAAAAGTATACGATGAATATTCAGCTTATGCATCAATAATAATAGAAAAACAATACAACTTGTTCGATTGGAGAAACCATATCATTTTTATTATAAGATATTAAATACAATTGTAATGAACGATTCTAACACAAAGTGAAAATAACAGTGGCAAAAGTGTAAACACATAGACATTTTTTTAATTCAAAAACAATAACTCAAATACAAAAAATATCTCAATATAAATGAAAATATTAAAAAAAAATTAAATATAACATATTATTGCAAGCAACTGCAATTTTGCATCGCGGAAGAGGTTTTAAATTTTTATTTGTCCGTTGGCAGCTGGGTAGTGATTTCTAGACATAATTATCATTGATATTTAGCACGAAATGTTTTCTTTCTTCTTTACTTTTATAGAGTAGCTGAATTCTTCTAATTTCCTATTAATTTATAATATTTTACAATCTCAAACTGAAAATTTCTACGAAATGCGCATTAGAGGCTGCTCTTTAAATGAAATAGAAGAAAAGATTGATTAAAAATAACTATGTATTAAAAAATTTTCCGATGCTGTAGTAATACCTCTTTATGTGAGTTCAAAATACTTTTTTTATATTTTGCTTATGTTTTTTTTTGTCATTTAAAGGAATTTTCCATTAGAAACATTTACCTCTAATTGTTTAGAAATTAGCTATTGGGGCAAACGCACCTTGTATATAATATAGATTAGTTATTCAGCTTTTAATCATTCTCCTTTTTTCAAAATATTTAAATTCTTTAATCAGAAAAATTCCTATTATGAATGATAAGAAAGATTTTTTTTCAATGAGAATGATTAAATCTATAACAGATTAAAGGAAATTGTAAATATTTCGTTAACAAGATTTTGTAGAAACAGGATTTAGTTTTCATCTCTTGTCAATTTATTAGAAGACAAAAGATAGTTTTCCTAAACTATCTTTTAAGTTATAATACGATCTTTAATTTTCCTTACTAGAAATTAGAATAACAATCAAACATGGGGTGAATTAATAAGAATAAAGAATTTGCATAAGTTGTAAGAGGCGAGATAGATAAGTTCAAATATATGTGAGGAATAAAAAATTAGATAAAATTTTAACAAACAATTTTATTTCTGATTCATAATTTAAATTAAAATTGCTTGAGATGAATTCTTTATTTGTTTAATTTTGGCTTCGCTTGTTTAGTTAATAAATACATCAAAAGGATACTAAAATTTTAGAGATAAACATTGAAATTTCTATATTCAAAACCTCTTCGATCCTGAGTTATGATTTGGACAGATAAACAAAATCAATGAGTGGTTGTGCTACATTATATGTAAGCATCTTAATATAAAATATTGTAGTATTCTTCCAATCATCACACTTATTAAAAATGTTTTAATAGTAGGACACTAGGCTAAAGTTAAGTAAAAAGAGAAGAAGAAGTTAAGTAGAAGAGTAAGTAGAGAGAGAAAATCTATTTTAACTACAGTTTGCAAGTAATCTTGTAAGAACAATCTTACAGTTTGCAAGTAGTCTTGTAAGAACAACCTTACACTTTGCACCCCCTCCCCCTGTAGCTTTGGGCGTCTTCCAGTCATAAGATTTAGCCCATTATATCATACATTTTTGCCAGGCGTAAAAGCTGATTTAATTTTTCTTTGAAGTTCGTAAAATAGGGCCACTATATGATGCCTCCAATGTTTGGTAGGAGATGCTGATTGCTTTGAAAAGGATTTTGAGTTTCTACAATATCAAGCGTAAAATCCAGCAAATATATTTGATTTTTCAGAGGAATTCCTTAAGAAGTTGCATCGTCTTTGTACTCCAACAGAGAGTTTATCATAGCCTTATTGAAGTATTGAAACATAATATGGAGTGCCCAGTCTCTGCTTTTTATAGCAGTCCGGCACAGTGATATTAGAAAGTCATATTTGTCCATTCCTTTCATTTTTTATTGTAGAACTTCGCAATTTCAGGCCTAACTACAACCGTAAAGATGACATCCTTCCTTCACCATTTTTTAACTTCTAGGTCCTCCTCATTATTCGATAAAAATGTACATTATAGAGTAACAGTTCGATAGTCAAACCATTTTACCTCAGCGATTTTACCATCTTTTGTTACACAACTATCACAAATACATCGTCCATCTTCGCAGTTTCAGGTCTAACTACAACAGTAAAGATGGCATCCTTCCTTCACCATTTTCTAACTTCTAGGTCTTGCTCATTATTTGATAAAAATGTACATTATAGAGTAACAATTCGATTGTCAAACCATTTTACCTCAGCGATTTTACCATCTGTTACATAACTATCACAAATACATCGTCCATCTTCGCAGTTTCAGGTCTAACTACAACAGTAAAGATGGCATCCTTCCTTCACCATTTTCTAACTTCTAGGTCTTGCTCATTATTCGATAAAAATGTACATTATAGAGTAACAGTTCGATAGTCAAGCCATTTTACCTCAGCGATTTTACCATCTGTTACATAACTATCACAAATACATCGTCCATCTTCGCAGTTTCAGGTCTAACTACAACAGTAAAGATGACATCCTTCCTTCACCATTTTTTAACTTCTAAGTCCTGCTCATTATTTGATAAAAATGTACATTGAAGAGTAACGGCTCGATTGTCAAACCATTTTACCTCATCGATTTTACTATCTTCTGTTGCACAACTATCACAAATACATCGTCCATCTTTTTTCCAAAAGAGCAATCTCACTCAGGGGGAATATTATATGATAAGATGCAATGCAATATTTTTTTTATTTCTTCTGCACATGCGTCCATGCAATTTTCTGAAGTCAATATTGAAAACATTATGTGTTTTATCAGCTATAATTAAACGTGTTCTCACAATTATATCTGGAAAAATATGTGTATGGGGATTTTAAAGTATGTTGCGTCTCATTTGGTTTATGCACAAAGTTAACGTCAGGTGACTGAAAAGCCGTTTTAGACCAAAGAACAGTTTTTCTTTTTTCTTTAACAATCTTCGTATGATATAGTATAGTATAGAATCTTTGCATTATATAGTTTGTAGTGAATATTCGTACACACTGAAAAATCAGATGTTATTTTCTCTTCATCTGACATCAAGTGAGAAAAATTTGCTTTTTTCTGTACTTTGCACAAGCACCATTCTATGAGTTTTCATTCATTTAACTTTCACTCACAGCTGTTTCAGTACTAATATCACTTTCAGAAAATGACTGTTTGATACTTAAAGTTCTGTATTATTATGTCGCGTCTCATTTCGTTTATGCACAAAGTTAACGTCAGGTGACTGAAAAGCCGTTTTTGACCAAAGAACAGTTTTTCTTTTTTCTTTAACAACTTTTATAGTAGTCGTAGTGAATCTTCGAATGATTTAGTATAGTATAGAATCTTTGCATTATGTAGTTTGTAGTGAATATTCGTATACACTGAAAAATCAGATGTTATTTTCTCTTCATCTGACATCGAGTGAGAAAAATCTGCTTTTTTCTGTACTTTACACAAGCACCATTCTATGAGTTTTCATTTATTTAACTTTCACTCACAACTGTTTCAGTACTAATATCACTTTAAAAAAATGACTGTTTGATGCTTAAAGTTCTGTTTTATTTGACTTCTTGTTAAGCATATCACATTGTAGAGAAATGTGTCAATGCGAGAATCTATAGATTCTTGAGTTTTGTGCGGTAACAGTTTTTTTTCTTTCTATGCCATTTTTTGTTTCTTTTGGAAATTACAGCTTTTGTCACTTTCAGTATTTTCGCTTTTATCAAACACTGCTTCTGTGTCAACATCAGATACAGAAGAACACGTTCCATTCACTGCTGTATACTGTGCTTCTTTTTGTTACGTTTGAACAGAAGAAACACTGGAAACTTTGTGTTGAACATCTTTCATTCCCTTTTCTAAAGTATTTTTAATATAAAATGTTTTCTTTTTAGTTGGTATTCCTTCTTCCTGATTCAGAAAGTCCACTTCCTCAGGAATAACATTTTCAGTATGTTACAGGTGATTCAGTTGAAGAATTTCTACTTAACGAAGGAGTATTGTTAGTTATATATTGTTTGCAGGTGGATATGAGGATATTTTATTTTGAAATGCACAAGAATTGTCACAATATGCATTGTCAATTCATTGTCACATCTGATGACAGATAAGGAATGGAATCTTGCTGATTTCGATGGAAGGAAATACTGCATGAATCATCAGCCTTTTCTGTGGATGCATCAGGATTCCTAGGTATTTCTTGAAATGAAGTAGGTGATAGATCCCCCTTTTGCATGCATCTATTTCATCTACAAGGGGTAAAAGAATCAAATTGTAATGGCAAGATATTGCACAGCCTTCAGAAAACCGAGCTACATTTATCAAGTTCAGAGAAATATTTATGATTTTATTTTTTCATTACGTTATTTTCTATAACTTCAGTTTCAACAAGAAAATAAAATATATAAAATAATGACTAAATTAAAAAATCTATAAAAATGTGAATACATAAGAAATTGAGATGTGCATAATAAAATATTCATAAATTATGCGACCTAGGATAAAGATAATTTAATGGTAGTTTAACAAAGAATTTATATGATAAACTGGCAAAAATGATTTAAAATGCCAAGAAAAATGTGAATTGAAACTTTTAACAATATATACAAGATTTTCCTTGCTATCAAATGTTAAAACTTATAGTGCCATAAACCAATGAACAAGTTGCATTAAAAAATTAACACTAAACAAATTGATTTTTAATGATTTACATTAAAGCTTGAATTTTAGGTGAAACCTCATAAGTGTCATTCAATAACAAATCATAAAATTTAAATTTTATATATATATTCCATAATTCCATATAATATTCCATAATTAACCCATCAATCATGTCTATTAATGATAAATATTATTATGTGTATATCTGTCTGTGTATGTCATTGCTATACAGCCAAAACAATTAAAACTACAATTGCCAAATTTTGCAATGTATACCTCGGAGGTCGGAAATATCCAACTAAGAACGAGTTTTCGAAATTAAAAGTTTAATTAATTAAAAATTTAGTATGATTTTTAGCGTTTTTCTGTAATAATTACAACGAATATTATAGCTCCAAAATAAATTTTATACTATTCCAAAACTTCAAAAATTTGAATTGCATTAATTTAATAGGTATGCACATATTTACTGAACTTTGGCATTTTTGTAAGCACACACACACACACACACACACACACACACACACACATACATACATACATACATACATACATACATACATATATATATATATATATATATATATATATATATATATATATATTGCTTAATTTTTAATCATTATATTAACTGTTAATTAACTGAAATTCAAACCATCTTCAATTTTTCTCGAAGCTTTTAATCATGTGACTTTGTTAAAATTATTGGAAGTTAAAGATGGATTTTTTTTAAATATCTGGGTAGTTTCCAATACAAATAAGAAAAAAGTTATAACACTGGGAAATTTAGAAAATAGATAAACTGGATATTTACATTTTTAATAGTGGTAATTGGGTATTTAAATTTTTAATGTTACGGGATTTTTATAGATTCATTAGAAAGGTTCAGAGACACAATAAACGGAGTTTAAGTAAGATAGTTTAAACCATAATTTTAATGTCAGAGAATTTGATTTACATCTAGACGTTTTAACTGAAATCAAATATAACCCATTTTCCTGGTAAACTGGCTGTTCGCCTGAGGCAACTAGTGTAGCAACATAAAATAGAAACATCAATTTTTCGATGCTATACTGATGTATTAATTAATTGAATGTTTGCAATCTACCTAATTAGTTCAGTATTTCATTTCATTAGAAAGTCATCAGTGGAAAATAATATTTTTATCTTTCAAGTACTAGCAAGTTATTTCGGTAAGATCTCCTCTGAGAAATTCGAAATCAGTCTGGTAATTACCTTATATTAAAAGTTCATTCCTAGAATATCTTCGGAACATATGCCCATTTCAAATACATATTTAGAATTTTCCTAAAATATGATTACAGAAAAAGGATTAATTCTATGATAGATTACTAAATAAATGAAATTTCTATGTCCACAAGGAGTTATTTTTGGATTAAAAAAATTATGTAGAACAATTAAAATTTTATCGTCACCAACCAGGAATAACTATGAGATCATGACCAACCAGATTTAATCACATGATTTTAATTATTGTCTTATAATAATATAAGAAAAATGTTAGATTTTTAAATTAAGATTGAATGAAAGAAGAAAGTTAGTCATATTATTTTTATGCCTTCTTTAAGTCTAATTGATTTCAAGTTGTAACAAACTTTTATAAAAGAGTAGTTATTTTGAAGCACAAGTGATCCACCACTTACCCATATTTTCAACAAAAGATTAACAATCAATCAATGCCACGATAAACTCACTTACCTGCCATCAACATCTACAACCTCAATTACAGTGAATCTACAAGAAACATAACGCTGATTCTAACAATTTAGATATCAAAGAAAGAAAAGGGGGAGGGGGGATGGTCCTCGATGTTCGTAAACTCAAATTAAAAACCTTGCAAAGTAAATCTAATGGCAAAGAAGTGCCAAGGAAAAGAAATATTTGTATGAAGATGATAATACATGTACTAAGAAAAGTTATAAGGTGGGAAAAAACGAGAAAACGAACAAGAAAAGGCACTCAGGAAAAATCAGATGAGACATGCAAAACCTATACAATGTTTAAATAAATCTAGCATATTATTTCTAAAACAAAAGTCTCTGATTCCTATAAAGCATTTTTTCCTTTAAATTATTTAAAAAATTTATTGATATGATTCTAACATTTATTATGAGAAAATTCGGTTCAGGAGCGGTTTTTTGTAAAAATTATACAATATTCTGAAACAATATTCTTTATTCTATATTTTATAAGGTAATATTTATATCTAATACTTTACCAACATAAATGAATCTTTAGTTAAACATATTATTTAATGCTATTCGTACCTGAGGAAATACATACTATATAATTTTTTCTATTAATAAAATATTTTTTGTGTATCAATATGTGTGTGTATGGTATTCCATACTTTTCCGGCACTTAGATATTTAAAAATTTAACATTAGAAAAAAATGTACCTTTAAATATTATTGGTACAAAGAAAATGTATAATATTAAGTTTGTGAACAATTCATTTAAAGATTTAGCAATAAAACGTTTCAAAAATCGACATTTCTAATCATAATCTTTCGGTCAAATGCAATCGGTCATCAATATTTGTCTCTTGTCCAATAGTCTTGAAATAGGGATTAATATGACACATCAAAGTTCATTTAAGACATATAATATTTTTAAAATTTTGTCTTAAATTAATATCTGACCTGACAAGCATGGAGAGATTATGTTTAATAAAATATTTCGAATTAGGAACTATTAAACTTATTTCAAACTTGCCATATTTTACATATGGCACAGAGATTGAACTTTCAGCATTATTACTAAACATAATAATCTCAAAAGATCATTTTATGATTAAAAAGAAAAAGCTTCTATAAATATGCACTTTTTAACAAATAAATAAATAAAAATTTTTAAATACCTTTCTCTGATCAGGAGAGGCATATCGGAAAACTTTGGTTTGTTTTTCTACAGTCATAGAAGAATGAAATGGTATGTTCCAGAAACTACATAAATTATAAAAAAAAGGCATCAATGAATGCTTATACTGATAAACATTACACAAAACATCTAAAAAATATTATTTTAAATATTTGTGAAGCTCTTTAATCTAAGCTATATTTTTAACGTACCTTTCTCTGATCAGGAGAGGCATATCGGAAAACTTTGGTTTGTTTTTCTACAGTCATAGAAGAATGAAGTGGAATGTTCCAGAAACTACATAAATTATAAAAAAAAAAGGCATCAATGAATGCATATACTGATAAACATTACACAAAACATCTAAAAAATATTATTTTAAATATTTGTGAAGGTAATATTAATAATAATGTGAAGCACTTTAATCTAAGCTATATTTTTAACGTACCTTTCTCTGATCAGGAGAGGCATATCGGAAAACTTTGGTTTGTTTTTCTACAGTCATAGAAGAATGAAGTGGAATGTTCCAGAAACTACATAAATTATAAAAAAAAAAGGCATCAATGAATGCATATACTGATAAACATTACACAAAACATCTAAAAAATATTATTTTAAATATTTGTGAAGCATCTTAATCTAAGCTATATTTTTAACGTACCTTTCTCTGATCAGGAGAGGCATATCGGAAAACTTTGGTTTGTTTTTCTACAGTCATAGAAGAATGAAGTGGAATGTTCCAGAAACTACATAAATTATAAAAAAAAAGGCATCAATGAATGCATATACTGATAAACATTACACAAAACATCTAAAAAATATTATTTTAAATATTTGTGAAGCATCTTAATCTAAGCTATATTTTTAACGTACCTTTCTCTGATCAGGAGAGGCATATCGGAAAACTTTGGTTTGTTTTTCTACAGTCATAGAAGAATGAAGTGGAATGTTCCAGAAACTACATAAATTATATATAAAAAAAGGCATCAATGAATGCATACACTGACAAACATTACACAAAACATCTAAAAAATATTATTTTAACTAATTGTGAAGCACTGGAATCTAAGCTATATTTTTAAAGTACTTTCACTGATCAGGAGAGGCATTTCAATATATTTATAAAGCAACCATTGAACCAAAAAGTTAGTCACACTTCAAAATTCATGTTAATATCATGTATCTTCACATCTGAATTTGATAGCTATCTTTATTTAATTAGGAAGAGCGCCTACAAAATATTGCAGATACATCATATCAAGTTTAAACTTCTCACTGCAAATTGCACAAGATCATAACAAATTTATAATAGTGGGAATAATGATTTTAACCTTTTATCAACTATTTCAAAGGGTTCCACAGATTTTCAATGGGAATGTTCACAAGTGTTTTCTACATGTCAAAAAATACAAGGTTGTTTGAATGTTAAAAACACCATTCATATATGCAATTAACCCTTTGGCCTTAAAAAAAGGGGGTGCCAACAGAATACTCATCAAGACTTCGACAAAACAACATTTGAACATCTTGAATGTTAAAATAAAAATGCTGCTTATAATTGTAGTTACCTTTGAGGTTTTTTTATTTTTTGTTCACTTGTCATAGACAAGTCCACTGACAAAGTCAGCGATTTTAAGCCGAGAATTTTAGCGTCTCATGTTTCAATAGCATCATCTAGGGCCAAGAGTACGACTTAGCTACTCATGCGTCAAAACCCTTTTTATGGGGCCGCCTACAATCATACATTTCATTCACTCATCCACAGATCGCAATTTAGAATGGAATCAGAGAACTATCACCCCTGAACCAGTACACCCAATTGTATTGTCTAGACTTGAAAGGCATTGTGAATACAACAGATTTATACGTGCACTGGTTGACATGTACACGGGGAGTCTTCAGCTGGCGGGGTTCGAACTCACAACCCAAGGGATGTGAATCCAATATCAACCAGGCTATTCCGATTCTTTTTGGTTTCGCACCGTATTTTTGTTTTTGCTATAACATAAGAATTTTCAAATTATTTCTGAATTCATAAATTTTGAGGAAAGTAACAACTTTTTTTTTCATACTAAATCAATTTGACTAGCTTTTTTAATACTGTAAAAAAACTTAATTCTTTTGGGGTGAATTACATAGAATAAAAACATTACAAAATTGTATTTACTAAATGTGTAAATAATGTAAGTTAAAGGCATAAGTAATTCCAATGAAATTATGGCATCATTAGTGCAGCAAAAATAAAATCCAGATTGAAAAATTAAATCTCAAATAAATGTAATATAAAGAATAAGTTTTGATTTAAAATGGAATGAAACTGCAATTTACTATTCCCTAATCATTTTTTTCTAAATGGAGAATATAATTAAATATCTTTTAAAAAAAGAAATTTAAACTTTTCTACAAATGTTTTTATTAAAAATAACATTTCATTAACATAACATTCATTAAAGTTTGCTGTCGGAACTTATTGGTAAGAATATAAATCTCTTCATAACCTATGGAAAATTTTTAAACAATGAATTTCAGAACCCAAATGATAACTATTATTGAAAGAGTTTCTTAAAAATAACAACAAAACAACACCAGTGTTTCTTAAATACGAGGTAGTAACTTAAAAATTTTTCCAAGGAATTTTTTCCCAATTCTACAAAATTTATATAAAAAAGGACACCAAAAATTATCTGTACTTAAAGGATTTCTTTAAAATCTTCTAAATAGCTAACTGGATTTTCTTTTAGGTCAACATAAAAGAAATTACAATTTTATATTTATCATATAACGTTCAAGTTAGAGCATAATTTTTTGATAGAAATAGAATTGCCAAAAATTTTCTATTTGAAAGCAGATAAAAAAATGACAAAAGGGTAAGGAACTTTGAAATAGAAAACAGCTAAGAATAATCTTTTTTTCTTCATAAACATATGATATTAATGCTAAGCACTTTGAGACCGAAACAAATTTAAAAATGCTTTTATTTCAAATATCTGACAATATTAACTAAATCTGTCAAATATCTGACAATATTAACTAAATCTGTCAAATATCTGACAATATTAATTAATAATAATAAAAAACTGTAATGACACCACACATTCATTTTTTTTCTAGAATTGTTATATATATATATATATATATATATATATATATATATATATACCTTGTTGAAACAGAAAATCAGATGCATATTTGTGATATAAATAATGTTACAAAATAGTAATATTGCTTCCCTGTGCAGTAAATTTTCTGTCAAGGAAGATAGTTTTTGAGATATCATTAACAGATGCTGAATGGAATCCGAATCACTGATCTCAGCTTTAGAGGCAAAATGTAGGATCTAGAATATTCAAGAATCTTGGTGATAGCTTCATTAAAACTTGAGTTTCGACTACTGTTTTAAAAAATTCTTTACTCAGTCATGGAAAACATAAAAAGTCAAGCTGAGAGTCAGTCAGTCATGTGGAGCTGTTGAGCAAAGTTCAAGAGAATTCTTTTTTAATGCTTTGTGCTCTTACAAGTATTTTTTATCGATTTGATGCTTATGTGCTATCTTGTACTACAAGTGCTGTTTTGTGAACGCTTCATCTGTGAATTCATGCTTTCGTGTAGAATAAAGCATTGATACTTGTTAATAAGCCTGGTGGGCACTTTTCAAACTACACATACCAGACAGAAGCAGTAAAATATCGTATTACTATTCTATAACATTTAAATAGGACAATTAATATCAAATATATCAATATGTATTAGTGCTATTTAATTGAAAATATAAAGTCATTATCTACTAAATTTTTTCATAAATAATATATTTGAATTATACCAGGAGGAAAAATCAACACAGCTCCTCTGGAGGTGCAAAGTAACTATTACTGGACATCCTTTGGTGGTTGGTTCTCGCCACCCTTGTGGATGCACGAAAAGGGAAGGAACTGGCTTCTCCCATTGACGTACTTCTTTAGAAATAATAAATTACATAATTATATATATATATATATATATATATATATATATATATATATATATATATTAATAGGGTATAATCCTATTTAATATGAATTAATAAGGTAAAAATAGTTGAGTGTTTAAAATTATGGGTAAGATTCAGGAATAAATTAAGCTAGGCTTCACTGTCTAAGAATTCAAATAAAAACATTTTTTTTTTAAATTCTTTCAAAACTTATTGCAGTAAATGATAAATACACATTTAGAGTTTATTTCAATAAAAGTTTTTATTTCTGGGTAATTTGCATAGAGCAGCCATCTCTAAATTTATACATGTATTAATCTTAATGGTGCAATAAAAATATCTTTATAGTATATTTAAAATATTTATTGAAGTTTTAACATACAAATAAAATTGGAAACAATTATTTTATCTATCAGCTTCAAAGCTAGGAATTTAGACTGCATTTTTGAAGGAAAATGTTGTTTGAACTTTTAATACATAATGAACAGTTTGGCACAGGAATAATTGGCCTTCATACAGTGTTCCAAGAATCAGTAAAATTAATTTCTTTGATTTTTAAAATCTGCACTTGAATACTTTTATTGAAACAATCAATGCCCTCTTTTGATGGGGAAAAAATCTTAAACACAGCTTTAAAGTAACATCTATTCTGAAGATCATAAAGCACCTTTTTAGACATATTTCACATTGATATTGTAGTAAAACCTTAAAAGTATATATGGTTTAGTTTAGTTTAATTTAGTTAAATTAAAGTCCCATTTTAAAACAACACTAGGGCTATTTTGGGACGGACCTCGTAATTTTGAACCATGGTCAGATGACGAGGATGGCACCTAAGCTTCCATACCACATCAGCGGAAGAACGTTTTTAAAAGTACATATGATATAGTTTCTAAGTAAAAAAAAAAGAATTTAATACTTTTAGGATAAACTTTTCAATACATTTTATAGGAAAAAGTAATGCATTTATAAATTCCTTCATGCATAACTGTTAGCATTTCCAATGGACGGAAGTAGGTTATAAATAAGAGGAAAAAAATCAGAGAGTTTTAAAAAGCTGGATTATCGTAGAGTACTGCAAGGTCAATATTAAACTTATCAACAAAATCATAGTAGGAAAATTTTATCATTTTAATGGATCATTCATCAATAACAAAAGGAAAATATTTCACTTACCATTTTTCAGCTTTTACAATTTTATCAAAGATGAATATCGGTTTCAAAACAACATCATATAGGCATGGATGGCCTGTATGATGGATAAGAGGCATCATATAGGCTATACGAGGAGGATTCATGTCAGAATCAGGTACCTACATAGATTACAGTATGTAAAAAAGACATTATATTTTGATAAAAATACATTATATTTTGATAAAAGATCATGAAATTGTACAAAGCAGTTATGCTTGTATAAAGTTATTTAATCGAAGCAGCAAATTTCTTATTTCAAGATAAAGTTAAAAGTCTGTAAAAAAATTGAAAGCTTTTATAAATGCATAAAAAAATAAATGCAAATAAAAAATTGCAAGTGAGAGAGATGCAGGTAGAAAAGATTTGCATACATTGGAATCATATCACATCAGAATCGTATTTTCATATAACAAAATTTTGGGATTTTCTTTGCTATGATATTTAATGTGGCAATATAGTTTTTTTTCCTTCACATTTTAATTGTTTTCTAGTTTCAGTTTTTGTTTCTTACGATATTCAATGCTGGTTAAAAAAAGTCTTATTCTTGAATTTAACATAGATACACTTGCATTGCAATGCTGTACACGTATCACAACACCAAATCGTCCAGCTTTTTTACTTTACATTTGTATTCAAAACTACTATACAAATTTATATCACGAAGAAAATTACCTTTTATTAACATTCCAGATATCTAAAAATCAGTATGTTAATTTGCATATATTCTATATATTTAATATCCTATTGGAAAAGTAAATCTTCTTGTTTATTTTAGAAACATTTGAATTTTATGAATAATTTTTTTTTACTTTTTTTTTCTTTTATAATTTACAGAAAATCTATCTGAAAAATATACATTAAGGTATTAATGTACACTTTTGAGAATCACCATTTATGTCACCCAGAACCAATCCAAAGCTTAGAAATTATTCATAACAAACATAAAGAACTCATTTATTTGGGTTTCCAAATCTGTGTTTGTTTTAATTCTACGATAAATAGAAACCGAGATATGGGATTTTTTATAAATCATTGTAGCTGAAAACGATACCGGAAGGTGAATGTTTTTCAACATTTTATCAAATACACGCCTCTCAGAATAATGATTTATTTTGTAATATGTTCTGTCAGCAAACAACGCGTATTAGAATACTGTTTGAGTAATTTTTATGCTGAAAGGATTGGCAATTACATATGCTTTTGAATATTGTTTATGTTTAGAAAGCAATTTTAGCACAAGACAAATGAAAAATTTAAATGAATTTTTTGATAATTTTGGATTTCATAAAAAATTTCGTACGCAAAACTTGATATCTTAAAAATTTATTAATATATTACCTTGAAATTTTGCTTATATGTTGCTTTAAGTGTTCCGAAGGCAATAAACTAGAGATATAACTTTGAACTGAGTAGCTTTTGTTTTAGAGCTGCCTAATGTAATTTTTAACAACGAACTTTGTGAAATTTTCAATACAGAAATACTGTATTAGCAAAACTTTTTTGAAAATGCATATATTTCTTAGATTCTAATTCCTTCACCGCAGCTGTAAGTATGCTGTGTATAAAAATAATTGGAATATGTGAAATAGAATTTTTTTGTTGAGTGTTTTGCTCTTTGCAGTAATTTTCACTATGTATTACCCAAATTGACACATTTTATAAAATCTCAATTAGCACAGAATTTCCAGATCAATATTTTTCATTATTTGCTATCACATCCGGAAAATGAACTAAATTATCTCATTAGAGAGATTTTTCAAAAATTTGTCTCCGTAAGTAAACAGATATCTTAAGCCGCATAAAAACTTAACTAATCATTCATATTTAAACTTTAATACTTATTTTTACGAATATAAATCAAAATGTAATAGAAATGCTATTCACTACTATTGATATTATGGTCTTTACATTCAGTCAGTAAACTTGTAAATGGCTAAGAATAGAAAATACATACTTTCGTGATCCTCACGCACTCCACAGATGCTGAGTTCTTTATGAAAAACAGGGATCCAAACAATTCTGCCCTGAAACATGAAAAGAAACATAAATAAATTCAAATCCTAGCGACAACTGAATGTAACTCTCCTCCATTTCATAGCAAGAAAACACAATAAAAAATTCAACCGTGGAGATCTCACCATAGTCAAAGTGTAGCCAATTATAAAATAATCACTAACACCAGCTAAATAAAAAAGTTGGAATAAGATAAACATAAATCTGTTTAATGCATTTACTATTTTTAATTTTAATTACTCTTGTAAACAAAATAAAAATGAAGAATAAAATGTGTGAAGATACAAATTACTATAAAAATTTAGTACCTTGGACAAAAAAACACACACTTTTGAAACATGCACATATTTCAATATTTTCCAAGAATATGATGTTTTCTGCTTTATAATACTGCATAGAGTTTATTAAAATTTTACAGTATGTATAACTATAAATATGTATTTTTTGTTTTTGATATTTAGCTTTATATTTGCAAAACGTATTCTGATGTAAAATAAAAGATTTCTTTGTAATTTAGCAGAAAATAAAAATAATATTTTTTTGTAATATGGAAATATGCATTAATTGAAATTTTATAAGATTAATAATAAAAGTCAGTGACATTTTTCATTATTTCTTAAAAATAATCAAAATTACCAGTTAAGTTGAACGGTTGCACCATTTCTAAAAGTGTCGATACTGATGTAAAATCATAGAATAACCAATTGTTTCAAAAGTGAATCAGAAAAATGTTTTTACCATATTTATATCAAAACTTACTCAAAAATTAGGAGATTCATTTAAAAAAATTACTTAATATTTTAACCAGTATTAAAATGTTTTAAGAAACTTTTAACATAATTTAAGCTATTTTATTGTGTAAAATTGATTTTTAATATCTCATACATTTTAATATCTCAATACATATGGATTTTAATACATTCGAAACAATAGACAATACATTCGAACAATAGGAAACAATTTTTGAAAAAAGAATTTAATAAAAAATTTACTTTTTATATTTTAATCGAAATATCTTGATATGATATGGAGAATTCTAAAAATAATTATGGCTTTATTTGAAGATTGAATTTAGTCTGATCGCTTATTGAGTATATTATCAAATTTTGATTTATGAATAAATAATTAGAATCCATCTATATGTTTGTTTTAATAAAAATCTCAAGTTTGAAATATTTGTCGATGGCCATTTGCTTACTTCGTATACGAGAAAGTCTGAAATTTTATAGATATTTCAAAGGCAGCATTTAAATAACTAAAAGTTACATGTTTCACAATTTTTCGTAACATTCTAACATTATCTTTATCTTTAGAAACTTGTGAAATATAAATTACGCAATGAAGTTGATTTTCGTCGTTATTAAAATGAACATAAGTGATGTGTGTATGCTTAAGTTAATGGCGCTCTTTTCATTCAAAGACATAGTGATAGAGGCGCCATTTGTGATCTTCAAAGCAAATGGTAAAAATTTAAATCCAATAAATAAAACTAATGTTCAAAATTAATTTTAAAGGGAAACTTTGTGTTCATATTATATAAATCTATAAGATTATTCGTAAAAATAAACCGTATTTTAATATAAATTTTTTGTTCATTTGTTCGGAGATAACTGTGAAAAGGTTTGTCTTTCAGATTCATAAGAAAGACCCTTGTAATTTAAAATTTTCAAACGTCTGTAAGCAAGAGTAGTTAATAAAAATTTTGACAAAAGATTTTCTCAAAATTTTCAAAGTAATTCTTTTTGATTGAATGTTTTTTAAGAAAAATTTTGTTAACTTTACAAGCTTGAAACTGTAGCCAATTTCGAAATTTTTAGAGGTAGATATATATTTCTATTTGGGAAAATACTTTAAATGTCTTGAATAATTAAATTTTATGTAGGTTGAGCCAATAAAAGTACTTTGGAAATAATTACGATATCTATATTTTTACAAGTCCACTGGTTCTACCAGTAATTTTTTTAGGAAAGCTATTTTAAACACTATATATTTCTTTACTTCTGAAGCTTAAATTGACCTGAAAGCTTTGAAAATCGTTAATTTAGTTAAGTAATTAATATTTAATTTAATAATTTTTAATTAATCGTTAATTAATCATTAATTTAATTTAATAATTTTTAATTAATCGTTAATTTAGTTAATTAATCGTTAATTTAGTTTAATAATTTTTAATTAATCGTTAATTTAGTTTACTAATTTTTAATTACTCGTTAATTTAGTTAATTAATCTTTAATTTAATTTAATAATTTTTAATTAATCGTTAATTTAATTTAATAATTTTTAATTACTCGTTAATTTAATTAATTTTCAAATAAGCACAAATTTAATAATGCAATAATTTTATAAAACAGAATGCACTCACCTGTTGAATTGCATTTGGAAGAAATGTGAACTGGAACTTGGAGCATCCGTTGAAAATCTAGCTCTCGCAGTTAATATTTTCATAGCAGCACAGATAGAGAAATTGTTGCGCATAAAATTGTTGAATGCAGGTTGAGAGAAAAACAATTTATGTCCTTTGATTTCTCTCCCATGGAGCCATGTTTAAATGCGTCATGGCTCAAAATAGAAGTGCGTGGGAGAATGCTAGCGATCAATAAATAATGAAGCAATCGATTTAAACGAAGTGATTTTCAAGAACCGGAGAAAAATTATTTTCGGTTATTCTACAGAATCTTTTGGAAAAATCTGATGAGGTCGTATCGAATAATTTAGAATCTACCGTTAATGACCTATCATTGCAGATAAGATGATCCACGAAATATTAAGACTAGTAGGACAATTTATATTCTTTCAGAAATTCAATTTACAAATAATAGAAATATTTCGATGTTTTTCTAGGATATTAAAAACAATCGTTGAACTTACTGAGAAAAACAATTTCGGATGGAATTAACTGGAGCTATTCAATCTTATTGGAAATTATGATCAAATAAATATATTGCTGGTGAACAGTCATTCAAAGGAAAGGAAAAAATAAATAAATTGATGGATTCTTGTTATTTTAAAATGTCATTTCTATAGAAAAAAATGATGCATATGAATATGTCATCATAATGCAATATATACGGCACATATATAGATATGCATCATTTTTCTGTTTCAGAGATAATATTTTAAAGGAAAAAAGAAAATATTAATTCATTTCTCACTCATTTTTTTCTTGGTCACTTATAAATGTATATCGACGTTATTTTACTTTATGTAAAAACAGAAATTTGAGAGCAGAAATAGCAAGATTTCTTAAATGAAGGAGAAAAAACGGAAAACATTGTGGGTGTGTACATTTTCAGCGGACCAACATTTTTTCAGAATCTTCAACATTGATAAACTGAAAGAATCAGGGCTGTGTTCTAGACTTCAAAGATTTTAAGATATTTGTACGCGTAATTCTTTTTAAATGAAGTTATTTTTTTCTAATTACACGTAATCATTTTTAAATGAAGTTTTTTTATTCAAATTATAAGCTATCCTTTTTAAATGGAGTTTTTTTAATTAAAATTATACGTAATCCTTTTTAAATGGTTTTATAAAATTAAATTTATACGTAATCCTTTTTAACTGAAGTTTCTTAAAATTCAAATTATACATAATCCCTATTAAATGAAGTTTCATTATTCAAATCAACTATTCAATCAATTTTTACTATACGCCAAATTTATCTATCAAATTTAAATAGAAGAAATTCATTTTTTAATCTGTTTTTAAATTTTGTGATCCAATAAAATGCTAGATGTAAAGAGGATCTTCCAAATTCCTCTCTCCTCCATGTGCTTTCAGATTAAACTTGGGAATAGGTAGATAGAACTTTAGTAGCTAGAAGTGAAAGCCAAATAGAAACTTATTTTACAGATATTTTAAGATATCTGTAAAAAGTTTTTAAATTTTATTATATTAAGATATTTATGGCTAATTTTTAAAATAATTTACTCGTAAATGAAATGAATATTCTTAAGATATTGTAGTTTTTCTATAATTTATTGAAATTAAAATAAGAAAACAATTTTTAAATCAATTAAAAGATCAGTCAAATATTTTTCAATGATACTAGCTTTATTGTCAGTGCAAATTTATCAAAGTTTTGATAAACATTTAAAAATTTTATTATTTAAAAAATAATTTACGACTTTTTTTCTTTCTAAATTTTCTTATGGAGTGAAGATCTTTTCATTGCTTCAGCAAGTTTTTTTAAATGCATCGTGCGATCTTGTCCTTTAAATCTCCAGATCCCCTTTAATCGATCATTTTATTGCCAATTCTAACTGTAGGAGTAATAAGAAGAGAAATCACATATAATATAATTTTACATATACAACTTGATCCTTTTTACAATTATATTGTAAAAAGGATGAAGTTGTATAGATGAACGATACAACAACAAAACAAATAAAGTTCTACATACTTTATTACTTACTAAACTTTAAAAAAACCCAAAGATAATAATACTTACAAAAATTAATAAAGTTTGAAAAAACTTTATTTTTTTTTAGCTGTGCGATTATACAAAGGAACATTTTCCACGTTCAGCGTATATTTGTAGAAGTTTTTTTCCAAAGTAATTCAGTTTATTATGACCTTCTGAATTCATATTTTTTCCTGGCGATGAAGATCCTGATAAAATATGGTCACTTGCTCTCAATATTTTTCAATTTGTCTTGGAAAATATGCGTAAAGGCTTCCTGACCAACTGAGATTCATTATTAAACAAGCTCTACTGTACAAGAAAATCACAAATTCTTCACTTTGATCAAATAAAGCATGAATGTTCATTTTCTAGCGAAAGTTGAGGAAAATGTAATGCTTTAATAGGAAATTTGTCCTGTAATTATGGAAACAGAAATATAAAATTACAGGGGAAAACAATCAATTTAAATGTGTAGAAATATGTACAGAAAAAACGCAGAAATATGTACTATAAATAAAGAAAATAAGATAAAAATATAGTAAGGTAATTCTAAGAAATAAAGCAATAAATAAATAAATAAAGGGAAAAAAATAAAAAAAGTGAGTATTGAAACCATTTTCATTTTTTCTTTTCTGTTATAAGAAATTCCTGAGCAATATTTTGAAAGGTAAAACAACACACAAAAGGAAAACCTTCTGAGTTAGGTATTTTGTTGAAAGTATTAAACTTAAGAAGCCTGTAATTAATGTAATGCTTGAGGAAAATGTAATGCTTTAATAGGAAATTTGTCCTGTAATTATGGAAACAGAAATATAAAATTACAGGGGAAAACAATCAATTTAAATGTGTAGAAATATGTACAGAAAAAACGCAGAAATATGTACTATAAATAAAGAAAATAAGATAAAAATATAGTAAGGTAATTCTAAGAAATAAAGCAATAAATAAATAAATAAAGGGAAAAAAATAAAAAAAGTGAGTATTGAAACCATTTTCATTTTTTCTTTTCTGTTATAAGAAATTTCTGAGCAATATTTTGAAAAGTAAAACAACACACAAAAGGAAAACCTTCTGAGTTAGGTATTTTGTTGAAAGTATTAAACGTAAGAAGCCTGTAATTAATGTAATGCTTGAGGAAAATGTAATGCTTTAATAGGAAATTTGTCCTGTACTTATGGAAACAGAAATATAAAATTACAGGGGAAAACAATCAATTTAAATGTGTAGAAATATGTACAGAAAAAACGCAGAAATATGTACTATAAATAAAGAAAATAAGATAAAAATATAGTAAGGTAATTCTAAGAAATAAAGCAATAAATAAATAAATAAAGGGAAAAAAATAAAAAAAGTGAGTATTGAAACCATTTTCATTTTTTCTTTTCTGTTATAAGAAATTCCTGAGCAATATTTTGAAAGGTAAAACAACACACAAAAGGAAAACCTTCTGAGTTAGGTATTTTGTTGAAAGTATTAAACTTAAGAAGCCTGTAATTAATGTAATGCTTGAGGAAAATGTAATGCTTTAATAGGAAATTTGTCCTGTAATTATGGAAACAGAAATATAAAATTACAGGGGAAAACAATCAATTTAAATGTGTAGAAATATGTACAGAAAAAACGCAGAAATATGTACTATAAATAAAGAAAATAAGATAAAAATATAGTAAGGTAATTCTAAGAAATAAAGCAATAAATAAATAAATAAAGGGAAAAAAATAAAAAAAGTGAGTATTGAAACCATTTTCATTTTTTCTTTTCTGTTATAAGAAATTCCTGAGCAATATTTTGAAAGGTAAAACAACACACAAAAGGAAAACCTTCTGAGTTAGGTATTTTGTTGAAAGTATTAAACTTAAGAAGCCTGTAATTAATGTAATGCTTGAGGAAAATGTAATGCTTTAATAGGAAATTTGTCCTGTAATTATGGAAACAGAAATATAAAATTACAGGGGAAAACAATCAATTTAAATGTGTAGAAATATGTACAGAAAAAACGCAGAAATATGTACTATAAATAAAGAAAATAAGATAAAAATATAGTAAGGTAATTCTAAGAAATAAAGCAATAAATAAATAAATAAAGGGAAAAAAATAAAAAAAGTGAGTATTGAAACCATTTTCATTTTTTCTTTTCTGTTATAAGAAATTCCTGAGCAATATTTTGAAAGGTAAAACAACACACAAAAGGAAAACCTTCTGAGTTAGGTATTTTGTTGAAAGTATTAAACTTAAGAAGCCTGTAATTAATGTAATGCTTGAGGAAAATGTAATGCTTTAATAGGAAATTTGTCCTGTAATTATGGAAACAGAAATATAAAATTACAGGGGAAAACAATCAATTTAAATGTGTAGAAATATGTACAGAAAAAACGCAGAAATATGTACTATAAATAAAGAAAATAAGATAAAAATATAGTAAGGTAATTCTAAGAAATAAAGCAATAAATAAATAAATAAAGGGAAAAAAATAAAAAAAGTGAGTATTGAAACCATTTTCATTTTTTCTTTTCTGTTATAAGAAATTCCTGAGCAATATTTTGAAAGGTAAAACAACACACAAAAGGAAAACCTTCTGAGTTAGGTATTTTGTTGAAAGTATTAAACTTAAGAAGCCTGTAATTAATGTAATGCTTGAGGAAAATGTAATGCTTTAATAGGAAATTTGTCCTGTAATTATGGAAACAGAAATATAAAATTACAGGGGAAAACAATCAATTTAAATGTGTAGAAATATGTACAGAAAAAACGCAGAAATATGTACTATAAATAAAGAAAATAAGATAAAAATATAGTAAGGTAATTCTAAGAAATAAAGCAATAAATAAATAAATAAAGGGAAAAAAATAAAAAAAGTGAGTATTGAAACCATTTTCATTTTTTCTTTTCTGTTATAAGAAATTCCTGAGCAATATTTTGAAAAGTAAAACAACACACAAAAGGAAAACCTTCTGAGTTAGGTATTTTGTTGAAAGTATTAAACGTAAGAAGCCCGTAATTAATGTAATGCTTGAGGAAAATGTAATGCTTTAATAGGAAATTTGTCCTGTACTTATGGAAACAGAAATATAAAATTACAGGGGAAAACAATCAATTTAAATGTGTAGAAATATGTACAGAAAAAACGCAGAAATATGTACTATAAATAAAGAAAATAAGATAAAAATATAGTAAGGTAATTCTAAGAAATAAAGCAATAAATAAATAAATAAAGGGAAAAAAATAAAAAAAGTGAGTATTGAAACCATTTTCATTTTTTCTTTTCTGTTATAAGAAATTCCTGAGCAATATTTTGAAAGGTAAAACAACACACAAAAGGAAAACCTTCTGAGTTAGGTATTTTGTTGAAAGTATTAAACTTAAGAAGCCTGTAATTAATGTAATGCTTGAGGAAAATGTAATGCTTTAATAGGAAATTTGTCCTGTAATTATGGAAACAGAAATATAAAATTACAGGGGAAAACAATCAATTTAAATGTGTAGAAATATGTACAGAAAAAACGCAGAAATATGTACTATAAATAAAGAAAATAAGATAAAAATATAGTAAGGTAATTCTAAGAAATAAAGCAATAAATAAATAAATAAAGGGAAAAAAATAAAAAAAGTGAGTATTGAAACCATTTTCATTTTTTCTTTTCTGTTATAAGAAATTCCTGAGCAATATTTTGAAAGGTAAAACAACACACAAAAGGAAAACCTTCTGAGTTAGGTATTTTGTTGAAAGTATTAAACTTAAGAAGCCTGTAATTAATGTAATGCTTGAGGAAAATGTAATGCTTTAATAGGAAATTTGTCCTGTAATTATGGAAACAGAAATATAAAATTACAGGGGAAAACAATCAATTTAAATGTGTAGAAATATGTACAGAAAAAACGCAGAAATATGTACTATAAATAAAGAAAATAAGATAAAAATATAGTAAGGTAATTCTAAGAAATAAAGCAATAAATAAATAAATAAAGGGAAAAAAATAAAAAAAGTGAGTATTGAAACCATTTTCATTTTTTCTTTTCTGTTATAAGAAATTCCTGAGCAATATTTTGAAAAGTAAAACAACACACAAAAGGAAAACCTTCTGAGTTAGGTATTTTGTTGAAAGTATTAAACGTAAGAAGCCTGTAATTAATGTAATGCTTGAGGAAAATGTAATGCTTTAATAGGAAATTTGTCCTGTACTTATGGAAACAGAAATATAAAATTACAGGGGAAAACAATCAATTTAAATGTGTAGAAATATGTACAGAAAAAACGCAGAAATATGTACTATAAATAAAGAAAATAAGATAAAAATATAGTAAGGTAATTCTAAGAAATAAAGCAATAAATAAATAAATAAAGGGAAAAAAATAAAAAAAGTGAGTATTGAAACCATTTTCATTTTTTCTTTTCTGTTATAAGAAATTCCTGAGCAATATTTTGAAAGGTAAAACAACACACAAAAGGAAAACCTTCTGAGTTAGGTATTTTGTTGAAAGTATTAAACTTAAGAAGCCTGTAATTAATGTAATGCTTGAGGAAAATGTAATGCTTTAATAGGAAATTTGTCCTGTAATTATGGAAACAGAAATATAAAATTACAGGGGAAAACAATCAATTTAAATGTGTAGAAATATGTACAGAAAAAACGCAGAAATATGTACTATAAATAAAGAAAATAAGATAAAAATATAGTAAGGTAATTCTAAGAAATAAAACAATAAATAAATAAATAAAGGGGAAAAAATAAAAAAAGTGAGTATTGAAACCATTTTCATTTTTTCTTTTCTGTTATAAGAAATTCCTGAGCAATATTTTGAAAGGTAAAACAACACACAAAAGGAAAACCTTCTGAGTTAGGTATTTTGTTGAAAGTATTAAACGTAAGAAGCCTGTAATTAATGTAATGCTTGAGGAAAATGTAATGCTTTAATAGGAAATTTGTCCTGTAATTATGGAAACAGAAATATAAAATTACAGGGGAAAACAATCAATTTAAATGTGTAGAAATATGTACAGAAAAAACGCAGAAATATGTACTATAAATAAAGAAAATAAGATAAAAATATAGTAAGGTAATTCTAAGAAATAAAGCAATAAATAAATAAATAAAGGGAAAAAAATAAAAAAAGTGAGTATTGAAACCATTTTCATTTTTTCTTTTCTGTTATAAGAAATTCCTGAGCAATATTTTGAAAGGTAAAACAACACACAAAAGGAAAACCTTCTGAGTTAGGTATTTTGTTGAAAGTATTAAACTTAAGAAGCCTGTAATTAATGTAATGCTTGAGGAAAATGTAATGCTTTAATAGGAAATTTGTCCTGTAATTATGGAAACAGAAATATAAAATTACAGGGGAAAACAATCAATTTAAATGTGTAGAAATATGTACAGAAAAAACGCAGAAATATGTACTATAAATAAAGAAAATAAGATAAAAATATAGTAAGGTAATTCTAAGAAATAAAGCAATAAATAAATAAATAAAGGGAAAAAAATAAAAAAAGTGAGTATTGAAACCATTTTCATTTTTTCTTTTCTGTTATAAGAAATTCCTGAGCAATATTTTGAAAAGTAAAACAACACACAAAAGGAAAACCTTCTGAGTTAGGTATTTTGTTGAAAGTATTAAACGTAAGAAGCCTGTAATTAATGTAATGCTTGAGGAAAATGTAATGCTTTAATAGGAAATTTGTCCTGTACTTATGGAAACAGAAATATAAAATTACAGGGGAAAACAATCAATTTAAATGTGTAGAAATATGTACAGAAAAAGCGCAGAAATATGTACTATAAATAAAAAAAATACGATAAAAATATAGTAACGTAATTCTAAGAAATAACACAATAAATAAATAAATAAAGGGAAAAAAATATAAAAAGTGAGTATTGAAACCATTTTCATTTTTTCTTTTCTGTTATAAGAAATTCCTGAGCAATATTTTGAAAGGTAAAACAACACACAAAAGGAAAACCTTCTGAGTTAGGTATTTTGTTGAAAGTATTAAACTTAAGAAGCCTGTAATTAATGTAATGCTTGAGGAAAATGTAATGCTTTAATAGGAAATTTGTCCTGTACTTATGGAAACAGAAATATAAAATTACAGGGGAAAACAATCAATTTAAATGTGTAGAAATATGTACAGAAAAAGCGCAGAAATATGTACTATAAATAAAAAAAATACGATAAAAATATAGTAACGTAATTCTAAGAAATAACACAATAAATAAATAAATAAAGGGAAAAAAATATAAAAAGTGAGTATTGAAACCATTTTCATTTTTTCTTTTCTGTTATAAGAAATTCCTGAGCAATATTTTGAAAGGTAAAACAACACACAAAAGGAAAACCTTCTGAGTTAGGTATTTTGTTGAAAGTATTAAACGTAAGAAGCCTGTAATTAATATTTTAAAATCTGTGTAAATAAATACAAGAAAAAGAAATAAAAAAATGTTGATAATTAATCTTCTGATTTCCATTAAAATGGAAATATTAATGATTTAACCGAAATTTCTCCTTAAAAAACTTTTTTCAGTAAAAAATGTTATTAGCAAATCGATGCATAAATTAATTGTTCATTATATAGGACGAATTGGAAACGAAGTTTAAAATATTTTTGAATACACACTTTTATTATTAAAATAATAAGTATAATTTATTTATTTGAATTAATTTTAGTTTTTAATCTTAAATGAATCTTACATTGAAATTAATTTCATTTTACATAATCATCGATTTCCATGAATATTAACAATAACCAAAGGGATATTCATCCCAAAACTATGTTAATTTGGTAATATAAATAAAGAAAATAACATATTAAGTAAATAAAATAAGCTAATGCACCGGAAGCACAAAAAACAAATAAATACAGTGAAAAAATTTTAAAACATTTAAAAAGAGAGTGTAGACTCATTTTTATTCCTGCCTATCTATTAATCTAATCCTATGTATTAATTTCATGAAATTTTTTTTATTAAACTTTATTTAAACACACTTTTATTATTAAAATAACAAATATAATTTATTTATTTGAATTAAATTTAATTTCTAATCTTAAAGGAATCTTACATTGAAATTAATTTCATTTTACATAATCATCGATTTCCATGAATATTAACAATAACCAAAGGGATATTCATCCCAAAACTATGCTAATTTGGTAATATAAATAAAGAAAACAACATATTAAGAAAATAAAATAAGCTAATGCACCGGAAGCACAAAAAACAAATAAATACAGTGAAAAAATTTTAAAATATCTAAAAAGAGAGTGTAGGCTCATTTTTATTCCTGCCTATCTATTAATCTATTGCTATGTATTAATTTCATGAAATTTTTTTTATTAAACTTTATTTAAACACACTTTTATTATTAAAATAACAAATGTAATTTATTTATTTGAATTAAATATAATTTCTAATCTTGAAGGAATCTTACATTGAAATTAATTTCGATTTTCTGAATATTAATAATGACTAAATGAATATTCAGTCATAAACTGCAGAAATGTGATAATATAAAGAAACAAAATAAGATATTAAATAAAAAAAATAAGTTATTGTAGCGCAAATAATACAACAAATAAAAAAATAAAATGATACATTTTTTAAACAATTACAAAGAGAACGTGGATTCATTTTACTTTCTTAATATCTATGATTAGAAATTCATGAATGATATTCTCAAAAGATGAGAAAAAAAATCTAGAAAGTTGGGATTCTGATGAAAATGCTAAATTAAGATTTAAAGATTTAGTAAGAGTAAATTATGTTACATAATCAGTAATTTTCACGAATCATAACAATAACTAATTGCCAATTTATTCTTCGCATCCAATTATAAATAATATATAATCATTAATTAACTAGATTTAATTATTTTTTCCTTATTATCCTCAGTGAAAGAAATAAAAACTTGAAAATACACTTAAATAAAATTCAAAAAATGAAATAATATTCCATTTATATTTCTAAACTTCGAATTAAAAGAAATATAATCATGTCAAGAGATTTATGTACTTTATATTTTAAAACAAATTTAAAAGAGAGCAATTAAAAAAAATTAATTCAACCCGCTGGATATTCTAAGAGATGGCTGCCTCTTCCTCCTGGAGAATCGAGCCGAGAAGCCGAAAATCGGCCGAAGCATTCAGCAGACTCCAGTAGCGAAGATCGCTGAGAAATATTCTTTTTCACCTCGTAGAAATGAAACCTTCGAAGAAATGAAACTTACAGTAATAGAAATTTGCCAGTAAAATTACCTTTTAAAAAGAATTACATTACAAACGGAGGTAAAAAGACGAGAGCTAGATGAAAAGCGTCCGCATCTTTCAGCTGACGGCAACACGTGTCAAGACATGTTTACTGAAAGTGTTACGAAACTCTTTAGTTGCGCAGATGCGAATTCCAGGAATCGAGATTCGGATGTTGTCCGATAATGCGTTCCGGAGATCCCCGATCGATGATTGAATCTTTATTACTCGGTTTCATTCTCGGTTGCATTCTTTTGTTGAACAATACCATTTCTCTTTTCCTAGATATTTTAATATTTCATTAAACTCAAATCTCTTTGCAAGACAGATTTTTCAGAAAAACTTTCAGCTAGCATATGGATATTTATGGATGTTATTGATTAGATTAACGCTCCCCTTTGAAGCTGTATGAGTGCTATTTTCGGACGATTCTCGCTGTTTTGAAGCTTCGTTTTCTGCTATTGACGATACTTTTAATTTTATAAAAATATGTTCAGTAACACACTTTTATTAATCCACTAAAAAGTGTATTTTTTAATTTTAAATGTTTCTTCTTTATATTATTTAGTTTATAGTTCAATATTATAAATATTATGGAACTTTTGTATTTTTATTTTTTTATTTTATGGAAAATCTTTTTTTCCCTCAAATCCACTGTTCTGGGATATCGCTGGTGTAAAATCGAATGTCTCCGAAGAAGTTAACTGAATATTAAATTCTCAAAATAATAAAACAATATATTAGCAACGAGAATATATAAACGCCTAAAATTTTAAAATTATAGCATATCAGGAAAGGTGGGAAAATCTATTACAAATTTCTATCACTACAAACATGAAAAAAATCGAGTTAAATAATATATAAGGGAATAATAATGTTATCAATTATAATTTTGTTTTTGTTATAAACAATTCTTATAATACCGTTACATTAATAATTAATAACAAAAATCCATTTTAATAATAATTCCACATTAGCTTTCTTTATTTCCAAAAAATATTACGTAATAATAAACTGGCCAATTTCAATTCTTTTTGTTAACATTTTTATGAAAATATTAAAAAATTTCAAAATTTATGGAGGTAAAATATCGAGTTACAATAATCGCTAATTTTAAATAACAAAATTCCGAGGAAAGAAGTAAAATTCTATTCCATCCATTTTAGTAATAATTCCTTATTTGCTTTCTTTATTTTAAATAAATATTACGTAATAATAAACTGGCTAATTTTAATTCTTTTTATTATATTTTTTATGAAAGTATTAAAAAATTCCGAAATACATCGAGGTAAAATATCGAGTTGTAATAATCTTCAAGTTTACATAACAAAATTCCGAGGGAAGAAGTAAAATTCTATTCCATCCATTTTAGTAATAATTCCATATTTGCTTTCTTTATTTCCAATAAATATTACGTAATAATAAACGGGCTAATTTTAATTCTTTTTGTTATCTTTTTTATGAAAGTATTAAAAAATTTCAAAATACATCGCGGTAAAATATCGAGTTGTAATAATCTTCAATTTTACATAATAAAATTCCGAGGGAAAAAGTCCAATTCTATCAAGAAATTTTGTTTTTTATTTTTTTTATAATCTGAAATAAATTTTACATATTTATTTTGATAAAAAAAATACCATTTTCGCTTAGGTGTGTTCTAGGAGATGTCTGCCTAACTCACCTGGAGCACCGGATGGATAGATTAATACTCTGCTAAAAAATGAAACGGATGTCTTGTGAGCAAGAATGCCCTAAACTTTATTATGAATTTTTATATTTGCTCTGTAAGATTTAAAGGATATTATGAATACAAAGTTAAATTTTTTAGGGGAAATGTTTCGAATTTGTAAAATGATATTTTTGAATGTTAGATTCCTTTGTTTATATTTTCTTTTATCTTCAGCAATTTAAATTAGTAATCATAATAATTATAATAATTTAATTAACAACTGCTTAGCGAAGGATTTATTTAAGGCTTTTTTCAGTTTTTTCAGTCAAGTTAATTATAACAATTTAATTAATAACTACTTAGCGAAAGATTTATTTCATGCTTTTTTTCAGTTTTTTATGTTTTAGTAAAAATATACTATTTTATGCTTAGGTTTGCTCTAGAAGATGTCTGCCTAACTTACCTGGAGCACTCGATGAATAGATTAAAACTCTGCTAAAGCATGAAACTAATTTCTTGCGAGTAAGAGTGAAATAGTTTATTACGGAGTTTTCATTTCCTCAGCAAGATTTAAATGATATTATGAATACAAAATTAAATTTTTTTAGGGAGATAATTCCAATTTGTAAAATAATATGTTTGAATGTTAAATTCCTTTGTTTGTATTTTTTTTCATCTTTAGCAATTTAAATTATTAATCATAATAATTATAATAATATAATTAAAAACTGCTTAAGGAAGAATTTATTTCATGCTTTTTTTCAGTAATACTTTAAGAAAAAAAATGAAACTATGTTCGGAGCAGGGAAAAATTTGAATTAAAACTTGAAAAATAATGACAATCAAAAGAATTCTATACTTAAATTTTTGACTGTCGGCACAAATCAATCATCACTCTCAATTCATACAGGATAATACCATGCTTGCAAGGAATGATTAATGTAATTAACTAGGTAAATAAAATAAAACAATTGTGAAACTCAGTTACTTATAATAAAATTATAACTACTATGTATAAAAGCATGCGAAATCATCTGCTTATTCTTTGATATATTTAATGCAGATATATAATACTGATGATAAACCAATTGGCTAAAATTCATCCCTCTGCTTTTTTGGATGATCTCGTTTATCTCGTTTACATGTACGTGAACAGAGAGAGATGCCAACTTTACAATGATTGTTCCTTTCAAATCATCGGAAAATCAAATATTTCCATTGAATAAATCAGTGCATTATTTTGAAGTAGAGTCCGTTTTAGTACTTGACATTTTGAAGGAAATTTTTGAAAAATAATATTTTGAATCTTTATAATTTATTTTAAAGCTTAATAAGGAACTCAAAATAATATTTAATTATTTAATACTAATAAGATAAACAAAGCTGTGACTGCATTTCTAAAAGCGTCTCGCAGTCTGTTTCGAACCGGGATGTACCGATTATACTATCATTTTAAATTATTACTCAATTATTGTAAAATCTGCAGCGCGCCTAAATGAATCTCTAAACAGATAGTTGTTTGTCCATCACTGATCTGTGAGGCAGGATTAAGTTCTTTAAAGAATTTAAGTTCTATCAATCCTGCTTAATGATGTTCTAGGCCTACTTAATCTAAGTTGCATTTAGCATCTCCTAAATTCTGAGTTAAGAACTCATGAAACTGGAGATTCTGCAAATAATATTTGTCTACGCGGATCACCTGAGGTAGAAAATCTGATTTTAGCTCCTGTCTATGGAAGTGGGTTTTCTTTCTGGAATACTTTTAAGGGAAATTGACCCACATTAAGGTTTCACTTGGGGAAAACTTTCAGCATGTAGCTGTAACAAGTTACCATTCACTGCTAAAGCAGATATCTGTCCACCAGTTTTTGAATAGTATTGTTTGAAATCCATATGATATTATGTTGCTTATATAAGTTAAAAAAATTAAATGTTTGACAAACATTTTAACATTTATTTCATCTATATATAGATCAAACTACATAAAATGTAACAGACCACAAAATAAAAATAATTGTAATAATTAAAAAAATTACGAACATTTGAAGTTGCAATTAATGATCTTTTGTCAAAATTTGTCTATGTTTTGAACTTAAAGTGTCTGTAAAACATGTCTACATGAAGCTACCTTAAAATTCGCGATCTATCGCACCCTCAAAGGTATTGGATACATGAACACCAAAGTTCATGAAATTTTATTGAATTGATTTTAAGATATCATGCTTTCCGTGAATCAATCACAATAAAATATTCATTCTTCAGAAAATGCGTTTAGATATTTCACTTGTAAATTAGTTCATCCAAATGTGCTGGAAACTAATGTAGTTTTTTCGCTTTTTTAATAGAAATGCCAAAAATAAACAAACTGCGGCTGAGTAGGTAGAGAGTTAATATAAACATATCAAATATTATTTTGGAGAATTTTGCAACAAAAATAAAATAAATCACTCATTTCGGGTTGAAAATACAACTGTAACCGATTTCAGTTTTATTTTTTCTGTATTGGTGAAACTACTGTATCTATAGTTCTATCTTACATATATTAAAAACACTCTTTTAGAATCTACGAATTTGGAATTCCTTTTCAGATCATTAAAAAAAAAAATCAAATTTTTCTGGAAAAAGCATTTTCACAAAATAGTCGGTTACCTCGAATTTATTTGCTATTCGTTTTATAAAAATGATAAAAATTATTCTTGTGATATATCTTCAGTATAGGTAGGTGACGTTTTCACATTCCTAATTTGAAATCCTGGCGTGATTTTTCTTGGGTTATTTTTTTAGAAAGTCGTGGCATACTAAAGTTGTAAATATTTTACTGTACCAGCTAGAATCTTTACAATCAATAATTTATTTCAAAACCTATTTGTCAGATTTAATTATGTTAATAAATTTTAATTGTATAAATTAAAAAAAAAATTCACCACACGATTTCTGAAGAACTAGAAATTTTTAATGCATCCTTTTGTATTTTTAAAACCAAACATTAAAAATCAAATAATCTCTGTAAATCCCTGTTTCCAGCTACAAGATTAATATGGCTGGGAAACGGTTTTACGTATTCTTAACAATAGTTTCATTGAGCAGAGAGTAGAACAGGAGTCTTGGAAGCCACGGCGCATTTATAACAGAATATGCTGATATGCGGTGACAGTTATCGGAATACTTAAAGATCTTTAAGGACGTTTATTCCATTTGTTTCAAGCCAAATATTGTGATATAGGGAGAAAAATAATACTAAGACTCAGGATATTTACCTTTCCTAAACTCGGGAAGTACGTGCTATTAATAGTAAACTTGCCCACCGCTTCTTTCTGTGCTAGCAAATAAGCTTTAGTTTTTGAAGATTAAATCGTTTTTAAAATGTATGAGCCTTCGTCATAATGGCTATGTAATAAACATTTACAGCTATCGGTCCTCCCTTCAGGGGGCACCTCGTAATTGAGGATGAAAAGCTTCCGGCATGATGATTGGCTCTCACCACCCTGGAGATTACACGAAAAGGTGGGGGTCTGGCTCCTCCATCGATGACGAGGCGTACTTACTTAAGGAAGGGTTGTACCGTGAAAGGTGATGGCCCTTAGAACTCAACCACAGTTCCCGCCAGTGTTCTTGTAGCACCAGTCCGGTCATTCAGTTTTTTTTATCCATGTGAATTCGAGGCGGGTAGGAGATTCAGTGATATGACTGTAAGTCATATCGACTGTTATATCAGTATCATGATTTCATTGCATGCTTGCCCCCAGGGGCGGATTTTGATAATATGAGGCCACAGGCGCTGAAATATTTTGAAGCCCCTCCAGGAAAAATTATTTTGAAGACGAAAGTAACAGGAACTGAGCTTATTTGAGATTTTAACTTTACCTTCTTGCATGTTTCCAAATATCGTTTTATAGTTTGAAGGCAATTCCTGTGTGTTATTTAACGCTTCTATAGGTAATTTTCCTCAGTTGTACAGAGAATATACTTTTTATCGACACAATATATATATGTATGTAAAACGGGATTTTATGAATAACAAGAAGCAAGAGTCGTGGAGCTCCTTTGCGATTTTTATTCTTTATAATTTCAAGGAAACAGTCCAGTTTTTATACACTATCAAGATCATTTGTCCAAACTGTGATGAGTACACTGTAGCGTAAGATTAGGTAGGCAGAAAATAGGGAAGAAAGGCTGAGAAAATATTTTGAACTTATATAGTTTTAGAAGGGAATTTGCCTGTGTAGCGGCATTTTGAGAATCAACGCATTCCGTGAGAAAATTAAAATTAAGACAAAAGTTAAAGATACAGGAAATATTTTTTAGAGAATAAATTAATTGTAACAGACACACATACATATATGTATATATATATATATATCTGTGGTGGATTGATCGGATTTCTTGGTCTTGGTATATCTGTATATGATTAAACAGGAAAAAAAAAAGATACAATAATTTGCTCCTTTCATTTTTTACTCTAAGCGCTTTTATTAAATATTATAAAAATTTTATTAAACGAAAATGAAGGATGTCTTTTAAACTTTCGATTCTGTTTAGTTTAGTTATATTAACGTCCCGTTTTAAAGCAGAACTAGGGCTATTTTGGCACAGACCTCGTAATTTTGAACCGCGGTCAGTCAACCAGAACGACACTTGAGCGAGCACCCCACTCTCCAAACTTCATTACACACCTGCGGGAGGAAGTTTGGCCCCGACGAATCTAATATATATCAGACACGTACACGACGATTATTCGGTGGAATCGGGTTTCGAACCTGAAACCCTCCGAATCCGAGGCTTTACCACCTGTCCACCACAGCCCTGCCTTTCGTTCGTTTTGACAGCAATGTTCAAGTATTCAAGTTTTATATAAATTGGAACAAAATAAAAAAAAATAATACACTTAATAAATATATTATTTTTTATCTTGATTTTTTTAAAAATGAAGCTTATTCAATTTAACTAGCAGGAATGGTCTTCCCTCAACTTTTCAGTATGCTCTCTAATAAGGGTATCATCTCCCTCCCCACATAAAATCGTGGACAATGAGCAATACCTTCAATGCCTTAGGTGCTCAGATTTTTATTTCCAGATACCGGCATATGAGTTTTGTGCTTCATAGTATGGTGAGGGAAATAAGCATTATGAAGGTTTTTTTCATCTAATTGAAATCAAAATTTGACACAGAATGTAGTTTTTGTATTACGATCACATACTAAATTTCATTGATTTAAATCGCTGTGCTTTTAAATAATCGTTTTTACGTGTATGCAAAGCGACAAACGATTAACTCGGACGGATTTAATTCAAAATTCGATAAGTATCTAACTTTAGATGCTAAATTAGTATACAGATTTTATTCGTACAGCTATTTACTGTCTATCGTGCTCACTTATACTCGAAATACCAAACAGAAGACTTCATGTCAATAGATTTCGTTCAAAATTTGATAGAAATCTACAAACTTGTTATAAAGACCACGCAATAAAATTTCAGTTTGTCTAGCTCAATACGTTTTTGAGCTATTGTGTTCACAGACTTATAGACAGACATAACACCCCAAACTGTGCTTTATGGATTGTTGAAATTTGACGATTACGATACTTTCTCATTGCATACTTCGTTATATTAGTAAGTAAAAATGGGCTTGGTTTCATCAATCACTTAATTTTTTCATGAATTATAATAACTTTTATTATAAACATAAGACTATTAAGGGAAAATTTCATATTCTTTCTGAACTTCGAATTGAAATAAGCAAATAAGCAATATCAGCTTGTAGGGTCATTAAGGGGTTCAGTAAAAACTCGGAATTAGTATAACAGTTATTTCTTTACAGGTTACGTTACACACAGACAATTTACAAATGGAATAATTTTAATATATATATATATATATATATATATATATATATATATATATATATATATATATATATATATATATATTTAAGAGCATGTATCAAAGCATAAGTACATGTCATTACCTAACATGAACTGAGTCATAGCTCCACACTGCGCTAGAGGGCGCTCTCTCTCTGACGTCATCATAATTGTTAGTATCAGTTATTAATAGTATTAAAAGAGCGGCTTTCTATAACTCGAATGGCATATTCTATAATCTAGAGTATTTTTTGATAAAGAAATATTAATTCCAAAAAAAAATTAATTATTTCAGAGGGAGGTACAAAAATGCACATTGAATAACTTTAAATTCATACTTTTGATAGAGTAATAAAAGAAATGCAAAAAAGAAGCTGATAGTAAAATTTTACAAACAGATATTGAAATAAACAGATATTGAATTTTAGAAACAGATATTGAAAAGCGTCAAAATACCACTTTTCATGCTTTTAATAAGGAAAACTTGTCTATAACTCTTCGATAATATCATTTTTAATAAATAAGCGAAACACTTGATTCATACTATTCCTCAACTAGTTCATGATTATTTCAGTGCAGAAAAAACTGTCTCGCTCAACTTGCATTACAGATTCGATATGACTCTCCATCAGATTTGAATTTGGAGAAAACTAAATGTAAACCAATCAAAGATTTTTACTTAAATATTTAAATGCCATTTATAACTTACTGAATTCAGAATGTTTCCATTAATTAAAAAAAAGTGTAGTATTATTATTCTCATTAATTTAAGAGTTCTGGCATTGTTAAAAATGGAAGTACTCACCTTGAGCGACGATGAACACTTTTGAGGGGGAAAATATTAAAATCTCCTCATCAATGGCAACTCTTATTCAAGCAGAAAAAAATCCCACTGTAGTAGCATCAGAATTAGACGATGGATGGAAATTATTATTATAAAAAATTAGTCCTTTTCATTGGATAAACAAAAGTCTATTCTCTTTATGCTTTTTAGCTTAAAAGATACTAATAGCCTTCAGCAGCCAGCTGTTTGCTCTTCATATTAAAGTAAAAATTTAACGATTTCAACTACCTTTGATCAAATGCATTTTGCCAAGACAAATGAAATAATATTTTAAAGCATTCTTGCACAATAAACTTAGATCGTATTGGCTGATTATCTATGAAGGCAAATAAGCAGAATTCATTGGCGAATAAATCCGGCATAATCTGTCTGATTGTTAAGGCAAGGGTTACGTTATTGCGTTATTAAATAAGTACACAGTGATTGCCCCATACCCCTCTCAGATTGCCATTTTGTGCAGCTCTGAAAAGCTCGACAAATGCCAAAGCATCCGAGGCAAATCACGTCTTTACTTATTTTGAAGTGAAGCGATAATTTATAATAAGAATTCAAAGGGATATGTTTCTTGCGCAAATTCACGTACACGTACAAATTAGAAACAAGGTGAGGATAACAAGTTCCTGATTTTCACCCCTCTCACGAAAACTCGATTTTTTGCTATCTGAAATTGGTATGAGGGTGATAGTGCAAGACGGTTCTGAAAAGAAAAGGAGGGGATTTTGAAAGGGGAGGAAAGGGGATTTTGTCTCTCGTTTCTTTTCTTATTTGAATTACATTCTCTATCATAAAAATTTTATGAAAAAGATGTAAGATGATGATATGGGTTTCCTAGCAAGAAGCAAAGCTGCAATATAATTCCCTTCCCTCCTTTTTTTCATAAAGAACTTAGAATATTGGCTGACAACGTGAAAAGAAAATCAGATAAACGAAAAACGAAAGCAACTACCTCCCTCCAAAGCTTAAAAAACTGATTAAAGATTAAATTTTATGGAAAATTTCCCATTTTAAAATTGTCTTAAAAAACGAAGGGAAGTACCTAGTATCCTTGATTGGATTAGATGTGGTAATTTCCTGGCGCAAGATCCTATTCTAGGATATGCTACTCCGAAAACACGGTTCACTTATTGAATTTGTGTATATAGTTCCATAAAATTCATCTTAAAATCTGGTAAAACAGTAAGTAAAAGTATAATAATAAATTAAAATTTCCTTGAAAATTCCCTTTTGAAATTTTTTAGTATCCTTGATAAGCAGCTAAATTTCAAATCCCATATTCAAACTTTCAGATAATATACAACAAGGTTTTTGATGTCCAATTTTCACTCAGCTCTCTTAATTTTCATTCTAGCTCTTCTCTTGGCGACGAATGCACCCCATTCATTCTATCTGCAGCCCATTCATTCTGCAAGCCCGGTCTGGGATTTCACAGAAAAAGAGAACTTGAATTAGGGTTCAGTTTTCAGCGAAACGTAGAGATAGAAATAGCTTTAAAGGTTCCCCCATTCGACAATTCATGCTCAAACTGGCAGAAAAAATCTTTAACTATTTGCAGAATATAAGTAGGCCAACAGTAGTATCCCAACAATAGGCAAATTTCCCCTGTTCGGTCCAGGTGAAATTTCTAACAAAAGAAGGCCCCTCAGCGCTTTCAATCTCTACAGACTATGTACCTCCACAATCTTTTGTATTTACCCTACTGGCAGTTACTCAAAGGGAAATATGCATATGTTTACATCTATGCAGAACACTTTCTCACCGCTTCTAACTCATGATAGATTGCTTCTGTAAGAAGGAACTTTTACTGTAACGACATATTTTGCTTTAAATTTGTTGCTTCACTCGTGATTAGATGCTTGAAGTACATCGATACAGGTATGATTATAGGAATAATTATAATTCATCTAATTATAGGAATAATTATAATACATTTAATCATTGGAATAATTATACTGAATTTAATTATAGAAATAATTATAATACATTTAATCATAGAAAGAATTATAATACATTTAATTATAGGAATAATTATAATATATTTAATTATACAAATAATTATAATACATTTAATTACAGGAATATTATTCTATAGGTTATCTTTATAATCAAATGTTATAATGTACGTCTTAATAACAAAAATTTATATTAGATTTTTTTTGATTAAAACAAAACAAAACGAATTCAATAAAATTCGTTTTGTTTTGGAATAGAAACATTATATCTTTTATAAACCAAATATATTAAGTGGAGTCATAAAATATATAAAAAAGAATTAATTAATTGTGATGATACAATTAAATGTAATTTATCAAAAATAGCAATTATATTTAAAAGTCAGAATAAATATAGGCTTAATTTTCGCATTCGTTCTAAAAAGTTTAAAATTCTTTTCAAAAAAAGAACAACGCTTTTATTCGCTTAAATAAAAATATTTGACAAATCACGAATGTTAATATAACATGTCAAATAAAGAATAACGGTGAAGATTTTGAAAGTCACTTATCATCTGTTGTCTTCTTTGTAAGAATCAAATCTTTAAAAAAGTGAAAAAAATGTGTTTCATTCAAAAATTTGTGTACTATTTTGTAATCAAATATTCTAGCTTATCAAAATAAATTCTTAAAAAATTTTATTTTTCAAAAAGTTATTAATTTCAACATTCAAGTAGAAGAAGATTGAAATTTTTTGTTGAAAGATAGAAATTCATTATATTTTAATTTTATTTCATGCACTTCGGTCCTTCATATAAAAGTAAAAAAATAAAATGCACGAATTTATGCTGAGAAAAATAGTGGTAATCTAAAATATCAATCAATACTTCATGAATCATTAACATTATTTGAAATTGTTCGTTTTCACATATGCATGGAATAAATGTAAGATATTTTTGCATCCAAAAATTAATATTAAATGTATTATTTAATGATGTTTTGATGTTGGAATTGTTTTTATTCCATTTATGATGATTATAAAAGTGCTGTAATAATTTATACTTATGTAAAGCTCCATGTGTATGTGTGTGTGTGTTCGCGCTCTACAGGCCAAACCGTTTGATTTACAGCTACCAAATTTGGTACATGTATACCTTGGAGCTCAGGAATGTGCACCTGGGGTCCCTTTTTTTGAATTTTTAGTATTAATTAAAAACTAACTTTCCTGCCAAAAAATCTTTTCATTTTCCCCACTGCCAAAAGAATAAGGCTTCGGTTTTTATCAACGGATGCGGAGTTGATTTAAATTATTTTTAGGTTAGTTGTCTGCTTTTGTAATTAAGTTGTATTTATGTTGGTTATATATTTTTTGTATATGCTTATAGTTTTAAGTACATCGTTTTTTAAGTAGTTTTTTTAACCTGGTTTCAACCGATTATTTTAAGCGATTTGTTTTATTTTTTTTAGTGTTTGATGCATTTAAAATTAAACATTGTTAATTAATCGATCTGCTTATGATGAATCTGAGAAAATTTTGTTGACAAATTCTTGAGATATTACATAAATTAAGAAAGATATTCTTTAGTGCCCATAAAGTTTAAACGCTCAGTGACTCTGTTTTCAGTAATCATATTATAAAAAAATGCTTTGTTTCAGTAAAAAATATTATTATATTAATTGCAGATTAATCCTTTCCACTTTAATTTAAGGCATAAATTCTACGAGAGCTAACAGAAAATTAGAGAGATACATATAACGTTATGACTGAAGGACTTTATAATATTATGAGTGAATTATATTACTATCAAAATTTGAAAATATTTTTATGATGAAGCTATTAAAGTAGGAATTGCATAAAATATTAAATTATAAAAATTTTAACGAACATTAAGATTGGCGAACCGGTTGGTCACCAAAGGCGGCTTGTTGAAAACAAAGCAGATTAATGTTTAGAAATTTAAGTCTTTTTGTAAAAAACTTCGAAAGCATAAACACACAACAATAAATACTAAATAAACAAAATGGGTCCTTTTCTTGATACAAAATGTAGAGCTCATTTTGAATTAATTATAAGTAAGTATTATGTAAAATTAAATAATTATAATTATACAAAGTATTCATTAGGAAAAAAAATTCCCATTCTGCATTGACTTCTTATATTCTGTAAGGGCAATTCAATGAGCCAACAACTAAAATAAATTAACTTGCCACAAGAACAGAAACTCACTGCCAAGTTTAAAAGTATACCAAGTTAAGTAATGAATAAAATATTATGGCACTGAAATGCAGTTTTTAACCTTTATTTAACATTTTTGGTAACCGTTGAAATTTTTTTTTATATATTCTTACATTGCAACATGGCGGGAAATAATAACTGATAAAGAAATGCAGAATCAGTTGCAGCTGAGGGACAAAAAAAAAAAGAAAAAAAGCAAAGCATTGTTTAAGTATTACATTTTTGTTTATTTTGGCATCTTTTCCATTTAAATTTAATTTTATGAAGAAATTGGAGCAAATCTTCCATTTTTTCTTTGTTTCTTTTAAAAACAGGCAGCAAATTATACAAAGAAATTGCTCTTCTTTCCTTAGGATGAGAATCATTCACAGTTTACCTGATAATGCTGCAGTCAGTTTCATCAATCAAGGTTTTTCCAAAAGGACCCTTTTCATTTTTTAGATGAAGCAAAATTTGAATTAAATCCATTTGTTTCACAGCGAATCATTTTACAGCGATTCATTTTACAGAAATGGATTTCGACAACTTGATGCCACAGGCGCTAAATTATTGTGAGGCCCCATTCTAGACAAATTGTAAGATGATTAGAAAGTAATGTGGATTAAATTCACACACACACACACACACACACACACACACACACACACACACACACACACACACACACACACATGTATACATATATATGATAAACATTATAAGCTTTACAGTGTCCAAGCATTCAAATTTTTAAACTGAAAAATTATTCTTGTTTAGAATACATTAGTTTAATTAGTTTTTAATACATTAGTTTAGTTTTTATTCATTTAAGTTTTTTTTAAAGCAATCTATTCAATTAAAAAAGTAGTTTGAGCTCATAAGTCCCCCAATTTTTTTTCATTAACTATTACGAGTTTTATTATAAACCGAGAACTATTGAGCGGAAATATTCCTATTCATATTCCATTCGAACTGGAATAAACATTGTCAACGTTGTTTGTCCCATAAACTGAATGGTATTTTCCCTTCAAATGCATATCTGTATCTTAATTTTTTTTAGGGAAAATGCATATTAAAATAAATAAATGAATATTGTTATCTTACTTGAATGAATGAATACTTAAATTTAAAATTAGGTTAATAAATTTATTATCATCAAAAATAATAATTAAAAATTATTTAATGGAGTAAATTAATTATTTAAAAATTGTTGACTTAAAAATTTTTCAATAAAAATTTTTAAGTAAAACAAATGTTAGAATAAATCGAAATATTTTGTTTTAGTAAAGGTGCCAAAATCGATGTATTTTATTTAGTAAAAAGGCGCCAAAACTTGTTAACATCACTAAACACTCTTTACATATGTAATTGGATATTTTTGAAATTAAAAACAATATTATGTGATAGAATTATAAAACAAATCATATTTAATATTTATATCCTTTATTATTATATTTGCACAATATCATGTTGTAACTCATCTCAATTTTCTTTATACATATTCTTTGATTTCCAAGACAGTTTAATTTTTCATGCATTATATTTATTGGCCATGATAGCTAGACAGTCCAGGCATTCTTGAGTTAGCGACAAACTAGTTTTTCAGCAGCTTTAGTTTCGTGCAGCTGCGTGCATTTCTGACCTTTATCATTTGTAAATTTTCAACACAGACATTGCATTCGGGAAAGTTGATTGTACCATATTACCATAAATCAATTCATAAGAATTTTTTGCAGATGCTATTTTTTCTTCATTTATTTCGAGAAGTTGTGACATGTAGAATTTAAAATGCACCATTTCATTACCAAATTCAGATTCGATATTCTAAGAAAAGTGTTCTTTAAATTTTTTAGCAGCTTCTTAATTTTGATGTTTGTTTTATTTTGAAAAATTAACCAAATATCCAAATACTGAATAAATTTTACAATATGCTTTAAAACGCCTCTAAAATTCTGGATGTAACATATCTGACAATTTTGTTATGACACTTAATTTTCTCTTTCATATACGTACAAGATCTTCCATACTACAGTCTTCGCAATGTTTCTTTTTTCCCATTTGCCTTCATGTCATAATTATCAAGCCTTTCTGGAAATATAAATACACCAGTCCAAGTTTTGCCACTTTTCCTTACATCACAAATTCTCCCATCAGCAGTAGAACAGAAATCTATTCTTTAACTGTATATCGACCACTTTTAAAGGCTGGTAAATAATAAATAACGAAACAAAATTAAAAAACAAACAAACTGCGAGCATTTTTATAAAGATCCATGATTGCAGCAATATAGAAATACTGAAATAATTACTTTAAAATTTGATTAATCTGCTTACATGGTTATGCCAAAATCTATAGCAGCCAATTCAAAAGGACTAAAGATAAAATAGAACATTTAAAACTGATTACCCTTATAGTTAACAAATGAAAACTTGCATCAACATGTTATTTGGACTATAGCTTTAATGCCGCATAATTTAGAAAATATATTTATAGCAAATGGCAAATATTTCGAGACTTGGAAATTTTAGATAAGCTAACAAATCTTTCACTTGTAAAATTTTGAATAATATAATTGAAAAGCGTAACATTTCATTCCAAATTAAGGCTATTATTGTCTTTTTAGAAATCTATTCTGCTCTGCTTACAAAATTAATCCATAATATTTCTAAAATAAGCGCTTTTAAAAGACTCATTCGATTTTAATTAATTTGAAAAGGAAAGAGTTAATGCATATCAGATACATGATTAATGAATAAACATTTCGCGGATTTATTTCAAAACCATAATCATTGTTTTAATGGCCATGTGGGAAAGAGCAAAATCCTATTACTTCTGGCAATTAAAATTGTTATGACATATCTCGCCATAAATAAGAAACTGCTTTGAAATCCAACTCAAATTGAATTTCTATTTCTTATTATAAATTTCCCGACAGTCAAATAGAATGAATGCATTTTTTAAAAATTTTATCATGAGCATTTATTAATAGTTTATGTTTGCTGAACTTTCTTATAAATAGTCAGGAAAATAATAGTTTTATAAATAGATATTTAATACAACGAAGCGTGATATGATAAAATAAAATTTTTGTTAACTTATTTAGCAGTTCTAACTGTACAAGTTGCAGTATTTTCCAACGTCTAGCAACTATTTCGAAAGAAAAAAAATTGTATTTGTTGTTGCCCCCTTCTTGACCAATGGGAGTTGAAGGGATATAGGTGATATAAAGACAACTGCATTCTTTTCGGACATAAATTTATGAGGGTCAGCCTACTTTAACCTCCTTTTTCACAGATGTGGAGGCATTATCAAATTACAAAACCCTTCCAGCTGGTAAATGTGTTCCAGTGTAGAAAGAAGAAATCTCTCACATTGCCTCAACTTCGGTTACTGTCAATGCTTCTGAGCATTGCTAAAAGTTTTGTTTAGTTTAGTTATATTAACGTCTCATTTTAAAGCTACACTAAGACTATTTTGGGACGGACCTCGTAACTTTGAAACACGGTTAGGCGACGAGGACGACACCTGAGCTGGCATCCCTCTATTCACGCTTCCACACCCCACCGACGGGTGAACATTGTTAATAAGATACATCTGAAACATTCGGCATGCTTTCAAAATATTGGATGCCGAAAAAAGTAAAAGGTATATTTTCAACGATAACAACAGAAAAAAAAGATTAAAAAAATATTCCCAAGCTTTTCTTTTTTTTTTTTTCGAGGCATGAACGTTAATCATGCGATAAATCATGACTGTGACAGTTCTTAAATTTCCCGAAATAATCCACAATTTCAGTATTATAAATATTAATGGCCTTCATAAGATAAACCTGTTATTGACAATGTACATTGATTATAACATGTCTCTACATTTAAAAAGACTAATACTTTAAAATTTCTCGAATTAAGACGTTTCATCGTTTAAATGAAATTCGCTAGATTTAAACACATGTCAAGTTTCTTCCCCCCTGAATCTAAATACTATATGAGAAAAAAGAAAGAGGAAATAAAAAATTTCATAATCTGGTATGAGAAAAAAAATCTAGCGAATTAAAAATAATAGTATAACAGGTTAATAGTACAACAGGTTAAATCGGTGACTTTCCTTATCAATTCTTTGGCTTTAATAATTGTTAGTATTCTCATAACTAAGTTCACTTTAATAAAAACTCCACCAATTAGCTGACAGCAATTCTTCCTCTATTGAATTATAAATACCATTCACATGATTTTTGTTCCAAAATAATAAAATTTTCTCAATTTTTTTCGTAATATATATTTTGATGCAAGCTATTGCATGAAGTGTATTTTTTAATTAAGTGTATTTTAGTATTTTTAAGTGTATTTTTTTCTATATAGGAAATAAATCTTAAGAATAACGTCTCAAGATTTTCTTCTTCTTTTTTTCTTGAGAATGTTTTCTGAAAATTTCAACTGGGAGAATTCGATTAATTATATATCCCTTGTTTAGAATGGAAATTTTTTTTAATAAAAATTCGTAAATGTTTTTTCACTTAAAAATATTAAATTAATAAAAAAGTGGCAAGCAACAAAATTAAAATTATCATTTCATTTTTTATTTTTGCTACAAATTACGTTCATTTTTTAAAAAATGGACACATACGAAAACTATAGAATGAATTCTCTTTGAAACATTCAAAAATGGCAATAAAAATATTTATAATAGCTGAGAAAAATTGTATTTTTAATTTTTAAAACCTACATTTGTTTATCTCTACATTTTAAAAATGTGCCCAGACGCTGGCACTTTCAAAAATCCAGCGAAAAGAAAATACCGTGAGAATAAAACGCTTTGGAAATATAGATGACAAGAAACGAAAATACAGAGAAATTTCTACAAAATAATGTCATCCTCTCAGCTTTTGAATTTCAGCTTGGCCTTAAGCTGAAATTCAAAATTCAGCTTAAGGCCAAGGATGACGTCAATGTCCTATCCTTTTGTTGGTGCCAGGAATGACATCGAAATTTCTTGTAAAATGAAACTCTTTTTTTTCTTTCTCTTTATCTTTTGTTAGCTGAGAAGTGTAGGCTTGTGTGTCAGTTAGCCAACGATTCAGCATTAAGATATAGAATTTGAGGCTCCTCCAAATCTCAAGTCATGAGGTGATCGCCTCCAACGCCTGAGCAAAAATCCGCCACTGCCTGCCACCAGAATGAAAGAAACTCGTTCTCAAGAATATTTCGTTTTATAAGAAGAGATAGATCATATTGATGAACAAAGGAACAAGATTTTTTTGAAATAATCCCAAAATTTTTAGTTTTAGTAAGAAAAGGTTTTTTTTGTTGGATAAACAACCGTGATTACTTAGTATTTAATGATATGCCTGAAAGGAAAAAAATATGAGTATCGTTAGGCAGGAAATTTCCGAGAAGAGTGACGTTGATTTCATGACATCGCTATTCTAACCATTTCAGCCTTTTTCTGAGATCTTGCATTTGTTGCCAGAGGCTTTTTAAATTTATAAACCTTTTGAGTGCAAGTTGATCAAACGTATCATTGTTTTAAGAAAGAAAGAGATTTATTTGGTTGAATTTTGAATTTCAGATGAAACTCATACTGAAATGTGATAATCGATTCACCAGTTCTAACATATTAATAGCAAAAAACATGCCCATCTTTAAAGAGAGAGCTTCATTTATCTGAATTTTGAATTTCAGTTGAAACTCATTCTGAAATGCGATAATCGATTCAAAAGTTTTCACATATCAATCATAAAAAAAAAACATGCCCATCTTTAGAGAGAGAAAGCTTCATTTGTCTGGAATTTAAATTACAGATGAAGTTCATACTGAAATGCGATAATCTATTCACCAGTTTTCACATATCAATCGTAAAAAACATGCCCATCTTTAGAGAGAGAGATTCATTTAGCTGAATTTTGAATTTCAGATGAAATTCATACTGAAATCTGAAATCGAAAAAAACAAAAAACATGCCCATCTTGGAGCATCCCCTGTCGCACATCTATTTCTATCTCCAAGGGAGACGTGTGCTAGTCCAAAAGCGTTCGGTTTATCTGCTTCATCTATATATCTTAAAATTCAGTAATTGTTTTATTTTTCAACAATTATGAGTACTTAATTCAAAATATAATGTAACATTGTTAGAAAACAACTACATGTTCTTTAACATATTCTTGAATAAAAGTCCTCATAGTTGTCAAAGATCTAAGAAAACTGTTAAATTATCCTGAATTAAGTAGCCAAATAGCGGCTATCATATGGTCGCAAAAGTGTTTTATAAAAATTTTCATTATCACTGATTAATAGTCTCTGTTAATTAGTGATAATGAAACCTCGTGATGATGGAAAAATAATTTTTCGGATAGTTTATAATATAATTAAGTTATTTATTTATAATATAATTAAGTTATTTAAGTAGCCAAATTTATTTCGAATGAATATCTTCATCGAGGTGAGAGGATATTGCGGATGCTGTTTTCCCCTGCCGGAGAGGTTAGGTTTAGCTGAACCTACTCCTTGAAGGATGTGTAGAGTAGATTCTCTAAAAACTTGATTTTTAATTTGAATTCGAAAATGTTATGTGTCGTATTTTATGAATTTAGTGTTAATAAATAATAGAAAAACAAATCTTGGATTATCAATTAAAAGTAATTCGCCTCATTTAAAAAACAATTTTTTTTTGGATTATATCTGTTTCGCCTAAAACGTAACAGTTTTAAAAACTTTAAATTACACAATTTTTAGCTTTTAAAGGTTAGATCTGTATCAAATGTTGAATAAAATTCAGCAAAAAATTCGTCATCTCTCAATATATACATATTCTCTTATTTCCTGATCCAATTCCTACTTTTTTATTTAATTAAGGCTACACGCGCTCTATAAAAATGCTTACTTCTGCATTTTCTCACACTCCCAGTGAAGGAATAAAAATCCTTAATGTATATTCTTTTAAAAATGCCTAAATTTCAGTATCGTAAATCAACACGTGTCAAAGAAATCCTTATCAAAATCTAATTGTAATAATCATTGAAAAGTGAATTTCGCTGTCTTTTGCTCCTGTGTCACGATGTAGACTGATGTATTGCTTAATGCTTTTTATCTGTACAAGTTAGGCCTCCCGGGATGGAATAAATCGTTTTTAAAATTCAGAAGTGTCTTCTATTCGTCTATTCGGACACGCAACTGCTTAATATATATTTTACATTATATTACACACACATACGACCGACAAATTCACAGAGGTGATAATAGGCATCATAGGATTCAGAATCCCCATACAGCATAGGGTCCTGAACGACGTTTAATAGGTGAAAATCGCAAGAATATAGGGAATCCGAGAATCATTGGAAATTGTAAAAAAATAATAAAAAAATAACAAATGATGTTTATAACTATAAATTTTTTTAACAAAGGTACATTCTTAAAAGTTTTTTTTTCCCATATAGGTAGCATGTCGATTTGATGATCCAGGGGGTCGTAAATTACTGAAAACAAAAAAGTAGTTTGGAACCCTTATCTCCAAAAAATATTAAAACTTGAAGGAAAAAAAAAAACCTAAAAATGTAAGGATTTTATACTATTTAATTTGATATAAGCATGTAGCGTGAAAACGGAGGAGTTTTTAATACATTTAAGAAAAGCTTAAATGGGCAGCAAAAAAACATAGCTGCAAGATCGGTTTGCAGAGGGTGTTGTCAAATTCTGACCATAAATTCAGAGAGGTGATAATAGGCATTAAGGAGATGAAAAATTTCCTGCGTTTGAGAAAAATAAAAGCAGCGAGAACGCATTCATTAATGAGCATTGTAGAGTTGATGCTGCTAAATTTCATTCGCAAACCACTTGTCAGATTTCCCGAATGACGAATATGCGGATATGCATTTAACTTACGGCCGAGCCAATAAACAACTAGCGCAGAGAATGTACCAAGTGCAATATTCAGAGAGATGATAGTAGGAGGCGTTTTCCTACTATCCACGTGTGCGAATATCGATCACCGGCTGCGGGGAACTGGAGTTTTCAAAATAACGAGGCCAATCGAATTCCAAGAACGCAGTTTGTGCACACCTGACATAGAGAAGAGTTTTGTAGCGCTCGCTGCCTTTATTTATTTATTTTTTTGAACGCATGAAAAATTTAAGTACGAAAAGGCTTTTTTTTTTCTCTATTACATTGTTCTTAATCCACGCATTCATAGGGCCTTTCTCTTCGCCAGGTTCATTGTCTTTTCGGTGTCTGTTTTTATGATTTTCATCGAATAAATGTCACCTGAGACCCTATTTTTTTTGGTAATTTTCATCTCTCTAATGCCTACTATCATCACTCTGAATTTATCTTTTGATTTGACAACACCCTCTACAAACATCGGTACCGATGTTGCAGAGATACTTCCTA